>NC_140666.1:87300000-87928075 GCF_054131305.1 Coturnix japonica | reverse complement strand
GGAATCGTGAAATGGTTTGGGTTGGAAGGACCTCAAAGATCATTTTGTTCCAATCCTCCTATGTTGGGGATAGAGTTACAACCACTAAATCAAGCACTCATCTATTATATCAACTACTCCCTTCACCTTAGTGTCATCAGCAAAGTCACTGAGTGTGTACACAATCCCACTGTCTAGGTCATTGATAAGGATGTTGTAAGTATGTGGATATTTAAATGTGTTGATATCTAAAAATGAGGAAATTTTTTTGCTTTTTTTTTTTTTTTTTCCTTGTGAAATGTTACTTGCTTCTCTTGGTGAATTCTGCTATCAATTTACATCCATCTTGTGCACTGTCTTCAGCTAAAGGTCAGTACAAAAACTGAGCTGTCACCATGAGAGCACCCCATGCCCACAGCTAGCAGCAGCTATTGACAGCCGTGGTTACCTCATAACTACATACAACAAGACGTTAAAGAGGGCATAAATTATTGAAGAGCATAATTAAATAGGAAGGAAGGGTTTTGCTTGGTAGAGATACTTTCAAAGTTACAGATTGCCTTCATGAAAGGTGGCTGAAAAACTGCTGTCATACTAGTAATATATGGGACAAGTAACATACAGACTGTACTTTATTAACTTTTGGTCTGCTTCTTTCTCTTGTAGATCTCTAGATCTTGAAGATGATTCTCTGACCCCTGGTTTATTAAAGTGACAAAACAGATGCATGCCATTATTTACATGCATATCATTTCATGGCACTGGCTTAGTGGGATTCATTGGCTGTAGCCTTTTGCCTTACAAGAGGAAGATGGAGGAAAGATGAAGAGGATAATAGAGAGTGCATATCAGTTTATAGCATTAGATTTGATTGTAATTTTTTTTTTTTTTAATCATTATGAATACTATTGTAAGTATTTAGAGAAATGACAGATATTGAGAGCCTTATGTATTATCCTATCTGGATATGATTTGATGGATAGAGATAATAACTTTTATTCACTAATCTCTAAATAATAGCTACCTTGTTAAACAGCAAGCAAAGCTGTTATAATCAGAGCAGGCTGCTTCCTTAAGTTCTTAAACCAAATATAATACAAAGGGATGTACTTTCCTTCTTTATCAAGTGATAAAGATAAATCTCTCTTGTGTTTTTTTTTTTTGTGTGTGTGTGTTTTTTGTTTGTTTGTTTTTTAAATGCTTTTTTTCAAACAACATTCATATCTTTGTCTAATTTCCTACTGACAGTCAATAATTTGTATATGCCTCAGTTCTTCCTCTGTATAAAATTGCATAGGAATCTTTCCTAATTTATGTTTACCCCATGAGGCACTTGGAATCAGAACTATCATTGCGTATTCAGAAGAGATGTGCTACAGTGTCAGTCTTACTTGATCTGCAAGCCATGCTCTCACATCCTTCTGAGTCCACTTATCACAGCACTAGAACAGGTCCAGAGAGGTGTTCCGATGCCCCTTCCCTGGAGACACTCAAGGTCAGGCAGGATGGGGCTCCGAGCACCTGATGGAGCTGTAGGTGTCTCTGTTCATTGTAGATGAGTTGGTCTAGATGGCCTTTACAGGTCCCTTCCAATCACAGAATCACAGAATGACCCGGGTTGGAAGGGACCTCAAGGATCATGTAGTTCCAATCCCCCTGCCTAACAGGGCCACCAAACATACACATTTACCACATCAGGTTGCCCAGGGCCCCGTCCAACCTGGTCTTGAACACCTCCAAGGACGGGGCAACTCAAATAATTCTGTGATTCTATGGTTCTACAAACTCTCCTTTATACTAAATTCCTATGTGGAAAATGTTATATTGATTTTGCTATAGAATCCACGTATTGAGCTAAATTCAATGCTCTAGAGACAGACAATGCACATTCAAGGTATCATTGCCACAGACAGGTCTGATCATTTCTCTAAAATGTGTAGAGATTAAGAATTCACCTTCTTCCCTGGTCTGACACCTAATTACTTTTTTCTTAGGAAGATTTTTATATGTCTGGACTTATGTTCCTTAAGGAAAACATAGCAGGTTATCTGTGACCTACCTCTTTAGGATTATCACCCTCCATGTACGGCATATGTCTACACTAATATGATCCCTTCCACTCTAAGCCATTCTATGTTTCTGTGTGTAATAATTCTCAGTTTAACATTATGTATATTTCTGTTCACCCTTTGACCATCAACTCACAGTGAAAAAAGTGCCCAGCTTCTGCACATCCCAAAATAGTTTTCACCGATCCTCTAAATCTAATCACATGCAAGAATGAGGCACGGACACAACAGGATACAATCCACCAGCATAGTGATTTTTTTGTTTTTGTAAAGAGAGCTTTCCAAAATGTTTATGAGAGCAGTCCCATTGAGACTATCCTGGCATGCTTACAGTAATTGGGAGCCTTTTGTTTTCTGCCCCTGTTGTGAAAATAGCAGTGCATTCACCTGAATGTTCTTGAATGAAACCTCAGCAACAAACTGGTCAGTCTTTTATTTGCATCAATATTTGAAATACTTTTCTTCTCTGTGTTTGTCCTGCTCTTACACAATGTTACAAATCATTATGCTCACATCAAAGCGTGGCAATGAAGCTGCCTTAGGAATATATATTTATAGTCATTGCCTCCATTTACCCTGTGTATTTCTTGAATATGCTTTTCTGGGAAAAAAATCTGATTTCTGATATGTGGCATTGCTTTTATATGTACTTTTAGAACAGTGCTGACATTTCTTGAGCCTGCTATATTTGAATAAGTGGAGAAAATCGGAGCATTTACCCTTCTGAAGGTAAAACAGAATTAGGCAAAAGCAGTATAGCATAATAGTACAATCTGATATGTCTCATCACTGACTCAGAACCACAGTGCTGAGTTTAATATAATATTCATTGCTTTCAGCAGAAGATGTGTAAAATGAATGGACACACTGATAGCCAGTAAAATAATAGAAACTGGATCAGTCTCAACTTCAGCAGGGCAAATAGGCAGAATAACTATAATACTCCCATTCAACAATTTGTGCAGAAGAAGGATAACACAAAACAAAAACTAAGTGTGCTCTTCCATAATCATTAGGGAGGTATTCTACAAGTATCCAAGCAAAAACCAATAGTTTCAACAGGCATGACTTTTGTTTTTATAAGAGGCTTTTTAAAAGCAATATTTTTTCAATGAAGGAGTTGTATCCACAAAGGGAAAAAGAAAATGAAATAAAATATAAACCAAGTCAAAAAGCTTTTAGAATATGTAAGTTTCTCTTGTATTAACATTATGGAACATTATTTTTTAGAAGGAGAAATGGTTCCTCTGTCAAGGATCATCTATTTCCCCTTTCTAAATGTTTGTTTTACTTTTGATCTTGCTTTTCAGAGCAGGTGCACCATGCTGGTCAGCCATGATAAGGGGCTGGTAGGCACCGGGTGTGCTCTGGGGAGCCTGAAAGGCAGTTTTGCAATTGCATTGGGCTTTGCCCTGGCATTTTTTGAGTGGGGAGAAGAGATTTCAGATGGCAAAGAAAAAATCAGCAATGATTGAGGAACACATAGCTGCTTCCCTCTGGAAACCGGGAACTGATGATTGCTACAAATCTGTTTAAGGTTGGAAAATCTGCAGCTGGCAGAGACATCACTGAGGCTTATGGTAAAGTCCCCAAGGCTTTCTGTGTACTGATGAACTGATGAAGGGCTTCAGTGAGTGAGCATGTGCAGGTGTCTTTCTGCCCATTTCCTTGAATTGAAAATGCTTTGTTCTGGAAGCTGATCCTCTAAAATCAGTCACAAAACATATGTTGTAATGGGAATGAGAATAGCTAAATCTGGCCTGAAGAAAACTGACAGAAATGATGCATTTCTCTTGAAGAAAACTTGACACAATATAAAGAAGGAAATCCACAAATAAATCCATTTAAACTGAAATTAATTTGCACAACTACCCCAAAACCAATTTTTCCTTTCTCTGACTCATTGCTTCCTGTTCTCTAGCTCTCTGAACAGAGGTTAAGTGGGATGGAGGCTTTGATGGAGATGAGCAGCTTTCAGCTACTGGTGGGCGACCTGCAGCTGACATTGCCTGTAGGCTCCCATGGGGAGGTGATGTAGGGATAGATTGGAGAGCAAATGCAGGCAGATGTGACTGACCACAGGATGCTAATGTGAGCCACTGCCATCATAAATGCTCAAGCCAGTACTCATTTCTGAGTCTGTCATTATTGGTGACTCTGAGAGTTTTGCTGGGGAAAAGCACTTTGTTTAAATTACTGCACTTGCTCTGAGTGCAAAATACTTTGTGTTTAAATGAGTCAAAGGAGAAGATGCTGCTTGTGCTAGACATGGGGATTTCAATCCTTCAGAGAATTCAAAAAAAAAAAAAAAAAGCTAATGCTTAATGACTGTGTGCACATCTAGTAATTACTGAAGAATGAAGTCTGATATCAGGAGTATAAGAGAGCTAGGTTATGTAAGGCTCCCTTTAAATGAAGGGAAGAATGTACATCTGTGGCTGCTGTTTCATTTGAAAAGTTTAACTTCTTGTAATGAAAATGTGCTGCCTCTCCTTTAAATAAAATAGAAAATGGGCTACGTTGCTAGAAATACTTTGCAAAAACACTTCTCTGAGATTAAAGCAGAGAACTTGGAACCTGGATTCTTTTTCCAGCTCTATAGAAATGTTGCTTATGTTTCCTATACTGAATCATTAAATCTGTAGTAATCTAGAAAAAAATCTCTTCATTCTGGATACCACGAGCCACATACAAGGCTGTCAGTTACCCAAGGTACTTAGTGCCAACAAATTTGGTTGAAATCAGTGCAGCCTGCAGATATTCACAGCCATGTAAAGGCAGTTGGTGTCCAAAAATAGAGGCGGTTATATTTAGTGGGGACATTTCAAAATGGATTCCCACAAATGAAAAGCAGAACTGAATAGAAATACAGAAGGAGAAGGACTAAATCAGAACTACCCCAATAGATGCTAAGTTTCACCTGATGAATGTCGCGTTACTCCATAATCTCCTCTATATTGATTTTTTTTTTTTTTTCCCATTATTCCAAACATTTTGCATGCTTATGAGCATCTTTTAAACACCAGCTAATTTTCTTTGCATCTCTTTGGTCTAAGGAGCCTCTCCATCTTTGGAGTGCAGAGTCAAGGTTTTATGAGGTGAGATTCATGAAATCATAGACTCACTGAGGTTGGAAAATGCTTCTATAGGATCATTGAGTCCCTCCATCAACCCATCCCTACCATGCCCACTGACTATGTACCTCAGTGCCCCATATTCATAATTCTTGAACATCTCTGGGGACAGTGATTCCACCACTCTTTCAGAGAATAAATTTTTCCAGCCATCAAACCCAAGCCTTCTCTGGTGTTAATTTCAGGCTGTTATCTCATGTTTTATTGCTGTTAACTGGGAGAAGAGTCTGACCCATATCTCACTCTTTTCAGGGTGCTGCAGGAAGCCATTATCTCTCTTGATCTCCTTCTTTTCCAGTCTGAACCATCCCATTTCCCTCAGCAGCTCCTCATAAGACTTCTGCTCTGGACTATTCACAGCTTTGTTACCCTTCTCTGGACACTCTTTAGGGCCTCAGTGTCTCACTTGTTGCAAGAGGACAAGGATTCCTTGATGATGGTTTATTTGGACTTCTGTGGGATTTTTTTTTTATTTTATTTTATTTTATTTTATTTTTTGGTTGTTTGATTTGTTTTCCCCTTCTGTTATTCTGCGACTCAGTAGTGTTCAGGCATAAGTGCTCTGCTCTTGTGCTGCCAAGAGAAAAAGCTCTCCACACTTTCTGGTGTGAACATGGGGAGTGCTGTTTATTTGGGTGCATGGCGGGGTGCTGTGTGGGTGGATGGGGGGCTGCAGAAGGGAACTGCATAACTCACAGGATGTCTTGCAGCCAAAAAAGTACTGCAAATCTTTCCCAGTGTCAGACCGACCCTCTCATTTTAAGAGGAAATTAGAAACAACAAATCCAGTGAAATGGAATATAACAGCAGCCTTCCCTACCCAAATACACACTGATGCACAAACAAGTGAGAACTTTTTCACTGCTGTTTGTTGCAAGAAAGATAAATCCTGTAGCAGAATGGAGTTTCATTCTTTCTTTGACTTCCTCTGGCATTTAGATCTATTTATTCCCCTAGGACCCCCAGGGTGTCTTTTGAAGACATCAGAGTAGAATTCATTTTCCCTTCCTTTTCCTTTCTCAAGAAGTGGTAGCAGAAGTACTTGGGGATGTCATAAAATCTCAGTGCTTTCAGACTTTTTAAAATGCAATTTCAAATTACTGTAATAGTAATAATAAATGCAGGAAGCAAGTTAGAAATGGCAAAGAGGGAGAGGGACAAGTGACTCAACTCGAGGTTATCCAAGGAGAAGCAACAGTGAAAGAATAGGAAAATGCCATGGGAATTTGCCTCCTTGCAAACAGGACTAAGTAATATCTACCCCTCAGGTTGGTTGGGTCCATCTTGCATCATTCAAAAGGGGCTTCTGACCTCTTTCAAAGAAACGTATGAGATGTGGTGAAAGGAAGTGAGGCTATTTCTGAGAAGGATTTAGAAAATCCAGAGCTAAAACTAAATCTCCCTCCAAAGCCTGTGCTTTCGTGTTGCTAGGAGTAATGTACATTGAATATGCAGGAGACTGGAAAAAGAAGGAGCGTGCCAAATTGTGTAATTCTGTTGGATGTTCTGGCTCTAACTGCTGACCTGGATCAAATCTGCCACCAACTTGCTCGTACAGAAGTCAGTTGCTGGTGTTCATGCAGCCTGGGACATGTTGCTATGTTCACTGCATGTATTTTCCAGTGGAAATTTCACTAGAACAGTAGCAAGGAATAGATTTAACAGAATATATATACACTGAGCTATGTCATAGAGCTAAAAATATTTTTATGTGGCTCCCTATAGTTTTGTGGCTTTTAGCATTTTGAGCACGTACCTGTGTTTGTTGTAGGGTACTTGGCAGAGGAGTTTGTCTTGTGAGGTGAGGGTGACAGAAGGGATGTGAAATTTTGCAGGGCTTATGCATCTTGTGCCAGTTAACCGTGCCAGGGGACTGGACTCCAAGCACAAGGCATATCGTCCAGGACTGCCATCTGAAGAGCATTTTGCTTTAATTCCAGCCTCCTGTGGCTCCACACCCAAACAATATTATGCACTTTTATAAAGCATGACCTGACATTTGGGTGGTACATCAGGACTGCATTGCAATAAGCCATCTTGAATTTATGGCTTGTCCTGAGAGTTCAGTTATGCGTGGCAGATTGCCTGACCTGACAGTTAGCTTACCTTGTCTGTTTTACAGGCAGCACCTTTTCACTCCTTTGCTCTCTTTTTTCTTCACTTTCACTTCATTTTCATTTACAGGAACAGATGTTTGTGTAGACTGCAGTCACCATTCAGGTTGACTGGTCTACACCTGTCTGTTCTCTGGTGTGAGATAATCATGCTGTGAAATGCTGGAAGGCTGTATGTGATGGTTTTATTCAACATCCTCCCACTACCATTACAACTAACACTACCTCTCCAGTCACCTCAGCTGTAACAGCAACACTGCTGTAACATCTTTGCACTGAAGTCAATCTCACTTCTTGTATTTGCAGTCGTAACAATTCCACAGAATCAATATAGCATATAAAAGGACAAATAAATTTAGGACAGCCAAATAAAGCACAATTAATTATCAATCATAGAATGGCTTGGGTTGAAAAGGACCACAAGGATCATCTGGTTTCAACCCCCCTGCCGTGGGCAGGGTTGTCAACCATCAGACCAGGCTGCCCAGAGCCACATTCAGCCTGGCCTTGAATGCCTCCAAGGATGGAGATTCCACAGATTGAGTGGTGATGTGGTTTCTTAGCACAAATTGTTGTTGTTCTAGAAAGAATGCTAGCATTTGACAATGGAGTCTATGGCTAAATATCAAATAGCTCACCAAAGGAGTGGTGTCACTCCTTTAACATTAATGAAATATTGCAGGGGAGCTTGGTCCAGTTTGCTCAGCTTTCAAATAAAATGTGGAGATTTTCATGAGCTGTATTAGATGTGAAAAATCAGTTTTGTGGCTGGCTGTTTCTCCAATAAAAATGTCTTTGCTGAATGTCTGTTGGATTAAGTTTTTGCATAGACTTTCAAAAACTGCCATAAATAGTAAAATCATAGAATCCCCTGAGTTGAGTGGGACCTCGAGCATCATCAAGTCCAACTCCTGGTTCTACAGTGAACTGCCCAAAATTGAAATTACACTGAAAGTAAAAAGGTTCCCCAGCACAGAACTAATGATAGCAAGTTAGGGCACAGTAAAGCCATAAAACAAAGAATAGTTTTCTAAAATCCACACTGAGAAATGGCAGTTGAGGTTGATATGAAGGCTTACTTATGGTCATTAATCTTAAAGGAGAACTGGATGCAAGATTCAGTGATTCAGTAAATTCAATAAATGAGACAAATAATGAAATATGGGCAAAATGAAAAGGATCTGTAATATATTTTCACTATTCTTCGAGCATTTAACTTAGGAAGACACATCTGCTTGTGTGCCAGGAGATTCCATGTGAGTTTTTTGGCTATTGCAAGAGTATGGAGGAAGAAAAATCACAGATTATAAAGCACAGTGTTCAGGAACCAGAAGAGAAGGGCTTTTAGATTTGTGGATGTAGCTGTGCACCCAATGAGTATGGAAGGCACGAATAAGAAGAGATCTGGGCAACCTCCTCCTGCTGAACTTTTCCTATGGTAAGCAGTTATCTAGCAGTGACCTTTTTTAGCCTGTTTACTCTTGCCCTAGAGCTTCACATTTCAGAGGCTTTCCATTTCAGTTGTTACCACTCTTTGTTTTTCTGCCCCCTGTTTATTTTTGAATAGCTTCCTCATTAAATTTTTTAAAATAATTATTTCTCTGCATGTAACCAACATGAAAGCATAATCCCCCACCTCAAGCCATGTGGTTAGGGGGCCCTTGCTTTAAATGCTTTCTCTCTCCCTACCGCCTTACTGTACAAAAACAATCCAAACAAACAAAGGAGGCTTTCTTGGAAAGCTGGCAACTATTTTAAGAGCTCCCACTGTCTTTTCTTTAAGTGTTTCAGCTTGTTTGTTTAAATGTTCATGTCTTAAGGCCTTCCTTCCTGATTTTATTGATGGAAACCATGAGAGCTGCTATTTATTATTTTTTTTTTCCAGAATGCAGATTTATTGTTTCTTCTCTACCCCATCTATGACAAATTAAACTTAATAATAATAATAATAAAAAAATAATGTTCAGCATGTACGCTAAGTCATGTGACTTAGAGCCCCAAGCTGTGAAACAACACATCTCAATTGATAAGCAAGAGTAGAAGGCTCCAAGAAATTGTGATGCAGATCACCAGAGGCTGGCGATGGGAGTGGTTCTGCAATAGTGAAATGTTAAAAATAAAGGGTAAAAAGTATACCAAATGGTCTCATAATGGTCACATCTCATGAAGGTACAGGGGTTGTAAGTTGTGACAGTGCCTTGCTGAGTGATTTCCAGAGGAGGACTCGCAGCTATGCTGGCTAAAGTCCGAAATGATACTCAGTCTGTATTAATGGTGACCAAAATGCACACACACACACAAAGGGTTAGATGGGGTCCTGGGCAGCCTGGTCTAGTGTTTGGTTTAGTGGTTGGCAATCGTGCCCATGGCAGGGGGCTGAAACTAGGTGATCTTTGAGGTTGCTTCCAAGCCAAGCCATTCTGTGATTTTATATGATTTAAGCAAACCAAGAGTTAGACCCCAGTCATCCCACAGCTCGGCACAGAGCTCTAGACACAAGACTGTCAGTATATTCTGGGGGAGGAGAGGGCTTGTTTTGCATCTGTAACTGAAAACACATTTGCAAAATATTAGCTCTGTGCTGCATCAGACTGGAAAATATATTTTGAAACCTGAATTTTCCACTAATCAAAATTCTGGACTTCTTGCCACTCTACTTCAGAGATCCACATCTAAAATTGTGCAATGGTCTTTTGATTACCTGCAGAGTCTTAGTTCATCTGTATACATAAAAAGGTAATTCAGGTCATTCCGTTGTAAATAGAAAGATGATTTCTGGCAGGCATTGAAATGCATGTGGGAATTTATTTATTTTCTGTGCCGAATGAAGTTCCTCATGCTAACCGTTGCTGCCTGGAACACAATCAGAGCTAGTGGCAGCCAAGCATTCACAGTTCTGTTGTTTTCAGAAGCATAATCATGATGAAAGAAAAAAGTGAAGGAGATTTAGTGATAAGAGTCTTGGTAAAGATAAAAATGGGGGTTCAGCACTGATTGTATTGAAATACTTCCTCAGTTCATAGTTGAAATGTTAAAAGTCTTATGATGAAGAAAAGAACTGATTTTAAAGAGAAATGAGTCATGCATAACCACTTTGAGCAGAATAGGTATGGGGCCAGTAATCTGAAATGATTAAGAGTCTCTAGGAGTACATAATATTACAGATTGCAACACCAGAGTGCTGGAAGTTATAGTGGTTTCTTATATCCTTTGTGACTTATTTATTTATTTTTTCCTATGAAGAATTATTTAAATATAAAAAAATTCTCCTCAGGGTAGCAAGACCATTCTTTCCAGGTGCTTGTTCTGGGACAGTCTTCACACTGGGATTATTTTGGAAGGTATTAGAAATGCCGTGAACATCTCCCACAGCAAGAGGAAATCCATAACAGAGAGAGGTATTGATGCAACATTGGAGTGGTCAAACTGAACAACTTTGCAGAGATGTCTTAGGGAACCACTCTGATTTGTGGTATTAAGGAACATGGTTTAGTGGGCAATATTTGTGCTAGATACATAGTGGGACTAAGATGACCTTAGAGGTCTTTTCCAACCTTAATGATTCTATGATTTTTTTTGCCCTATACTGAGTTCTGTGTTCAGATTTGGGCACTTTCATACAGAAAGGACATTGAGGTGCTGGTGCAGGTCCAAAGAAGGGCAACAAGGCTGGTGAAGGGCTTGGAGAATATGCCCTACGAGGTGTGACTGAAGGAACTGGGGCTGTTTAGTCTGGGGAAGAGGAGGCTGAGGGGAGACCTTATTGCTCTCTTCCAATATCTGAAAGGTGCTTACAGCAGAGTGGGGTTGGTCTCTTCCCACTGGTGACTTGATGAGGGGAAATGACCTCAAGTTGCACCAGGGTAAGCTTAAGTTAGATATATCAGGAATCACTTCTTTACAGAAAGGGTTGTTAAGCACTGGAGTGGGCTCCCCAGGGAGGTGGTTGAGTCACCATCCCTGGATGTGTTTAAAAACTGTTTGGTTGTGGTGCTCAGCAACATGATTTAGCAGAGGGCTGTTAGTTAGGGTAGGATGGTCAGGTTGTGGTTGGACTCGATGATCTTAAAGGTCTTTTCAAACCTGAGCAATTCTATGATTCCATGATTCTGTGATGACTCTATCATTTTGTCCATACACTGTGAAGCAGAAAATGAATTTATATTCCAAGAAAATAAGGAGTGTGGGCTACTGTGCATGTAAAGATGTGTAGATTTTTCTTCCATCATTTTGCATCCACTCTGATTTTCTCATGGGACAATTTTTGTATTATGAAGAGTCATTTGTGCAGATTGGGCTGTTTTGCTGCATCAGATTATTTTCTGCAGCTTTGTGTTTTCTATTCCATTTTCCTTCTATATTCTTCTATCTCATGCCACTGGCTGCTATGGAAATGCTACATATTCCCTTGACGCTAGCTGACATTGCTGTTAAAGTTCATTTGGGAATAAAATGCCTTTTGGCCAACTAGGCATGTAGTGGCTAATCCTCTTGTGGTTCTGTGGTTTCTTCTCAGAATTCAGGGGTGTGATAATTAGTCTTCTATCTCCACTTCATCTAGTGTTAGCAGTACTTGCTGCCAGAAGGCCAGATGTTCCACTTGAGAAAGCATTTTGAAATAAAGCTAAAAAGATGGGAATTAAACCTAAATAGTAGTAAAATGAGTAAGAATATTGAAAATTGGATATTGGAAAGGATATTAATGTTATCTTGAAGGGAATACAAGGAAGAAACCTAAAGAAAATTGGAAAGATGATGTTCTCCTTTTAAAGGGGTTGTTGGGGATATTAAACAAAGCTGTTATCAGAGCAGAAACACACCTCCTCAAAAAACAAGCAAACAAAAAGCATGGATAAACTTAAGCCATGCTCAGTTATAAGTACACACCACAAAGCTTTATGAGCACTACCACTATGTTTAACTCCAGCACAAAAATACTCAACTAGAATAAGAGAGCTCTCTGTGGAGGTAAATATTAAATCTGCTTGGACAGATGACACTGAGGACTAAATTTGGAGCAAGCAGTGCTCCAGATGTCCTTGCAGGATAGGTCTCTTCCCACAGCACTGATCTTCTACTTTGAATAACTGTCTTCTCAGTCCCCAGGGGAGTCCTCCTTCTCTCATAATCTCCTTATAAAGTAAATTATGCAAAGACAAATCAAACACCTTTGCCATCTGTCAGAGACGTCAATAACTGGACATGAAAAGTAGAAACTTAAGCAAAATGTGAAAAAAGATTTCTGTGATGTGAAACTGAGTCAATCCAACTCATGACTCTACACTCATCAAGAAATTCCCTATAAATAACTACGCTGTTTTCATTTCTTTTTCTGGAGTTTGACTGTACTCCCACAGGCCTGTATGTGTATTTTCCACAGTTTCTGAGAGGAAAAAAGTCTGATTTTAATGTGAAGAAAACTGGTATGCCAGCAATCAATTAGCTTTACAGAATCACAGAATGACCCGGGTTGGAAGGGACCTCAAGGATCATGAAGCTCCAACCCCCCTGCCTGGCAGAGCCACCAAACTTCCATGTTTATTAGATCAAGTTGCTCAGGGCCCTGTCCAACCTGGCCTTGAACACCTCCAGGGACGGGGCATCCACAACCTCCCTGGACAGCCTATTCCAGGACCTCACCACTCTCCTAGTAAAGAACTTCCCCCTAAAATCCAGCCTAAATCTTCCCTCTTTTAACTGAAAACCATTTCCCCTTGTTCTGCTATTATCAGCCCTTTCAGAGAGTTTACTACCCTCCTGATTATAGGTTCCCTTCAGGTACTGAAAGGCTGCAATGAGGTCAGTTCAAGTAAGGAGGCAAGTATGTCTCTTCACTTGCAACAAACAGAACTGAATCATTCCTAGTGAGATGAGGGCTGAGTGTGGGTATGGACAAATGAGATGAGGAAGGAAGGGCCTCTATCTGCCCCCCTTCCATCAGTCTATGCAATTTCACTAGGAAATTATGTTCTCACCTTCTGTTTATTTGCCTTGCACTCATAGCGCTTGTGGGTAAGGGTCTGTTTTCCATCTCATATATGCTGTTATGAAATTTATAAATTAATAGGCTATTTCAGCTTTCTCTCCCTCTGTGTTTTGATCTGTGAATCTGTGGAAATTAGGACCATGCAGCTGAAAATATCAGCAACTGCAGTTGATTTTCTTTGTTTTTTTTTCTGTAAAAGTTTCCTTCAGCCTTATAACATGCCATATTTAATAAGCAAATATAGTTTCAACAGAGCCTGCATAAGGAATCCAATACTATCCTATAGGTGAATATCTAATACCATCCTATAGGTGAATCCCTACCTAAAAAGTAAAGAAAGCAGAGTTGAGTCTGGGAAGAAAGAAGAGCTTAACTTAATAAGTCTTTTAAGGCTTTTTCTTCTTTGAAGTAGCTTTAATGTAAATCATCTTACAGTGTGAAAAACTCATGTCTTCTCAGATTTCCAGTGTGGAATTCAACCAAAGTTTACAGAGCCAAAAGTGCATTTTGTACATAATTTAAGCACTGCCGCAAGAAGAAATGTTTCGTAATCCATGGATGATATCCACTCCTCCTCTTGGGTCTCAGGTCAGGCCTGAAGAGGTTGAATGTTTAATTTGGATAAGCACTTGATTTGGAAGTAACTCAACTCCATTTAGAACATTTCAATTCTTATATTAGCCTTGACATAGCAGCTGGACATTATGTTTTGTGGATAGGTGTTACTCCAGCACAAAAACATCATAAACACATACATTGCAGATGGCAGGTGCTCAGCACCAAATATTTTACCCTAAAGATCTGCTTTTATGGTATCAAAATACTCAGTAATGAAGAAATGGGAATGAATCAACATAGTAGGCCACAACTGGAAAGGAATCGGTCTTTTTGTTAGCAAGGTCACCTCCAGTGGGATGGTAGCTATACTAGGAGCTGAATGCTGATATCCTGAATGTCATTTCCTATTCTGAACAAATACAATGACATTCTCCCTGATTCTTTTTAAAGTGGAACATTAATTGAATTTCTCTGCCCATTTTCAGTGGGATCATAGTTTGCAATTGTCCGCTGGTTGTGTGCCTCACTGTGATTCTACTTTATCTTACACACTGTGATTATAAAAACTGGCTGTGTGACGTACAGTGAATCATGACAGGATTTACTTGGAAGAGGTCAGCTTAAAAAATTTCCTGAGAGGAATTTTATTAGATGCAAAGCACACCATAACTGAATTAAAATGCAGCAGTATTCTTGTATCCATTTCATCATTACCACTATATTTCCCCTTCTGTTTCACCATTATCAACTGATATGAGTTTTTTGCTTTCTTCCTTTGAAGCAGACAGGTCAAAAGAATCATTCTGCAAACACAAGGTCAATTGTGTTCTGCAGAAAATGATAACAAATAGCTTCAAAGCATCAGTTACTCTCAGCAATTAGTAGATGAGATGGACAGAGAATGTAATGGAAGGGCAGATGAGAAGAGTATCATTTCGGAATCACTCAACCCAAAGCTCACTCCCAGAGGCTTGCAAGGGTTTTAACCAGCCAACACTGAAAGCAGGAAGCCACTGTATAATGAAGCAAGCATTTGTTTTTCCACTCAGACCAGACATTCTCAAAGCATAAGTCTGTGCATGCCTTTGTATGTGATTTGAATGTAGCAGGGGAAGTAACATCTCACATCTAGGATATCTGAGACAGTCAATTACCTTTCTGTGTCACCTAATAGATAAAGTATAAATAAGTTATGCCAAAACAAACACAGCAGATAGTTTTGGTGTGTTAGTAAAGTTGTTCTGCACCAGAAATGGCGACCTTTTGCCATTCTGCATATGCTATTTCCAAGAGTGTTTTAATTATTACTGTAAGATACAGCAGAGCTGTTTAGTAACACAATCGTATGCATTTTCTGCTGCACTGCCATCTTTAATCATGTCACTTCAGAATGGTTTATGTAAATCAAAAGGGGACTTGAAGCATCCGTTAATCTCCACTTGTCAAGATCGAGACGGCTGGTGGGAATGTAGAGCTTTCTGGCATGATAGAGCATCCTGGCAGCATGCCCACAGATCTGGCAGCATACAGACGAAGACACCTGGCAGTAGAAGAGGATGAGAAGGTATTTTTAGGATTGATGTACCTCTGCTCTGAAAGTAACAGCAGTAATAATTTGTGCAGAGTGACTAAATGCCATGTGCAAACACACGTTGTGATGTGCTTTACTTTATACACACCAACAACATGCGGAAAATACTTAGCTACTAAAATGAGACATGTAATAAGAAAAAGAAATGTATTTAACAGAAACTTAGAGTCATAGAATTATTAAGGTTGGAAAAGACCACTAAGATCATCGAGTCAAACCATCAACCAATCATAACCACTAACCTGTGTAATTCATGCCACCTTGCAACATCTGCATTTTTCTAGAAAAAAAACAAAAAAATCTTTTATCGAATTCTATCTGTTCTTGTTTACTGAATTATCCATGTAATGAATTATTTTGAAAGATATTATTTGAATCGGTAGCTGAATGCTTTCTATGGTCACTGTGGTGTAATGACATTGCGATGTGTAATGATCTTAATGGTCCTACATTTGAACACTGTGATGCTCAATGAGACTATTTTAGATGCTTAAAATCACATTTTAGATGACTGGAAATTTCTGGGTGGATGTTAGGAAAACTTATTCTCCAAAAGAGTGGTGATGTGTTGGAAGAGGCTGCCAGGGCGGTGATGGAGTCACTGTCTCTGGAGATGTTCATGAACCTTGGGGATGTGGCACTGAGAAACGTGGTCAGTGGTCATGATGGGGGTGGGTTGCGGTTGGACTTGGTGATATTAGAGGTTTTTTCCAACCTTAATGATTCTATGATTCTAAATCACGGATTTAAGTGTTTCACAAGGCTGTTACTAACTTTTAAATTGATGTCCAAATTTCTATTGATACAGTGACTTGTGAAACTCAGAATTATGTACAAGAAAATACCATTGTGATTAAAAATCACTTAGTATTCAAACATTCCTGTGGTTATCCCTGGTAATGGCCAAACTCACAAGCATGAGGCCTCAGGTTCTGTTTTTTTCCAGCCACAGTGCCTGAGCTAGAGTACTTGGAGATGCATGATTAATTGATTTTAACTCTGTTTTAAACCAGAGGTTTAGGTCAGAAAGGCAGTCACATAAACATTGTCATTTGAATCTGCATATAATTAGAAGCAAGTGCACTATCAGGTAAGCAAGAAGTAACACTAAGCAGTTGGTATGACAGAAGTCTGAGATACTCAGAGCACTTAGAGAAAAGCAAGATAATCATCTTATAATTAAGACAAATTAAACTGATAGAGCATGTTTAGAAAGTTCTCATTTTTTATTTTTATTTTTTTAATTTTCCTAAAATATTTAAATTTAAACTGTGAATACCAAGTGAGAAGCTGAAATATGAAATGGTGTGTTATGCTGGACACAGGTAAAGTATAGGATTTAGACCTGTAAAAATGTGAAGCATAAAGGCCTTTTAAAAATCCTCCACAATATGTCAGGTTTCTATACCTCCAGCTTCAATAGCTATTCAGAGCTGCATTTATCAAACTGGGGCTTATGCATATACAACAGAAGCCCATCTGCGGACTGTCTTGACTTGACCTAGAAGTTGCCTCTTATACAACTGATGCCACAGTTTTACATTTCATTGTTTTTTTCTTGACCCAAGTCAATTCACACCAAGGGGAATTTTTCCATTGACACTAAATGGGCGCCTCCAGTGGCACAGTGGTGGGAACGCAGCTTTGCAACACCGGAGGCCCGCGTTCAAATCCCCCCTGTAGCGCAAGTGGTTGAAGTGCCGCTCTGCTACACAGGAAGCTCGAATCCCAGGGGTTGGACTCAATGATCTCTAAGGTCCCTTCCAACCCGCACGAGACTGTGATACTGTGTGATAAATGGGCATTGGATCATATCTTAATTTGACCATTCCCAGGAGAATGAGTCTAGAGCTGTTTAACTGCTGTAAAATCAGCATTCACAAACATATATTTATTTTTTCTTGAAAAGGGATAATTTTTATTTTTACCATCACGTGGTGGCATTGGTTTTTCAATTAGAAAGAAAGGTCACATCATTATTTTTGGTTATTTTCTTCTACCTTTTTCCTAATCTTTCTTTTCCCTGTGGCTTTTATGGACAATTAATAGACAATTTTGTGTCAAGGAAAGGAGAATAAAAATCCGTGAACAATTTGCTTGGTCATCAAACACAATAATGTGAGTATGTGAGTTTGCCCAATACGTTCTGATCATTTCTTTTTCAATCATCCTTCTTTTGAAATTTCCATACAACTTATCAATGGGAGGAAACTAGCTGGCCTCATACAGAAAAAGCAAAAAACCTCCTAAATCTAAATAAATAGTGCATGAACACATCTTCAGATGAAACGAGCTTGCTTGAGTTAGTCATCAAACAATTGCAAACAAGAAATAGGTATGCAAGAAAATCAGTGTGATTTGCAGTAACAGAAAAAAGAGCAGCCAAATACACCAGGTAGCTGATTAATTGTAATTAGAATGTGGGGTCCTGATCATGCATAGTTATTTTCCACTCATCTGATTTCAGTGCAAGTAGGTTTTGGCCCATGCTAATGAATTTTCAAATCAGTTGATTTCAGCTCTACTGAGAAGAGTATTTGGCCCTGTTTTGCAATGAAAACTGTTCCCATTACCAAAAAACTTCATAAAAATTATCAGTTAGCTGACTAACAGTTCAGCACATCTAGAAGCAATGAGCTTGATAAAGGTACTTGATTGGATCTCTGCTAGAAAGACATGGATTTTAATGACAGCATCAAGTGCTTCAAACAAATGAATATTAACAGATGTACTTAATTTAAGCAAAAGTTTTGTAAATACATTCATCAACATACTCATAGGTATGTATTTATTATTATCTCTTTCTCCATCTGGATTATCTCTTTCTCCACTTGGATAGCAAGGAAGTAGCAGTGTTTGATTTTTCTGGAAAATCCATATTTTCTGCATACAGCTTGAGTCAGCATTTTGGTTGGAACTGAAGTTTCAATCTGTTTGAGAGCAGGAACAGAGTATCTATCTACCTTACATACAAAGAATGGGTTTGAGACTTCTTTAAGACCAGGTCTATCAGCAGTTTGCACAGCCATGATTTGGTCATATGTCAGTCCTTCCCCCTGCCTGAGAGCAGACAGGTGGGTTAGCAAACTGCCAGGGCAGATGATATGCAGTGCAGTAGTTGCAACAAAATAGGAATGAAGAGAAACTGACCCAAATGCACCCAAGTCAATAAAAAATCCAGACGTTTCCCTCCATAAATAATAATGATAATTCATTATCATTTTAATCTTTCTTATATCAAAGAATCATAGATGATCACCCAGTCCCAACCTCCCTGCTATGGATCAGGCTGCCCAGGGCCCTATTCAACCTGATCTTGAGCACCTTCAGGGATGGGGCATTCACAGTTTCTTGCTCAGTCTCTCAAAATTCATGAGAGTGTTTTGGCACGAAATTTGGGGTGCACATGAGCAAATGGGATTCGTACTTGCAGGTCTGAGAAAAAGATCATTAACATTCACTAATTTTGTATCAACAGCTAAAATAACTTCTTCCTACCATGCATGATCATAAATTAAATAAGCTGAAACAAGCCATAAGAAATGTAACATCAGAGCTGTCTCTATTGGAAACAGCAAGCTCTTGATTTTCCATCTCTAATAATGAAAGGTTTTGTGTAAGAACTTAGAGGTAGAATATACCAACAGTCTTGTATAAGACAATTAGTAGCATGAGGATATATTAATCCCTTAACATAGGTGTTAAAAGAGAATTCCTGAAGCATAAAAATCATCTGGGTGATGATCACAGTTGGCAGAATAAAACCTGACACCAATTTAACCCTGGAATAGTGCTGAACAGGCTGTCCAGAGATATTGTGGATGCCTCATCTCTGGAGATCTTCAAGACCAGGCTGGATAGGGCCCTGGGCAACCTCAGCTGGTGCCTAATTTAGTTCAGCAATCCTGCCGATGGCAGAGGGTTGGAACAGCCCAGAGCTGGGCAACCTGGCAGACTTGTCACAAGACCCAGGAAAGGGAAAACTGAATTTAAAAAAAAAAACACAAAAAAACACCAACAAATTTAGTCAAATAATTTCAGAGAGGAAAAAGGTTGTGTGGAATAAAAGGGAAATTCACTGAAGTGATTTCCTGCAAAGCACATTATTGCTAAGCTCCGATGACGATCGGAGACAGTCAGACTTGTAGTAAATAAATGCTATTGCACTGCCATGATTACAGCATCTTTCCAGTTTTCAGCCTGGTTGAGCCATCTGGCATGGGCATCCGGATAAAAGTTACACAATTATTAAAACAAGCTAAATTAAATTAATTTAAATTAATCACAGCGTATGAAAATAACTGGCCAGAAGCATCAAACTGTAGTTGTTTTGAACATGCTGACCTATTTTTCTGGTTTTGCTTGGCTTTCCCTAATTATGGGATAGCATGTTGCCTTTGAAATCAGTGGCAAAAGTCCAGTTGAGTGAAAAGAGGAAGATTTGTGCAGAGTGTTGTTTCCCTTGCACACAAGCAGCAATGCACTTCATTAAGCAACATCCACATGCAGCACCAAGAGAAGGATACGAGCACTTTTCATTACTGTATATTGGCCAGTTGTCTAGAACATGATGTCACCATGTTACATCAACATATTTCCCCTGCTATTTTGGGAAGGTCTAAAATACTTGTTGTTTTCCTTAAATAGATTTGATGAACCTTAAGGTCTTTTCTAACCTGAGAAATTCTATGATTAAATGTTAAGAAAAGTTTTCTCTGCTAACTATTAAAAAGAATAGGTCATTTTTACCAGTATATTTCCAAAATAATCGAGTATGGTCTTTACTTGTCACAAATGCAAATTTTGAGTTAAAAATTCAGCCAAAGCTTTGGTGACGATGCATTTGAAAAACAGTGTAAAAATGACTAACGAAAAATGTCTTGATTTAAGGTGCTGAAGAAAATGGGAAGGCGTTCAACTAACAGCCTCCCAGGGCTGCTATGAATAAGAGCAGTTGAGGAGTACCCCAAGAAGGAGAATCCGTAAGAACTTAGCTCTATTTTTACCAAATCTGCTTGCCAGTCTATGGAAGAAAAAGGCAGCATATTCCCTTCTGCTCAGCCAGAGACAGCCTGGCTCAAGGTTTAGGAAAGCACTTGCACTGATCCACCAGGATGTGTTTTCCACCTTCAAAGCCCTTGATGTATGTCTATAACCCAGCAGCAGATACACTGAAAATGGAGGCTTGTATCTTCCACAGATAATCATGCAATGATTTCAGTTGGAAGGGACCTCAAAGATATAATTCCATTGCCACAGAAATGAACAACCCCAACTTCAGTTAGAGCTCCCTGAAATGCTCTCCTGCACACCCACAACCCATCAGAATCCACCCCAGCAGGATGTATATACACAGCCCAGACCAAAGCTCCATCTGAACTCAGTTTGTTTCATTTCTTCTCAAGTGTTTTGTCATTTTTTTTCCTATTACACTGGCTTCAGATAAACCCTTTACAGATGTTCTCCAAATCTATAAGTGGATATGTGCTAAGAGCCTGTTCAACTAGATTAATGCAGTGGATTGGAATCTGAGCGGCAGATAAAACACACTGTTGATTTGCTTCTATGCTTCTGGCGTGATGTCCCCTACTGAGCAGAACAATGTGTCACATATTGAAGTAAATTGTGTGGGATGCATGGGATACCTATACCAGATATTGAGAAACAATTTCCCAATACATTCAGAGAGAAGGGGGAAACTGCTTTGAAACAAATCATTTTTCCTAAGTGAGATCCATAATTCTTACAATAAAGCACAACAGGAGTCTAATATCTATTGCTATTACAATTTTTACAATATTAATTATAACATTAATGTCATAAGATGCTTTCTCATATAGATTTAATTCAGATCCCATTTCAAGTAAATATCATGTTTATCATGCCTACATTTCAGTAGATTTTCCTGAAAGCTTTGCTTTTGTAACTTCTCACCTTGAGTTATCGATCCCTTGAGATAATGTGTTTACCTATCTGGGAGAGGGATTAGGTTCTAGACATGCAGTCCTATTCTTGGCCTCCTCATTTAAGACTTGTGAACTTCAGCACAGTACCTTTAAAAATATAAATAAATGTCTCAATAGTGAAACAGGTTGATGCCCTCACATTCCCTTCTCTGTGTAAGACAGTGATTATGGTAAAATGAATGGATTAATCGTAAAAATAAATAATCTCTGCACATAGGGATTTAGTTCTTCTTCTGACAGCCTCTAGAAATGCTAATTGTTTTTATTCCAGCAACTGTGTATAAATGATGTTACTGAACAATCAACAACTGCAAGCTTTTATATGTTTTTGTTTGTTTGTTTGTTTGTTTGTTTCCTCTGTCATTAGCTCCACTAGGATATCCATTATTTGAAAATAAACATGAAATACAGCAGTTTTTAGCAAAAGCCTCAGGGATTCATGTTGAGAGCATGGACCAGAGGGTATAAAGCAGCTATTTGGAAATTTCTGTATATAAAAACACCCACAGGACACATCAAGTGTTTGGGTGTGCATGCAACAGAGCATCACACCAGCTACCTGCGCTTATAGAATAATAAAACCCATGCTCAAACACCTAATTCATATGCATACCTCAGGGTTTACAGGCATTAAAAATGGCAAGGGCAAATAGCTGTGAATAATTGCATTTGCCTCACCTTGAAAATCTGCCCATTAGAATCAGTCTGTATATTCAGGTAAACAACCCATCTTCCTCCTGTGTGTTTGTTATTGTGGCTAAGTTAGCACTGAAGCACAGTGAAAGCAGGTGAGCATTTGGAAAGGGGCAGGAGAGAGGCGTTCCCATCACGAGTAATCAGACAAATGAGGTATTTCCAGAGAACTCTTTGCATGCAGCTGACTATTCTAAAATGTTTGCTATAAAGTAATTGCATTATGAAAATAATCAGCTGCTCGGCATTCTGATCATTAGAAGCTGATGATATAATTGTATTATAATGGAAAGCATTCTGGTGATTATTCCACAGAGAACTCCTCTGCAGATAATATTCAAATTTACTTTATTTTGGCACCATTTCAAAGAAGCTGAAAGTACAGTGCAAACAGCTGGACCGTGAGGTAAAGTTGTTATAACTTCTGAAGCCTGTCCCTTTTTAAAAACAATCTTGAAAAAGCTCTTTGTTCTTATCTGCCTCGTGCTAGCTGAACTTATTGATGCTTGTTGGTGGCTCATTAATTAACTTTGTTCTGTATTTTCCATAAGAACCAACAATTTTATTCTACCCCCCACCCCAGGTAATTAGAAAGCATCTCAAAGCCATATAAAATCAATAACTGGAATTACTTTCTATTCTAAATGATATTTTATCATGTGAGCTCTTCTACTATGGTAGAAGAAGAGAGAATAGCCTCAAGTTATACCAGAGGATGTTCAGGTTGGACATTAGGAAGACTCTCTTCTCCAGAAGAGTGCTAGCGCATTGGAACTGGCTGCTAAGGGAGGTGGTGGTGTCATCGTTCCTGGAGGTGTTTAAGGAAAGGGTAGATGTTGTACTAAGAGACACGATTCAGGGGGCAATTTTGGTGGTAGATGGACGTTTCCCAACCTTAACGATTCTGTAATTTTAATGCCAAGTCATAACTTCACGTACTAGTGATGACTTAAATTAGTGGCATTCTGCAGTTTAACAAAGGTCAGATCTGTTCCAAACAGGTGATTCACTACTGATTCCAAATGGCCATGATATATTTCCTAAAATTAATAAAAAATCTCAAAGCCAGTACTCTGTTGTAACTATGCAGATAGGTGAATAGGGATTGCTCCCTAAAAAGCTAAATCCATTAAGGGAATAAAGAGTCTCACAGAGGAACCTATTTTTCTCTTGAATACCTGGGATCCCATAGCTGTGAGTAAATGAATCTTATTTATTCTACTCTCTTGTTCAAAGTGGTGTATTGTGCTGTTTCCATAGTACTTGAATGTACTTTAAGGAGTAAAACATACTTTTATAGCCAACAGAGCATATTGCTTGGAAGGAGATGCTGGGGCTGCAAGGAGGGCTGATCTTTGACTTGAGCAACCTCTGTTTTCTACTCATAGTTTTCTTCAGCTAAATATGTAGCTGCAGGTCTATTTAATGGTTAACAGGGATGAGAAAGCAGAGGTGAATAGTTTTCTATTCAGTTAGACCCTGTAGTTAACCTTTGCTAGGAATTTCCAACCTCCAAATTTCCCTGTTGACTTAAATCCCCTCTTTTTCATTTTATTTGTGATATATATGGCTTTTTAAAAAATAAACTGTAGAGATTAAAAACAGCTACATAGCATGTTTTGGAGACAGGCAAGTTCAGTAGCATCATGAGAAATGGAATTTGTGTGTTGGACAGGAGATACAGAAATCACAACCACAGCCTGGCTAAGGCTGGAGGTACCTCAGGGTCCCTCTGGCCCAACCCTGCCCCACTATAGACACACGCAGAGCTGGTGCCTAGACTTGCACTCTGGCAACTTTTGGAGTAGATCCCTCACCTCTCTGGTCCCAGTCCCAGTGCTCCATCACTCAGCAGAGTGTGATGAATCTTGACCTTGGATGACCTTTTTTGTTGATTAAGGGCTGTTACTTCTTACTATACGGACACAGGGAGAGTTTCTGAACTGCATGTTTAAGAAGCCACACTTGGTATGTTCTCCATTCCATGTTCCCTTCAGCCCTATTGCACACCCAGAACATTTGAACAGCTGTGACACAGCTTTTAGCACAAAAGATCAGCACCCCCTTCTTTTCTGATTCTCAGCTCTTCCAAAGGTGTATTCATATCCTTGATACCTTGTGCCTATGGTGTGCTAAATCAAGTGAGAAGGCTGCAATCAAATACCTTATTTCACTCGATAATACTTTTTCTAAGGGAAATAAAAGCCCACACCTCTCTTTGACTCTAATTAGAACAACCCGTAATTGGAGGTGTTGAGAATAAAGCCACTTACACAGATGTTCCTTGTTGTCTTAGAAATTTAAAAGGAGTAGAAATGGCAGCACCTGCACATTAAAAGAATCTGTAAGTTTCTGAAAGGCAGTTAGATGCCTAATTCTGAATTGCATTAGTAAGATTTTAAGTACCTGATTACGCTTAGGGTTGTAGATATTCTTGCTTAAGTTTTCTTAAGAAGCCAATAACCACATCTTAAACTTTCAGAGCCTCATCTTCACTTCCTGTTTTAATTGTTATATGCTATTGCCTGATGGAAGGAGGTAGAAAATGTCAACAGAATACAAAAATGTTGTTCTTTTCCAGCCTCTGCAGTTCAGTTGACAAAGAGAACTTCTGCAGAGTCCAGTAACATTAATGTTGATGTCTCTCAGCCAGTTGGCCAATGAAATTGATTGCTGCCATACCCTTTCTTACTTTCATACCACAAGGGTCTCAAAATAGCATTGTAATAATGAAGTGCTGTAAAGAGAGCTTGCCTGTGGCTGAAGTTTTGGCTCCCCAGTGATTATACCTTTTGCAGGGAGCTGGCTATGTCACGTAACTGTGGTGTA
Organism: Coturnix japonica; assembly: GCF_054131305.1. Classification (NCBI taxonomy): domain Eukaryota; kingdom Metazoa; phylum Chordata; class Aves; order Galliformes; family Phasianidae; genus Coturnix; species Coturnix japonica. Next base: position 87,903,156 of record NC_140666.1, on the reverse strand, counting down.
AGCTTTTTTCAGTTGTGTTTTCAATGCTTTTTATTGTACTGCAATAATCAAAGACAAAAATCATTTCTTTGACATGTTACATGAATTCAACAGAGAAAGACTAGAAAGAGGTTTGGGGAATTGCTAGCTGCATCTTCTGTTAGCAGTGTAACGGAAGGACAGGTTATTTTTGCGTCTTGTGCTGTCTCCAAATATCGGTGAATCACTGAGTCTATGGAACCTCCACCTGGAACACAGTAAAGCATACAGGGTAAGTGTAGAGAAAATGCTAAGTTATCACTAGAATCAGTTATCACCAGACAGTACTTGGTGGGAAGGCAGGGGAGGGGGAGCTCAGGTGTGTCGTGTACATGAGTGACCAGAAGGGCTGGAGCCAGGATCCACCTCTTCCCAGTTATCATTTAAGTGCTGGCATTGGGGGTGAGCCTGTCTTGCTGAAGATCCCTACCTCCTGGGGATCTTCTAAAGGTAAGCAGTTTTTCTTCCTTTTGTTTCTGCATCTACAGTTGTATTTGGGATGATCTCATTTTCTGCAACCTGGGATTGTGCCACTCTGTTATTACTGTTGTACTTTCCATCACATAGCATTACAGCAAGCAATATTTGTATCCATAATTTATCACATTGAAGCATGTGTTGGATTTGTTTTTGCTTCCTATTTTAAATGCTACCATGGAGAAAGTCATTGGATGTGCCCGTAATGTCTTTTCTTACCACCACTCACTGCCAGTGTAAGTAGAGACACAAATACAGTCCTTCTGGGGACTGAGAGAATATTTTGAAGCTTCTCATTTGTAACTTTTCCCACACTTCATTCTAATTAATAAATAAGCCTTTACTCTTTAACAGGACTTGTTTCTGTCTTTACATTGAATGACCACAAGAGTAAATCTGTGAATGTGAAAGTGAGAGAGTACATGGAAGCAAACATGGAGTGGAAAATGGTGACGATTATTAGTGGACATGGTATATACTGAGACAGACTCTGTTATCTGACATCTATCAGCAGAGCCTTCATAAGGACATTCTGCTACAGTTTCCTTATTATAAGTATATATTTAAAACCAGACCTCTGCTAACAATCTAACGTGTACTGATACGGTATCAGTTGATGATACTCAAATATGTATTTCAACAGCACCATCTTCTTCCTCCCTTTCCTGCTTGCTTACCTTGCTAAGCAAGTGATAGGCACAGTTCAAACCAAATAACTAACTGTTCTGACCCCTAAGCCACACAGTCAGCAAGTTATGCATCACAGGGTGCTAGTAACAGATGGGCTGTTGGAGTGCATGCTATGAACACCTATGAAACGGAGGTATTGTGTGTCAATATTGTGGTTAGGAAATAAAATCCGTAGTGAAGAGTCATTTTTGTGAGTAAGCAGAATAGCTTGGCAGCTTTTGCTGGAGTAGTGGTGGGGAATAACAAAAGTAATCATTCTGCATAATGCAGTAACTCCCTGCAATACCTGTTTATGTTGGCAGTCAGTTCTCATTTGCAAATAGCACACAAGCTAAACTAAAAAACTAACTAAATAAGAGTAGTCCACAGACTGAAAGTTTACAGAAAAAAATGTTTAGTACATAATGAGTTTTTGCAGCCCTTCCAGTATGGGGTGAGAGTGTGTTGGGGGGCGGAAGAAGGAGGCTGGGAGTGTTGTGGAAGTCTTGAAATGCCTTTAGCTACAGTAGTCTAAGTGAAGCTTTTGCAATTCACTCTAATCTCTTTCTCATAAATGCATTGTTGTTGTCCTCAGTATCTGCTGTGATGTTATAATTACAAGAGGAAATGATATGTATAAGTTCTGTGTAGTGAGTCTGCATATCTATAAAGCCTAATGTTTCTCATCTGTTCTCTCCTTGTAACATCACTTTGCTACTGCTGCTCTTCACAGCTATATAGTCCACCAGTACTGAGTGTGGTTTTAATAGCCTTTTTCTTTATTTTCCTTTATTTTTCTCTTCCTAACTTAAAAACAAGTGCTTTCTGAAATTCCTGTAAAAGGTATGTCAGACAGAGTTAGAAGATTCTGTCTAAGAGAAGACTGATAGCAAAACTCCCATTTATGCGAATGAAGCCAAAACTTGTCTGCAGATCTTTATAGCTCATTTGGTTTGGATAAGTTTGCTAAGTTTCAGCTTGGTTTCATTGGTGTGTCCTTCCAAGAAGCTGATAAACTTCCTACAGATGACCTTCCTGAAAGGAAACAATCAGTGGAATGAGAATAAAAAGAAGCTGAGGTGGTAGTGTAATCAACTGGGAGGCCCTAAAGGGTTCCAGCATCTCTTCACCCTTTCAAGGATGAGGGTGAGCACAAAACGTGTTCCTTATCCTAGAGCTCTTCCTGGCAAGATGCTAGCTTGGTTAATGAGAGAACAGTGCCTAGTCCTCTATGTGGTTTGCTGAACAAATGCTCATTGATAATCTCTGATTAATTGGGTCACTTACATGACTGCCAAACTGACCTTTAACAGATCTCTTCTCTGACGTTCTAAAGGCTGAGAAGTCTTAGTCTCTTCAGGCTTTTCTTGTGCTGTTGTTCTTATACCTAGGTTTTTTCATGCAGGTAAATCAGAGAAGTCTGCCTGATTCCACTGTACAATATGGTGTCTGATTCACTCTTGCAGTTTTGTGGAATTTTGATTAAACCCTCAATTCCTAACATCAGCAAGAAGCAAAACTAGTTCTAGAACCCTTTTTCTGAAGGGAGTCAGACACTGAAAAAGAAAATCACAGGGTAAAAATTACTTCTTACTCTGGGCTTGTGATATATCACGGGATTAAAATAATTCTAAGTTCCCGTGAAGTCTTAGTGTTTCTGAAGGAAGAAATCTATCAGTTTGTTGTATTGTCACAGGTTAAACATTCGCTAATGGTTTATTAGTGTATGCATTGTAGATGATTAGCTTTGTGATTAATGCATGAGTGCTACTAAGTTTTTCATATTTAATAAATATTTTCAGTACTCCCTTATTGCTTTATGCACAAATTACAGAAATGCTTAATAATTGTAAATCAATACAAACTCTGCAGTAAATCATTATGAACCATAGAGCTGCTAAAAAGTGAAATGCCAATCCAATTTTTTTCCACTACTTTATTGTACTTTGTCAGCTGAGAATTTAATTTAATGAGCCTCCAACAACGCTATGGCAGTGTGTTTGTTGAGTTGCCTCCTTGGACACTTTTTACATCTCATCTCAATTCACTGAGATTAGGATCAAGTTCTTATTTTTACAGTAGGCTGAAGAGGCACTGTGATTCTTGAGGACTTGTACTTAACTGAGTTTTACTTTGCCTCTGGCTCTTCTTCTCTTCTATTTAGTCTCTATAATTGAAACTTGTTTGTGTACACAAACAAACATATCCTTTTCTTCCCAAAGAACAGACTGAACCATGTGTCCTTGGCTTCAGCACAGAGTGGGCCTTAGGATGAGCCTTCTCATCTAAATTTAGGCTAGAAGACGTATCTTCCCCATGGCTACTCCTTGGGTGTCCTCCAGAAGCAATGACAGAGAGAGGGAAATCTTTCTGAAAAGTGATTCCCAAAGTAGCTCTTTCAGGCAAGCAGGATGCATCTTCCTCCACAAGTGACAAAAAAACAGTGGGTGACTAAGTGGGACTCAACACCTACCTTTTGGATGGTTAAAGTTAAGGAGTATGACTCATAGCGTTATGACTTCTTTATATATATAGAATAAGAGTTCTGTTGATGCTTTCACTTTAATGTAGTTTTCCCACTGAAATATCTGCTGATTTTATAGTTTTTTGAAGAGTCATGCTGAGTTGAAGTGCATAGAGTCTAGGTACGTGGAGACCAAAAACCACTATGTTTAACTGCAGGAAGTGTCATTTGGTGAACAGGCTTTCAATAATTTGTAGTGTGGTTATTTGTACTGGATTGGTCAATTTGTTTAATGTTTCCTGCTCTTATAAAGTGGGTCATTATGTTTGAGGTTATTTCAAGTAGTGAGGATCCTAATGTGCGAACTGCTAACAACAAGCCTTTGCTGTGTTAGAGACAGTAGGTCCTGACCAGCAGAACTATTTGTTAAAACAGATTTCATTTCCTGCAATATCCATTTAAAAATATCCCTACTAATCCCTAATTCCATTCACTAGCAGAAACACTCCCTGTGGCTGAGTATCTACATGTGTTTTGCTCTATGTAAATAGCCCATCTTAATTTTTCTTGCCAAATAAACAGTTATCAACAACAGATTAGATTTCCATGCATATTCCTCTTTTAATCACTAGGAAATGTTTCCCCATAATTCTGCACAGGGAACATAGCTTTCCTTGCAAAACGCTCCCCAGTTGCTAGCTATCATTACCAGCTTGGTGCTACTCTGCCTGTAAGATTCCAGAAATTATAATATAACGAGAGATAGCTGCTTGTACAGCAGATGGTTTTCCCTCTTTTCCTAATCAAATGATTAACAAATAAGCAAGGCCTGTTAATTTCTTGCCCACTGCTCAATAAATTGATCTGATTGTCAATATCTTTCTTCGTAGCAGCATCCTCAAATATGCCCACATGGATTGCTCCCACTTAAGGCTAACTTTTAAAACAGCTTCAGCAATGAAAGTCAGTGTGATTCAAGTATGGAAATAAGGTCTATCTGAGTATTTAGGATGTTTCCTTGTGACTCTCTCAAAAATAACAGAGGGAGAAAATAGATAAATGAGGTCCATGTGAGAAAGAAGGGTGGAAAATATCAACTGAGAGTCAGTGAGCTGTAGTGCATGAGATGAAGCCCCAGGAATGTACACCACATGTTTGTGAAATGCTGAATGAAATCAATGCTCCTTCTCAGCAGGCACAAAACAGCCAACTGGATGAGAAGGTGCCACAAAACGAAAGTGGAAGGAAAACAACAGTAATATGTTTGAGTTTTCCCCAAAGGACAATGCAAATTGTTGCACCAGCTACAGAAGTGCATAAACTGCAGACTAATACTGAATGTTTAAAGATTATAATCTCAGAAGAAACCATTAAATTCATCTAGTCTGATCTTTGGAAGAGTTCACAATATTTGCTTTCCCTTAGCACTTCTGGCCTCTTTTAGATATGTGCCTTGACGAGGACAGTTAAAATGATGGGGAATCAATACTGTGCTTTAATACTTCATTACATAGAACCCCCATGGTTTGAAAATGACTTTATCCATTTACTTATGCTGTGCTTCTCTCAGATAGATTTAAGAGATTTGTTTGCAAAAGTCTTCTCTCCAAGTTCCTATTTAGAGGTTATTATGATTAGGTCACCTCTTACTTTTTAACCAGAAAGAATGCTTTCCAGACCTCTATGAATCAGAATACTCTTTTAGACCCAGATTTGCAGGTCCCATATCTGTTATCTCTGATGTATTTTCTGTTCTTCTCTGACCTTTACCAGCTCTTATTCAGCCAGGTAGCTTAAACTGCACCATCTCATCAACAGATTCTGAATGCTCTCTGAAAACTGCAGCGCTGAGCTGGTATTTCTTATAACTCAGAGCTCTAGCTGACAGTGTAGGGATGCTGTCTGATCACTTCCAGCACTTCTTTAAAATCATCAAATCATTGTGTTTGGAAAAGACCACAATGATCATCATGATCATCCTCACCGTGCCCACTGACTGTGTCCCTCAGTGCTACATCTCCAAGGTTGCTGAACACCTCTGGGGGTGATGACTCCACCACTCCCTATGCAGCCTATGCCATAGCCTGACCACAGAAATATTTCCTAATATCCAACCTGAACCTTGCCTGGCACACAGCCTAAGGTGACACTGTAGAACAGTTATAATGCAGATTTTTTGTTATTATTATTTTTTATGTTATATGTTTACAATATATTTGCAAGGATTCCTCACAGAAGAATACAAGAGCATCTCCCTCGAGCATATTTTGATCACTTGCTGTGTTCTGGTACAGCTCTTAGCTTTTAGATGTCTGCTTCATAACCACCTTCTGATGACAAAGCTTGGAAAACATCATGTCTTTATTTATTTCTTTATTCTTTTAATTAATCGGGTATAGTGGTCTTATTTGATCATTAAAAGTAGACTATCTGCCTTTTAACTTATCAGAGCATCTAGTCGTTTACTGATTGATCAGAGACTGTGAATACTGCAGTCTACTCCCTCTACTTGCACATACGAGAGGTGCTAACAGTATTTGTGGCAGCATATGGGGTAGTTTCACATCATTGCTAAAATATTTCCAAGCTGCATCACACGGTAGAGTAGTCAGAGATATTTTGACTTAGTTAATCTGTCACATGTAGAATGAAAGGCTTTTGGAGCTCTAAGCCTAAAGGGGACAATTCCGACTTAAAATGTTGCCAAAGCATTTTTTCTTTTTTTTTTTTTTTTCTTTTTTAACCTTTCTGCTCATTTATGTGTGTTTCAACAGTCTTACAGAAGGTGGTAGCAGCTGCCCTAAAGAGAGCATTGTGCCTCTTGCATAATTTCATTTTACAGGAAATAGAAGATAACTTTTTTTTTTTCTACTTGGATACCATTTTGCTCTTTAATCCTATATGACTTTACGTAAAAGAAGCTGAAGTGATTCTTCTCAAGAGAAAATATGCTGAGTAATATGAACATCTCCCTGTGTTGTTTATGTGTTTATGGCCAAGAAGTCAAATTTATATCAGAATCTCAGCACTGTAATCGTTTAGCAAATGTTACCAGCTGTTCAGCTCTACACTTTCTTCTAGAAGTAAGAAAATGAAAATCCATCATATCAGTCAGCTAGTGGTTCTCAGTACACTTACCTTGACAGATGATACATCAGAGTCCCTATCTTCCTGCAAGTTTTAGTTTTAATAGGCTGGGATCCATCTTCCTGCAAATACTAAAATAAAAAAATAGAGAGAATAATTTATTGAGTGATTCTCTCTCTTGGCTCAATTTTATATGTTCTTTGGAGGAGTAGTGGTTAATTTTTCTTCTATACTTAAGTAATTATGTTAGAATGTAATTTTCCTTCATGGAAGTGGGTGATGAACATAGCATGATGGTTTTAGTGCTTGGATATACTTCTGAAATCAAAAAAGTGTGAAGTATTGGAAAATAGTAAAATTAGGTAAAAAATTTCTGTGAAATTTGTCAAAAATAACAACAACAACAAAAAAAAGGGAAATGGAATTAAAAACAAACTAACAAGGAATGCTTTTTTAAAGTGTTATAGCCAATGATGTCCTGGGAATAGAAAAATGTCTTCCTTCTTAATGTGTATTCTATATTTATCTATCTATTCTATATATAGAATTAGATATATAGATATATATCTAATATATATATATATGCTCTAATTCCATTTAGAGGAATATATATATAATATGTGAGCTCTATTACCTAGGCTTCATTCTTTTTCTGTGTAGAACTCTGCATGACAAAGTACATATGCAGAATGTACTGTTACCACAGTGAAGATCAATGTATATGTTTACTGTAATAAAAAATAAATGTTATCTGACTGAATATCCATTTAAAACACTATAAAGCAGTAGAAATGTAATGTTTAACAGGGGACAGCTGAAATATGTGAGGTAAAACTCATGTCTAATGTAGGATTTGTGTTCTGATAGGTTTGACCTTATTTTATATACTAATAGGAGATCATAGAATGGCCTGGTTTGAAAAGGACCACAAGGATCATCTGGTTTCAACCCCCTTGCTATGTGCAGGGTCACCAACCAGCAGACCAGGCTGCCCAGAGCCACATCCAGCCTGGCCTTGAATGCCTGCAGGGATGGGGCACGCCAAAACTCTCCAGTCAACCTGTTCCAATGCATCAAATTTGAAGTATAGCTACATAAATAAATGTTAAAAAAAAGTAAGACAGATTACACAGTACGCTTCAAGTATCATATAAAAAGTCCTGCAAGTATCATTTTGTTTTCTTTTCCCCTCTGGCAAAAATAAAAGAACTACTTTGGAAAGCTGGTTGAAACCAAATGCCTTATAAACCAACCATGCTGTACACTGCAGTACTTTTCTTTTTTCTTTTTTTTAACAACAAAACAGGAGTAAGTGAGGGGGAAAAAAAGTGCTTCCATCCAAAACATTTAGTATTTCCTTTGTGAGGGAGCCTGCTATGTATTAGAGTAACTCAGGTGCAAACTCTGCTTGCTGTCTATATCAAATAATATCTTTCTGTCTGAAAAGGCAGTTTAAAGACATTCGTTCCCCAGCTGCAGCTTCTTTGACCCTTTAATCTGTTATGACACTGAGCCTGGCAATATTCTCACATTTTGCTGTCCAGCTGTCAACTTATCCTGTATATCACTCAACACTTTCCCTTGTGCTCCTTACTGTTTGAACACAGTAAAAGCTCCATACTGAAATCCAAACATCCACAGCCTTATCTTTCTTCATCTTCCAACTTCCAGCTCATCTCATAACCTACTCACATCATAATAGACCAACTCTTCTTTTTGCTATTATCCTTCATATTCTACCTTTGGGTTATCAACAGCAAGCATACTAGAAATGGATGAAGGCATGATTTGATTTATTTTTTTTTCATTGCCTGCTGACTGAAATGAAAAATAAATCAATTTCTTTGATAATTCGTTTTATTTCCATCTCTCATCAGCCTAGCAAAAATGAAAAGAAAGATGAAATTATTTTCAATTGAAGAAAATGTGTGACCTTAAATGGAATAATTCAAATTTTCTTGAGCTCTGCTTTTATTGTAAAGGAATTGATTTTTAGAAATGTTATTTTTAAAATGATCTTTTCTAGTGTTTCCATTTTTTTTAAATATTTTTTTTTTCCAGGTAATACTTGGTTGATATGATTCAGTTTCTTTTCTCTTTAATCAAAAAGAATCAAGAAAATTTTCACATACTTAGAAGCATAGATGGAACACATGACAATGATATTTTTTGTTGCTGTTTCTGTCAGTGCAAATTCAGTCTTCGTATCTTTCTTCATGTGTCTGTGTTTTCATAGAATGGTTTGGGTTGGAAGGGACATTTAAGATCATTTAGTTCCAACCCTCTGCTATAGACAGGGACACCTCCCTCTAGACCAGTTTGCTCACAGCCCCATCCAACCTGGCACTGAATGTTTTCAATGTGGGGGCATCCACACTGAATTTATTAACCTGTGAAGTCTTTTGGACTGTAACATCTCCATTTAGAGTTTGTGTAACACCTGCTGTAAGACATCTAGCTCTAACTACAACCTTCTTTGTTTATGTTCTAACACAAATACCAGAAATAGGTGGAAATCACCACCTACCTTTCCCATTTTTTCTACATTTAGACTTAGGTAAGGTCTCTCATAATAGATAGGCTGAACATAAATATTCGTATAAAATAATAATGTTTATAGACTCAAATGGAAGCACTTATGGGTTGCTTTATGTACGAGAATAAAAATATAATGTGCATAAATATTGGCAAGAATCTTGGCAAGAAATGATGATGTATTCCTTAAAGAGTTTTTCTGTATCCATTCTCTTAAAACTTTGGCAAGACAACACAAGAAAATTTCTTTCAGGTATCAGCTTAAAGGACTAAAAAGTGCTTCAGAAGTGTTGGACATGAGAGTTCCACATTTGTTGTGCTTTAAATGCCTTTCCAAAGTGAACCCAATTGGACATGTATACTTGAGGAGCATTGAGTTTACTGCATGTGGCTGCTCATGGAAGAGAAAACAAAACATCCAACTACAGAGCAATGGGCTGTCTATCTACCGAGTCAAATGAAAAATGGGTAGTGTGTATATAACAGTGTGCACAAAGAAAGTCTACTCTGGAATTAATGCCTCCTTTTTTATTGTGTTGGCCCATGACATCAGAGGCAGATGCTGGTGGTGCAGCAGTAGAGGCTGAATCCTCCCACCAATACCCTATTACATTTTGTTTCTGCACAACAGATGGCAGCAGAGGGGCAGTCTGACAGGGTAGTGTCTAATACTGAAGTGTGTGTGAATCAAACGAGTGCAAGTGAATTGCTCCATGCAGGGAAAGTGGCACTCGTTGACATTCATCAACTTCTGCTGAATACTTATGGAAACCAAACAAAGGATGTGAGCACTGTGGAGTGGTGGCTGGTGCATTTTAGCAGTGGCAACAGTGACATGAAAGGCAATTTACATGCTAGACAGCCATGCAGACTTTTATGAGCATGGCATGCTTGCTTACAGCTAGTATGAAATGCACAGCTAATGTTGGCAATTATGTTGAAAACTAGTGTTTTGTAGCAGAGAATTTGATCTATCACATAGTGTTATTCTGCTCTTTGAACCTCTTGTAGTTTCCACGGAAATATATACCGAGCATTACTTTCAGGGCAACCTATGTTTGTATTTCCATTGAGTCAATCTCTCTCAGGACATTTCTATCCAAAACCATTTGTGCTCCATACTCGCTCGTGGGCTGCAGGTGGCTACCGGATACTGCATTTCTCTAAGTTTTTAGACCAGTGGTTGGCTTTTTCACGCTATCAGAACCAAACAAGTTATTTAAGAGGCAGAAGATAATGTCACAGTGTAAGACTTGTCTTCTGTACTCACCAATGACAATATGTTATGCAGAATTTCCTTGGTCTGTGGGAATGTCCAGTTCAGCAGCAGAAATGCTGGAGGGGAGTTATGAAACTACTGGGTTGCTTTCAATTAAGATCTGCATTGTCCTTTCTTAATATCACACAAAGGACTAAAGATTCAGTATATCCTCAGGATATCATATAAAATAACTGCACTAATTATTCCTACCTAAGCATAGAATGAAGTGATCCCATTCCTTTATTTCCCTTCCTCTCTGATTCTCTCTCTTCTGTGGTGCTTTCCAGTATTTGGACTATAATCAGCAATTCCATGTAGAAACTTATCATCTGATTAAGTTGGTTCAAGCTTAGTCAAGGAAGAACTGCCTAAAAATAAGGAATCAATTCTGTGCTGAGCATTGTAATTTTAAAACCACTACTTAAAAACTATTCAGTATTGTAATTAGTCAGGAATGTAATTAGAGGCATTTTGATGATGATGGTTTGAGTGAATGACATTTCACGTTTAGTCCTACATTTTGTGAATGCTACAAACTGATCCAGCTTCTGAAAGTAACTTTTGTCTTGAGACTGTAGAAGTGGGAAAAATAATTGGGGATTCCTGTGAGGTGACATTCTTGTGACACATCCCAAATGCCTTTGCTGCAATGTAGTATCACAGCCTCTATTCAGATCAAAAAGCAATTTCAAGCACCCCAGCTTCATGTCAGATTGAGCAAAGACTAATCAGGCTTTCAATCTTGAAGACACTCCTTAGGGAAGCATGTTCTACAGACACACATAATAAATGTTCTGCTGATATACTTTAATTGCTGCATTAGCTTTAAGCTTCTTTCTGGATTATGCCATATGCGTAGGTTGCTCTGAAACTAATGCCTCCTATTTATCTTTTGTGTAATCTACAGCAAAGACCACGATAACACTAATTGATAAAGCAAATTTTCAGCTAAGAACTACTATTTTTTTTTTTAACATGAGTCACCACTATCAGATATGTGTTTATTTATTTATTTATTTATTTTACCAGCAATGAACAATAGCCTGCATGATGCACTTATAAAAAATCTGTGTTATGTGACCCACTATTGTCTCTGTCACCACTGCTGAAATGCACCGTCCACTGCCTCACTGTGCTCACACTCTTTGTTTGGTCTCCATAAATGTTCAACAAGCGTTGATGAAGATCATTGGGTGCCGTTTATTTCTGTGTGGAGCAATTACACACCTTTACTTCAGATGCGCTTACATGCCAGCCTCTTCTTATGTTGGCCTCTTCTCCCATTTTGTCAGACTTCCCCTCTGTTACCATTTGTTGTACAGCAACAAAATGCAATGGGATATTGGTGGGAAGGTTCATCCTCTACTGCTATACCGCTACCTTCTGCTTCCAATGTCATGGGCCAACAGAATAAAATAGGAGCCGTCTCTTTTGGAGCAACCCTTGTAGAATCCTGGCTTGTGTAGACCTTGAATTAAAAACCAGTGACCTTTCTCCAGGGGAAAAAAAACAGCATTAGTTGCTCATTCTCTAAGCCATCCACAGTAGAGCTTCAGGATTCTGATTTACTGTCCCATAGCAAATGCAAGTTAAAGTGCCTTAAACCATCCTAAAACAAAAGAGAATCAAACCTCTTAGTATTGCTTTGCTTCTTTAATAGAGAAAGGTTATACATGTGCCAAAATACCACCTGGAAGATTTTGGATCTGAACACTACTTTACAGTTTGGATCAAACATTACACAAGCTAGGATTACCTTTCTGCTAAGGTTCAAGATTTGCATGTAGAGTAACCTAAAATTCAGGATTGCTGTTATTTTGTGAATGAGACCAAACACTTGAGTGTTTGAATGAGACCAAAATGAGTGGTATCATGTAGTTACCTTTCCTAGTGGAGGTTCTGTGGCTAGGTGCCATAATCTAGTTATTTTGGTGGAAAATTATTAAAGATGATTTTTTCAAAGGACGTAAAATAATAAAAAAAACCCACAAATATCATGAACAGAGAAAGTGGAAACGAATATAGCAGAAGGTATTTGGTTGATGGTCAGTTATACAGTTAGCAAGTGAAAGGTTGTAGTTTGGGGTAGAAGCTCAGACTCTAACTATAAGAACAGGTTCAAGTTTGGCAATGTAGGTCTGAAGTCCTTTGTATGTATTGATACAAATACGCAGCTTTAAAAACAAAAATGCATCAAAAATAAAATCTTCTCAGTGTATTTGAAAACTGCTCATTCCAGGAGCAAGCACTTGTTATATTGTAATGGTCAACTGTTCAGAAATGGCCCTATATAGCTTAAGGATGTAATTTTTCTCTTATGTACACTGATGGAAAATTGGATATTATCAAAATTATATAACCTCTTCCTTTCTTTTGTTTCTCTATGAAGGCTGGAGGGTTGGTTCTATAGTTTGCTGAATCAAATGCTCTTTCGCTTAATTGGTGACAAAAGTACACATGTTTCATCATCATTTGGAATTACAGAGACACTAAGGTTGGAAATGACCACTAAGATCATCTAGTCCAACCATTAACCCATTTAATATGTGTTGAATCTCCACCCAAAGTTTCTTTGGGTCTCCTTATCTGTTGTATAACTATTACTAATTTTTTGCTGTACTAAATCCTTTCCACAGAGTGACTTTCTCTAACAGTATTTCATGACCATTGATTATCCTGCCTATGGCATTCTCTTCTCATTTTTTTTTTATGTCTGCTCTTTGGTTTATGTTTCTTCATGTATGGAGGGCATGTTCCGTATGGTGAGTTATCTCACAATCAACCTCTCTTTCATTGGGAGGAAGTATCAGTTAAATAACCTTCTGTTTACTGCAGACAGGACATTTCTCATGGCTCAGCTGAGCACAGTAAAGTGTTAAACAGCTGTCTTATGGCAGCTGCTTGGCATCAAGCAATAAGCCCACAGTTTGGTTGACACTGCGCTCACTGTGAGAGGGGGACAGTAGCAGCAGACTGATTAAACATCAATGCCCCGGAGAAAAGCTTTGCATTGTACCCTGTGACTTGTTTTTCTTGCCTATGACATCTTGCAGATTTTTGTTTAAAATGTGCATAATTCTGTAGATACGGCGCTTACAGACTATAATCAGCAGTTAAGATAAAACAGTATTGCTTTTGTTCCCCTGCGAAAGCACTTTTCATGCAGTGTTGCTAGTTGCTCAACAGCCACGTTTATTCTGAACTGTCTTCTGTAGCCCAAGAATGTTCGTATCTCATTTTTCCTACAATAAAAACACGCTTGTTTTTTTTTTTTTGCCCAAGATTTCTGAACCACAATGAATCCTGCAGTAATGTCTGTCCTCGCTCAACCCACAGCTGTGCACGACCCCCGGAATGTCAGAGCATGAGTGCCCCACTGTGCCATCATCCTCTCATGTTGCTGATAGTCCTGATTTAGATGGAAAAAAATCCCCAACAAAATGTGAGCAGTGGGGGAGGAGGAGGTCAAACTGATCCCTAACAAGACAGTTCTGACAAAATCACGTAGGAGGATTTCTTTTTCTTTCAACCCTAGAGGCATATAAGTAGACCAGAACTAACGAGTGCCAGATATAAATCTGGTACAAATTGATTTCTTTTTAGTTGAATGGAGCAACACAGCTTTCCACCATCTGATGATGTGGCCCTTCATTTCTCATTAGTAGGAAATAAATACATTTTTATAGATGGAGGGGAAAAATACACCATTCTCTCTGGAGGCTGTTCATCAGTTCCTGCACAACACTACTTGGATTAAGTTGGGAAAACTTAATTAAAAACATGAAGTTTAAATTTCTCATGAGAAATTAAGTGCAGATCACTTTTTTCTTTATTTTTTTTTTTTCCCTGTATATGTGACTGATCTCCTTACTGCTCTTTAGTTTCTGTGCTATTTTAATTATGTAAACAAAACTCAATATGTGGACTACAGTTCCATAGTGCTTTTCAAGGGAAAATAATTCCATGCTGCATTCATAGTAGGGGGACAGACAAGAGCTTTGACATTTACCTCTGTTGTTTGCCAACAGCCAGCTGGTCTGACAGCATATGTGTCCTAGCAGGACAACTGGCACAAGCACTGCTTTAAGCAACATGTGCCATTCCTTGCAATGAGGGGGTAAAAACCTAGACATGAGGGGGATACTTTAAGATTTTGAGAAACATATATTGAAAATATAGAACAGGAATCTATAGGAAGAGAGTTCTACATCCATATCTGTGGAACAGCTTATTGCACTTTAGGCATAGAAAGCCATAAATTGGGGTCATCTTAACATGGATTTTCTTCAATACATTGTCAGTCTTAGCATCTCTCATAAGTAAATATATTTATATATTATATATATATTTATATAAATAAATATATATATATATAATATATATATGGAGCTTGGTGTGGATATATAAACATATATATATGGAGCTTGGTGTGGATTGGCCTCTCCTCCCAGATAACAGCAATGAGAGGTGATGGCCTCACATTGTGCCAAGGGATGTTCAGGTTGGATATTAAAAAAAATCTGCTCTAAGAAAGAGTGGTCAGGCACTGCCACAGGCTGCCCAGGGAAGTGGCAGAGTGCTCAAGAAAAGAGAAGATGTGGCACTGAGGGATATGGTTTAGGTGTAATGGTGAGGATGGGTTGATGCTTGGACTAGGTGATCTTTGAGCTGTTTCCAAGCCTTTACGATTCTATGACTTGCTGTTAAGCCCAGATAAGGGGCAGAACCAACCTGTTAAGAACCTAGGAGGAAGATCTGGGTTGGATGTTGATCTGTCTGATGTCTTTAATACCCATAGCTCTCACATGAAGCAGTGAGCACAAAGCTGGAACTGCTGACATGACTGTTGAAGCGACTGTCCTTCTTTACCTGAACCTATGCATATGCATACAGAAACATATAATCTGGGAATGTGTGGAGCCAAAAAGTATATCCGTATGGAAAGAAGAAACCTAAATTTTAGCACTTGTTAAGAATCCTTAGGTTTGCTAAGCAAAGTGTAGAAGATGTAGGGAAGGAGAACAGTCACCATTCCTGCTCTTTTGCAAAATGAATAAAGAAATCAGAATCTACATGTTAGCTGAACCTGTGCTTTAATGTTGAGTAGTCCACATTGGAAAGACCACGTTTCTAATTTCCATTTTGTTGACTCTAAGATGGTTCTAGGTTGAAATGTAAAGAAACAGGAATGTTTGGAAGGTACACAGGAGTCAACATGGAGAAGGTCTCCATTATGTCCAGAAAAGAGCATCTTTCACCCCATGCTGCACTCCTGGGTCAAAGCACTCTATTACTATTGCATCACTTCAGAAGAAAGGTGTTCAATTTTATTTTAGCTCACATTTTGTTCCAGATATCTGGCATCTTATTTTTAATTTCCTCTATCCTATCGTGAGATAATTTTCCAAATGCACGTCATTAGGATCATTTACTTTAGTGATTTGGATTGACTGATTAAATTGCTTCCTTTCCATCTTTACAGATGAGCCATATTTAATGGCTGTATTACATAATGCACACCAACCAGAACCTCGCTGAACTTTCTTTGAAGGGCAGATTAGTTCTGTTCTTTCACATTTATCTAAGCATCTAAGTCTCATTTTTAAGTTGCCAAATGTTCTTTCAATTACTATTCTGGTCACTTTTAAAGTTTCATTATAATTTATAATGATACAGTTCTCAGAGAGAACCTGGAGATAAAACAGAGCAGGATTAGGCAATTTTTCAAGTGATATCTGCTGTCACCTTATGAAGAAAAAGAAAGATTTTTATATATAAAAAAACGTATTCAGTACATTAGAATGTATTGGAATATCTAAATGTTGGCATACTAAGAAAATGTTCTTTCAGAAACATACTGTTTGGATATAACATTATAGAAAACTCTATGTGAGAGAAGTGAGATGCATAATGCTGTAGCATTAAAGGTTATATGCTCAGGATGTCATAGTTTCAGCCAACGCTGCAGATATAACATAACCAGCCTTAGAATTTACATCTTTATAATCCTCTGCAAATAACAAAGAGTACAACAATTAAGGTTTTAACTGAGCAAATGGAGGATCTTATGATAACAGCCTTTTCTTACATGTGCAAATTAGCATTAGGTGCTTCATTATGGTCAGACCACACCATGCTGTTCCTTTGTTCTTGCACAATCCTGTGTCATAGGCAGCAACTTGGCAGCTTCCCCCTATCACCAGAGCCTCACTACTGTTCCCGTCATGGGAAAGAGGCAGTTTCCTAGGGAGGCAGGCTGAGGGAGCCAGAATACATCCTCAGCACATTTGAACTCTACCTTCAGTAATACACAAGATCATAGAATATCCTGTGTTGAAAGGGACCTGTATGGATCATTGTGTCCAACTACAGGAAAATGCTTTGTCATTATTATGTACGAGACTGTACCCTCCATCTATTGCTTCAAGTTTGGGCAAATGAATGATAAAGGAGGTGCTCAGTGGAAACCAATGGGATTTAGACCCCTTGTGTTAATATGTTCAGTAGGCTTGGAATTTTTAATGGATCCCTTATGTAAAACTCAGGCTCCATAAGCCTCAACCCACATTTAATAAAGATATACATTACCTAAGAGGTACTTAAAACTCAAAATATAATTAATTTTTAAATTCTATACATTTCATACTTGTTAATATTCTAAGTGGATCATGTCACCACACCCACGTTTGTTATAAAAATAATGTTCATCTTTTATGATTGTTTGCATGCCTTCTTCTTAAATTGTTAGTAAGGCTTTTAAAACATGTATACAGAGTTGAGCGAGTCACAGATTTGAAGTACCCTCACAACTGCAGGTTGACAAAGTATCACTTCATCAGTAGTGCACTGCTTGAGCACCCTCCTGTTGTGTTATACACATTGATGTGGCTTCTCCATGTCTAGCCATGACTCAGATTAATAAGAGAATTCTTCTTTGGATGTTTGAGTTCACAGAATCCAGTTCAAGGAATCGTAGATTTATTAAGGTTGGAAAAAGAAACCACTAAAATCACCAAATCCAACCTCAACCCATTCCCACCATGTCCACTATGTCTTCTTCCAGTGCTACATCTCCACGGTTCTTGAGTGTCTCCAGGGTTGGTGACTCCACCACTGACTTGGGCAGCCTGAGCCAATGCATCTCCACTCTAACAGAGAATAATTTTGACCCTCGTCATTTTGTTCCTGTCTTTGGGACTTTTCCTTTTCCTTGTTCATTAGCATCTTCAAAGAAGCAAAAATACACTGTCATTAATTAAATGATTTCTAACGTCTTGACACAAGTCAAGAAAACCTTGCTGCCCTTGATGCAGTACTTGAATCACATTCTGAGAGACTCTGCCAGAAACCAATTGCAGACACCAAACTGTCTTTGGAGAAATAACAGACAATATAAAAAGCAAGCAAACAAACAAAAATCTTTGCTTTAAGATCTGGCATTACTGTATATAGGACAGAGCTGGGTATCTGTATTCTGGGGCACACCTGCAAGTTGTAATTGAAGAAATACCTTAAACAGTAATTTACAAACCTTATGGCCCTGCACAAGTGACCCCTGTCTTTCACAGCTCCTTCTCCAAAGTATAGTTCTTATATCTTGATGTCAAAAAACTGTCCTTCTTTCTGTACCTGTGAATATTAAGACTCAACTCTCACTCTTCCTCATAAAAATTCTGGGTTAACTTCATCTTGTTGTAAATTAATGGATGCAGAAAGATAGGTTCGTTTTACTTTTGATTTAAACTTATTCAGTTAACGCAGTGGTTCACTGGAACAAATATTAAATAAGTTCCTTATGAAAGATTTCATCAAAAAAATCTGCAAGATAAATCTGTGCTATTTTTTGGTCTGTATCTCTGAGCCCACCTGTTTCTTATTTACAAAGGAGTAGATGCAATTTCCTGCATCCATTTAGATTTGACACGGTATTGTGCTATTGGAACAAAACCCAGAACTGTTAATATCTTCTGGCACTGACCTCTATCTTTGCCATTGACTTCTATTTGGGAAACCACTAAGAACAGTTTTGTCAATGTTAAATATCATTTATTTTTTAGTCACTTGTTAAACAGAGCAGTAGGCAAACTCAAAGCTAACAATAC
Source organism: Coturnix japonica (assembly GCF_054131305.1). NCBI lineage: Eukaryota > Metazoa > Chordata > Aves > Galliformes > Phasianidae > Coturnix > Coturnix japonica. The sequence goes on along the minus strand of NC_140666.1, from coordinate 87,884,543 downwards.
CATATATAATACTTAAGACTCATTTGTAAGACTAAAGCTGTATTTATGTGGGTTTATGATTATGCAGATATAAATGAAAGCATTTGGAATTAGCCCTTATCTTTATTTTGTTAAACATGTAAAATTAAGAGCATCAAGAAAAGGTCTGGTAATTTTTCCCAAAAAGAAATATAATGTCCTGTTTTGACAAGAATGACTTACATGTTTATATTACATGTTTATAATACGAAACAAAGCTAAAATAGAAATATTTTAGGAACTGTCACAGCAACCTGTTTTAATTTGCCACAGTTCCATTATGGAACTCTACTCAATTTTTAGAAAACCCTTCCTTAATTTGCAGGAAGAAATTTTTAAATGGAGTGGAACTTAGTAACCTGTCATAGTAATCTCCAGAATAGGACAGCAGCAGTCTTTTTTCCTCCACAACTTACTCTTGCAATTGCAATGATTGTTATACTTTCCTAGATGTTCCTTCCATCCTTAACATGTTCTTTAATTTAACAAAAAAAATCATTTGTTTTCTTCTTTCTTTTAAGTGATGGTTCATTCAGCTGTCATTCAAATACGAAGAATGACTTGAAAACGTAAATATTCCTGTAGTGTCATTCCCACTTGATGTATGCTTTATGTAAAGCATATAATGTCTTAAGAAACTCTTGACTTGCTCAATCAAGAGGTACAACCATCTTGAGAAGTAACAAACTGCATAACTCAACTTGAATGTGTATAGCATTTTTGACAGTGAAATAAAGGTTTTTACTGAAAAGCAGCATGCTCATTTTACATGGGGTATTCTACACGTTTCTCTCACAATTAACAGGTCCACATGGACTTTTAGAACATCATTTTCTGTTTGAAACAACATCTACCTACATGCTGGAAATGAATGAGCTTGCTGATAGATAATTAACTGTTTTTCGAAGCTTAATGTGATTTATTTGCATTGACCATGTCAAACAGGCAAACAAAAAGGATTTTTTTTTTAATATCATACTTTAACTATCACTGAAAAGTGAAGGCACAGCAAAGAGGTGTGAGATACTTCAGGTTTACTGTTTGTGGCTTACTAACCTCTATTTCATAAAAAATCTGAATGTTGTTGTACTGTTACTCCAGATGCTAACAGATTTCTTAGCCAAAGTACATGAGCTTCACATACTTTATGGAAAAAAAAAAAAAAAAAAAAAAAAGTCTTAACTGTCAAAAGAAATTAAGAAGAAATAGATTCAATGGAAATGGACTCTATAAATTAAGTTAAAAGACCCATTAAGTAACAAGAAAACTTAAGCTTGTAGCAGATTAGTCATAACCAACTATAGTTCTTCTCATTGGCTTCCTCTAGCTTTTTTTTTTTGCTTGAAGTTTCTCTTTTTCTTCTTACAGATGCTGCTCCCTCAGCAAAAACAACTTTCTGTACTTTGTAGTTTCATCAAAGTCTGAAGAAAAGACCAGAACCAGAAAAGACCAACCAAATGAGTCTTCTCATTTGTGACAGAGACTACTAACAACTTCCTTAACTTTCTTCAGGCTGTGTCTCAGTTATAAGTCTCTTGTGCAGTTTTGCGGGTCTAAGTGGGAAGATGTATCACCTTAGCTTCTGTCAATAGAAAAAGAAAGAAGTTAGAAAGTTTACATATGGTACGATGTGGGAGATATTTTCTGTAAACATCACTATTTCTCCTCATGGCTTTGTGCCCACAAGATAGAAAATATATTTAATTGCATTTCTTCTGAGAAAAAAACTATTTAGTAAGCCATATATTGCAAGTATCTGTTTTAAACTTTAATTAAATATTGAGAATATTTAATGTATTGAAAACCAGACATCATTAGGAAATAAAAACAATTATATTTTTCTTGTAGAACAACAGTTTTTTAACCATTTATCTCTAGATTACCAAAATGCTATGTGAGATATGGACAGTCCTTGTCACATTTTGTCTACTGCAAGTCTCATAAAGACAACAGGAGTTCGTACAATAAGACCTCAGTAAAAACCAAAACTTTGCCCAGTACTTCTAAATGACACAGCAGAGAAAGACTATGACTCAGTAGAGGAATTCAGCAATTTTCACAAGGGTGAGCAAGTACCAGACGCACTTCCACCTCACCTTGTACATACAGAAAGCACAGCAGGATGCAGTAATTGAAAAAGCAGAAGATTGAGGACAATTATTTCCCTGAAGTGAAGCAAATCTGCTGGCTGCTTTTTTTAAATGGAGGAATATGTTCTGAACTCCATTTGGAGCCATGGCAGCACAGAACAACTCTCCTGCTCCTCAGATTGAAAGGGAGAGATTCTTCCTCTATGACAGTTATTAGGATTCAGATATTAATCTTTCTCACTAAGCTTTTCTTTGATACAGAAAGGAATTGCAATAACAGAGCAGCGCCAGAGGAAGTTCAACAAGTTCTGCCAAGGAACGAGCCAAAAATACTGCAACATTTAATCTCTGCACTTTCTACTAGGTCCTCTAACACCTCCGGTCCCCTTTCTTTAAACAGCCCATCTCTTTCCTTTGCTCTCCCATATAGATAAGACTACCTGAACATGTACTCTGTGTATGCGCCATGTAGTCTGCAACAGAATTGTTTACCTCCATTAAGTTTCACTAATTGAGATCTCCGACAAGAAAAAAATTATCTTGGCGCTGCATAGGATTCACAGTTGTGGACAGTTTTCCTGCTGCTTTGATGCAGTATGCAGACATAAGAAATTGGAGCTTGTTTTGCAAAGAACTAACAACATCAGCAGCACAAGTAGTGAAGTATTTACAAACAACAGATGGGAAACAGCTAGAAGGTGGTGGTCAACACGGAAAGCACTGTTCTGTGCATGAGAGCTGTGTGCTTGCTCAAGGTTTCTCTAAGAGACAGGAACTTTAAGGGATGATAGAAAAAAAATATGTGTAATTATGTATAATTAACATAATTTAGATGCAGCTTTAAATAAGCCAGTCACTCAAGGAAGGTTGGGAAGACCTCATATATCACCTTTTCCTGGGTCCCGTTCTTTTTCCTAGTTGCTACCATCATCCAGACAGGTTATGGGAACCATTTTATAAAAGAGGCTTTGCGGCATTTGAATTAAGTATGAAAATGTTTACAGCCCATTATCCAATTAGATGCAAGATTTCTGAACTTTTCTATCCCCGCCTCATTTTGATATATGGAAGGATAATGCACCTATCACACTTTGTCTGGTTTTGCACTTAAAAGATGAGAGAGGACCTCCACACACACACTCCTGCTCTGATAACACGAGGTATCAAATGAAGCTCAAAATAAACCCGTTTTGAAATATATTCCTGTGGTTTTGAGAAGTAACCATTTAAAGAAAAGGCTTTGTCATAGTCTGCAATGGCAGACATGAACCTAGCCTACATTATTCCCAAAACAGCAAAGAACAGATTTATTTTCACAGTTCATTTGAGCTTTTAAAGTCAACTTTCTAAAACAAGTGAAGGTAGTTGCACCATTCTCTCCTGCATAGTAAAAAAAAACCAACTCCATAGACATACATACATGTATGTTTTTTTCCTCAAAATAAACTGCATCTGCTACTTGCCTTCTAGCTACTGCAAAGGTACAAGTCAGGGTAAGTCCTTGGATACCTTGGCTGACAGATTCTTTCGAGCCAGATAAAACATTCAAAAGGGAAGGCAGAGGGCATGGCAGCAGGAGACTGAGTGTCAGAACTCACCTTGCAGATTGCTCTTCATGCAACATCCAATTTAAATGATCTGAACGGTGTGTGAAAGCTTTACTGTTGCTTTTTGCACTGCTTAAAATAACGTGTAACACAAATCATATAGCTGCACAGAAGGAAGAAGTATTTGCCACCCAAAAATGACATACCTAAACCAAATATTTACAATACCTATCCAGAAGTATCCATGTGTGTTCAGAGGTAGTGAATGACTTCAGTCATTCCCTGTATACTTATGTGCACTCAGACAATCAAGTCTAGAAGGTAGTAACTTATTAATACAAATTACTGCATCATCTTTCAGAGCCGCTGATGACCTCCCTACATTATAGGCAGGCAACAATGTACTCTACAGAAGAAAGCTATTACTCTGTTTTTAAAGATAACAGAACCTAAAAGAAGGTTAAAGCATTTTAAGTTAAGTTCTACCCACAGCTTGCAAGTCTGCATGAGCTGTTGAGCATCCAGGTACATTTCACACAAGCAAAACTTGTCTATCTCTCTTGCTAATCACACTGCCCAGTACTCCTGATGGTTTGATCATGATTCTTTTCTATATATAGCTCAGTGTTGGCAGGGGGAGATCCCAAGGCAGTTGAAATGCTTTGTTAGGAGCAGGTAGCTGGTCTCTCTTGGTTAGTGAGAGCTACCTTCATTTACAGAGCAGCTCTGTGCCTTGTTTCAGTTTTCAGTAAGCAATGGTAACAAACTCAGGTTACTTACTTTTAATCCAGACAGTTAGCAGTGATAAAAGATGAGAGTGGTTTCAAAAAACAGTTAATAACCTAAAGGTAAAAATGTCTAAGCAGTGGACAGAGCCCTCATTCAGCACCACAGAAAATAAGTTTATAAAACACCCAGATTTTTAGATTTCCTTATCACACTGTGGCAGACATCTGCACAACATGCTCCTATCTTAGATAAAAATAATCTGGAGTAGGTAAGCAATCTGATTTGCTTTTTAAACTGACATACTTTAAAGAGAAAGATGCACAAATCGTTGATCGAGTCCTTTGGTTTCAATTTGCAAGAGATGTATTTGCAGTGTAGCTACTGGTGAAGGGAAGAGGTTCAATCATTTTTCCTAATCAGGCTTATTTGCTATTTGTCATTCTTACATGTATGCTATAGCTCACGCTCATTTTAATCAAATGCCTCGAGACACTTTTAACTGACATTCAATTAGTGATGAAACACAGAGTGATAAAAGAGTAGATGATAATTTCCTGTACTCTATTTGGGAACTTTGCTTGTTTCCATTAACATTTACAGTAGCCACTTATTAGTGGTCTGAAAGACACAGAGTACAGAAATGAAGGCAAGAAACAGGAGGTCTGTAGGTAAACCTTTTTTACTGTCAGATGGCTCAATTAAATAACATGGGAAAGCACCAAGAAAATTAATTTGATCCAAACTGAAAGCCTAATAAGCACACAAACTAAATACCTAGCTCGCAGCAATAATTTACACATCATCATACAGGGCAGGCCAGCCTAGCATGATCTGTTTATACATGCAGAATTGGTTGTGTGTCAGTCTTAAATGATGCTGTGAGAAGGTTAAAGTAATTAAAAGTATTTCTGTGTAATGCCATCTTTGAGTACTTACATCTGATAAATGACTCTACCAAGTACCTAGGCTATAATGAATCGAATCACATTTAAAGTCATATTTCAATGAGTTTTTGCTAATAAATTGTTTTCTCTACTGCAGACTCTCCCATGGATTCTATTGTTTCTTGGTAATGGGAAACAAGGCTCCAGTCCAGCTCTCTTCCTCATTTATTTATTAGAAAAATGAATGTAGATCTTGATAAGACCTTTCTCAGACTGGGGAGATTCTACATGAGGGCAGACAGACACCTCTACAGAATTCCTTATAGACTGAGAAATGATCAGCGGGATTTGCATTGCCTTGAAATGACTAATTTCCTCAATGACACCACTTACACCGTGGAGATCCCTGGCACTTGGACTTGCAGGATGTCAGGCTCAGTGATTCCAGAGCAGAATCATACAATCATTAAGGTTGGAAAAGATCAGTAATATTAAGTCCAACTGTCAACCCATCTTCATCACGCCCACTAAACCATGTCCCTCAGTACCACAACCACTCTTTTCTTGAAAACCTCCAGGGACAGTGACTCAACCATCTCCTTCAGCAGCCTGTTTCAATGCATTATCGCTCTTTTAGAGAAGGAATATTTCATAATATCCAACCTGTCTCTCCCTTGGTGCAACTTGAGGCCATCACTTTCCATCCTACAGCTGCTAACAGGGAGCAGAGGCCAACCCCTCACTCCAGCATCCTTTCAGGGATTTGTAGAGTGAATGAGGTCTCTCCAGAGCCTCTTTCACACGGAACCACCCCAGTTCCTGAGCTGCTCTCTATAAGACTTGTGCTCCAGATCCTTCACAGCTCCATTGCCCAAAGAAGAAAGAATGTGCTGTGGGGTAGCAAAACTACCTTAACCTTGGGAAGCTTAGCAGTAGTATTGAAAAAGGAAAAAAATTAAAACGTGCAGAAAGACAAGAGCTGATCTTTGGTGCAGATAATTTAGGGCTGTAAGCAGCAAGAAAGCTGTAAGACAAGCATTTTACAGTGGAAGAGAGCTGATGTTCTGGCAGCCAGTCCTAGTTGTCCAACAATAACACACATAAATAAATCGATTAATTCCCTCTGCCCTTTGGAAGGCGCTGGTAAATCCAACTCTTGCTTCGCTCTCAGCCCTCAATCAGTCGCATCTCCCCTCACACCTCCACATCCCATCCTTCGGCATCTCCACAAGCCTTCCATTCACTGGATGACCACGGCAATTTGAGGACGAACCACCCCCCGAGCCCGGGCAGCCCTCACCGCCCACCTGCCGCCCCGCAGCCTCCACCCTTCGGCGCCTCCCCATCCCCCTCCCTCTCTCCCCTCTTGCTAACGCTGTCTCCATACTCACAGCATCTGCGCACTGAGGGACGGCCGGCAACCCGCAGCCGGCCCTGCGAGCCCTCGCTCAGCCCTCCCCGGCACAAGGCCTCCCCCATCCACCTCACCACCCCCGAGAGCGGCGGTAGCAGCGGTCGGATCGGCGGAGGCGCAGGCGCGCTGCCTCCTCCTCCCCTAGTGGCTGCCGTGGGGAGGCCGGCGGCCGCTCACGGGTCCCCCCAGAGCCGAGCGAGCGCTGCTCGGGCCGGTAGCGGGAGGAGAAGGAGGAGGAGGGTGGGAGGCGGGCGCCGGGCTCTGTGTGAGGAGGGAGTCGTGCTGCACACCCAGCCCGTCAGTAACCGCCGCTGCTGGGGAGGAGGAGGAGAAGGAGGCGGCGGCGGCGGCTGCGAGAGGTTCTCCCACCCCCACCCACCGAGCTGAGGTGAGGCCAGGGCAAAGCATCCTCCTTTCTTCCCCTCATCCCTTCCTCCCTTTCATCCTTCCCCCACCCTCCTCGAGCTCCTTCCTTTCGTCCCTCTCTCCTCATCCTCCTTCCTTCTCATCTCATCCTTCCCGGCGCTTCCCGGTCCTCCTTTCCTTTCTTCTCTCCTCACCACCTTTCTCCACTCCTCCCCATCCCCCAGGCTTCTTCTCCCCACGTTTCACACCCACCACAAATCATCATCTCTCCTTCCTTTTTTCCCCCCTTTTTCTCTTTGTTTCAAAACGCGTTTTTATTTTAGTTTAGTTTATTTTATTTTTAATCGTTCGCCCGGCGAAAGAGAAGAGGCTGAGAGAGCCGGTCACAGACGGAGATAATCCGCTGTCTTTAAAGAACGGATTTGAATTAATGGTCATTGGGTGGCGCGTGTATTGTGGGGAGAGGGGGATTATATTTAGGGAAGAAAGAGAGGGTCAGAGGTGCGTTGTTTCGCTTATCCGTCTATTTACCTACCGTCTCTTAGAGGGGAAACACAGCCCCGTGCGAACGCTCCTTTTGTGTTCTCGTTATTCTCCTTCCTTCAGGCAGCACGGAGATCTCTCCATGCCTTTGCCCACCCCCTCCCTGTCGCGCACTGCGGGGCCGTGGGGTGGGTAGGGGGCTGCAGCCCACCATCCCTTTGCTTTAGGCCTCTTCCAGCCCCACTTTGCGGTGACCCCCAAACCCGTCCCCAGCGCTCCCGGCTGCTGTCAGAAGTTTGCAGAGCGTTGAATGTTGTTTGATCCGTGCGTGTAGCAGAGGGAAAGCAGTGTGGAATTGGGCTGTGAGGTGTATGGAGTGGAAGAAGTTTGGCTTTTGGGTGATAAGAGAAGCAGTGTGACACTGTCCTGCTCCCATGACCCCAAGCTCCCAAACATCAGGGTGGCTAGGAAAGTAACTTTGACAGGTTTATGGCACCTGCTTCTCCCTGGAGCAATGGGGATGTGGTACCTGACAGCTTGGGAAGGTGCTGTTCCCTCCCTGGTTTTGCTGTTCAACTGTGTGATGTCCCGACCTTTAGTTATCAGTGTGTTTAGTTGTTAACGTGCATGCAACCATTTCAGCCCTTGGAAGCTTCTGTTTGTCCAGCCCGAGCCTAAGTTTTGTTTATACTTTTGATACAATGTTTCAAAGCCCTTTACTGTAACTATCTACTATACCCCCTAGGGAAGCATGTATAATAGCAAAACTCTCAGCCTTAACATGTAAAACTCTTATGCCCTACATAAGTTCACTTAATGAACATTTCTTGTCAAGGTTGCAGCAGTGTGTTTTGGAGTATAAGTAGCTTGAATAGGAGAACTCTCAGATGATGCTGAGGCACGCAACAGATCTGGTTGGCTTTGTGGCTATCGCAGCGCTTCTGCTTTTCCTTTTAACCTATTGCTTCTGTGATTAATATCGTGTATTGTTATCGGGCTTCTGGCATTGCATTCAAGCACTTCCTTCTAGAAGAGAAAAAGTACTGACCTGAAAGGTGAACTTTCACACTCGGTTGTGTAAGTCATTGTTTATAGGCTGCTGCAGAAACACTCTCAGCTGTGGGTAAGGTAGCTGTAATGCCATCAATGGGCACTGCTGGTGACAAAAGCCTCCATAGGAAAGCTCCAGAGTCATTGGAAACCTGCATGAAAGTGCAGCTCTAATTTATGTAGATTTTTAAAGCTCTCAATATTAATGATGAACACGTATGGTACTGCTGACGTGCCTCTGAAAACCGAGAGTACTCATAGACTGAGACTTTAAAGCCAAAGGAAGCAATTAGATCTTCCACTCTGACCTCTTGACTGTTTTAGTCAGTTGGATTCTATCCAGTTACTTTTGAGTGCAATAACTTGTATTTGGCTGAAGCACATTTCCCAGAAAAAAAAGGAATTTTGATCGGAAGACTGTAAGAGGTGGAGAATTCACTGCTTATTAGGTTATTTGGCTCCAGCTCCCGGTCACTGGTTACTGCTGTGCCTTTCTCCAGCGTGCTAAAAGAACTTGAAGTATTTTCTTACATGGAGGGAGGCGTCTATCTGTTGGAACACACTAAATCCCTCTCTTTTCTGTTTGGGGATAAAAACAAATGGTCTCGAATTACTTTAAACTGTCACTGCATGTGTTTTCCTCACTACTCAATTTCTGTGGCCTTCTTTCTTTTTAATTTTTTCTTCTCTAAATCTGCTCTTTCAACGTTTTTAGTGTGTCAGTGTGAGCTGGGTGCAGAGCACCAATGCCTCTCGCAGGACTGTTGTGTGAGTTTAAGTATTGCCTCTTCAGCATTACTCTTCTGTTGATATATCACGTTTACATTTCAAACCCATTGGTTGCAGCACTGTATTTTAATCTCATTTTCACAGGTAATGTTTGCCCTATCAAAACCTTGGCAGGACTGTTTCTTTCAAGTAGACTTCATAGTTTTGTGGAACGGAGTGTGTTTCCTGGTTGCAGCTCTACAACTTTATATGTGGCTTTATTGAAGAGGTTGTTTTGTTTTATTTTTCCTAACATGTATTTGAGTATATCAAACAGTCCCAACTGGTTCACCCCACTTATGTAGCATTCTATCAGTCTGTAACTTGTGCAAACTTTGTCATGATTGTTCATGTCTACTTAAAAGGAACTGAAAAATTGTTTCATGATAGTGGCTTAAACTGTGGGGATTTCATATAGTCATAGAATAGTTTGGGTTGGAAGGGACCTCAAGAATCATGAAGCTCCAAAGCCCCCTGCCTCAGGCTGCCAACTTCCATATCTAATACTAGCCCAGGTTGCCCAGTTCCCATTCAACCTGACATTGAACACCTCCAGCGACAGGACATCCACAGCCACTCTGGGCAGTTGTCCCAGCACATCACCACTCTCATAGTAAAGAACTTCCCCCTGATATCGGACCTAAATCTTCCCTCCTTTAACTTAAAACAATTTCCCCTTGTCCTGCTATCATCTACCCTTTCAGAGAGTTGACTCCCCTCCTGTTTATAGGCTCCCTTTAGGTACTTGAAGGCTTCAGTTCCTCATAAATCTGAGTTATGTATTGATGCATTCTTCTTGAAGGTCGATTAGTTTGTCCTGAGGTGTCCCTTAACCAATTCTTAACCTGTTTAATTGCTGCTAGTTCTTAATCAGACCATCACAGAATACTACACCAAGTGCCTTAAAAGTTTAAGCATGTGTACTGACGCTCACATTATTTTTTACTATTTTTGCTCAGAATTTGCATCATGCTATAACCTACAGCTACAAACACAATCTCATTCACTTTTTAGAGCATGGTAGTAATGTTAGCATTCTGGAATTTCCCTGCAGTTTTCAGAATGATTAAAAATTCATGTTGGTGGATTAGCCATCTTGGATATTTCCGTGAGACCCCTTCTTTGTTGTGACCTTTTTCAGTCCTGCTGAACAAAAAGCATTGCAAAGTAACGTTGCTTTAACATTGCTTGTGTCACAGGCTGAAGAGGTAATTCATCATTCTCATGAGACACAAGAAAGTCATCTCATTTCATTCCAAATGCAGAATTGCTTCCTGAATGCATCAGCCCCTTCTGCGCTATTAGTGTGATTAGATTCCCTGTACAGTAGCACACCTTTGTGAGGGCAGAGATGTCTTTTGTTCTTACAAAGTCCCCCCTTCCGTTCTCCCCTTCTGCCAAGAAGTGTTTCCAGCTTCAACCATCAATTTTTACACTTACTGATATAAGAAATATTTAATCTGTTCTCTTAAAACTTCTTGTTTTGTGTGGCTTCTTATTCCTAATAGCAGCATTGATTGAAATCTGTTGCCAAATTACAGTAGTTATGACAATAGCTTCTAGGTATTATGTGCTGCTTGAACATGACTGGGATTCTTTTTTCTTATGTATAATGACACAACAAGTACACAGTCCATTGTATTGTGGGACAAAGTAGGCATTTGGTTTTAATACAACATGTTTCAAGGCTTAGAGAAAAGAAGCTGAACTATTTATTTATTACCTCCCTACTTTTTTCATAGCCAGTACAAAGGATAGGACATCGGTTTTAGATATAGCAAAATACAACATGTATTTGGAAATGTGAGGAGGAATAGAGGATATAGAGAATGCTAGCATGAATCTGATAGTAACCATAGTAGCATAGTTAGGTTATAAACCTGTTGGAGTTTTTGGGGGTCAGGTCCATAGAAATTGTCCCCCTGAGCTAATTTGAGGTAAGACACTAGAAGGGGATAAAACAAGAACAGGATTAGGGAGGATAATGAAAGTTACAAGAAGAATGGTATATTTTAGAGGCTAAGAGCTGCTGCATGATTAAAATAAACTTGTTTGTGTATTTTTGTATCCACATATTAGTTAAGATAAGCTTTCTTGGGGAATTAGATACATTATGTTGTTTACCACTTGGCCAGCAAGAACTTTCCCAGCCCAGAGCTTCCAACACATCAGGCTTCTCTGATGTGTTCTGATGCAGTAAGCAGAAGAGGTCGGGACTCCCATTCTTCAGTGGGACTCCATTACTGATGGGGAGGGTTTGCCAGCTGTATCAACAACACCAAGAGCATGAGTATGATCAAACTGCTGCCCTATCTTGCAGGCCTTCAGCACTGATGGAAAATAGTTGTATTAATACATTTTAATGTAAAGGACAAAAGAGATTAAGCTGCAGCAAACAGTGAGATGAAGGTGCAACAAAGTACAGAAAGCACATTTGGGCATATTAGAATAACTGTCTAACAACGAAGTTATTCTTGTACTCTGGTGTATTATTATCTTATGGAAATTCATAATTCCCTATTTTCAGAATTATCCCTTGTATTTCCAGTTTGTTGTGATTGTTTTTGATTTCCTGGAGTTGGGAGTTGGATTCCTTTTTGTGTTATTACATGGGTGTACTTTACCGATCGGTATTGATTGCTGTTACTGGAAAGCTTATCCATTGAGCACTTTCTAAACATGTCTCAGAGCGATAACGTTGTAACACTGTTCTGTTGAATTGAATCAGGTTCAGAAATCCATACTTCACTTCCTGGATAAAAGTGATACATCTCAGTTTTCTAAGTGGTTTCCTCAATATCACGCCACTAAGAGTCAGAGAATCATAGAATGGCCTGAGTTGAAAAGGACCACTATGTCATCTGGTTTCAACCCCCCTGCTATGTGCAGCATCTCAAGCCACCAGACCAGGCTGCCCTGAGCCACATCCAGCCTGGCCTTGAATGCCTCCAGGGCTGGGGCATCCACGGTCTCCTTGGGCAACTTGTTCCAGTGGTCACCACTCTGACATACCTTGCTCCAAACAATGTTTGGATACCAGCAGGCATTCATGAAAGCTTTTGTACTGTAAAATAGCCTGCATTCATATTTAAATAACACATTTTTTGCTGTGTGAAGTAAGATTTTTGCAACCATCACTTAACAGTACTGTTGGTTGAATGTAAGAATTCTTATGTCAGAAAACAATCACGTTTTGGGGTAATGTTTTGCTTTGGGTTGACAAAAAAGTGAAGTTTAATATTTCCAACAAAATATTTTCTTTTCACCCAAACGAGGAGAAATCCCACCTTTCTTTGAAGTACTGAAACTGCTGAATCAGCATTTTCTGGCAGCAACTGTTTTCTTTTCCTTTGGAATGTTTTTTGGCCAGCTGTACTTCTCAGTTGCATCACCCCCTGCATTAGTATTCCAGTACTGAGAACAGTAGAGAACTGTTTTCAACACTGCTGCAGAGACTGCCCAAGTTTTCCAGCTTCTTAAATAATGATAATTATTTGGATAAGTGAAGCTGAATCCTGAAACACAGTAAGAGCATCTCACAGAGTTTTCATTTGAGAGGTGGAAAAAATAATAAATATATAAATAAAATATATATGTATATTTTCAATTACACAAAAGAATCTCTGTATTCAGTGTTTTTTAAAGCTATTGTCCAATCTGCTCTTATCACTGGTGTAATAATTATTACTTGCCATTACTCTCGCCTGTGTCATCACCCTTCTCTTTGAAGCTGTTCATTTTAAAAACAAGTATGTGTTACATAATGCCTAAAGGAGACAAGAATATTAGAAAGTAAAACAATCTGACTGGAACTGGAGCTTAAATCCTGTGCACACTTTTCTGAACAAAGTACAAGTTGTCTGGGTCAGTCTAGGCTCCCAGTTGCCCAGGTGACTTCTGAAAATGAGACTTAAGCTTTTAAGTTACTTAAGGCTTCTTGTAAATGGATTAATCAGTTGGTCCTTTTTAAGAACTAATTAACTTTTGTTTTTAATATCCTTTTATTTAATAACAAAAGCCTCTCTGCTATATTAGTGTTTAAAGAAGTATGTAAAGTATTTCAGTTAAACCCTTCGTAGCCTCACAGGGATGGCTGAGTCTCTCAGTTTGCTAAATTTTACTTACAAGAAATTGGTCAATGGGAAATACTTTATTCCTTATACTCTGAATGGAGAAACTGCATCCATTCCCTCCAAAGCTGATGAAACTGCTTTAATCAGTTCTTTAAATATTTTCAAACATCAAAATAGGGAGGGAAGCCAGCTCTTTGAAAGGGTAGATGATAGCAGGACAAGGGGAAATGGTTTTAAGATTTCGGTTGTATGTCAGGGAAAGCTGTTTACTATGAGAGTGGTGAGCTGCCCAGACAGGTTGTGGATGCCCCATCCATCCCTGGAGGTATTCAAGGCCAGGTTAGTTGGGGTCCTGGGCAACCTGGTCTGGTATTAAATGGGGAGGTTGGTGATCCTGCCTGTGCTGGGGGGGCGGGGGGGGGGGTTGGAACTTCATGATTCTTGGGGTCCCTTCAAACCCTGGCCACTTTATGGTATGATTCTATGAAAAGAAGCTCCAAAATCTTTTAAGGATTTAAGTTTCTGTTTATATTATGGAATAGAAATACTATTGATTGCATTCTGAAATTTTAGTAGGTGCTGCTTTTTCTTTCTCTTGTACTGTTATTGTAATATGGCAATAGCTGTGCTTGTTCCAAGGGATCTATATTAACAAACGTGAACAAAATCTCTTGGAAAGAGACATAAAAACTCTTTGCTGTTTTAACTTGCTTGAGTAATCTGGGGGCAGACATAGTTATCTGCTGAAGTTTGTTGGGTTTTTTTTGGTCTTTTTATATTTTGAGTCAATTTAAAAGTTGTTGTGAATAATAGTATTTGTATTCATGTCTTTATTTAATAAACTCTGTCATTAGGTATTGCTTTCCTTCAGAGTTAATGGGATGAATGGTTTCTCTTTCTACTATAAAACATCATCAGCTGTGATGGTGGTTAATTCTTTATGTGAGTTCATATCTGTACAGTTATATATTCCTCAATGGATGCAGAATTGCATCTCTAGGCAAGGTGTGGCTGATATATGTAGGAAACCTTTGGTGGCGGCTTCTGTTGTATAATAGAGTATCTTTTGTTTCATCTAACAAAATAATCAGAATTGCAGTAGATATTTCCTATTGAGAGGACTAAACCTCATGCTTGAAGTCCAGGAAGCAGTTGATTTAACAACATATGATACGATTTTTATTGTTACCAAAGTTTAAGAGGGCTGATTAATAAAGTTCTCCCCCCACCCTTCTCTGTTTTTAAACACTGAAGTAAAAGAAATCGTCACTTATGATTGATTTTTGTTGTTGTTGTTCAAGAAGTTATCAAAACTGTTTGTAAATGTTTATCTCATGGTTATAAAAATTGACTGTTAGACAACAAAGACTACCAAGGAAAAGTATATTAAGGCTAACAACTGGAATTTCCAGTGAGAAACTGCAAGAGAAGGAAGGTTGTGTATTTTAAGCCTCTCTCTTTTGTTTGTGTACAGATAAGATCAAAAAATATCTCCATCATAGAGGGCCAAGATTGAATGCAGCCAAAATTGGCTTCTAAAATGCATTTTATCTTCCCTGTTTTGAATAAGTTTACACTGTCACTCATCAGCATTAGATTTCTTGTTTGACATAACTAACAGATTTAATCTGGAAGGACGAAAACAGTTTTTCTATTTGAAAAATGCAAGAAAACCAATGAAGTTTAATCTTACAACTAAAATCTATAGGTTCTTTATTATTATTATAATATTTTATTACTATTACCAATACTATTTATTATTATTATTATTATTATTATTATTATTATTATTATTATTATTATTATTATTATTATTATTATTATTAATGAAGTTACAGAGTTGCTAAAGAAACAAGTGCAATTCATTACCAGATTACTGGTTAGAAAGAAACAAATGGCACCTTTTCCCCATGTTTTAGGGTTGACTTTAGAGGGATTAATGTATTTTCATTACAATGTACATACTCTTTTCAGGTTCGTATACAAATAGTCTTTAGTGGTTACTATAATCAAGTCAGAAATGCAAATAGGGAATTATAGCTGCTTAGACTAATTTTAAACATGTCCATTATCTCTGTAATCTACATTTGCAGTGCTTGGATGCTGGGAAGTCCATGAATGAAGGAGGATAAGGATGTGCAGAAGTTGAGCGGGAGTAAATAGGTTCAAACAAATGTTCTCCGAATTAATGCCTTGAAGCAGTTGAGAAAGCTGTGCAATTGTAGGAGCTAAGCAGACTTCTTTTTTTGCTTTTAAGTTGAAACATCACTGCGTACTCACCTTCATGTGAGCTGGGTACAAGTTCAGCAGGCTACAAATTTGGTGGCAGCAAAAGAAAATCACTGATGTGTGGACAGATTTAACACACAAAAACTGTTGTGGTTTGGATTCAAAAATAGAAGGCTTGCAAGCAGAATGAGGTTAGGAGCTGTAGTGGTGGCACAAATGCAGTTGCTTTTTTGAGGCTCTGCACTCCGTGTTCTCCTTCCTGCTAGTTTCAGGACTGTTCTGGCTTGGCAGTTGCCAAGAATTTTCCTTTAATTTCAGATTCTGTGAGTGATTTACTTCAAGTTGACAAACCCTTCTTAAGTTGGTTGCATCTTAAGGGTAGAGTCAGCTTAATGTGAGTTGTTTAAGAGCTTTCGTGCTCATGTAAAAGATGCAGAGATGAACTGACAACACGAGTGAGTTCAGGTCTTCTGTTGGCTTAATGAGTTTATTTTTGTGGAGTGGCTGACAAGCAGCCAAAAGAAACAAACAAACAGAATGACGTAGACCAGGAACAACATCTTAACTGATTTTTTTTTAAATATATTTTTTATTTTTATTTATTTATTTATTTATTTCCATAAAAAGATCAGTTAGGAGGCAGGGGAGTCACTGTATTCGGTTCATATAAGGAACAGTCTCTAAGGAAGGATCAAGGCTGTGCTATGCAAAGAAATAATTCATTGGTAGCTTAAAGATTTCTTCAGGTGTGCTTGAACTCTGTGATCTGAACTGTACTTAATCAGTTCTTGACAATACTGTTTGGAGTTTTTTATTACAGTTCTTCATTGAAACTATGATCAATCAAGTGGGGGAAGAATTTAGAAATCACTCTTGATCAAATATAATTTTATTAATTTGTACCAATGTTTATATAGGAAGGACCAGAAGGTGCTTAGATGTGAAGTTACCTGTTGGCCAGTAAAGCTGGGGTATAGGAAATGCAGGCAAAGCATGACTGCGCTAGGAAAGGTGTGTTGCGGGAAGACTTTCAATAGTTTCATGTACCTAGAGCTTCTTTAAATGAGGAGAGTGTATGTAAATAGAAAGGAAAAATAGACTTGAGAAGATGAACTTTCATTCGTTTAAAAACAAAGTTCACCCATACAAAACCTTAGTCCCAAATATGAATCCTACAATTTGTTGAAATGTGAAAAACCCGAGGAAGAACTTTGCATTGACATTATGGAAGACTTCTTTCAGCATTATAGGCAGCTTTCTGTGCATCTTAGCTAAAAAACAGATTAGGGTATTCAGTTTATGCAAGATGAAAACCTCAGTCCTTGGAAAGTAATGACAAAATTAATGTTGCAAACACCTCACTCAACACTCTTAGTCCTGTCGCTGCCTTTGGCCATGAAATGTGTCAATATTTTCTACATTTGGTGTGGCCTAATCCAGTCCTGTGTGATACGTATGTTGTTCTAAAAGTAATGCTTTCTATTTATTTTCACAGTAACTACAATAGACCCCTAGTGTATAATAACACTATTTGGTCAATTCTCAGCTAAAGGACACTATTTTTTAACATAATCATCACCATAATGTGGTTTGTATTTTATGTCACTGTTACCATACTGAAATGCACCACCTACCATTTCACTGTGCTGTCACTGTTTGTATACAACGTTCAGGAAGAGGTGATCAAGATCAATGGATGCCATTTTTTACTTCATGGAGGAATTCAATGATGCATCTTTACTTCAGATGCATTTCCCTGCCAGAAGCCATTTTATCGGACTGCCCCTCTGCTGCCATCTGTCACACAGCAACAAAATGTAATGGAATACTGGTGGGAATGTTCAGGATCTATTGCCTTACCACCAGCATCCACCTTTGATATCATAGGCCAACATAAAGGCATTACTTTTGGTGCAGCTCTTGTACGTAAGTTGCTTAAAGCTCTGGAAAATTAGAAGGCTTCCCTGTGTTACCTCACAGATCTGCTGTGAGCATTGATGTGTACTCCTTCTGTGTTCTAGTAAGTGGTTTAAGTGAGGGAACTCTTATCATTTCAACGTTTGGATAAGAAAAAAGGACACTCAGTGTCCAGTACATCAGAGCTTCTTGCATCCATTTCTCATTTGCCACAAATAGATAGTTCATTCTGCTCAAATGTTCATCTTAATGAGCTATTTTATGTTCCTGTTTTGATCTAAAGATAGATTTTCTGATGAAGTGAGAAACCAGTTCTGTCATGTTGGGCCAGTTGAGCAAAACATTAAGATGGACTTGGTTGACTAACACGAACTTGCAGCATCCTGCGGTTGATGTGTTGTTCTACTTGCTCTTGTTAGGTGCTGTGCAAGACCTCATCCATATCTGTGATGACTGTCTTATACAGCATCTCAGGGTGAGAAACGTGGTATTGAAGCGTGGAATTATTTGATGAGTTTCATTAGATTTCTCTCCAATTGCACTGATATGGTGGTTCCTTCCATGGAAAGATGCAAAATTCTTGGTTAGTCTTATGGTGGCAACGTACAACAATTAATAATGAAATCTGGTGATAATAAGGGAAATTTGTACTGTTGTCTTTAAAATTAGGCTTACTGTAAGTATGCGTATCTAACATGCAGATTTCCTATGTGAAGAATCTAAATACATTGTGGGCTGATGTCTCTTTAATGCAGCAAGTACTATTGAAACTATTCCAAGGTGAAATGTAAGTTAGGTCAAAGGTGGTGTTTGTTGTTATTGTGTTGGAAGTGTTTTGTTATTTGTGTGTCCAGGGTTCTTTTGCTGGCTTAAGACCAAATACTGTGGTTTTTAATTTTGGATTCCAGTAAATGAATGACAAGAATTTGGTAAAGGTTTATAATGGAAATTAATAGTGTTGCAATAGTGCTACTGCCACATTCAGTCCCTGCGCTGTTTAATCACCACTATGTGTTGAAATTTGGGAAGAAGACCTTTTATTTCTGTTAAGGAGAGTCTGTTTGTTTTTTAACTGCAAGTCCAGACTCCATTCCAAAACTGTACGTCTACATAAGTCTAAATAATTTAGTGAAAAATGTGTTGGTAGTAACAGGGGTTTTTAATGTTTAAAAACATCGGAATATGTTTAAATTGAGTTTTGCTGAATACAATGAAAAGATGAAAAATAGACAACCTTATTGCTTATTATAATAAATTATGAATGCTTCAGGTGATTTCCAGGTTTAATAGCTGCTATAGTGCTAAACAGTTCTATTGCTGAACTATTTTATTCTAAATTATGTTCTTAAGCCTGGGGAAAAATTGGTTTTTAAGAGCTGTGCTAACAAATTCTTATCATTGTATTGAGGCCTTAGTAAAGTGTAATCTATTATTCCTTACGTTTTATTTCAAGACAACTGAATGTAAGGAGATGCTTTGTTTTTTTTGCTACAGATTGGCTCAGCATTGCTCCAGTGCAGTGTTTGTTGTCGTTTCACTATTTTTGTAACTATTTTTTATGGTGAAGGCTTGTGATTTCATTAGCAGTTATTTTAAAATCTGAAAAAACCTGACAGGGCCAAATGGAAAAAGAATTCTGTTTTCCATGTAGACAAGCACGGAAGGGCGTGAATAAAAATCAGGTTGGCCTTTCCTCCACGCTTCACAACTCTCCTCCACAGCTTTATGAACCACTGGGAAATGGGCCACGTTAGCTTCAATTTTGTAAATAATTAGCATTCTTGGTGTGGATGTTTTTTATTGAAAGTATGTTTCTAGATTCATTGGTGGATAATAAAGCCAGCTTGATATACTAAAGCTGTGCTACCTCCCATCATTGTTCGGTTAGTTGTTGGGAGGCTTGTGGCATTTTTGTTGCTGTTTTTGCCTGTCTTTCCAGCACACTGGGAGCTTGTTCCAAGAGTCAGAACTTGTGATAACCCTTGAAACTAAAGCACGCATCTTATATATTAACTCCACCTTTGGTGCCCATAGGTTGTCTGGAGAACATCCCTGCTGCTCCTCAGAACTCAGTGTTGTTTTTGTTCTTAGAAATGAGCAATGGTGAATAAATTACGAGTGCTTCATGATCCTTACTTTTTCTGCCCACTAAATGGTGTAGTGACCTTTTATTGATGGTGCTGAGAATGTGTATTTTGTTAACGACCCCAAGATGTGCCCCTAAGTTTAAACCAGATGAGCATTGTTGCTGAAATACCACTTTGTTTTGGGGGGATTATGGCTGTCACACCTGGACCCTTCCTACCTTTAGTTTGCTGCAGTGATGCTTATTGTCCTTGTTTGCATTTCACATGCTCTGCTTAATACAAGGTAACGAGTCCACACTGCATTTATTTTAAAGTGAAGACAAAAAATGACTGTATCCAGAATGATGACAATGAGCTGTTTATTACCACAAGGAGTGCATTTTTTTTTTTTTCTTTCAGTTAGAAAGCAGTGATTTGTCTGAATTTTTGGAGTGGTTTTTAAGTGAATAATGATATAAGAGCCTTCTTACTCAAGGCTTCTTATAAATGCAGTTATTTATATGAGAAAAACTGCTCATGCTTGGATTATTTATGCAGGGGAAAAAAAAACAAAACAAAACAACTGGCTCTGGATTGATACAATTTTTCTTCCCCATCTTCTCTGAACTAATTTGTTTTCTCTGTGCAGTGACTTCTACTTTGTTTTAGATAGTTAAGAGCTCCTTAAGCCATTTCCCTGGGTAAAGTGATTCAGACCTTGCCTTCTGGTCTTCAAGGCAAACTTTGTTCCTTGTGGCTTCAAGAGAGAATATTGTGGCCTTTCCCCTTTTTTAGCAGACCAGGCTTCATTAAAAGCAGCTCTGAGATTGTTCCTGGTCTGCTGTCAGTGGCATCCTCTTTCCTTCCTTTCTATGTTTCCTTTATTTCCCCCACAGCAATTAAGAGAGAAAGGTGTAAAGATGAACTGCACCTTCTTCCCCCTTTTTGGTTTGTACTTTTGTTGCCTGCACCCTCTTATGAGTTTCATTTGAGCTCCGAGCCAGCATTCCGACCCTGCAGTTCATGGGGATGTGAATCCATTGCTGACCCTTCAGGTCATTTAAATCTGCAGTTCTGTGGTGGGCAACGAATGCTCGTTGCTAGAAGGACCCTCTAAACAGCCTTCCTAAAGCATCGTTAACTACTGACTGTAATCATAAAGCAAAGATGCAGAGGATTTTATATCAACAAAGATTACTCCTACCTAGAGCCAAGAGTGACCTAATTTTCATAGATATACCAGCAGGAGAGTCTGTCTGTAAACAGTTTCTTAGCAACAGCTGCCTGTCCCCTAGAAAGAATGTCACTTTTTACCCATGCTGAGGTTTTCTTCTGTTGACTCCCAAATTTTACAGCCCTTCTACACCAATCAGTGCTTTCAATTGCAGGAAGGCTGAAGCAGTTTTGTCAGCGATGATGGCTCTCCTTTCTCTGGTAGCAGCCACCTACGGCTCAGTGAGGTGGGGCTGACATTAAATCACTGTTTACTTTAATGTTGGCTTCACAACAGCTTTTCTGTTGCAGCCCAGCGCACTGATTTATCGTAGTGCAGTTCCATAAAAATTCTGAAATGATGAAGGATCTTGCATTTCCACATTTCTGCTTCCACTTAAATCCAGGAGGTGACAGACCAGGAACAATAAAATGAAATTCCTTTTATTTATTTATTAAGGTATCAACTTGTTTTTTGTTTTTTGAAAAAGGATATTTTTCTTACAGCACAACAAGTCTCTTTCTTCATTTAGACTTGTACAGCATCTGTCTCAAAGACTGAATTCAGAGGCAAACAAACAGGAGCCCTTTTGGATATGGTTTTTATTACCTGGAAGCTTGCAGCTTGTGTGCCCATCATTTTGAGCTTCATCTGCCTTAAGCACCATTGTGTAATCTGCATGGAGAGGTCAAGCAGTGACACCTTCAGAAAGAGCAGATCTACTATTTTCTACAGTAATACAGAGATAAATAGAGCAGGAGGGGAGAGGGGAAAAAAGAGTAATTTCCCTGGACAATTACAAGCTCTTTTGATCAATTTAAACACAAATGTTATTTGAAAATAGCAATCTATTTCCTTTAGCCGAACATCTGTATGGCATGAAGTACAGGAATACAATTTTCAGTTTTTAAAAAAATTATTATTATTATTATTTAATGTTTATTGAATGTTGTCATATTTTAAGACTCATAACCTAGGGGCTGAAGGCAAGTAATTGATTCAGGTAATAAGAAGTTTGAATGATCATAAATACTAAGTCCTCTGTCTTGCTGCTGACATACCTTATTCTGCTTAGCTGAGACCCCTTTGAGATGGAGAAGCGCAGGTGCTGTAGAAGTTGGATTTTGAACTGAAGGTGTTGGAATAGGATATGATCATAAACACATTTAATAGGAGGAAAGGAAGAGCAAGCTGAAATCTGCCTCCATTATAGTCGGGAAGGTGGTTGGACTAGAGATGGGCTTGTAGGTCCTTTCCAACCTTTCAAACCAGCAGATTCTATGACTCTGTGGTAGTCAGAGTATCTGAGAAAAGAAACCTTCAAGAAAATACAGCAAAGTGTGCATGCTGAAAATGCTTCAAGGGTAAAGATAATAATGTATGCTTGCATTGATCAGTTCTATTTCCCAACTTTGTGTGGCAGCAGATCAAAAGGACACTTACAGTAAGATGTAGGAAGTCTTTCTCTGGAGGTTGTGAAAGCAGAAGTCAGAGTAGCATCAGTTAGCACAGGTTGGTAGGATCAATGTTGGTGTATTGTTCCTTATTTATCATAGAATCATAGAATGGCCTGAGTTAAAAAGGGTCACAATGCTCATCTAGTTCCAACCCCCTGCTATGTGCAGGGTCACCAACCACCATCCCAAAGCCTCATCCAGCCTGGCCTTGAATGCCTGCAGGGATGGGGCATCCACAGCCTCCTAGGGCAACCTATTCCAGTGCATCACCATCCTCTGTCTGAAAAACGTCCTCCTAATATCCAACCTAAACCTCCCCTGTCTCAGTTTAAAACCATTCTTCCTTGTCCTATCACTATCCACCATTGTAAATAGTCATTTACTGCCAATTTATTGTCAGTTCTTTATTTCACCTGCTGTGAGGTTTAAATATGACTTCAGCTTGAAAAAATGGCCTTCCTACTTTTCCTTCTTTAACAGAAGGCATGTGGATGTTGATTTGAGGAATGCTTATGGCTGATATAGACTGAAGCCTATTGCATAATTTAAGGAAATTGTAGATTTTATCTTTGCTCTAGAAGAGGTACTTTCATATGTCTTTATGTCTGAGGACTTTTGAGCATAATAGGGAAAATATAAATAAAAAACTCTGTTAACATGAGAATCTGTCTCGTTTCTTAAAACGGTTTTTATTTCCTCCTCTTTGTTTGATTTTGATATTCAGAAGTTTCTGCTATGTGCAGAATGGAGAGTTAAAAAGTAATTGAGGTATTTTTCTGGCTTGCATTTAAGAAATGAGTAGAAGGAATTTGTCTTATGAAAGAGGTTAGATGCAACTGGGAGACACAAAAAGAAAGGCAGTTTAAAATACTTTGCTGCCTAAAAAGCTGGCATTGAAGTACAATAAAGACCTTGAGAAGGAAGACAGATGAAACATGAGCTTTTGAAGAACTTTCTATGAAAAGGGCAATAAAGCTAAGATGTGTTACGTTTATACTTTTTAGGAGCTGCTAGGGTGGCTCACTGTCAAATAACATAAAAATAGACTGTGATAAAAGACTGAGTACATTTTTTTAAACTGGTTTCAGTATTTTCCATTTCAATTTGGCCAAAAGTAGCGCATTGTTTTTAAATGTTTTTTTTTTAATTTTATTTTTTGTTATCTTATTTTCTCTTATGTAAATGAAAGTAATCTCAATTGTTATCAATAATTAGTTGATGTTTGCCTTTACTTTTGAACCAAACTTAATCGATGCTCTCATAAAGTAGAAATCTCTCATTGCTATTATTTCTCTGCTATTGTGTGAGGTATTGATAAACCCCAATGAAAATATACCTTTCTAACTAAATATTCTTTTATTGACAGAAATTTTCTGATTTGCCTTTTCTTTGCAAGCTCTTCAAAACCAAAAAAAAAAAAACAAAACCCTTCTTTTTTCTAAGCAAATTATTGTAGCTCTGTGTTTCCTGCATATATTAACCAAATGTTTGAAGACTGAAGGCAACGAATATGCAGTGAGTCATCTGTTGAGAATAAAACCTGATACGTTTGTGAATGAAATCCAGCTTTGTGAAGCAGAGCATAGAATCATAGAATCATAGCATGCAGCTCGTCGTTATTGTTTGGGGGGATTTTTTCTTTTTTAATTATATATTTTTGCTTTTAACAGATGTACAAGTTAAGAAAGTTTTATTTAGACTTGGGAAGTATTCTCTCATATTTGTACATCTGCTGATATTGGGATAAACTGGTTATTTCATAGAACTGTACTATGGATGCAGTTATCATCCATAGTAGTTTTTAAACATTTTTAGGGGTGCTTGCATGGATAATATTGAACTTTGATCCCTAACCCTGAACACAAACACAAGGAAGCCTAATAGGTCTGAAAGAGAACTGTATCCCAAACTCTTGATGATGCTCCTCAACAATTAAGTAGCTTGTTGAACAGTTGGAACAGATCTAGGCTTTTTAGCAGAAGTGTGAGCTCATCTGACAGAACGTGTCAAGTATCAATGCCTACCTAAGTCCAAATTATGTATATATTGATTTCTTCAACTCTTGTTGGCCTTTTTTTCCTGTAATCACCATGCATAATAGCAAAATGTGGTATTTTTTCTGTAGCCGTGGTTGAAAACGAAAAGGATGTGATTCTTTCCTGGTTATTCTATCCCAGCCTTTAATAGCTGCCTGTGGGTTTCATGAATCTCAGAGTAGCATCTGGGTGATATCTTTTAAATGAAGACAGCTCCATTAATGTTTCATAACTTCCATCATTAGCATTGCCTTCTTCATCTCTGAAACATTCCACTGCAACCAGCTCCACAAATTCGAGGGAAGAAATTATACCTTTCTAATGCTTTTAAAACTGTTTACTGAAGAGTTGCTGAGGTGCTTTTGAGTCTTTTGAGTCATATAAAATAGTGTAAGTTCAGTTCTATTCACCTCTGTTCTGTCTTTAAAGTTTTTATTTTGTCAGTTTCCTTGTTCATGCTGAAAACTGATGATTGAAGTCTGTTTAGACATTCTCATACAGAAAGTATTCAGTGCTTCTCACTAAGGCTTTACAAATACATCTTGTATTTCTTGTAGACCTTTTTGCAGAAGGAAGCACATACAACATTAGATTTGTAACAAATTCAAGCAGTGACATGCTAGCATTCAACTCCCCATTCCTTTTCCTTTCCAAATGAAGCAGTGCAGTGCTGCTTTTTCAATGACTTCCAGCTGTGACTTCAGTATCAATTGCTAACTTAAATCATTTTACATGTGAAACAGCTTTGCTTCTCTCAATGTACCGTATTTTGCAGTGGTACAAAATGTAATTTCATGTAGCATCTTCGACCCCAGTCACCAAATACAAAATCTTCTGTTCTGCTTAGTGAGATTAATGCTAGACTATCCTAAATATATGTATATTTTTTCCTGTCATTAGCAAATAGTCACTTTACTCTTCACCTCCTTTTTTCCAAGTTGTGTATGAATATAGAAGCGAATGTGGATTCACAGCATTGGCTCTTGGCAGACCATGTTTTCTTTCTCATTTCTTCTCTGTGAGGTCTGCATGATGATTTTCCTTCAAGGGGACACGTAAAGGTGAAAATTCGCCCAGTGTTCAGACAGCCTCTTAGTATATGGATGAGCAGCAGCATGGAGATCAAGGCCTATATGCAGATGGATGTCATATGGAAGAAAAAGTACTAAGGGGAAAATGAATGTTGTGAAGTAGAAAACTGAGTATTAGGATCTTCACAGTACTGTTGGTTGAAATATCTCACAGGATATAAAAGCAGGGGACAAATCTTATGTGGAAAGCAATGAAAAAGATCCTGAAGAGAACACAGAGGCCAGAAAAAGTTGTAGATGCCCCATCCTTGGAGGCATTCATTACTAGATTGGATGGGACCATGGGCAGACTGAGATAGTGGGTGGCAACCAGCTCACAGCTGGGGGTTGGAACTGGATGGTCTTTAAGGTTCATTTCAACCTGATCCATTCCTTGTTTATTGTCCTAAAATAGGAAATAATGGGACTTGAATGTTGGATTTCAAATAAATATCAAATAAGTAGTTTCTGTTCTGAAGTAACTTTAAGACGGTAAAGAAAATAATATATATTTTTAATTATTATTCATTACAATAAAGAATGAAGAATAATCAGAACGAGGATTTATGATAGTAAAACCGCTATTTTCTGTAAATGTTTCTGAAAAGTTATCTTCCAAATATTGAAATTTTAAATGTCCAAACTATTACAAAGGAGGCCAAAAGTAATTCTGCAAAACAGATCAAGGCAAGCAAACTAATTGTGAATCTATTTCTAATCCTTTGGAAGCAAGAGCCATTCCATGGGACTGGCAGTTGGTGCAGGACTGAGGTGGGAAAGGGAGTGTTGGAGGAGGCCAAGCAGGAAAGCCAAGGAAATTCTCAGCATCCTAACCAGGAAAAAGGAAAGGTTTGAGACTCAAGTGTTAATTGAAGGGATTTTAGAAGAAATGGATACAATGAATACAATTGGGTCACTGTTATTGAGGGTTTACTTTATTATTTTATCTTTAAATCATGCTGTATTCATTTATCTTTTTTTTAACGATTTGTCTCACACTTGATTTTTTCTGTGTCCCAAATGGTAAGTGCAATGTTTAATACAATGGTGAGAATTAATTGTTTTCATTTTAATATTTATAATTCTTGGATCAACATCTGGATTCTGCTAATTTTTGTCAGTACTAATATTTTGTTTCAAAAGGCATGAATGGTGACAGTTTCACCTTGCTGAACCTGTCACTCTTTCCATTCTAATCCTATATAACACTACTTGTATTCCACTGAGTGGCCTATAGTAGCATGTTTACCTGATGACTTGAAAAGTTTACTTGCTGTTTTCGAGTTTATCTGCATTCCTTTCTTCTCTTAATCTTCATAGAGATTATTTCTTCAGATACACTGATGAAAGATTCAGTAACAAAATGGAATCTGTGCTGGATGGGGAGAAAAGTTATTAGGTGGAAAAATTAATCTGACATTACTTAAATTACTTTTTCATTTATTTATTTATTTATTTATTTTTAAGAGCTAGCACATCTTTGTCATCTGCATTACCTGTATTACCAGCATGCAAAAGGCTGGTCATTTGTTAAGTGATCTCATAAAAATTTATGGCTTTTATGGATTTGTGCAAGAAGTTACTTCGAATTTTAATGTCAGTAATGAAAAAATGGATTTTCTTTCTTTCTCCTCAGCTTTATGGGATTTTCAGATGTAGGAAAATTATTCCTATCATAAAATCATTAAGGTTGGATAGGACGCCTAAGATCCCCATGTCCATCCCCAACCCATCCCCATCACTGATCTCGTCCCCAGGAGCCACATCTCTATAGTTATTGAGTGCCTCTGGGGACAGTGGCTCCATTACTTCCCTGGGTAGACTGTTCCAATGCATTATGACTCTTTCTGAGAAGAAATATTCCAACCTGAACCTCTTGTGCTACTTAAGACTTAGTGATTTAAAGGGAGCTATTGGTAATAGGTGAACGGTTGGACTGGATGATCTTTTAGGTGTTTTCCAACCTTAGTGATTCTCTGATTCTAAAGCAGTGTAGAAAGATGCTCTGAAGGCTGAAAAAGAAAGAAGCTGGTTGTGTTGCCTTCCTGGTGTCAGGGCAAAAAAATAGCTGTCATCACTTGGGTGGGTTGCAAACAATTTGAAATACAACACTGTAGTTAATGTATATTTTGTATTAGTTTTGGTGAGATGGAATTTGTCTTCTGAGAAAAGCACCATAACATCAGAAGAAATGCTTTTAATGCTTTGCAGTGTCCTTGTGCAGGACAGATGGAAGCTCAATTTATAATTTGATTATTATTATTTTTTTTAATGGTTGAATTTCCAATTCCTTTACAATTTTTGAAGTTTCATACCAATTTTGAAATGGCTCTTTACAAAACTCAGTGCCATAGAATAGAAAGCAGCTCAGATTTGAGTAATTTTACCATGTGGATGTGGCTGTTTCTTTTTCAGATGGATGAATTCTGAAGGATTCTGTTAGATATCCAGGAATATATTTCCCCTTGGAACCATGCCGTCTGTATCCATGTTTGATTATATGCCTACTGGTTCAAAAAGTAAAAATGCAGAGTGTGGTTGCTTTAAGGATCAAGCCGTGGTCTTCAGATTTGTTTATGTAAGAGATGTAGAAAGATCCCATATGTAAATTCTGCTTAACTTCTAGCATATGAATTATTCAGCATTTTCAAAAGGGTCAGCCAGTCTTTTCCTTCCACAGAGTTGGGACAAAAACAAATATCTTGAGTTATTTCTGACTGTTTGTCTGATACCCTTTTGCTTTATACTTCTCAGAAATGGTGATTTACGTCTGCAAGGCTTAAGTACTGTGCTTTCACTCATTGCATAGTGTGCTTTCACATGGCAAAGGCAGTCCTACTTCTGGGTAAGAATGGCTGCAATCAAGGCAGTTTCTAACTCATGATTTCAGATTACCTTAAAGTAAGCAGGTGTTCTGAGCATCCTTTTAGAAACTGACATGTTAGAAGAAGGTGATGCACTGGCGTGGTTGCCCACAGAGGTTGTGGATGCCCCATCCCTGAAGGCATTCAAGGCCAGGCTCGACGTGGCTCTGAGCAGCCTGGTCTGGTGGTTGGAGACCCTGCCCATAGGAGGGGTTTTGAAACTAGATGATCTTTGAGGTCCTTTTCAACTTAGACCATTCAATGATTCAAAGTTCAGTAGAGACGATGTTTGAACTGCAAAAGTGGTTTAGTGTAGCAGACTAGCCATCAGATCCTGTGAAGTTGCTATGCTTTTCTTGTGTTTAAAATTCGTATGTTCCTGGCTTCTTAAGACTGATCTTAAGTTTCCCTCGGTGTTCATAATTGTTTCACCATCAATCAGCAAGAGGAAATACCGTATGAACTGAAATGCCTGTAGTACCTGGTGTCGGTTGGCAGTTATTAGGATGGAGTGTTCCTTCAGGTCAGTCATTTTCAAAGAGGAAAATTGGTCATTATAAATACATTTAGTAAAATAACACTGTTTGTTGTGTTTTTCCTGAGGGTGTGAGTGAAAAATCAGGATTGACTTAAACATGGCATCAGTTTCTTCAGCATTACCATAAAAAACATATTAAGTTTTCATTACAGCCTTGCTGTTTTAAATGGTAATAATTCACTCATTATAAGAGAATTACATGGGGGGGGGGGGGTCTATCTTGAACCAATAAAATCTGAATTGCTGAACAATACCTGTTCAGGAGGGTATACAATAATAAAAATGGCACTTAAAAAATCCAAACCTATCTGTTCAACTGGCAGGAAATGTCAGGTTAGAGATATGATGAAAATAGTTAATTTATGGACTAAAATTATTATTTTTTTTTTTAAGGAATTATTTTGTCTTTAATTGTATGTGGATGCTTAAAGAGAGCAAGAGTTGCTGGTTCAGTATATAACTGTGTGCACTTCTTGTGACTTAAAATTCAATTTAATATAAGTCGTATCTGCTTAGTAATCTCTAAAATCTCTGAATAGATTTTCTCTTCATTTGTGTGTGTGTTTATTTAATTATTTCAATTCCTAGAACTGTATAAATATAGCAAGAACATGATCTGCAATTAATGCCAGTGCTTCTAGGCTTAACTCCTGTGTTTAAAAATATGGCTGTATGTGTAGGGGAAGTAAGAGAATTTCCTGTTGTAGTTGCTATACATGTGGGTAATAAAGTTTTCTATGATTGTTGAAAGGGAACGGGAGGCTGATTGTTGTTTATTTTATTTCCATTTATTTTGAGTCTTGGAGAAAGGTCCCGGTCTGTGTGTGCTAAGTGCTGTATAAACACCTGACAAAAATAGATTCCATCTCCATTTTAAGTGAAGAGCAACAGCTGGATTTATATAGATGGAATGCTAACACAGACAAAATTAGCAATGGTAGCAAGGTAAAGTATAGTGACAACAACTTGTCCCATCTATCCACAATATATCTTTCCTGTCCATGGCTGCACTGTGTGTTATGAGGAAAGGGAAATAAAGCAATGAGGAGGTGGAGTTCTGGAATAGTTTCCTTGTAGATGTCAAGAGCAGCTTTATGAGAAGGTGCAAAGCTATGTTTTTAACAATTTAGCTGCTTCATGGGATATTTGTAGCTGAAATCAACTTCCTGTTGCTGAAGGCTTATTTTCTAATTAGTTAGCTCCAGGGTTGACTTAAGCAGCTACTGTTGATGATTTTCATTCTGCGCTTCCTCCTGAGCTGTGCTATAACTATTTCTGCACATCTGATCTGTGCAAAATTAACTTTCCTTTTAAAAAATGTTTATTTTTAACCTGGATATATATATATATTTTCTTCTTGTTTTATTACTCACTTGAACAAATACTTGTATGTGCAGAACTCAAAGTGCCACTCAGGTGTGGGAAGAAGTGATGAGGAATAAGTAGATGCTGCTGAAACTATCACCACTGCAGAAAGGAAGGCTCATTAAGCTACAGCCCAGTAAGTGTCTGGTAAAGTTTGGAAAAGTTTTGAAAGAGAAGATGAGTGATACAGTGAATTAGTGGAAGAATTTCGAGAAAGAACTGGCTTTACCAAAAAAACTAAACTATCTTTGAAATAGTTTCCTGAGAGCATACAATGGAATAAAATTGCCTTTAACAAGTACAGAAAGTGACGTGTGGGATGACAATATCAAAAAGATGAGGGGAGAAAGCTGAGCTTCAGATATATGGATGGAATCAGATTGTAGTAAGAGTGTAGTACTGTGGAAGAATTGGATATGGCTTGGACTGGACAGTGTGAAAGGAAGTCCAGAAATAAAACTTATATAACAGACCAAGAGATATCCAAAGTCAGAATTAAAATTACTATGATTATCTAAACATAGGATATAGAAGCATGTGTATATATACACTGCTGTGTATATTCAAGTTACCTGCAAGGCTAAGCAAGCTTTCTGCATAGGTTAATGTACATCTCCATTCCAGTCTGTATGGAGATGTACGCTGAAGAAACTTAGTTGCTTTTTATATTAATGAACTGTGGTTTATTGCTGCTTTCATAGTGTTACCTGAGGAAAAGTACCAGTCATCAGATACCTTAATATTTTTGTCACCATTGTCATATCATCATAGAATCATAGGCTGACTGGAGTTGGAAGGGACCTCAAGGATCATGAAGTTCCAAGTCCTCTGCTGCAGGCAGAGCCACCAGCCTCCCCTTTAAATACCAGACCAGGCTACCCCATCCAGCCTGGCCTTGAACACCTCTGGAAAGGGGGCATCCACAACTTCTCTGGGCAGCTGTTCCAGCATCTCACCACTCTCATAGTAAAGAACTTCCCCCTGATATCCAACCTAAATCCTCCCTCCTTCAACTTAAAACCATCTCCCCTTGTTTTGCCATTACTTACCATTGCAAGAGTTGGCTCCCCTCCTGTTTGTAGTCTCCCTTTAGGTATTCAAAACCTGCAATGAGGTCATTGAACAGCCTTCTCCTCTCTCATGCATATGCTTTAATGAACTTTGAATTATAAACCAGCACAGAATATCAATAAGTAGAGCATATTCAACTAAAATTTGATATTAACCCTGTTACATTGAGAGTCTGGGATGTTCTTTGTATTATTTGTGAAATAGTTCAAATAAAAATCTGAGATATTTTCAGAGACTAAAAAGCCTTAAAAACAAACAAAAAGCCTTTAAAATTATTTAAATAATTTGTTAAAGAGGCCTGAGAATGCCTCTGTTGTCAAAATTTGTCTAAAAAAATAACACTTTTAGACCTAAGATAAATATTTCTTGTGTTGAAGAGACCTGGTTTGCCTAAATGCTGAATTTCCTATCTGTACAGTGTTCTTCTTTATGTGACAAGAAGTATTAAGTGCCTAACAAATCCCAGCTGGGACCTGCAGAGGTAAGGCTGGAATCAGCACAACAAGCTCTTGGCTCCCTGTCTGGAGAATCAGATCTGTTGGGCTGGTGAAGGAAAATCCAGGGCCTGTTATTAGGTACAAGAAGTAATTGTATTGAGATTAATCAAAAGTATCCTTGTTCCTTCCTTCTGGTTATAATAAATCCTTCTAAGCAGTTAAGTGGTGGTGCTATGGTGACTGTTGTAGCAATCTTGCTAATGATATTAAGTTGCAGGCTTCACTTTTGAAGAAATTTGTTATAAAAACCATACTGGGCTTTTATGTATATATTTTAAATAGCAGTTTCTGTTGTCCAGCAGGTATTTTGAGTAAAATCTACCAGAGAAGTGATATATCCAACAACTGTTTGTAACTAGAAGTTCAGACTGGCTAATTAGATCAGCTGTAGCTCAGCTCTATCTGCAGTGTCCTCCCATCTCATCTCCCACCATTTCAGTTTGATTGTTAAAATAAAGACCAGGAATTGCTGCTGTGAGTGTTGACTGCATAGAATTGAGTCCCCACATCTTGCTGCTGCAGTTCAGGCACCATTAGTCATCTGTGGTGCATGTGGTGGGAAGTGCAAACAGCAGCTGGAAATATTGTCTTTGGTTTCATATTTTGGGAAACTCATGCTGGTGATTAGAAGAGAACCCATCAGAGATGTATAGAAGCTGAATGAGAAGCAACTCACTGGAGACTGTTCTGCTTGAGTCAGGACATCCACCCTCAGAAAAAAAGTTTAAAAGATTAAGTATTAATATCATTTTCTGCCTAAAACATAAAACATTTAGAAAGTGTATATCTTCCTAAACCAGCTTTTCTAAGTCATTATTGAATTATTTTGTTCCCTTTAATCCAGTTTTCTGTGTATACTTAGGATGCTTTTGACAGCTTCATTGCGCTTGTAATTATCAATATTGACACAAAATGCCTTGGTTTCCTCTAAGATGTTTCAACCTGTTTTTCCACTGACTGTTTTCTTTCTTCACATGATTTGTTTATTGAAGAAATCAGTTGTTTAATAAAATGAGTATTTTAGAGTTGTTTAATTATTTTCATTGGAGAAAAATTAATTAGTCATCTCTCCTTTAGTTCTGATTATTTCTGTATGCAGCCCAGAGTTTTGCAAATAGAGATCTTGGAATTCAGTTTCAGTACTGCAGGTTCTCAGTGTCTGAATTTGCTGTAGAACTATTTTACAGTAGCTTAAAAAAAAAAATAATAAAATACAGTGTCTTGGATCTCATAAAATAGAAAAGAAAAAGAAAATTGAGCGAATGAATTGTTTTTTGTTGTTATGCAGGTGAGCAGTGTTAACAGCCTTTGTGTACAGTTAGACCTTTTGAGGTCAGAAAAAAGGGGAAAGAGCAGCTGTTTAAGTTGTTATCCTCTGCTATACTATCCTCTCTAGACTTAGTGGCTTATGTCACTGTTAAGTGGATATTGCATGCTAGGGTTAGATGTGGTGGGTTGAAGCCCGGCACCAAGGAGAAACATGCTCTAGAAATGCATTCTTTTTTTTCAAACAAGTCTTTAAATGGGTTTGTAACTTCTGCTCTGTTAGGAACTTAACTTTGAGACCTGTTGTACAAAGTAGCGAAGAACAGGAAATAAGAGAGAGAATTTGAAGGAATTGTGTACCTCTTAGCTTAGACTTAAACACCAAGCTTAGTGTCCTTATTTCATTAAGTGGAAGAGCTTAAATCAATTCCCATAGTCTCCCACTACCTCAGTCTTTCTTTTGAAGGAAAGTTAAAGGTTGCACTTGCACCAGATGTGGAGCTCATTTTTAAGATCTAAGATTTATAGCAAGAGGAGGGTTCTGAGAATTTGTTCTTGAATGGTATTTATTTATTTTTACCCTCTCAAACTCACTCACGCTAACTAAACCTACTGGTCTGTCAAAAATCTATCCAAAGGAGTTCTTTCCCACCCTCAGCATCTCATGAAAGATGCTCAACAATTTGTTGCATTTATTGCTCACTTCTTAATTATTTTTTTTTAATTTAAAAAAATTTTTTTTGGTAAGCAATACTTTCGCATTTAAACTTATTTAAATCTCGATACCATATTTGACTTCACATAACTGCTTTTAAAATTGCATTTACAATGGTATGAAACATCTCTGTGAAGGTGATTGTGGAGTAAAGCACTAGTACTAGTCTGGATTGCAGAATGATATTTGGAAATGGTGAGAATAAATAATGAACGTATTTCTTGTTTTTTAAAATCTCAAAGTTTCATGTAGGAGGAAGATTCTCTGGTATTTAATCACTCTCTCTCTGGAAATTGATGTAGTATCAGTATTATTTAGCTATAAATTTCTATCTTCACATATTTATTTCTGTATCTATAGTAAATAAGCATTTTCAGTTTACTGTGATTAAATTAATACTCTTAGAAGAATTCTTCTCTTAGAAGAATTGTTCTCATTGTTGTTTGAAATTGAATTCTAATTATTAGACATTTTATAAGGGTGTAGCACTGGTACAAGTGAACATCTAAAATGTAAGTATGCTCTGCTAGCAGACATGATTCTAACTTCAAAGGTGATAATTTCTTTCATGGTATCTTACTGCTGTTGTTTTTAACAGTCCTAACAATTAGAGTGGGAAAAGACACGTCAAGTTACATGGATTATTTTCTTGATAATGCATTATTTTTTTCCCTTAAACAACATTGTCAAGTATGTGTGTCTGTTCTATCAGGAATTCTCTTTCCAAAAGTCTATTTCGCTTCCTAGCTGAAGTCATTGTTGGAAAGGCACCAAACATTCCCTGTTGTGCAGCTCCCTCAGCATCTTTCTCATTTGTGTGAAATAATTGTCATTAAAGAAAAAATAAATTGATATTTGTTCATTATTTTTCTGCTCTCTCCAGTCACTCTTCTAGGAGGCAGATGATTTGTCTCGATCAGTGACCTTTAAAACCAGTTGATTTACATTTAAATACAATCTGTCACTTAAAATCCTAATAAAAATAAACAAAACAGGATCCTACCTCATACTTGTTTTTAAAATTTTTATTGAAATGCAGAAAATTGGCATTTTAAATGTTTTTATTTTAATAAAATGTACGTCTAGGGTGTATGTAGAGTTTTTCTTTTTTATATATGTGCAAGAAATGTTATCTACAGTAAGAAATAAATTTTAGTGTGTGCTCATGTCTTTTCTGTTTTAGAAGTGGTAGATTTCAGATAATTATATTATGTTATTAATTTTTTTAGTTGCCTAAATGGATGGAAGGAACAGAGCTTTCCTGCAATTTCAAGTACGTTAACTTCAAAGTTCAGAAACTTTGAATGAAAAAGAAGAAGGCTCCAGTGGGACCTCCAGTACTTGAAGGAAATGCATAAATAGGACGGGGAATGACTGGTTACGAGGATGGATTGCGATAGGACAAGGGGGAATAGTTTTAAACTGAGACAGGGGATGTTTAGGTTGGATATTAGGAGGAAGTTTTTCACACGGAAGGTGGTGACACACTGGAACAGGTTGCCCAAGAGGCTGTGGGTGCTCTATGTTGGGAATGTTTGGCTTAAATTTAATGTTTTGTTTATTGTAAAAAGAAGCGAAATATGATTTTTAAAAGTGTCCCTGAGAAAAAATAAGTAAATAAATAAACCTAGAAAAAGATTTTATTTTTTCTAATAAACTATTTTTCTGAATCTGCTTCTTTTTCATGTCACTGATTTGACAGGTTTCTTTCACATTGCTGCTGTTGATTGAATTTTTATAACTAAGTATTCTCTTGTTTCCTCTTAAAAAGGAAAATAATGTATCACTGGAGGAGAAAAGAAAAAAAAAAAAGAAAATACTTTCATGCTCAGTTTCATTATAAACAGATGAACTTGGAAATTTAAATTAGTTTTGCTCATTAGTTTTCATCTTTGTGAGTGAGCTCAAAGTCCATTGTATTGATCAGAACTTCTAAATACAGTGTGATTAAAAACTGTGAGTGCACACTGGTAGCACCAACATCTCTGATGTGGCTTCAGTTTCAGAATACAATAGAAGCTTGTTAATTTGCTCAAATGGATGAGATCTATGCTGATTTAATAATTCACAGTATGTGATATGTATGAAGGTCACCAAGTGACAGAGCATCTTTCTTCTTTTACTTTGGAGGCTCAAGGTAATAGGGATAGCATGCTAATAAATACTTCTTTTTGTACTATTTTATAACAGTATTTTATGAACACCAAGTCCCTCACTCGAACGCTGAGAAGTGTATGGATGGGGCAAACAGAGTTGCAGTGTGGAACTTGCCTGCAGGCAGATATTCTTGCTGTGTGTGTTTGACTTTGAGTAGAAGGAGCAGATCCACAGCAGTCATATTTCAGTTGTCTCTGAGAAGTTTTTATGTACTTTTCCTTCTGTAGCTGCCCTTAGGACCATAAATGCTTTTTCCAATGCGGAATATGGAAGAAAAAAAAAAAATAATAATCTTTTTTCTCCCAAAATGCAAATCCATGCATCAAGAAAATGATTGCATATACTGACACTGTAGTTTTGGGGTGGTAAGACGGGAATGTGTATATATCAGTGGAAAAATGTTTTTCTGCTCTTATCTGCAAATTCTGACCCATAAGCTGCCTCC
Source organism: Coturnix japonica (assembly GCF_054131305.1). Lineage (NCBI taxonomy): Eukaryota > Metazoa > Chordata > Aves > Galliformes > Phasianidae > Coturnix > Coturnix japonica. Next base: position 87,848,215 of record NC_140666.1, on the reverse strand, counting down.
TGACGTGGACTGAGCTGCTCATTCCTTCTATTCCTGCTTTCTAATGTGTCCCTCATTCAAACAACGCAATGTCAAAATCAAAGATGTAGAAGCACACCTGAAAGTCTATAATTCAGATCATCTTCAGTGTCTTTGAATGGGTTCTGAAGCAGCTGAGCCACATAAATGTCTGCAGCAGGGAAGAGTTTCCACTGATTAGAATCTTACTCAGAGAAACTTCATAACAGCACATTTTAAAAGCATTTTTTGAGTGATCTTAGAAAAGATTTCTTTGGTTCTTCTCCCTCCCTGCCTGCCTTCCTCGATGAGTTGATACCGATAAACATCAGGATTAAATTAATGAAAGTAAAGAAAAATCAACAAGCATCTGATTTTTGCTCACATATACATGGCATTCACACTCTGCAGAAGTTTAGGAGGGGTTGTAGGATATTTCGTTGCTTCCTCTTTCGTTGTGTAGATTATTTGCTTTTTGTTTTATTTTTGAGACCTCTCACTCTCTGGAGTAATCAACTGATCCTTTGTTTAAAATTAAATGTTTAAAATAAATAAGCTTTTTGGCCTCTGTCACTTCACTTGTTGATTTTTGTGAAGGCCTGAGAGTTTCTGCTGGTGAACCAGCTGCATCCAGTTTACAGAAGGTTTCCCTATGGAATTATATTCCTATAACCGATTCTTTTTGAGGTTGATGTGATTAGAGCGAACATAAGTTGCATTTTCTATACTTACCATTTCACATTCTCTTTTACCTTTTGCTTTTTTTTTTTCCTTTATGCCAAAATTATGTGCAGACACTTTGCAGCAGAAATGCTAAGTCATGGCTTGAACCAGTGACAGAGCACTTGGTAGGAAGGCAGGGCAAACGCAGGGGAGCTCAGGTGTATGCAGTGCACTTGGGTGACTGGAAGAGGTAGAGCCAGGATCCACCCTTTCCTAGACTAAATGTTGGCTGTGGCGGCCAGAGGGTCTTGTTGGAGGTCCCTGTGTACCTGAGGCCTTCTAAGGGTAAGCAGATTATTTGTTTCTGTGTCCACAGCTGCTGCATGTGTACATATCCTCACTTACTGCAGCCTCGGACTTTACTACGATGCTGCCATTGCCTTATTTTTCCATGACACGCTGTAGCAGGGATAGATCAAAGCCTTTGAGTTTTATTACCTTGATAAATTTGGGTGTCTTGGTTTTGTCTGTTTATTTATTTATCTTTAAAACCTATGGTGAAAGCAGGAGATGAACACCTTGAATAATGGTTGTAAAGCTTTGAATGATTCTTGAATAATTCTTCTTGAATAATGGTTGTAAAGCTTTCTGAGTTCCTTCCCTTGATGATTTCCTTTTTTCCTTTTAATGACTTCAAATTGATACAACTTCTCAAATAAATACGTTGCAAACTCTAATTTTCTTATTTCTGCTGTGTCTTCTTTTTTTTTTCCCTTATTGAAGTTTGTGAACTTCTGTTATGTGTTTTACAAATTCCATTTTAATTGTTTCCTAGCGAATATTATAGCCTCTGCCTAAACGTAGTTATTTCTCTATCCCTACTTAATCCCTTACTTGTTTTTTAAAGTCAAATATGATTAGGAAAAAATTTATGAAACTGTAAACAAACTTGCATGCTTTTGATCAAACAGCTAATTGTGTCTGTGGTCGTTCAGTTATCAGAACATCTCTGTCTTCATTTTGACTGAAGACTTCACTTTCAGCAGTAAATAATTGTTTCTTCAGTCATTGCTGGTACATTAGATGCATTGATGTGTTTCTGTGTTCTGCTGCTTGTGATGCTTTTCTAAGGGTGTGCAATGTGTTAAAGGCAGGTTGCTCTCAGTCTGCTTCAAGTTTTGTTAGTATGATCCTGGTGATGAAATCAGGCACTGTCTGCTGCTTGTGTCTCCAAATAAAGAGAGTGCCCAACAGTCCTCTTTGGGAAGATGGCTTGCAATAGGAGAGAGCTGCCAATCTGAATCCTGGTGTGCAGTGCTTTAGTCAGGAACCAAGTTTAAAAGCCATGAAGAAGAAGTGGGCTTCAGATAAACTTACCTTTACTGTTTTCATTCAGCTACTTCAAATGGCATTCTGCACAGCGTGGCTTATTGGCTGGGGTCTGTTTCAGGTTCTTTATTGCCAAGGAAGTTTAAATTCTTGCCGCCTTCGTGGGGTCCCTATTGCAATGGAGACTGACTTGAGTCTTTATAATGGTAGTGTTTGACAACATGCATGTTGTGTAAAACACACAGGAGATTGCATGGGATGTGGCAACAGCATTCTGTTTTAGATCTCCTATAAAGTTTGCCAACTGAACAAGAATTTTTGTGTGGACTAACATTATTATTGGAATGTTCCTAAGTTAGGGAACACCCTGGTAGAAAAATGCACTGTTTTTTAATGTTGGATAGGAATAATAATAATGTTGGATACTGACATGACCATCATGTTTATGTCAAGAAAGCTGATATCAGTGTATTTTGTAATAGAGAAGAATGCATGAAGTTATATCTGAAGTAGATATTCTCACTTAAGAAAGCTTGCTATAAGACTAGCATCCATTTTGTGAACTTTATTATTATAAGCCTAAAAATATCTTGTTTTGAGACTCAGATTATACTCTCATAGAGCAGTCAGAACCTGTACTGTGATGATTAAGGTTCACACTTGAATAATTCTTTATATTTGATTACTTAAAAGAACAATTCTTTATCATGTACATCACTGGCTATAATGGAGAGATTTGAATGGTGAATCACAAAAAGATGTAAAAAGAGTAATCTACTGCAAACCTTAAAGAAAACTCTCTTAATGAGGAACATGTAAAAAACAAAGAAGTAAACAAAAAAGCACAAAACAACTTTGCATGCAGCCAAGCGACATATGGATTTCAGCTTTATAATCAGATTTGCTTTTGTTTTTTTTTCTTGCAATGGCAAATCCTTGTTTAATTAAGTTTTAAAATAGATATATATTTTGATGTTGCTTCATACAGTTCAAATATTAAAGCAGTCTATTGCAGATCAGCTGAAATTTCTGTATAATCACTTCAGAATTTCAGAATCTGATATATTTGTGGTGGGTTTTTTTTTTTTTTTTTTTTTTAAATTTAATTTCACTTTCTTCACTTTCTTGAAGGGTCACATAAAATTCTTTTGGAAACATTGGAAACATTTTAATGTTTTAATAGTACGTTAATGTGAAATTCTTCACAGCCAATATAATGCTTCCACTTAAGCAGTGATCAAGAAATCTATCCCCAGAAAGAAAGATTTCAGTTCAAAGTACATAAATTGTTTTTGTTATGAGTTGCTGAGCTGTATTCTTTGAGATAGTTGCTATGGAAATTCCTTTTTGCTTATGTATCTCTTTATTTATTTATTCCTATACATGCAATTAGGCTTTTAAAGAACAGAAAATAAATGTTTTGAGAAAGTTTGAAAAAATAAAAGTAAACCTTTTATTTGGGAGTGTTCAGATGTCTAGACCACATAGAATGGTTCTGTTCTCTTTTTGTTTTATATATTCTCTTCACAAATTGACTGTCCACAATAAGGGGTAACAGGCCATGTTAGTTATTAGCTTTATAGCTGATGTTTTGTTTTGGATTTTTTTATTTTTTTTTTAATCTGCCTACCCAAAGACAGGAGTAATAAAAATGCTGTTGATCCAACTCCAGAGTAGGTTTCAAGGTCCAGGTCTCCCCTCAAGCTCAGTAGATGCTTCCTTGGCTTTTAAAACGAATGGAACTAGGTCAAGTGTTCTCACTATCACATTATTACTTCATAAACAGTTTGCTTGCTTTCCCTGAGTTGAATCTTAAAACTTTATAAGCTTCCTAGACCAGTTAGTAAACAAAGAGCTGGCACTGCATTCTAATGATTATTGCTCTTATTGGCTTGATGCTGCAACTAAGTAAGAATTTCTTCTTATTTATTGTGGAGTGTTAAGTGAGATCCACAAGTCAGTTATGCTGTGTATATCACATTCTATCAAACTTCTATTGTAAAAGCGGACAGATGCAAATCAAAATCCTATTTTGTGTTTGTCCTATTTCATTGCCTAATATGTCAAGAATGTAACCTGAGGGTCAGTGTGTACTTCAGATAAAATACAATGATAACAAAAAGCTATTATCAGAAGGTAATATATCTTTTCAAAACTGAACTTTTGTGAGAAGGTATTTTTAGAAATGTTTTTAGGAGAAGAAAAAAATTGGTACAGTTTGTCTAAAAATATTCTTCATAAGTTGTTAATAAAGGAACAAGATGTGTGTTCAATATAAAGGAATTGGGAAACTGTCCCCCTCCTTGCTCTCCATAAGGTCACGTTCGAAAGGACTAAGAGAATTGCAGTTCTGTGTTTTCTGTGCTTTAGGTGCCACATAGTCATCATCAGTCTTACATAGTAGGAGCTTTAATCTTTTCGTTATTGAAGCCAATGGAGAAAATTGCTGATGGCTTCAATAAAACAGGATTGGAGGATATATCATAGTGTGTAAGGAAAAAAAATCACATCTCTTCTAAGATTCATTTGTATCTGACACACGCTTTTGAACCGCCAAATTGGCAATGAATGCTTATCTTAATGTGTAGAAGTCAGGATTGTAATTGTACCTTAAATACGGTGGATTGAGTGCAGCACCAGCAAGTTTGTTCTTAAAAAAATAAACCCAAAGTTTTTTCAGTATTGATCAAGTGTAATCAAGTGTAAGTGAATCTTACAGAAGTGAAGTGATACGAAGTTCTATATGTTTAGAAAATCTGAAATATCATTCAAGGGGGTTGTAACAGAGCCCTCCTTTAGTTTCTAGGTGAATGAGATGCTGGACACTTCAAGCAAGTAGCACATCCACTTTCTTCAAGTACAACAGCATTTCCTTCTGAATTTTATATGTACTGTTTTTTCTTGTGTTCACTACAGATCTACCTGGTGTTGTTCTGCTGTTGTAACATTTAACAGCTCTTTCTCACACAATTATTTTTTGAGTACTTTGAACTGGAGCAAATCCTACGTTTGTTTATTGCTAGGCAATAGAATAATGCAGATGAAGTGACATCTTGAAGCTACTAGAAAAACCAAAAGCTGAGGATGAATTTAAGGTTAAATTTTGTAGCTTCTAATCCAGTTCTGTGTTGCTTACACCCCCCAAAATATCAAACATAATATGCATAACTGTGTGTGTAAGAGCTTGCCCTCAGAAGGCCTCCGAGGCTGGAGCACCTTCCCTATGAAGAAAGGTTGATAGAGCTGGGGTTCTTCAGCTTGGAGAAGGCTCCAGGGGGACCTTATTGCAGCTTTCCAGTACTTACAGGGAGCTTATAAACAAGAGGGAGATTGACTGTTAATGTGGTCTGATAGTGATAGGACGTTTGAGAATGGTTTTAATCTAAAAGGGAAAATTTTGGTTAGATGTTAGAAACATTTCACTCAGGGGATGCCGAGGCACAAACATAGTCTGCCTAGAAAAGTTTTGAATGCCTCATCTCTGAAGGTGTTCAGGGGCACACTGGATGAAGCCCTGGGCAGCCTGGTCTGGTGGGTGACAATCCTGCCCATGGTATGGGGTTGGAACTAGATGGGCTTTAAGGTCCCTTCCAACCCAAGCCATTCTGTGAGGATGAGAGCTCGTGGTCTGAGATGAACCTGGTGGAGTATATTTTGAAAAAGCAGGAATTATCTGACTTCTGTCTGCAAGTAGTTTGGCTTCATTATGCCTTAGTTGTAGCTACCTTCTGTCAATGGAGTAGGCTTCTGTTCTGGGCTGAAAAGTTTGGGCACTGGTATTTAAGCCACAGAAAAGTGTAGTTACTTTTTAGTGAGTAGTCTCTGTCATTAACACAAGGTTCTGTGCTGATTAGAGCGACAGTGAACTTCATTGTGATCGTGTCTTTAAACAGCCAAGATCATTGGTTTAATCTGTAATATGGATACGCCACTAGTGGCAAACCCTGGAGGATTTATAAGTAACTACTGCACAACAAGGAAAGGATATCTGGCAATGGTATTATTGGTAAAATTCAGTCTTACGTACTAGTATGGAAGTTCTGCAGTGAAATAAGTGTTCCTGAAAGGTCAAATGGAATGTATGAAGTCAGATCTGGCCTTGTTCCAAGATTATATAAATGGAAACATAATATTGGGTTTGTAAAATTATATCTTTTCTAGTGCAGAATAGACCTTTTGGTAAACTTGCTTTAGAATTTGTAATTGCTTGTGTAATCTGGTGTGAAAAATGATAGTTTGCTGCTGTGCTTGAGTATGGGGTTTTCTTCTGCATGCTCTTTATTTGATGTGGTTGCACCTTTTGTGTTACGTATTGGATGCCCTTATAACATTTTGGCTAAGTGTATGTGCACGTGTGAGAAATACTGAATTTCTTTACATCTGAAACGTTGCTGAGATATCTCCTTGATAACTGATGCTTTAAACATCCATAGTTAACAAAAGAGACAGTTGGAGAGAAAAATGACAAAGAATGTTGGGAAAAAAAAGGATGTTATTTGCTTCAGTACCAGAAAATAACTCCTAGTATTATGTAGTAGAGTCCTATATACATATATAGACACATATGAATGTATAGGAATATATATAATAAATTTGAACATATATAAATATTTCATATTCATCTATATAAGATTGATTATTATCCTTATCTCAGGAAACAGTTCTCTTCCATCCCAAGACCTTTCATGAAAATGTCAGTAATCAGTGTCTTTCCATTCAGCCTTTTTGGTGTTGCTTTAGCATATTTTAACTGCTTTTCATTTCCCATTGGACAATTTAAGTATATTTTACTTGCATTCTTTTTCCTTTTTTGGAGCTTTTTGTAATGTATGAGCTATCTGAATACCTGCAAAATCAATACCCAAGGAATAGTAAAGGTAGGGAACATCAAGCTATGGCACCAGCCTGAAGGCAAGTGTGATTTTTCTATGCCCAGTGGATTCCACCATGGCTGACTGAGTCATCAGTCAATGGTAACTGCCTTTTTAAATTTTATTTTCAGTCAACTATTTTAAACTATTAAGGTAGTATGTCGTGTGAAATATGGTGTTTTCAGTTACTCTTTGTAGGTTCATGCTGTTTCATGTGGAGCTGTGACAGAACCTTAAGGCAGAGCATGTTTCCAGGTGAGAGTTAAGAGGCAAGGTTTGTCTTCCAAATGGGATGGGATGATACTCTTTAGACCTAAAATGGCAGAAGATGCTATAGGCTAGGTAAATATGTTTATCAAACAAGCTGATCATAGTAGTATAAGTATACGGAGTGACTAGGCATGTTGCAGCCATATGTTAATATAACTAAACAGCATAGGGACTAGGTACAGTTGCTATTCTGCTGGACTACAATGTAGATCACACCATAATGGTTTAATAACACTTTCTTACATTTATATAAAAAAATAAAAGTTGCATTGAGCTGAAATGGTTTTTGTTTTATGTCAAGCAGCATTACCATGTCCTTTGATTACAATATTCGAGCTGAAGACAAATTCAAATTCTGTAGTTTTAATGACCTAGTAGGTGATACAGATGATGACCAAATTAGATCCTAGGTTAAAGTCAGGAAACCTATATTTCTTCAAATGACTGTATCATCTTCAATGATACAAAGCTGGAAGGAGCAGCTGACACACCAGAAGGTTGTGCTGCCATTCAGTGAAACCTGGACAGGCTGAGAATTGAGCAGAGAGGAACTTGATAGGGTTCAACAAGAGCAGCTGTAGAGTCTGGCTTGCAGGAGATAACTGCATGCCCCCAGCTGCAGTTTTCCTGCTGGGAAGGAGCTCTGCAGAGAAGGACCTGGGTGACCTACAGGTTGGCTGAGTCAGGAGTGTGCCCTTGTGGCCAAGAAGGCCAATGGTACCCTGGAGTGTATTGAAAAGAGAGTGGTCCTCCTCTATTTTGCTCTGGTGAGGCCATGACAGGAGTACTCTATTCAGTTCTGCACTCCCAGTTCGAGAAAGGCAAGGATCTCCTAGGAGAGTCCAGTGGAAGATGATAAAGATGACTAAGGGCCTGGAGCATCTCCCATACAAGGAAAGGTTTAGAGACCTGGGACTCTTCAGTATGGAGAAGTCAAGACTGAGAGAGGATCTCACTACAATTTATAAATATCTAGACTATGGGAATTGAGTCAATAAAGTGCAGTAGGATATGGGGCAGTGGGTAGAAACTGGAACTAAGGAAGTTCCATACTAATGCAAGGAAGAACTCCTTCACTGTCCCCGTGATGGAACACTAGAACAGGCTGCCTATAGAGGTTGTGGAGCGGCATTCTTTGGAGGTATTCGAGACCTGCCTGGTTGCCTACCTTTGTAGCCTGCTGTAAGAACATGCTTTAGCAAGGAGGTTGGACTTGGTGCCCTCTACAACTCTGTGATTTTGTGCCTATCATATGTAGTGTGATCCGGAGGAGGGTTGATGGACCAGGAAATATGCAAATATTGGATTTAAAGGTATTTTTTTATGAACTGATATTCTAACACTGCCAATAATTGCAATTTATGTGTGTTACCAGCCTTTATGTCTAATGGCACATCCATAACAATCTTGTAATAGGCTTGTAAAAAAACCACCATGATTCAGATTTGTTGGATTCAGGCTTTTGTGTAGTTAAATGCTACTGTGTTCTGTTGGATCAGCAGTGTGCAATGTTAAGCTGTCTGTGTACTACACAAAAGCATCCTGTGTGACAAACCTTATTGCAGCTTGAACTGTGTGATTTGGGAAGTCTGAATCAGCCCAATCCCTGGAAGAAATGGGGTTAGTAATAGACTCTGGTGCTGCCAGCTCTGCCTGGAAACCCAGCAGACAGGGGAAAGCTGGGAGTAAAGGGTGAGGGAGGCAGGTAAGACATGGAAATGCCTGAATAACATCATTGCATTAGAACTGAATTTACCTTAATATTTATTTATTTTTACAAGCAATCATGAGGAATTTCTGATGCGAAAGGGTTTACAATTTTCAAGCTGTTATATGCAATTTCTATGTATTTATTTACCTACTTGTGGATCTGCAAATACTTCAGTAACTGGTATTTTTGGAGCTGTGTATAAATGCTTGGTAAATAGAATTAGTTCTCCTTCCTATTTAATAATTAAGGAAACAAAGATGTCTAATTGTCTCTTATGTTAGAAGGTTATTTTTGCGCGTATATTTTTCAAAACTTCTAATAAAATTTATCTGTATATATTATCTTCTGTAGTAAACATGGAAATTAAGAGCAACTATAGAAATTGATCTTTTTAATTTAGAGAAGAGCTGTACATTCATTTTCTGTTACTTAGGGGAAAATAAATAAATAAATAAATAAATAAAGCGTCATGAATTATTTTTAAATTAAATCTATTTTTTTTTTTTTTTTCCCTGTGTGTATCTTATATTTAAAAGGGCAGAGGGCAGTAAGAATACAAAATAAAGAGGAATTAATTGCTGAAAGAGCAGCAGACTTTCAGTCATAGAAATGTATTCATATTAACTCACAAGAAGGCAAATTAAATATTTAGCACTGTAGGCTTCCACTCACTTTCAGTTGTAATTTTAAATTGTAGTTTACAGTGAGAGTACTATGAAATTATGCACTGGTCCTTTGAGATGGCATGCTTTGTTAGATGCACTTGTACTTTGGCAGTTGATAAGGGTTGAGATAAGGATATGATAAGGAAAAATATTAGCCACAGTGTTCTGAAGTGGTAAAGGAGACAATTTTTGTGATTCAAACAGGACAGTGTAGAAGGTTTCAAAAAGCACAGTCAACAAAGCTCATTCTGACAAGCAGCATGTCTATATTAAGTTTATTTTAGTGGAACTGGTAGGGTTCTTGTAGGTTATGGTGTTTCAAGCCAGGATAAGCTGAATTGGTTCATTCCTCTGTTACTTGCTGGTGAAATGGAATGGGTTATCTTAAGGAGTTGAGAGACTGGTGACATGGATGATGAATAGATAGGTGTTAATGAAAATAGGGTGCATCAGTGATGATTAGGAGGACTGTGATTGTACCAAGAACATAGGACAAATAGTCATTTTTCCCCCCTTTGGCACTTGTCCTCCTGATGACAGGATCAAAATTAACAAAACAAAATAATCTTGCTGATTTCATGCTTTCTTGTTAGCTGCGAGTAGAAAGTACTGTGTTTCTAAGGGAAAGATGTAGCATCAAAAATGGTAATGAAAGAGATAAATTTAAATCTCCCATTCTGATTGTATATAAATTACAAAAGGTAACACTGTATAAAAGCAAAGGTAAATGCTAAAGGTTTGTCCCCTTTAAGCCATCATATTCTCTGAGGCAATGCACCTTGTGTCTTAAGATGAGTAGCAATGAGAAGAAATGCTAATCCACATCATGAGTTATGTCACCCTACCCAATAAAAATGTCTAATAAGGTGAGATATTTACTGCATTGGCATTACTTGATCTTTTCAAACTGATGTTCTGAAAGTGACATTTCTGTGGCAATACAAATAAAAAATGGGATCTTTTTGTCTTAGTAATTATAACTTTTATTAATATTTCGATGAGGAATAAAAGGCTGGAATCTTAACTTACTTTACAATTGTATAAACATACATATTTCTCTGATAGCCCAGGCAAAAGACTCTGACCAATGAACTTAAGTTCCAGTATTCTAATTTTTAGCAAATACTACATTAAATTATGGTATGTAGTTCTAGAGTTCAGATCAGAGTTTTTGGGAGTAAGTTTTGCTACACAGAAGCAGACAAGAGAATGATAGTTTTAGGGGATTAATAATTTGTACAGTTCAGCTTTACACTGTCACATCATGGTTTGACTTTTCTGTATGTTTGTAGATCAGATTCATCTATAGGTTTGATTAAACGTGCTCTTTGTTGTGATGTATCGACGCAAAGTTTATGTAGCGGAGATTTAGATTTAGTTGATAATTTCAGTTTACTTTGCATACCTACATCAAAAATTCCTGTATGTGGTGCCAGCTGCCTGGCAAGGCTCCCACATTCATATCCACCTTTTATGCAACAAGGAAATTAAAAATTATGGAAGGATTAATATTGCAAAATCATAATGAAATTCTAGAGGAAGCTGAAAAAGTGTTTCAGTGAAATGATATAAATGAAGCAAGTTAAGGTCAGTAAATTTCTGGTGTTACAGCTCTTGGAAAAATTTCATGTGATATGCTGTCTCTCAAGATAACTTAAGGTAAATAAAATGCAGTAGATGGAAATGACTTTGGCATTTACACTTCAGCCCTTTCGACAGTAAATTTGGAATTAGCTTGTGCAATGCATAGACAAGTTTCTAATAAAAAAAATGTTAACATATAAACAATATATCTGAATGGAAGGAAGCTAGGGATAAATTGATAGCATTTCAAGATCTGACTTCATTTTTTTTTTTTATTCTTTTGCTGAGAGGACTTTATTAAAGGTTTTTTTCAGAGCTGGAACTAAGAAGGGAAGAAATGCAGAAAATAAAGCAAAGTGAATATTTGATTGCATATGACATTTGACTGCCAAACTAAAAAGGGCTGGTAAATCTGAGATGAACTCACAAGGGATTACATATTTTGTTATTGAGATGTGGCACAAGGGATAGAACAGCACATGTCCACCTTTGTGGACAAGACAAAGAAAAGACTCCTTGTCTTGTGTAAGAAATGGGTGATGTGGTCTCATGTATACCTTGTCTCTAATCTGTCTTCAGTCCCTTTTACCTTGATTCTTGTTTGAGGAGGGTCAGGGCTGTCCATGTCTTTACAGCTGTCAGAAAGGAGGTTCCGATGAGATGAGGGTTGGCCCCTTCTTCCATGTGACTAGGAATAGGACTAGAGGAAATGGCCTCAGGTTGTGCCAGGGGAGATTCAGGTTGGACATTGGGAAATAATAATTATTTGAGAGAGTGGTCGGGTGCTGGAATGGGCTGTCCAGGGAGGTGGTGGAGTCACTGAACCTGGAGGTGTTCAAGAAATGTTTAGATGTTGTACAGAGGGACTTGGTTAGTGGAAAATACTGGTGATAGCTGGGTGATTGGACTGGATAATCTTGGAAGTCTTTTTCCAGTCTTGGTGGATCTATGATTCTGTGAACATCTGTATTGACTTGTGATGATGCAGGATGCATTGGAAATGGTACAGACTTTTGGGAACCGAAACTGAAGCTGTCACCAGCAGTTCAGCATTTGAGTTACTCACTATACCTGTCATTCTTACTACTGATTCTTCACTTCCAGGAGCGTTATATATCTATGATATGAGATTATTTTCCTGAATGCCCGTGTACTAAGCTGAACAACTCCCTGGTATGCCTTTTTCAGTAAATGATGCTACTCGTGCTTGAAAGGCAAATTAGCCTTGACACCTCTGTGTTAATCCTGTGCATCTTCTGGGCTGCTGGATTCCTGATTTGCCATGGCAAGGCAAAGTTTCTCCTGCTTTCACTGCTTGGCACTATGCATCCTTGTTACCTTTATCACATGAGAAGAAGAAAAGGTGTAGATTTATTTAGGGATGTGGTTTATGGGGCATGGCAGTGATGGATTGATGGTCAAACTTTATGATCTTAATTATCTTTCTCAACCTTTATGATTCTTTAATTTCACTCCGAGAAGAAGTTTTATTCTTGTATTACCTTGAGGCTTCCTTATTCTCCAAGAGATGGTCTCCAAGTGATCTGTATTTCACTTTGTACTAGGGTAATCAGTAGACCAGGGTGTGAATAGTGATAGACTCCATTAACAGATGAGATGAAATAGCTGGTACCCCTGAACAGAAGTGTAGAGCAAGCACCCAATGATCCTTCTCCAGGTTGATCTCCATGCTTCAGGGGCGTCAGGTCAGTGGGTTTTTTGTTGCTTGATAACTGAAAACACAGTAGTTTATTCTAATACTTTGTTTCTTGTTGAAAAAGATGTGCAAAGTTTGTTTCACTTTTTTTCCACAATACCTAAGGTGTTATTAGTTCTACTGTATTCCCCCTCAGTCTTTTCTGTACCCTGAAGATTCATAGTCCTTTTAGTTGTTCCTCAAAGTCTTTGATTGTCATCGTTGCCAATGTTTATTTCTGTGTTCTGAAATACTCTATTTAGAAAATTGATGAGCAAATGGTGATGATGTAGATTCACAGTGGCATAATGTTGTTTTTCTCTTGATTCTTTGTATTCTCTTTCCCATTCAGAATAATTCCTCACTTATTTTTGTTGTTATTCTGTGCTTAGTTGACGTTTACGTACAGCTCTAATTCACACATTTATTGCTGATATGCAGGACCATTATGTAGTCCATCATTATGAGTGTAATCAAAAAATTGCTCTTTTTTCTGGTGTCAATCATTTTACTTTTATCTAAGATAAATTTCATCCATCTTTTTCATTATGATTTTAAGAACTTCAGTGCAATTCTGTTCCATTATTCTTGCTTGATAGGAAGGAAGAGAAAAAGAGAAATGACTAAATGATTGGATTGTGCAGGTTGGAATTTTGTACTTTTATAGTTGTTGTACCATCTCTTGAGATTGTTTTTTGTCAGTACCTTTGTTTCTCAGAAGTATAAAAGGACAGGGAAAGGACATAAAAGGAAAACAAGCTATAAGAATCATATCACCTATTGTCTGTTTGAATTATAAGAATATGGAATTGCATGTGAGATACAAAGCAAATATGAACCTGTTAGAAATATGGAAGCAACTGAAAAAGTAAGGAATAGACACCCAAATGGATACATTTTAAAGTGCTGGAAATACACTTTTTCTGGTGATTAAAGACATAATAGAAAGCACTGCTACCCAGCAAGCCTCCACAAAGTACTAGACTTGAGAGCATGACAAAAGGAAGGACCTGCCCTGGAAGGGCACAGTGGAGAGGGAAAACGACTGTTCATAAATCCTTTTCATTTTGGTTCTTTCTGTCTGAATTTTCTATATGGGTAATGGCTAAGCTATGTTCTAATAACATCTAGTTTTGCTAATTCAAACCTGTTGTGGTTTCACCTCAGCAGGCAGCTCTGCATTTTGCAGCTGTTCGCTCACCTAAGTGGAATGGGAGTGCAAGGTGAGAGAGAACTGAAGAGTTAAGAGTGTAAGAATGGATGGTTTGAGATAAAGATGGCTTTTGCTTTACCTGGTAAACTATGTATGCAAGAAAATCACAAAAAGGAATTAATTTTCTTCTTCCCATCAGCCACTGATGGGAAGCCGGACTGCTTAGTAAGAACTAAAAGATTACTGTACTGTCACTATCAAAAATCCAAAACATGACATCACACACATCTTCACAAATAAAGTTAACTCTATTCCAGCCACAGCCATGACAAAAACGCTTGTAGTATTTTTGGTTTGCTTTATGGAAAGAAAAGCTGTAAGTGAATCCACCTTAATGTAACAGTTGATGTAGAGCCTAATTACAGTCACAGTGATGGGTCTGATAAATTCTCTTGATCTGTTAGCAATTGCAGATGTAGTCTGGCATGGTCACTGGTTTATTGGAACTGTCCTATGTTCACTTGTGGTAATGTCACAGACTTCAGCAGCTAATTTAAAAAGAAATAATCTTTTTCTAAAGGTTTCCAGGACAATTACTGTGGAGGTTTTAGCCAGTGTAAATAGTATGTCTCTATGCATAAGGACAAACTGAAGAAGCTGAGAAAATTGTAAATTTAGTTTGCTGTTGTTTCCTCTCCATATTTCTTTTGTTAGTTATAACAGCAGCTTGAGGAAAGACTTTCAGACCTTTAAAAAAACAATAGCACTGCATTACTGAAGGGCTGTTTGTTCTGCAGGTGTTGCAGGTTACACTGGCTTGGACTCAGAGTTAATTCAAAGAGGATGAAGCAGTTGAATCTTGATGGAAAGAAAGGAATGAATAAGTCTTGAAATGTTGTGAGCAGGGTAGTCGGAGAAATAGTAGACTCTCATTGCTTGATTTCTTCCTTTATAGATGAAGTGAAGGAAAATGTTAAGCTATGCACAGGAAGCAACAATTTACAGACTGATGGTAATAAATTAGATCTTGTAATGCAAGCTAGAGTATTAATAGAGTGGCTGTATAGATTAGAGGCAGCAACGTGTTGTCTGCTCTCAGACATTAGAAAGGTGGAACTGCAGTGATAAGAATTATTGAAAAAATAGCATTGCACAGAGGAATTATGTTAAAGCAAATAGGGAATTTAAACAAAATAAATAGGATGTAAACAGGCTGTAAGAAACAACTAACAGTAATCACAATGTAGCCACAAGGGACAAGCTCACAATGCTTGGTATGTGGCAGCAGAGCGAGTGATAGGATGCTGTGGAAAATCTTGAGCACGCAGCTGAGGATTAACAGAAGATCACCTATTTACTGGATATTTGAGTGCAGTATACAAAACCAAAAAGTACTTGGCTTTAAGAGTGAATGTACCATGATCAAGGGCACACGGTAATACTGCATGCTTTCCATCCCTCTTCAGTGAAGATAAGCAATAATGATACTTAAAATCATGGAATATCCCCAATTGGAAGAGACCCATAGACATCTTCAAGTCTATCTCCTTTTCATCTTTTCATTATAGCTTATCGAGGAAGAAATTATAAGATAGTGACATAATTAGAAAATCACCTGCAATGATAGTAAGTTTTTATGCTTCCATTCTGTATGTGTGGGTGAAAATATCATCTGTGCCTGTTGCTCGTTGTTTGCTGAGGTCCTTTCCAACCTCAGTCATTCTGTGACTAGATTGTTGTCTTTCCAACTCTTGCCTTAGTGAGTAATTCCTATAACTAAAGCTGGAGAACATTGTTTAAAACAAACAAACCTCAATGTATTCGTTCTTCATGTCAGCTCATTTTCTGTATTTTATGGATAGTCTTAATGAAGTAGTGAGTGAATTGTACCAGTCAGTGCCTATGGGTATGTAGCCAAACAAATTAAGTTGCCATGGACATAAATCTCTAGATGTCAGTGGTCTGCCTGACCTGAACAGGAACATGTGTAATGAGCTACAATTCTACAATCCATACCCTATGTATGGGGAGTAGTGTGGTAGGTTGTACAGAGTGTTCATTGGTACATTCCAGCTCTTTTGGAATTCAACAAAACAATGAATTTTGTTATTGCTGGAGCATGTGAATCAGCTTCTCTGGTGATTTGTTGGGTCCCATCAAGTGGCTATCAGAGTGTGAATGGTTGCACAGGGTTTTGTGAAAGGAAGCCAGACTGCGCCCTTTGCTTTTTTGTTGTTATTTATTTATTTATTTTCTATCTTGTGATGCATTCAAGTTTCTACAGGTGCAGTGCAGTAACACTTTTATATTCTGATTAAGCCAAGCATCCCCTCTGTAAAAACTTTAGGCAATGTGTTTTCATGTATTCACTGAATGGAATGCTGGAAGGAAGAGATGTGATTAATGTAATCGCCTGCATAACATGCATCATATCTTTTAATGAATTAAGTCCTGTTTACAGTAATCCTTACCTTTGAGGCAGTGAAGTTCTGAATTTAAAATAAGCTGTGATAGAAAATCCATCTCAAGTCCTTATGAATTACTTCTTGTAAATAGTTTTGCTATTTGACAATATTTTTCAAAGCTGTTTATTTCTATACAGAATTTGTTTAATTGCAGCCTGATATGTCAAGTCTGCTAAAAACACTCTAAATAAACAACACCCTATCTCAAGTACTTGTAATTAAAAATAGATTTGTGATAGCTATGGTAATTTTGTAACCCTTGTGTTAATTCTTAGTATCAAGTGCATCTTCCTCCCCTTATTTTGTGAGGTTGATGTTGGACTGTTGGCTTCAGTGAGGTCATTCTGGCTTCTAACTGTAAACAAAGTCCCAGGGTTTTGTCCTACTCCTATAGAATGCCTTCAATGCTCTACATTCTCAGGGATAAATAAAGGTAAAATCAAAATTAGACAAACAGTAAAACACATTAGAGAGACAATAGGTGTTAGGAGTTCTGATCTCCTCACATTAGACTGTTGTGTGTTTTTTTATTTTATTTTATTTTATTTTATTTTATTTTATTTTATTTTATTTTTTTCTTTGAGAATTGTGCATCGGTTTGAGGACAAATAGGGACTGTCTTTTTAATGTAACTAATCCTGTTGTTTATGCTGTTGTGGCTGTGGTTGTCATCATTTAGGTTAGCTGATATGAGTTCTGATTGTCTACACTACTAATTTCCTATTGAATAAAGAAGGCAGTTTTTCACCAAGAGGGTGGTGACGCACTGGAACAGGTTGCCCAAGGAGGCTGTGGATGCCCCATTGTTGGAGGCATTCAAGGCCAGGCTGGATGTGGCTCTGGGCAGCCTGGTCTGCTGGTTGGTGACCCTGCACATAGGAGGGGGTCAACTTCATACTGAAGCTGATGTGATTGTTGTGCAGTTGCATAGTATTTCAGGATTAACTAGTGAAAATACAGTAAGTTCTGTGAAACACACAACTGAGGAAGTTAAAAGCTTTTGGATATCAGCATGGCTGGCTGTCTATACAGTGTGATTAATCAGAAAAAAAACATCAGTGTAGGAATAACATCAAGTTCTAGTAATCAGAGACCATGCAGCATTAATCAATTTAGTTCTTATTCTTAAAACTTCTTATTTTCACCATTATAGGGTTTTGCTTTGTTCTTTTTGGTATGAATGAAATCATGGTAAATAATAATGGAATGATACATATGGCTTCAATGAGACCTACTTTGAGCAACTTAAAGAAGCCTAACGCATTCAAATGAAAAAGCAGATCTAATAAGAGCAAGATTAGGTTGATTTCTCTCAGAATCTTCTAGGCAGTAGATGAACAGTTTGACAAATACACATATTGTCTTGTTGCTGGTATCTGCTTCTAGAAGTTGGTGGGAGCATTCAGAGAGGTTATTAATGGCTATAAATTCTTGCAGAGGGAAATGTCATGTGTCCGCCCACAGGGCTTTGTTTGAGAGCAAACCTGTTTAATGCATTGGTTATGGAGTCAGAAAATGAAACACCTCCATCTCTCTGGTATTGGAGCTTGTAGACTTTACAAGGGCAAGGGGAGACTGCTGTCATCCACTGTGTCACAGTGGAATTGGGGAAGCTTTGGGCTGGTTCTGTCTGTAGTCAGGCAACTGATAGATCCTGTTCAATGCAGGAAAATAGTGTTACTACTAGAGTGGTAAAACAAACAAACAAACAACAACAAAAAAAAACAACACACCAAAACCACACCCAAAATCATTGGCTACAGATAAGGAAAAACATGTAAAGTATTCAATTTGCAGGTAGCAGCGGTTGATCTTGTGGAATAGATGGTTCTCTCTCAGAGCAATGAAGACAAACTGCAGGGCAATACAGAGTTAATGTTAACTGTACTTTACAAGTTTGAGGAATTGCAAATGGGATACTTTTAGTGAAAGGATGACCCCTACGTGCAGAAACTTGCAAATTCATGGTTAAGAGCCACTTTTAAGGACTTCTTTTCTTTCTTAAAGAACTATTTTATTTATTGAGAATGATTCTGTGTTCAAGGAGAGCAAATGTGCAGTAGTTTAAACCAAAGATACTTCATACTTCTATGCTCTTGTAAAACATAAATTGGCATTACCTGTACCAGTCTCACACATTGAATAAAAATAATACAGTGGAAGTAGATTTAGTGAATAGAATTTATTTATCTCTATTTGCAAGGCTTGGGATTAATTTAATGTCTGTCTCTAGTAGGAACAGAACTATATGAATAACTTAAAAGTTTTATTTCACAGTAGTTACATATTTGATGTCATTTTTGGGGGGGATTTGATGGAGTGAGAACGCATAGCACAGACTGTGCACCAAGGACCTGATTTAAAACCTTTATTTTTTCTTAGCTTGCAATGTGGCCCTGTGTGAACTAGCATCTCAGCAGCATTGATCTCAGAGGCTTTGATCACTTCCAAAAGTCTGTGAGAAGACTTCTATTAGGAGGCACTGAGGACTTGTGTGAACACACAGGGATTTGTGGGAAACTCTTTACTTGTACAGTTGTGACTTGACAGTCTTTTGCTGGGGCTTTGACTCCCTTTTGATAGAGATTTATTTTTTTTATTATTATTATTTTATTTTTTTTACCAATTCTGTTTCACCTAGCACTTTAGGAAGTTCCTCTACCCTTACTTTAAAAGTTATGCAGTGGACAAAAGCATGTTCTTGTGAGTAATACAAGAAAAAAATATTCAAACATAGAGATTTATTCTTGGCTGTTTAAATCTGTTTTCAAGCACTTTCTTTCAGAATGAATGCTACTATCTTAGAGTAAACTAATTTTCATATCAAGGAATTGTAGTCTTAATGTTTGTGAGAACAAAATAGGAAGCAATTTCCCTCCCCCCTTTTATTCCTGGTAGCTTTCTACAAATCACCTTTTCCTTCTTTCTAAAATGGGCCTGGTACGATCAGTTGCAGCTCAGCTGCTGGACCCAACATGATACACACCCACCGCCTCTTAGATTGGGCTCTCACATTAGGATTGCCTGATAGTCAACTCTGAACCACCTCCACTGAACAGCAAGCCTTTAAACTAGAGTTACTTTTCTAAGCCATGTGTAGATGCAACATTGAAATAATTTGAATGTTGCATGCAGCTATACTTTGTGCAGAGTTGTGAAACACTATCACTTAAAGCAGAAAGGGATGTAAGTCCTGTGGGTGGATGTAGGGGGAATCTTCCTGTTACCCTGACCCTTACACTGCAGTTTACACCTTCTGTATGAGTTTTTCACAGTCTCTTTAATTTCTAAGGGTAGTTTTCCTTCTCAACTCAATCAGCTCCTGGTGTAGGAAGTTGTCTCCTATAAGGAGCAGCTTAACGTGACTGAGAAATGTGAGTGACTCAGTTGTTGCCTTTTTATAACTTTTCCGTTTCTATGTCAGGAGACTCTGTGGTCACCATCATGTTGACTTTGTTACCAAGATCACCTTCCCCTTGTCAAGGTTTTTTTTCCTCCTTAGCCAATATTTTATTGGGTAGAATTTCAGTTGCCTTAGTGGACTGCTTCCATATATGAACTTTGTTGAGGGCAGATGGGAATCTCGACCCACTGTGGAGGTGGAGGGTGAGCAGAAGGAGAGAAGACTGTGAATCCAAGAGGAAGTCTAAAGCTTAGAAAAGCTCAAGTAAAAAATTCCGTGTAGTTGGGATTGGGGCCAAAAGGTTTATTTTGGTTTGTTTCACCTGCCTAAGTTTTATGAAAGAAGAGAGAAGAATCACATTTATGGAACAAAACAATCAAGTATGTCATAAACTTATTATTTAAACATGTAGAGACAGATACTCCTCCAAACCATCTTGACCCATCTTTTTTTTTTCCCTAATTTTTTTTTTCTTTTTTCTTTTTTTTTTTCCTCTTCCCTTTTTTAAGCAAGGTGACAGGAACTGCCTGTGTCAACTTTTATCATTTCAGCCAGCTCTGCTGGAAGCTGTACTGGCTGTCACTGACTAATGAGATGTGGTTTTGTCTGCAGAAAGTGATGTGTTCTCTACTCATTTTTCCACTGCTCTTTTACTCCTCATTGTTAATCTCTGGACTTTTAGTATTTTCCCTTGATTTCCTTTCCTTGCAATTGCTATGCATGCTCAATCTTTTCTATGTCCTTCTGCCTTTACATGTATTAATTGAGGCAGAAGAAGGGGAAATGGATTGAGAACATCTTCTGTTCTTATATTACCTGAGAAAGAAAATGGGCAAATGGATGGTGGACAGTGTTGGAAGCCAGACTCCTTAAATATCAGATTTCTTACAGTAGCACTTCACTATTCAGACAAGATACCAGAGTCTGTGCAGTATTGAGTATTGCCAATAGATGCATGGTAATAGAAGAATCTCAGCTATGTGTATGTATGTATATATAACTGCAGTCCTCTGTCAGACAGATTATCTCAGAGGTGGAGATCCCCAGATTATGCACAGTGCTAGGATCTGAGCTGGTTTGTGCTCTTATGTGCTCTGTAATCACGCTTGGTGATTCAAATCACAGAATCACAGAATTGTAGGGGTTGGAAGGGACCTCTAGAGATCATCGAGTCCAATCCCCCTGCCAAAGCAGGCTCCCTACACCACATCACACAGGTAAGCGTCCAGGTGGGTCTTGAATATCTCCAAGAGAAGGAGACTCCACCACAGAATCACAGAATCACAGAATGACCCGGGTTGGAAGGGACCTCAAGGATCATGTAGTTCCAACCCCCCTGCCTGGCAGGGCCACCAAACATACACCTTTACTAGATCAGGTTGCCCAGGGCCCTGTCCAACCTGGTCTTGAACACCTCCAAGGATGGGGCATCCACAACCTCCCTGGGCAGCCTGTACCAGGACCTAATCACTCTCCTAGTAAAGAACTTCCCCCTAACATCCAACCTAAATCTTCCCTCTTTTAACTTAAAACCATTTCCCCGTGTCCTGCTATTGTCAGCCCTTTCAAAGAGTTTAATCCCCTCCTGGGAGTAAGTTCCCTTCAGGTATTGAAAGGCTGCAGTGAGGTCACCCCGCAACCTTCTCTTCTCCAGGCTGAACAAACCCAACTCCCTCAGCCTGTCCTCATAGGGGAGGTGCTCCAGCCCCCTGATCATCTTCCTGTCCCTCCTCTGGACCCTTTCAAAAATCTCCATGTCTTTTTTGTACTGAGGGCTCCACACCTGGACACAGTACAACAGATGGGGCCTCACAAGAGCAGAGTAGAGAGGGACAATCACCTCCCTATCCCTGCTGACCACCCCTCTCCTGATGGAGCCCAGGATCCCATTTGCTTTCCAGGCTGCCAGAGCACACTGCTGGCTCATGTAAAGTTTCTCATCTATCAGGACTCCTAGGTCTTTCTCTGCTGAGCTGCTCTCAAGGACAACTCCTCCCAGCCTGTACAGGTGCCTGGAGTTCTTCTGGCCCACCACCTCCCTGGGCAGCCCGTTCCAGTGCTCCGTCACCCTCACTGTAAAGAAGTTCTTCTGCACATTCGTGTGGAACTTCCTATGCTGTAGTTTCATCCCATTACCCCTAGTCCTTCTCCTGTATCACTGATGGCATGCACTTCAACTGCATGGGCATATTAAGGGATGTAACCAGTCAGGTATTTAGGTTTCTAACTCTCAGTGTAGCACAAAAATGCTTCTGTGAAGTTGGACAGGATTTTTCTGTATGTGTTGCAATCCACTGTGTATCCTGCCACAAGGAATTCCATGCTCTTAGCATAAGCTGTTGAAAAGTTTTTGTTTTGACACAGTTCTAAACATAAGGACACAATCCAAGAAAGCACATAATGTTTATCATTCAGCTTTGCAGGCACCTCCAAGCAGTTTGTGTCCATGCTGCCAATGCAAATCCAATCCAGTCCCTCCCCATCATCTTTGCTGTGTTCAGAGTGATTCCTGCTGCTGATGCTGTCCCTCTTGTGGCTCTGAAGTGAAGCAGGGAACTGAAAACTCATTGTCCTTTTGTAGGATTAGTTATATTTCAACCAGGTTAGGTTCTGATGGAATTTATAGCACTGGCATAACAACAAAAAAATTAAGTGAACACAGAAAGAACTGAGCTGGCCTCTCAGCCTTAAAGATTACATTGGTTTAAGGCATGAATGTGAAAGCATGTTTGGGCTCATAGACTTGATGTGAAGGGACAATTTGTGAGTTATACATTCTTTTTAATAGTCCACATGCATCTCATCAAGCATTAGAGCTATTATAAACTTTGGAAAAAATGGTTAACTATTATTTTGCATTTTTGCCTCCTTTCGTCTTTATTGTAAAATCACAGAATCACTTGAACTGGAAGGGACCTTTAAAGGTCCACTTGCCCAACTCCTCTGCAATGCACAGGGCTATCTACTTAGATTTAGATTTATAGAGGCTGCTATTTTAATACAGAATTCCACTGCCATAGTTAGAATTTGGCTATAGTATAATCCACTCCAGTTGATTAAAATAAAAAGTTGTTTTCTTTATTGATGATGCTTTGTTGACAGAATTCTGATGCAATTTTATTCACCTTGAAGAAGCTGCTGGGCTGGGTAGGGAACAGAAAATCCTGTATTGCTGCATTGAGAAGAATCTGAAAACAAGAGGTGCATGTATTGTAGCACATATTCTGGGTGAGGAGTACAGTTAGGCAATAACATCCCTTACATATTTTATTAAATAATATTGAATTATTTTCTGAATTAGTACTGTCAGTCATCTATGTAAAATAGCTTTAGAATTCTGGTGTTTAAAATGCTATTAACACACTTTCCTTATTTAATAATATCAAATTTTGAATTCCTGCTTAGTAACCACAGCCTTCTGGTAGATAATATATGCCAACAACATAGAATAAGTTTGAATGAAACTTCCTACTAAGAATGACTTCTTAACTACGCAGCCTTGTAAGTTTAATTCAATGGGACTTACCTTGAAGAATGTTCAGTTTGTATTTCTGAGTTGCAGAGGCTGGAATTTAGACGAGAAATGTACTTTAATATTTTAGATAGGTAGATTTTTCTCTAAGAGTGTTGCTGAGCATTCAAAAAAGATGGCAATGAATTGGAAACTCCAGAGAGGGTACCTAAGAAAATAATGGGTATCATTTCAGCCTAGATAGTTGTAGGAAAGGGGATCTCTTTTCCTTATTTCTTTTTCCATCTACACATCATAAGAGATTTTTTTGTATGAGAAATGTTATGAGATGTCGTTATTCTCTGATCACACAGGATATCTTCCTTATGCGTACTGAACAACCACGAGCCAGGGTTAAAGTTATGAGTAATTTCTTTCCAGTGAAGTGCTGGAAGGGAACAGTTTAGGGGATATTTGGTCCAAGTAGAAATAAGACATTATCAGCATCCTTTCGTTTCTCCAGCTGTGAGCAATCCTTATTCACCTATTCAGTAGAAGAGGATAGTTGTAGAAGTGGCAAAGACGAATTAGTCAAGGAAATATGAACTCTTGACATACTTGTAGTTGTGCAGGTAACTTCTTCACTTTTTTTTTTTTTTTTCTTTTTATTTGAAACATTTATTATGACAGCAACTAGAACAATGTTGAAAAATGCACTAATTGTTTTATTTTACTTGTTTGTTTTGTTGGAGTAAATTTTGTTGCAAATGAGAAACTTTTATGAGCTCTTAATGAGGCTTTATCGTGAATGTGTATCTTTTATAGTTGAAAGCATTGCTTATCCTTTCATACTGAAATTTGAAGGATACTTTTCTTATTTCTTAATGAAGGTTGAAACTGAGGCTCTTATCTTATTGAAACATTAGATTGTCCACTTTACATTCTGTGTCACCTGCCTGATTGCCATCCACTGAATTTCATTTGTTTTGTAGACTTCGGTCTATGTTACAGCTTTTAATTAATTTTTGCTTTGTGAGAGGTGAATGTTTCTGCATCCATGTTAATAGTTAATGAGGAAAAGTGTGCTTATTAAAAAGAAAGAAACTATCTCACAGGTTTATAAGTATCAGAACTCAAATTATTGACTGGAATCACTGTCTGCCTAAAACTTCTGTTGTGAATACAGAGTCCAGCTGGAGTAGTAACAATCTTTCTAGAGAGACTTGTAGGTTCTGAAAGATAATTAGATGTTATCTGATGAAAAAATGAGAACTGACCATGTTTACAGCAACTAGAATCCATCTCGTACTTAGGTATAATGATACATTTAGATACTTTCAGCACTATGAAGCATGAAGCTTTTATGACTCTTTGCACAACAGTGGAAGCTGCATAATAGTAATTTTAGGTGAGTAGATATTATCAGATAATTCTGCTATTAAATATTTGTAAATGAGAGCAGACTGAGGCCTGTAAAAACGTGATTTAGAAGCACAATGATCAGTGAGTTCTGGTCTACCTTTTTTTTGTGCAAGAACTACAGAGTTGTCTGCTAGTAATGCAGTGAAAATCTTTCACAGACTGTGAATTAATTTTACATAATCTTACCAGCCTGTTGATTTTAATTGGCACTAATTTGTCAGACATTCTTTTCATTAAAACAGTGGAACTTATAATGTACTAGATGATATTGACAAGTGCAGAACGTGTTCCATATTGAAATCAACTTTGTAAAGTAGATTGCTATTGAAGGATCAATTTCTGTACTCTTGATTTCTGTTTGCTTAAGTTCTTTGTTTAGTATTAGTGTAAGTAAGTTGTCAGCTGAACGTGGTAATTTTTTTTTTTTTTAACAACTTTTAACATTTGGGATATTATGTAAGGAGGACTTGATATGAATCTTAGGCAATGCCTAAAATATCATTTTCCCCACTACATTTCTTACAGTCTTCTGTTATATGGGACTATTAGTTGTTTTATTATTATAACAATTACTCATGATTATACTGAAAGAAATAGTTAAACTGGAATTAGCATTCACTTAATCAGATTTTTCAGCGTGTTTTAGTGGATAAACTGGCTGACAAATGACATGACCTGTCACCTCATAATTCTATTGCTTCCCATGCAAATTTCCAGCTCTGTGAGGCAGATTTGTATGCACCTTGCAACTTGATAGATGACTTTTTCTATATGAATTTTTAAAAAATGATGATAATTGTCTTAAAAATTTCCTGAAAACTTGAAATGGTAAACAATTGAGGATAGTCTAGAACATCCCTTTTTGTTTTTGAATGAGTGCTACTGTTCTTGTTTTAAAAATTGAGAAGTCTTAGCTATTGCAGGGTACTTTTATTTGAAAGTCAGGATGTATACCTTGTGTGCTGACTTGACCTTGCCTGCTGATAAGCCACTGTCCTTGGTGAGGGAGTACCTGCTTCTATCCATGGGACACAAATTCTGTCAAGAGAGTGCTCCAATGTGGGCTCTTCCCAGGCTACAGACCCTTCAGAAAATCCTACCTGCTCTGGTGTTATCCTTGGACCACTGTGGTCTGTTACAAAAATTCAGGGACTTTCAGGGGAACTTCCCCTCCTGCTCTAACTTTGGGATTCACAGAGTTGTTTCTCAAACTGATTTTGCTGTGAAACTGGTTGGAAGTAGACTTGTTCAGCACGAGATATCCTATGGTCTCCTCTTACAGACACCTTGAAGATCCCTGCTACCAAATCCATACCAAATACATCCAGTGCTGGATGTATGCAGCTTGGTAACATATTTGTCCTTATGGGTGTAGGAGAGAAGGAATTTCTGAATTGAAATGTTTAATCACCTGGTGGATGTGGCAATGGTGTACCTGGGAGGTTTCAGGAGTAAAGGAACAAGATGAGCAGGATTATGAAGAAATGTTATATGTGCAAAAGAACTGCAAGTGTTCTAATCCCTAAAATTATATTCTGGATTTTGACATTGCACTGTGAATATTCATGGATTTTGTGTCGTTTTGTCTCCTACAGGGAGTATGACTTCTGCAACGTCACCTATCATTTTGAAATGGGACCCCAAAAGTTTGGAAATCAGGACTCTCACAGTGGAGAGGCTACTGGAGCCACTCGTTACCCAGGTGAGTGTCTTGTATTTCTTTTGTTTCATCTACTAGCGTGATGCTATATTTACTCATTATATGTAATTATCTTAATAATATTAGATAGTAAATTTTTAAGTAGTTTTTTGTTTGTGATTGATAGAGGAGAGCTCTGTTCAAATGTGTTCAGAAGTTCTAGTTGTAAATAATTTACAGTGTGAAGATATGAGTGTTAATGCAGTAGCAACAACTGTTTAGTTATGCTTGACTTTCAACAGCAGATAAAAATTTATGAGTCAGTCAGTTTTAAGCTAGAGATCTGGCTGGATCACATGCCTTTGGTTTGCTGAGTTGTGATGGGACACAAATTCACATTGAAAACAAACATGGACTGAAATGATATGATGAAAATGATGTTAGGTAACGTATATAATATACATGATGATTATAATATACATTAAGATTGGAAAAGACCTGCAAGATCATCTAGTCCAACCATCTACCTGCCACCAATTTTGCCCACTAACCATGTACCTCAGTGTCACATCTCCATGGTTCTTGAACACCTCCAGGGGTGGTGATTTTATCTCCCTGGGCAGGTTGTTTCAAAAACTGACCACTCTTTTGGAGAAGTTTTTCCTAATATCCAACCTGACCCTTTCCTGGCTCAAATTGAGGCAAATCCCTATCATCCTATTAGACATATTCACACACATTACTGATATACAGTTTTTAACTAGGTAGATGAGATTTATGTGGTCAGAGAACATCTTTATAGATCTATGCGTATTAAAATTCCTGCATTTGTACAGAATTAAATGTGCTGTGAATCCGTGGACAGAGGCAGGAGTAATGTGGTCTGGAGAAATATGGCTGTAGATATAAAACTGCTGTCATCATCAGGGTAATTTTCTGAGACTGTTGTCTGGTGGATTTATTCTCCTGTACTGTTTTTTGTAATAGTTATGTAACTATCTTAGTAAGCATTAAGATGGTTTGCCTCATTATTTGAAACACCTAAATCATTTTTCTCCTAGTAATGCTAGCTGTGATAAAAATGAAGAATTCCACCAATGCCATCTGTCCAACCACCTGTTACTAACAGTTTTCTCATAGGTGTTGTCAATCTCAGGTTTGGTCTGCTGCATAGAAAATTTAGACCTTGTTTTGAGTTTGAGACTAGATTTCATGATGGTTTTGTTTTCAGAATAAAACAGATCTCAAATATAAATCCTTACTACTTGAATTCTCTAAAGGTTTTCATTAGGACCAGAGGGAATGGTTTCAAGCTACAGCAGGGGAAGTTCGGGCTGGACATTAGGAAATATTACTTCTCAGAAAGGGTGGTCAGGCACTGGAATGCATTGCCCAGGGAGGTGGAAGGTGATGGAGTCACCAGCCCTGGGGGTGTTGAAGAAAAGACTGGATGTTGTGTTGAGGGACATGGTTTAATGGGAGCTATTAGTAATGGGTGAACGGTTGGACTGGATGATCTTTTAGGTCTTTTCCAACCTTGGTGATTCTGTGATTCTATAAAACCTTCATATTTTTGCTGATGATATGAAGGATGTGCTAAAATCTAGAAGTCGTTGCAGCATGAACTGAAAACTAAGTCATGAGCTCTCTGTTAGTCTGGTTAACCTGCTGGCATGAGAAGTGATCTTGCTGTGGCACCGTGGTCTGTTGCTGAAAAAAGCAAATTACTGAGTTTAATGTGAGTGAATTTCCTATTTTCCTTCCACTTTCTTTTTCAACATTGTGCACAGAAGAGAGAATGTAACAGCAAAAGCTTCGTTGTAATTTTTCTGTTTATTAATTTTCTTTGGTTGTTTGGTTTAGCTAGATTTTAATTTGATAGTGTTCCTCAACAAATATAAATACAGCAATTACAGGTTGCTGTATATGATGTGGATTTATTCAACTAAGGTTCCCAAGGCCCTTACAGTCATATATTTTTTTAATTTTATATTTATTTTCTATTCCAGCAGTATGTCAGAAAGGATAGAGGAAATAATATGCAGTCTAGATGTACAAGAGCAATACCTGCCTATTGTTTTATTCAAAGTTTCTGAATTATTTCTATACTTAGTTCTTTATTTCATAGGTTTCTAGATGGTTCTTTTCATACTTTTTGAACGTATGATGTATTTCTTGTTCTAGAGAAATAACTGGTTTTACCTATTTTCCTCTGGTTTGAATCCAGTAAATTGTGGTTGACAAGAACATGTTTTGTGATCCGTATAAACACAATCTTGAAAACTTCAAGTGAGAAGTGTGCTATCTTCAGAATGTGTTTATCTGTTGCATTTTTAGCTTAAGTTATTCAGTTGCTCTATGTTTTTCTCAGACAAATTGACAACCATCCCAGCTTGATTTTTTTTTCCTTCTTTCTTAAACCTACATAAACAGTCTGGTCAAGTAAGAATAGTATCTCATTTATCTTTGTTTGGGTTTGAATTGCAGTCTACTTATGCTGTGACTAGCTCCACAAGAACTGCACATACACACTAGGTGCAATGACTTCAGTCTCCTTAAAAAAATTCCAAGTGCTTCTGTTATGGTTTTGTCATTTGGTTGGTGTTTCTGTTCCACATCAGAATGCCGCGCTGTGCAGTTAGAGAGGGGAGGTACTTTTGTTCCTTTTCTCCCTGGGTTTGTTACTGCTGTCACAAATTGAGCTCTAGAGAGAACTCTGTGACAGCTTCCCAAGGAGCTTATTCTGGCAAATAAATAAATAAAATATTTAATCTGATCCATTTGAACTCGTAAGTGCAATGAAGGTGGATAGTGATAGGACAAGGGGGAATGGTTTTAAACTGAGACGGAGGAGGTTTAAGTTGCATATTAGGAGGAAGTTTTTTTACACAGAGGGTGACATACGGAAACAGGTTGCCCAAGGAGGTTGTGGATGCCCCATCCCTGCAGGCATTCAAGACCAGGCTAGATGTGATCCTGGGCAGCCCAGTCTGCTGGTTGGTGACTCTGCTCATAGCAGAGGGTTGGAACCAGATGATCATTGTGGTCCTTTTCAACCCAGGCCGTTCTGTGATTTTGTAATAGGTAGATGCTGTGCGATTGGTTGGTAACCCTGCCCACAGCACATGTTCTGAACACTCTGATATGACATTGATCAGGAATTCAAGTGAACAACATCCTATGACCCTGCATATATGAAACTAGTTTTATTTTTTTTTTCTATTTTTTTTTAATTTTGTTTTAACACCATCAAGATAACTCTGTGTTTCATTTTGGCATAAGAGTTGAGTAATCTGGAAGATCCTTTTGGATAACAAACTCTATGATTTTGGAGGGTGCTTGAAAGAACAGAGACTGTGTAGCATTAATCTGTCTTTAGGCACCATAAGTGCTCATCAGTCCTTTTTGATCTGTTTAAGATGTGTATGTGGAGGAGGATTAAAGCTCTAAACTCATTGTGTATATAGGCCTGTAAGTGTGTGACATTTGCAGATGGTGGAAGATTCAGTAGTTTCTACTGAAACTCTAGGAAGTAATGCAGAAATGAGGTCTGGATTTGTGAAAGAACACAGCAGCAAGTCAGGAGTATGGTGCATTAAAACTTGAATTATAGTGTTCCAGATGAGAAAGTATGGATAACCTGTGAATTGATTTAGAAGAAATTGTAAGAAAGGAAGGTTGTCTGAGCTGGAGGCAAAAAAAAAATAAAAATCCATTAACTGATTATGAGAACGCATTAGAAATGACAGAATTACATTTATTCTAGGCAGCCCTGAACTAGGAAACTAATTAAAACTTTCTCTGGCTGTCACAGGTCTAACAGTAGTGGAACTTGCTGGAGTACCCATTTACCCAGTCATTGTCTAACAGATGTATCCTGCTACGTGTCTTTTTTTCACATTAGAGTTAGTGACATCTATTTATTTTTAAAAAATGATTCAAAAGAATAATTAGAATTTCCATTTTGAACCTTGTTGAAGTTAATAACGGAGATGCGCTTCTGTTCTCTGGCTTCGATTTCACAAATAGGTACAAATATAAAGTCATTTTGTTCTCTGAGTTTATAACTGCTTATAACTTTGGTTCTATGGATTATTTTTAGTTCAAATGAAATATACAACATATACCCTTAACTGCTGGTGCCTCTTAGTCTCACTTTCATGCTAGTAAAGAAAATGAATGATAATTACGTTTATGAGACCATTGGTGGCTTTTATAAGAAAGAAGAATTAAATTTTTGTGAAGGGCTTAAGTATATTTACCTGATATTTTATGTGTAGCTTGAAAATATTGCTTGTGGAGATTGTCCATAGTATCTCATGGGTTAGATTTTGTTTCTAGGGGCTTTGCACAATAATGAAATGCAAATATGAATATAATGCCAGAGATTATATAAATTAACACAGCTCTTTTCTTTTGGAAAATTGTTGAGAACAGTCTTGTGCAAATGTGGTAAAATTAGAATAGTATTTCTGTACTATTTTTGAATATAAGGTATGATTTGCTTGTTCATAGTGCTAGTGTTGAACTGTGGTGCTGGGTTCTGCTCTTTGGCCACAGCAACCCCATGCAGTGCTATAGGCTTGGGGTTGAATGGCTGGATGACTGTGAAAGGGAAAGGGACCTGGGGATGTTGGTGGATGCTTGGCTGAACATGAGCTGACAGTGTGCCCAGGTGGCCAAGAAGGCCAACAGCATCCTGGCCTGTATAAGAAATAGTGTGGCCAGCAGTAGCAGAGAGGTGATCATCCCTCTGTACTCAGCTCTGGTGAGGCAGCATCTCAAGTACTGTGATCAGTTTTGGGCTCCTCACTACAAGAAAGACACTGAGGCCCTGAAACGTTTCCAGAGAAGGGCAAGGAAACTTTTGAGGTGTCTGGAACACAGGTCTTATGAGGAGCGGCTCAGGGAGCTGGGACTTTTCAGCCTGGAGAAGAGGAGGCTCAGGGGAGACCTCATTGCACTCTACACCTTCCTGAAGGGAGGTTGTGACGTGGAATAGCTTGGCCTCTTCCTTCTCCCAGGCAACAAACAGGACCCGAGGAAATGGCTGCAAGTTGTACCAGAGGGGGTTTAGATTGGACATAAGAAGGAACACAATGGGTCTTCCTCTTGTAGATATTTCATGTCTGATTATATTTTTCCTTCAGTCTGACGTATTTTTGGCCTTTTAGTTATGCTTTGAAGAGACAATTTAATATTTCCACTCAGGATCACTATTTTTTTCTGTGTGTTTTACTTAATTTTTCTGCAGAAATCTGAGGTCTGTTATAGTAACTTTGATTGAAACAGTGACATGTTTTATGGCAGACAGATGTAATTATTTTTCTCCTTGTGCATAGTGTCAATCAATACAATGAAGTAATCTACCTATAAAATCATGTCATAAGACAAAATTTCAAATAGTTTCAATTAGTGGAACTTATTTAGAATGTCACCAAAGAATTTGAGCCTAATTTAATCCCTCACACAATATATTTTGGCTGTGAACTGATTGCTATGAAAAACACATTTATGTTTCTAACCCTTCAGATTATTCAGATGCTGTTTGTATTTGGTGAGTGTGGAGTTTGCCACATTTCAACCATGAACCTGGTGTACTAATTAATCTCCACAGGAAATATATAATTGATTTCTATCATCAAGGAGCTGCCTTTGAACCACAGCACTGCACACATTCCCATTCAGCTCCTTTTGGAGCCTTAGTGAATGTGTACACACGTTTAAAACAGGTTCCAGAAGTACTGTTATAGATGATAGAGCACTTTTATGGCTTAAGCACTTGTTGCGCTCGTGTTAGTAATTGTGCAGCATTTTTGTGCAATTTCTCTATTTGATAGTTAGATTCATCCAAAATCATCTCCAGGACAGATTTAAAAGAAAATGACTCACGAAGGCTCAGTTTTTGATCGTTTGAGCTCAATTCAGGGACATTATAAGGTCCAATTTATTTTTTATTTTTTTATTTTAGCAACACTTATTTTCCAAATTGCAAAGTTATTTCCTTTGAAAGCTCTATTTCTGTTGATTCACGATGTTTTGGGGAGAGCAGGAGGTAGAGCTGCTCCAACGTGGGCTCATTATGTGATGCCCAATAGCAGTGAAGCTGCATCCTCTCAAACATTTTTGGGAGATTTTTCTTTTCTAACTGGAACTGAACTTTAAATCAGAATTAAAAAAAAAAAAAAAAAAAAAAAAAAGATTTCTGTATTCAGAAGTTGCAGAATTCGCCTTACTTTCACTGACATTATTATGTTCAACATTTAAAATACCATCTGAACTAAAAGTTATCAGATACCTATTTCAAGGCTGCTTTTTATTCTATTGCATTCTGCAAGAAGTGTCTGCTCTGGTCAGTCCATCACACTTTCTTCTTTGTCATCAGATTTACTGACATCTATGCCTCTCTCTGAACCCTAGTTGGAATATTCTTGGTACTTTTCAGAGTTTTTTGTGCTGACTGAAAGAGCTTCTTACTAGATTTTATCTTCTCTATTTTTTATTATCCCTGACTGGAAAATGGTGAACTATTTATAGTATGTAGCATCCTTCAGGGTCTGGACCTTGTCAGTCTGTTTGCCTTCATCGAATCAGAGAATATTCCAGGTCGGAAGGGACCGACAAGGACCATCAAGTCCAACTCCTGTCTCTGCACAGGACCACCCCAGACTCCTCTATGTTTGGGAGCAGTGTCCCAGTGCTCCTTGAATTCCAGCAGCTCAGGGCTGTGCCTACAGCCCTGGGCAGCCTGTTCCATGCCCACTAACCTTTGTTACAAACCCTTTCCCTAAACCCCACCTGCCAAACTCTAAGCATGATGCTCAAAGTAGTTTGAATAGTTTTTATAATATCTTTCTTCTACTTGTGTCCTTGAAGACATAAAGCAAGATGCAGCTCAGCAAAGTTGAGGGGTTTGGTTTTTCTTTTGACCTCAAAAATCCAGCTCAGCTCATTCTTAATAATTCTCTTAGTTTACACAGGGTCAATACTATAGAAGATTTTAAAGGGGAAGATGTAGAAGTTTTGAGGTAAAACTGACTTTTGTTGTGTAGTTGTAAATTCTGCTCAGTGTTTTTGAAAAGCATAGTTGTAT
This sequence comes from Coturnix japonica, assembly GCF_054131305.1. Taxonomy (NCBI): domain Eukaryota; kingdom Metazoa; phylum Chordata; class Aves; order Galliformes; family Phasianidae; genus Coturnix; species Coturnix japonica. The sequence goes on along the minus strand of NC_140666.1, from coordinate 87,814,803 downwards.
ATATTTCCAAAATGTGAATAACATGTCACTTTCAAATGCTTTTCTGTCTAAAAATGAATAGTAGAACTCTGTTAGCAAGTTAGTCTCTTTAGAGTCAACATGCTAATTAAAGCAGGAGACACATACTGGATCATGTCTTAAAAGATGATCACATTTATAGCATTTTGCATTGGTCAGTGGATAGGTGGTCTTGTTATGAAACAAGCAATACATGTATAGCTTTTCTTTTATTCTGATAAGCAAAAACTTTTTGGCATTGTAAATTTGTGCATATAAAAGTACTTTAAGTTAGTAGTTTTTTCAGTGATTAAAATAAAACCCTTCATATTACTGCAGCAGTTATAACTGCTGATATAATAACTTACAGAGCTATAATACTTTTATATCCAGTGTACATTTAAATTGCAACTCTGAGTGCTTATGTGGTGGGTTATCTTGGGAGAAAAAACTACGTGTGAATTAAATGTATTAGAAATGAATATTGTCAATCACACATGCAATATGAGCAGTGAGAGTGGCAAAAGATAATATGGTCTTTAAATGGATCCAACTGGTGGGTATTTAATAAATTTAGTGAGACAGTATTATTGTTATAACAAAGCATTAATGAGATTATTATTGGAAGGATTCCCCATTCTCAGAAATAATGTTGTCAAATTGGATACGGATCAAGGAAGATTAGGTGAATGATCCAATTTTTTGTCTTTTAATGGTATTCTAATGACTTGGGATGTATTTCATTTCTGTGTAGGTTTATCAATAAAGAGAAATTGTGTTAAATTAATGTGCACCATAGATTTACATGCTATTTCTGGTAGGATCCAGAGAGTAAATAATGTTTCAGAACTAACTCAAAATTCAAATATATGATTCATGCTCTGAAATGAAAATGTTCCAAAATGATATTCAGCAAGAATTCCGAAGTACTGTTTTAGAAATCTAAGAGGCGTTGTGATCTCAAGCAGTATAAGTTCCCTGTGCACGCTCCTAATGACTTCTGTAGTATTTGGAAGAGATTTGGGTATCCAAGTTTGTAATCCTTTCTAGCTTCAGTCCTGACAGTAATTTTAAGAACTTCTTTACTTTCTTATTTTTCAGTAACTTAATTTGCTGGATGTCATCCTCAGCCTATAATAGTTAGACTACAAAAAAAGCTTGATTGTTAAAAGAATATGCTAATTACAAGACTTTGCTTTGAAGTGTTAATTAACCTAATTATATGAAATCCATGTTCTGAAAAGCAGTGGTAATTTTTTTCAAGTTCACTTCAATATGTGAAGACTGACTTTACAAGTTGAAAGAATTGAGGGCATAGATATGTTGATAAGGTATTTATTTTCTTTCCTGTATTAATTGTTCAGGAATATTGATTCTAATGGGTATACACCTCTGTACAGATCCAAATAAGTATATTTTGTTATGTTTGATTATGGTTGCAAAATGCAATAGTATGAAGCTACGCAGAGCTGAGTCTTTGGGATGTTTTTAAGAGGACATTGCTTTTCAGTTAGATTTAGATATGGATTTTTTATATGGTTAGAATTGCACAACTATGACTCCTGTTTGTAAACTGATTTTACTATCCCTTCCTATGGCCTCATAAATTGGTAGTGTTCTCGAATACTGTGTGCCTGAGCAGCGAATTCTCATACTTTGAGGAAATACCTTCTTCAAGTATTGTGCAACTCTTGAAGAGTGGTAGGCTCAGCTCTCTCAGCCTCTCCTCACAGAAGTGCTTTTCCAGTCCCTTGATTATTGTGGTGACCTTGCATTGGACTCTTTCCACTAAGCTGAGTTCTGTGTTGTGCTGCGGTCCCCAGGGCTGCACACAATATTCCAGCTGTGACCTGCAGTAAAGAGGAGTATAACACAAGATGTATAACAATGTGCTGACCATTCAGATTGTGAAACTACAGCATAAAACAGTGAACATCATATTGTCAGACACGTGCATTTAGACGATTTTGCCACATTTAAAGGTGGCATTACACCTCTCACTAAGGTTCAGGCTTGTATTTCCTCTTTTCCTTGTTCTCAGATCTTACCTCCTACAAATGGTTAAAATGTAAGTTTTCAAAGGAGGATTTTGGAGAAATAAGCCTTGCTACTGGAATTAATTTTCCTTGTTCGTTTCACATTTCTCCATAGTAATGGAAATGTTTATGCTAATAGTAAGTTCTTTTATTAGAAGGTATTCGTACAGAAGCATAATGAATCTAAGCGTACTGAACAGTTACAGAATATTGAGTTGTTTCCAGGGGATACGTATTAACCTATTCAGTTTCTCTCAGCAAATTACATATATCTACACTCCATAGCTGAGAACGATTAAGCCTTTATTGCTCTGCTTGAAATATTTTAATTAAACATGTATTATCTTGTAAGGTTATTCTAATACAGGTCCAAAATAGGAGAAACTTACACCTCTTAATTCTAAGGTACACCTCTTTGTTTTTGGAAGGAATGTTAGAATGGCTTGGGTAGGAAGAGACCTCAGTGATCATCTAGTTCCAACCAAGGGAACAGATTGATAATATATTTTTCATATTATTTTCTTGAGCCATCCTGAAAAAGGAATTGGATTAAAAAACCTGAGGAAAATGCATGCATGAGGCACAATGTGTATTCAGCTCTCTTTCTCTCTTCTCTGTCCTATTCTTAGGCCATATTCTTTAAATCTGCTTCCTTCATTCTACCACACAAGGTCTCTTTTAATGTTTTCATGAACCTGCTATATTCATACTTGTATTTCTTTTGAAACCAAGTGACTCTGTGCTTTCACATATGTGTAATATGATCTCATTTGCTATTGGAATGTGGTGGATTAAAAAAGTTGGTAGTAGTATTTTCATCCTTTATAAAAAGGGAAATTGATTTTATTTGAGAAGTTTCTGCCTGACACAATGGAAGTTCTTGTTAGAGTAACTGAAAACATGCAGCTATATTCTTACTATAAGACTGATTACTATCAGTTGGCTCACTTTATAGTGGTCCATGCCAGGTAAAACAAGCTTTTTTATGAGCAACTAACATGAAGACTAAATTCCCTGTCAAGTAGACACCTGTGTTCACGACACTGAATACAACAGGGTTTTAACTGGCTTGTTCAAGATAAGTCAATATTATTTAATTTATTTCCAACCAGGAATGAATACACCTTATGGACATGCCAACTCAACAGGAGCATATGTTTGATGACACAATTGCTAATATCAAGAATTGAGAACTGATAATGTAGTGTACACATTTGGACACAGAACAAGAAATGCCAGGCTTTAAGCTGCATCCATCTGTTCTTTCCAGCATGGCAGACAGATGTGGAAAGAAAAATTTATCTTCCCTTGCTGGTAAAAAGGAAATGGGGACATTATTTTCTAGATCATCTTTCATTTGTTTTTATCTCATTTGACTTCCAGCCTTTTTGACTGTTAGAGAATTTCCCGTGTTCCCTTCTTGGGTGCCTTTCTGGTTTCATGGGTTCATTTTCTGCAGAGAAGCTGGATAGAAACCTGCAGCACTGTGTGATAGAGGGTAAAGTGTTGACCTTCTCAGTAAAGTAAAACTTAGGATCCTCTGCACTTTATCACCAGTACTTTATCAACATTCTTCAGCCATCATTTTCCTGACTGTTACTTAGAACTGAAAATGGCAGACTTGTTTTTGGTATGACTACCTGGTAACAGGCTTAACATTCTTTTTGTTATTATTATACTCTGATATGCAATTATATTTAGTTATTCAAAATTATTTGAATAGAGAAATCAGTTGTACATGTTACCATTAAAGCCTGTCAACTATCATAGGAACATACCAGTGCTGTGTGGCTGGTGACCCTGCCTATGGCATGGGAGTTGAAACTGGATGATCTTTGAGGTCTTTTTCAACCTAGGCCATTCTATGACATAGCATACAATATGAACTGATGTAACGCGGAAGTTTTCTTTTCCCTCAGAGTTCATATTGTGAGTACTTCATTTCTCTTTTAGTTTGCTTTAAACATTATGTATGTAGTAGCAGGAGATATTAAAGAAAAAGATGAAGGGTCTTGTCTGATGCAAACAAAATGGCTGCAATTTTACTGATCTTTATAGCCCTTAGAGTTCTTTAGGAGCTGTACTACACAAACTGCAAGAGGATTGGAAATTATAAACACGTGCCCCATTCTAGAGCTTTTGGGGCATTTACATTGACTGAACAAAAGTGACTAAGCGCTTAGAAAATGAAGGTTGGAATTTAGAGCTCAGTGTAGAGTTCACTGCATAATATTTTATACATCTTTAAAGAGAGCTTAGTAGCGCATGTGTTCTTCACACTTCTCTGCCTTTTTCATTGAACTATGAATGTTCAAGAGCAAAATTGGTATAATCAAGTTGTACAATCATGTTCTCTGTTCGAGTGATTGGCCCTGTAGTTATCTTACTTCAAAGAATGTCCTCAATTAACCGTAGGAATGTAGCTCTTTCTATTATTTTTTTTCCCCCTTTTGTTTCTTGCTTTTGCAATTGTTTAGCTTTTACAATTCAGCAACAGCCCTATGGGCTGGATGAGCCAGCAAGGGATGCTAAACATCCACAGGTCATTTATTTTACATCTCTCATGGAAATGAGATAGAAAGCCTGGAGCATAGAAATTCTAAAAGAACTGTGTCAGAAGCTAAGTAGAAATAATGTTGGTGTTATTCTTCTCTATTCATCAATAGCGATCACAGTCACACAGTGGTTGAGATTGGAAGGGGTTTCTAGACATTATGAAACCTTTCCCTTGGAGGAACACCCATAGCTGGTTCCCAGGACTGTTTCTGAGTGCCTTTTGGAGAGAAGGGAGAGAAGACCCCCTCAGCTCTCTGGTCCATTTGCTGGTGCTTTGGCACCTGCCCAGCACAGCAGCCCTGCCTGATGGTCAGGGGGAGCTCCTGGGCTCCAGGTTGTTTTCACTGCTTCTGGGCCTGGCCCCTGCTGAGCTGAGCCCGACTCCATCCCCTTGCACCTCCCTACAGGGATTTATGGCTGTGAGTGGGGTCTCCCTGAACCTCCCCTGCCCCATGTTGAGCAGCTCCATCTCTGTCAGCCTCTCCTCACAGCTGCTTCAGGCTCTACAAATCCTCCATGACCCTGTACCAGGCTCTCCCTGGTATTTCCAGGTCTTTCTGGTACTTAAGGATCCAGATGTTCCTAATGCTGCTGGGCACTGAAACAGGGTGCATCCCACAGAGGTCTTGTCTATAGCTGTTCCTCTAAGCCTCCTGTGGAATCATAAAGTCATAGAATCCTTAGAGTTGAAAGGGACCTTTCAAAGGTCATCTAGTCCAACTGCCCTGCATTGTAGAGATAAGCAAAGTTGACATTGTTTCTGGGGAAGAAGATAATAAGCCACCACAGAGTGTAACAAAAGAGCTGCAATTAGATCAACAGATGTCAGTGACAATGCGTTTGCAAGCTGATAAAAGTACTATAACTAACCAATAATTTGACACTTAGCTGTCATGGAAATAAGGCCACTATTCTTGTGAGGAATCAAAGTGCAAGTTGCTATATATGGCCTTAAGTGTGACAGGCAAAACAGTTTTTTGTTTTGTATATCTAAAAATAATTGATGTAGTAAGACAAATGCTAATACTATAATACTAACTTCATAGGTACTCGGCAATCCATTAATCCATTAATTCCTCTGTTCCTCTGCTACTTGAGATGAGGACTTCAATAAGTGCAGCACTTTTGTTAGAAGTGCTATTCTCTGGTGCTGTATCTTTTATTTCTGTACTAAAATCTTGCATGTTGTTAAGTGACCTTTCAATAGGTACGTACTATCACCACATCCAATTGTGGTTAATGAGTCTTTAGCCAAAGAGGTGACTGTGACTGAGTTCCAAGGAGACATAACAATATAAAGAGATGCCAGAGGAGTAGTCAATGGTCATAGACACAGCATAATTTTTGAGAAGGAGTAGTCAATGGCCATAGACAGCATAATTTTTGAGAATCCTGAGGAAAACGTCAGATTACATTTCATTTTTGAGGTATTTTCTTCTTAGATCTCAATTCTGAAGAAGCATTTGACTCTTTAACATGTTTTTAACACAAAATATTCTGATAATAGAGTATGTCCTAATTTTTGAACCATATGAAATTTCAGAGCTGTTGTGAGGGACAAAACCTTGACCTGAAATGACTATCTGCCAGTGCTTCTGCTACACCTTGGGGCTTTCAGTAGATTTGATACCGAATGTTAAGGTATTACAAGGAAGCCAATGGATCTGTAGTTAATATAACATAGTCCTCTCATCTTGTCCTTGTTTTCTTTCCAATCCTTTACCTTTGCCAATTGCCATTTTCTGTCCCCAGTCACCATTCTATGCCAAAATACCAATAAAACTTATTAATTCTATCTCAAGAAAACATAATTAAATTCATTTGAACTGGAAGGAAAACTACTGAAAACATACAAGCTTTCATTCTTTATGGAGTGGAAAATTTAGTGAGAAAAAACAGTTTTATATCTTGAGAATTGATGATTTTAGATGTTAAATCTCAGATTGTAGCTTCTTATATTGATTTTATTCAGGATTGTCTTTTGCTCCTTACTGACCATACTGTGTACTCCTTCAAATGTGTCCTTTGATGATAGAATTTGTAGCTATTACATCATCAGTTGTTTCCTGTGATAATTTCTCCACTTTTTTCCCCTTCTTGATATAGTATCAAGGCACTCCAAGTTCTTTTAAAATTAATGTGTTATTTTAAACCAGAATTTCTTGTGCCTTTCCTTGTTTTTCCTTTTTTTCTTCTAGATGTAAAAGCCAGCAAGCCTGTCTTTTACAGTAGGATTGTCACGTTCCTGAGGGTTCCCATAATAACATCTGGTTCCCAAGTACTTCTTTTCACTCTGACAAACCTTTTGAGCTGGTGTGTTTTTATAACAGAAGAAGGCAGTAATCAGTGGAGTTACATGATGTGGTTCTGAAACTCCTGTTTTAGAGAAAGTGGTTTTGGTTAATAGGCTTTTGGATCTGTTTTAATCAGCTGGTGATATGTCGAGCTTCATAAGACTTATTTAGTGAAATCTCATTCATTCTTTGGAAAATCACAGTCATGTAACAGCTTCTTCTGACAATGTGGCAGTCCAAACTTCACATTTAATGACTTATTTTTCACTGAACTGATCACAAGTCCTAAGGAAATGGATATTCTTGGTACTTTATATGAGTCAACTTACAAATACCACTATGAAGAACAGCAGTGAGTCAGCCACTCTTCCATTGTGTTTTATGACCGTCAGCAGGAAGCTAAGGATTCAAAGGTTGTGTACTAAGATGATATCTATTTGAATATTCTATATATGAAGATCATGTTTCTCCATCACACTGCCCACTACTGTATAGAATGTAAATAAATAAATAGTATTATATAATAAATAATTATTAAATAATAAATATAAATGCCCACTGCTGTTCTTGTCAACGGTTGCGGTAGTTTACATGGTGTATACTTTGAGTTTTTCTGATTTCCTAGGTGAGTATATGATACACTCACCATGCACCCTCTATATGAGATAATACTTATAGCAGCACAGCCTGTGAATACTCTGTAAAAAGCTTATTTAGCCAGAAAATGAGTGTGTGTAGTTAACATGCAATTTCACAGAAGTCCAACAGGGAAGCTTATGTTGGGTTACTGTGTTCCCATTTATGCAGGGTGGTGCTATCAGAAAGATAATTGTTTCATCAAAGTGTGCCGTATGTTGGATCCATTGAAGTTCTACTTTCATCCACTGAGAGTGCGGCCCACTTGATATTCATAAATCCCTTGTTAACACTTACAGTTGCATTTTATACTATTCATATCTCATTTTTTAATGAGATTTTTTTTGTTGCTTTTCCTTTTAAATGTATTTACTGTGGTATTAATTTAGCAAATCATGTACATAATACAGAACAACTTCATAAAACCATGATCAGAGCATTTTTATTGAGTTTTGCTCGTTTGACACATTTGCTTTTTAAATAATTAAATCTGTATGTTTAAAACAATTCTGTGACTTCGGTAGACATCTAGGTTTTAATATGTTCTGCATTCAATGAACATCTTATCTTGTTATAAGGTGCATAAATGGAAAAAAAAAAAACAACAAACATTAAATTTTCCATGTTGATAAAGACAGCACATTTTGTTCACCGTGTTAATAATTTCTGATTAATCACCTTAGCCCTGAGTCTCTGTTTTGTGACAATACTCACCTATTTCTCTGTTACTTTTCCTTTTGGAAAGAGATCTTCTAGTGGTTCCTTTTATTTCTCCGTGTCTCATTCATCACTTCTCCCATGCTCCCCCCCAAAAGTAAAGTTATTTAGTTCTGGTCTTAGGTGAAATTAGAAACTGTATTCTGCACGTATTCCCCAGGTTAGGAATTACATTAAATTGTATTCCCAGCACAATTTATATTCTAAAAATAGTTCTGTATAGAGATGGTGTATACTGTAGCACACTATTTATCAGGTATTTCTGTTTGAAAGGTTCACACAAGGAAACATGAGCCAACTGGTTCCCTTGCATGTGATAGCAAGCCAGCCATCTGCATGTGCAGGGCAGAGAATATGTGGTGCGAAGCAAGTGTAAAAATAAAACAGCCACTGGAGAGCAAGATGCTGTTAGAACAGGTGCTCTTAGTCTTGCTTTACTTTTCGGAGCGTGCATCCGAAACAAAGAAACAAACTTGAAGACTCATCCTCTCAAGGTAGATTTTTGTATGATGGTAACGATGCCCATGAGTCTCCTGCTTGAGTTGTGAAAAAGATATTAGCATCGTTTACTTCTAGTAAAACTGAGATCTAATTTGCCTTACTTCCTAACTGGCTAAAGGCAAAAAACATTCCTAGATATAATAGATGAGTAGTCTCCTACTCTCCTCAAAGAAGAGAGCTAACAAAAAATACTGTTTGGAGAGTTCTGTAGATGTTCAAAATTTATAGAGCTCAAAGGAGGTACTGCTGTCATTGTGAGGTCTTTTTTGATGTGCTGCAGCATTGAAATGACCATATATCAATGTGCTTTGAAGTAATTTTGTTGTAAAATGCTATTTCTCTTTAGGTTTTTTAATATTTGCTTTTTATTTCAAAAGAAACAAGCAAACAAACAAAAAACAAACTTTTATGCCAGAGTTGCTGGTTGAGGATCTGTATTGTATAAGGCAATGATTTGTTAGTTTGATATAAGAGATAGAAATTTGAATATTCTTTTCAATCAGGAACAGTTGCTCACTAGACTGTTCGAATAAATAGACTGTGGAGACTGTGTAAAGACATGCTATTTAAAAGTAGCTACTCTGGGAGAGCCTTTACTCTGTGTTTGCTTATATTACTCATTATACCAGCTTTTTTACTGCATGGGTGGAATAATTAAAAAGCAATAAAAAATGGGAAAAAATCCTATGAGCTTTAAAATGGTTTCTATTTATTGTTTGCTGTGGGATTTCTGCAGTAGAGGGATTGATTAGGAGAGGTGAGGCTGTGTTGAGGAAAATGTTTGACATGACAATATAAACTAAGCCAGCTGTAGACTCACAGAGTGGTTTGGGTTGGAAGAGACCTTAGAGCCCATCCAGTCCCAACCTCTACCATTGGATGGATGCCCTACCCCTGGATCAGGCTGCACAGAGCCCTGTCCAATTTGTCCTTGAGCACCTCATGGGATGGGGTATCCACAGCTCTTTTGAGCAACCATCCTCACCTTACAGAGCATCCATTTCTCCCTTTTGTTCCTTTATATTGCTTGTTAGGGGTGCAAGACATGGAGGTGCTTGGCGACTTCAAAAAAAGAACTGTAATATACCACAGAAATAATACATTTTGAGCAATAATTGGTCTAGAAATGGTAGAACCTTTGTTGATGGCCTTTTTCACAAAAATACAGCACAGTCCATAAATCCAGAGTGCTTAACTGGAACAAGTAGGAAGTTGTAAATTCATGCAAATTGAAAACTGCTTGAAAACAGAGGATTAGTTGTAGATTGTCTCAAGTACTCACTACATATTTCTTTGTTTATGAGCTGATGGTATTTCAATTCTCTACTTTCTAGTTCTGGCAAGTTTGCATTGTTAGAAATATTGTGTCTAAGAAGCTATCTTTCTAATTTATAATGTGGTTTCTCATAATACTATTGCATGACTCTGGGATTTACTGCAGGCAGTGCGCTGGTTCATCCTTATTTGATTTATGAAAACAATTTAAACTCCTGTTAATCCTACTGTAAGTGGTTGTTTTATCTTAAGTATGTACTTAAGTGACCTCCTGACTGTGTGTATTTTCTTAAGATGCCTCCGTAGCAGGAAGTGTTGCTTTCAGTTCCCTGTTCCTTCTTAGCTATTGCTGAAAAACAATTTGCACGTAGAACCAAATTAAAAATAAATAAATAAAATAGTTTTATGTCCTTCAGATATGTTTAGAGTTATTTTAAAACGTGTAAGCTTTTATAAATTGCCTCCTTCAGGTATAAGTAAAATCAAAAAGTACTCAATTACTTTCTCTTGTGAAGAAACTTCATAGCCAAAGGTCATTTCTTTGCTTTTTTTCCCCCCTAAATATGAGTTTTAATTAGAATGTTGACTCTATCATTAAAATTCAAATTTTCTGGATATTAGGATAAAAATTAGCAGTCTGGAAGCTGCAAACGGTAATTGAAAAATGCTGCAGGAGCAGAGGTGTTTGTTGCCATACACTGTCACTGCATGAGTAGTGTTTTACATGACTCGTACAGCCACTCTAAACCATCTTTGCATTTGAATTGAATGCAGTAGTAGGTCTGGATATATTTATTACTGTTTATTTAATGTGTTGGTGGAGCCGAATGACCCATTTGATTGGCAGTGTTCAAAAAGGGATGTTCAGATGGGAACATGCTTTTTACGACTTCAGTAGTAGTTTTTCAGTGGCAAAAATAATAAATAAATCATATTGTTTGTACTGAAGTTTACTTCAGACTTTCCAATGTACCTGGTAACACACTGATACAGGAGTTATCAGAGTTGATAGAGCCAAAGTTCTCAAGGACAGTTGCTTCAATAAGCACCTAATATTTGTAAAGAAAAGTAGATAAATGAGGCTGAGTTGCACTTTGCCAGTAATGGTCCAACAGGATGTGGTTATCAGAGGTTGTAGGATTTGGTGAACACATAGGGGTCTTAAGGGTCCCCTTCATCCCAAACTGTTCTATGGTTGTATGGATGACTACTGTGTTTGAGGCTGCCAAACTAGATCTTGGGCTGTGAGGGTGCTGGTAGGCAAGTTGAGAGTAGAAACAACCTAGGCAAGTTGCAGATGATAGTCCAAAAATATAGAAAGTAATTCATTAGAGGTAATTATAAAGCTCTGCACTTGGTCAGGAGTAATTAGCTGCATAAATATGGATTAGTGACCTGCCATACTTAAGGAGGTGAGGAATGGCAGAGGTTCATAGCTAAGCATAAGCAAAGAGAATCAAGATTTACTTAACAGGCATTCACTAAATTCAGTTATATAACAGAATTTCAGCTTCCTGAAAAACAACCCTCCAGTGCTTCTCCTTGCTTAGTAAAGTAGGGTGAAATATAATGTCCAGTTTAAGCACCGCAGTTGAGGGGAGACTTGAACAACCACAGGCTGTCTAGATAGGAGCAAGAACTGTGGTCAGAAGTCTAGAAAGTGGGACCTTCTGTGAAAGATACAGCAAACTGGAGTTGTTATTCCCTTAGAAGACAGATGTGAGGTGTAACAGTTCTAAAGTACATTAAGAGGAATGGGACAATTTCTTCTTCGTGCTTGTAGTGGATAGGATGAGAAATAATGGCCTTAAATTTTAAAGGGAAAGATTCCTGCTAGATAATATAGAAAGCTCTTTAGTACTAAGAGTAACAAAGCACTGAAATAGGTTTCCCAAAGAAGTAATGCAATCCACTGCTATTCAAGGTCTTCAGAACAGTTAGATAGTTAGATAGTTAGTTAGTTAGATAGTTCTCCTGTACCCTTGTCAGGAATAGCAGAGGTAAAACTGATTCTGTTTTGGGATGATATGGCTTGGAAACTCTTTTTGAGGTCCTTTCCATGCATGTATGGCAGGATTTTTATTTCTATTTTTCCATTTTTTCCTGAATTTCTTTCGTGTTAAGTCTTTGCATTGTTGACCATCAGTGAGTGATGTCATCTGTCATGAAAAGCATTGTTCACGGCATCTCTTTCACTTCTTCTGAGTAGTGGCAGCTTTGTGCACACCCTTGTTTATTCCCTTCACTTCATTGAACCATTAAAGACATCAAGTGTCCTTAGTGCTTCTTTGTGGTCAGCTTTAGTTTTGCTTAATTTCATTAACATTGTATTTTAGTTTTGCATACTGTATCTTTTTTTTTTTTTTTTTTGCTTTTTCACTCTATTCATATATCAAGTGTGATAATTGTATTTTAATTCTCTGGTTCTATGCATGTCCTTCACTATATTTGAAGTCGGAAGGGTTTCAGTTAAAAATCTCTCAGAGGTCAAGAGGCAATTAAGAAAACTAATAAAGATCTCTGGTGATCACAGATTGTTTGGCACGTAAGAGCTTGGGTTGGGGAACTTAGCTGTTTCGCTTTAATTACTTTCGTTATTGAATTATATTATTCTGAGGTTTGTGAATGATTGTGAGTACAATCTGAGCAATTTCCTGGGGGGAAAAAAAAGGATTTGAATGAACTGAAGGCATAATATTAATATATTTTTCTTACAGAAAGCAGGAAAGGTCACAATGCTGTTTTGATCTTTCTCTCACTTCAATTCTCATGACATTTTCTGTGAATTCTACTGTTCTAAGTCAATTGTAACATTTCTATTAAGCATTGGGTTTGGGATCAAGGGCTGGGTCAAGAGTAAACCACCACAAGTTTTGTCTATTTCAGACACTGATAATCAGAGTTAATGAGCAATCAAGTTCTAAATATTTTTGGAGTTTATGGTGTTCTGCTTCTTTCTGTGAACATCTTCTATTATCTCTTGAAGTAGCAAGTCTGATCTCTCTATTAAAGACAAACAGAAGATGTGTTTGCATTGTGTGTGCGTGTGTAAGAGGTTTTCATTGCTATTATTGTAACTAAGTGTAAAGTTTCAGGTCAGCACCGAGCCATCTTTTTCTGCTAGCAACTTACTTCCACTTAGTCTAGAAGAGCCCAATATTCTTTGTAAGTAAGTTCTGGCTTCCTCCCAGGTAGTGCTCAAATTTGAGACTAATAAGCGACCTCATGCCTTCTCCAAAATTGGGGCATTTATCAACCAAAGATAAATCAGCAGACTTCCTTCCTTTGGTAACAGGATTTTAAATGTGGGCTTTATCTCTGAGTGCAAGCTGTGCCCCCAAGTCATAGCGAGGTGAAGCTGTGATTCATTGCAAACTTCTCAGGCATTAGCACCATATGCCTAATGAATAATGGCATCTATTTGGGCTTCAGCATCTTCTAGCGTCTGCTGCTGTGGATCAGAGCTCTGCTGTGCCATGTGCCGTACAAGCTCACAACAAAATGACCATTCATATTTCCAAGAGCTTTTTTGCTCAATTAGTCTGTGCTGCTTTCCTGTTTTGTTAGTTTGTTTTGCATCTATCTTTTAAATTAAACATAGGGAGCTTTTAGACAGCTGTTCAGGTATAGATTGTCTGAAACAAAAGGCAAGACTGCTATAGAGGCTACGGTTGTGTGTGTCTGTTTTCACATAAATTGTAATAAAGGGGAGAAATGCATCCTTCAAAGCACATCCGTACTTACACAGCAAATACTTTGTTTTCTAAAGGTTGGTAGGCGTGAAATCTTGCCCAGCATTTTTCTTGTGCCAGTAAACATTAAGGAAGAAAAAAAGATCAACAACAAAAAAACCCCACCAGTTTTCATTTTATAATTGATTGTATTAAAAAAGTCATAAAAATTACATACTAGCACCTTGAATTTATATTACAGCCAAAAATATTCAACAAATGCAGAATGGAATTCTATGGGAATTTTTTTAAGGTTTTCTGATTCAATGTCCTTTCTGTGAGTTTGATTTTACTTATGAACTTTTTCAACTTTACTTATGAACTGCTTTCACCTGCAGTTGCCTATGTGTTTAGATTTGGTTATTTAGATTTAGGCATAGGGGGTTGTTGGTGGTGCCAGGTACTGGAAATACACAAATCTGAGTGCAAATTCTCTTTGTAAAAGAAAATCTGTCATTTGCAGACATATTTTGCCTCACGTGGAGACAGAGTTTGTTGTTTACTGCTTGTTTTCACGTTACGTTATCCATTTCCATTTGATATTTCACCTAATTTTTTCACTCATCTACTTTATAGAATCATAGAATGGCTTGGGTTGCAAGAGGCCCTAAGGATCATCAAGTTTCAGCCCCCTGCCAAAGGGTTGTCAACATCCGCATCTAATACTAGCCCAGATTTCCCAGGGCCACATCAAACCTAGTTATTGAACACCTCCAGGTATGGAGCATCTACAACCTTTCAGGACAGCTGTTCCAGCACCTCACCACTCTAAAGACTTTCCCCCTGACATCCAATCTAAATCTTCCCTCCTTAATCTTAAAACCATTCCCTCTTGTCCTATCATTGTCAGTACAATTAAAAAAAACCAAAAAACAATCAAACAACAACACAAAGAAAAAAAAAAACCAAAACAAAAAAAAAAACCCAAAAACAAAAAAAAAACAAAAACAAAAACAAAAAACAAAACAGCAATCAAAGAAAACAAATCAATGAATGCACAAATCTGTCTCTGAATACCCAAACAGCCCCCCCACTTTTAGGAGAGGATAAATATATCAATGACTGTTGCAGTACTGAGTAGCTTCTAGCTCTTCTGGCAATGTGTATTTACAGTGGCAGTTCATCCAGTGATGGAGAATCTCTGGACTTTTAACTCTGGTTGGCTTTGTTACTTTAAAAATGAAATCATTCCTGCTGATTGTTTTCTCATTAGCCTGTTTCCACTGCTTAGTATTCACAGTCATGGATGAAAGTCTTGCAAATCGTTAAAAGCAACAGCGAACCTTAAATATGCAGCAGAATGCTGGATAAGAGAATGACACTGAGAAAATGTAAATCTTCCTAATTGTTCTTAAATGGCACATTGATCTATTTATCTTCCTGAAAACAAACGTTTCCTGTTACCCAGCGTTTATAATCTCTTTCTTAATTTCAAGTAAATACTTCAGAGGAAAACCTTTGTTTTCTTTAAACCCATTCTTTTTAATTTTTGCTGTTTTCCAGATGTTAGCCAAGTTTTACAGCGTTTCTTGTCAACTCACAATTAGGCAGTTTAATCAAAGTTATTTTACTCTTTCACAAACTAATATTTTTAGTAACTTTGGTCATTTCTGAGCTGAAGACCTGTTAATAACTTTTGTTATTTCTGACTGTCACTGCTAAATACCTGTCTGTCCATCTGCTGGGAAGAGTGCAGTGAGTTTTTTCTATGTGAAATTGAAGCTTAGAGCTTCAAACTCTAGCTCTCATCATAAATTAATAGGTATATGCATTTATACTCATAGAAATGTATTTATTTCTGGAGGTTGTTTTCCTACTCCACAAACAATATAACCACCCAGCTGAAAAAACTTTTAACACTAAAGTACGTGCATTGCAAGGAATTCCTAATCTGGGCTTTTCAGAGAGCTAATAGTATTATTTCATAGAAATAATTGCACTGAGCAGTTTACTGTTCATTGAGAGTGGTGATTTGACATAAGGTAAAACTCATTGTTTAATTGAAATGTTCTTTATATAGGCTGACCTCATTAAATCTAAACTTGCAAAGGAATATAGACTGGCATCGTATAGTGTAGAGCTGAACAAACTTTTCATAAGGGTACACCAAAGTATTCATTCCATATTTTTCCTTCCAGTTCAGATAGCTAAAAATAAAGTGTTAGGCATGTGCTTCTGTGTATCATACTCCCACATCTTCTTCTAAAACCTCTTTCCACCTTTCTGACAGTTTGTCAACAGAGTGAGTCATATTTATTTGGCCTAGAATTTCTTGGAAAACTTGTTCACGTAACAAAGGAATTTCAGTAGTAGATGTTTTTAGAAAGACATTGTAGTAAATATATTTAATTTGGAAGGCTGACGGTGAATCTTCCATATTGTTCTCAGGAAATATCTCCTGATTAGAGCTCTATCATGAAACTGAAATGGGGAAAGGGTCTGGGGAGGTTAGGGAACCTGAGGCCAAATGTAGTTAAGATGAAGTGGACTAAAAGAGCTTGCAGTGCAACACTACTTTAACTTTTTAATGTACCATTATAATTGATACAGATAATCTAAGTTTGTTGATCTGTATTATATGCAAGAAAATTAATTTGTTCCTCCAAGCATTTTATTTGAAATTCCAAGCTGTTTGAGGAAAATTGCCTTGAAGGTGTCAAAGATGTATAAATGGGACGGAAAAAGTGCAGGATCATCATCTTAGATAGCTATAGACTAAGTGGTATCTAAGCTCTGAAATAATACAATTGATCTCTGCATAATAGCTCTTATTTATGCTGAGTAACGTTATATTATGTTGTATATTATGCTTTTCATAGTCAGACAAGACACTAAAGTGAAATACGCTTGACATTAAATTCACAATAATTGGCCATAGAGAGTTTGTACTAGCTTAACAGTTTCTGAATAAAACTACTTATTTAAGTGAACATGGCTAAAGTTGAATGCAAATATGATCTGCTGGTATAGCAGGATCTGCAGGTGCAAGTCACCGGCTGCCCAAAACAGCCCTGATGTGAAGCACAAATCAGCTGTGCTTGTGGAAGAGGACATTCAGCAATCAACAGTGGTTCAGGCAGTAAGTCTTTCTAGTACAGATCTGGCCTCAGGTAAAGTTAAATAACAATCCAATAGAAGTAATTTGGTTTAAACTAAGCTTTCATATCTCTTTTATTTGTTCTTCCAAGAACCTCTTGTGACACCTCCCAGTCTACATCTTTTAGCAATAAAAAAGAGATTTGGGTTTCACTTAGGAGCTCCTAGCTCTGTTATGCTTATGTGTAATTCCTGTAAGTAAAAATTTATTCAAGTTATGTTCATACATATATTTTAGTGAAACTGATGGTCAGTGAGTGACGTGGGGTTGTTTTATTGGGATTTTATAGCATAATCATTTTTTATTAGCTCCTTCCAGAATGTATCTTCATTTATACAGAAAATATGGGTATTTTCTGTAACAGCACAGTGCTGTGTGCTCCATACAAAGATAGAAGGGCAAATAAGTTTTGGTCCTTCCCTGATGATATTTGTATACTTACGGCTAAAACAAGCAATTATTTAGATGAAGTCTGGGAGGTTATTTATTTAAATGTGACTTCAGTCAAATAAAGGTGTATTTATTATTTTGTTTCATTGTATCTGAGGAAAAGTACTCAACAGTGTCCAACCCAAGTACAAATAAACTACTTGTAAAAGCAGTTAGATAAGCACATCACAATGTGTAATCTTTCAAGTGGCAGAAGGGACTCTAAATTTTGTTTATTTTTACTGACTGTTGATTTTTTCCTCTACTTTTACTATAGTGCTTACACAGTTATTCCCTTCATGCATACTAATCTCAATATTTGTTATTGATTTCTTTTATGTTATCCTGCAGACAGTATTTTTTTAGAAGCTGCTATACATTCCTTGTGCTAACTGGCTAAACTTTAAAATTTTCCCTGTTACACATTCAAGTTCCTTTATTTGGAATTTTTTTGATATTTTACAGGTCAAACCTTGGTGGTTTTTTTTTGTTTTTTGTTTTTTTCTACGTAGAGGTTCATGAATTTGTACTGACTCATATACGTTGCTCTGGTGATGTTTAAACTAAACTGCAGCCTCAAAGATTACATTGGGTTGCTTTTAATACCTCTTGCAGTATTTAGGAAGGAATATGATTCTTTGCTTTAGCTGCTGATAAAAGTTATGTTATGGAACAGTTATGTTCTATTTCGGAACAGTCATATTAGGCTTTTTGGCATTTTGGAAGGGCTTTTCATTTCATAATTAAAGAAAACACAGTTTAGAATTGCTTGTTAGGAAGGTGACTGGAAAAAAAAAATCTACTTTTTATTTTTAGCAGTAATATCCTACAGAGATAATTGGTGTAAAAATGTAATATGGAATTATACATTGTTCAGGATGGCATCTTTGTTAAATAGCTTATTGTTAAAAATACAGCCTGAAGTCTACGTACTTTAATATTAAATAATACATTTGTTCTTTAATAAAAAGCTTATTTTGTGTGCCTTTATAGCCTATGCCAGAATGAATCAAAAACCAACTTAATGTCACTTTCAGACATAACACCTTTTCTTTGGCACCTGCTGTTCTGTTCTGCCAATTGCCACTTACTGCTGGGAATATATATCTCTTCTTGTACGTTTCTAAGACTTTTATTGGCTGCCATTGCCAGTTAGGGTTATTTTTCCACAGATTTGTAATTTTGTACTTTCTTTCTCCATATGGTCAAGTTTAAACCAAAGCCATTGTTACTGCACTGCTCTTCAGAAAATCAGTGCCGACAGTGCTAATGGTAAGAGAGGGTGGGTTAGGAAGAACTATTCCATTTTGTAACAGGAGGAGAAAAGAATTCCATCTCTTTATCAGCAGGGAAAATAGAACACAAATCAAATTCATCTGTAAGGTAGGCAGACAAATGCCTAGTGCTGGGGTGATTAGCCAGGCTCAGGTACCATATGCAGCAGGATAATTAGTTGTATTACTCATGATGCTTTTGTTGAAACAAAGAAAACAAATGTTGATTTCTAGCCGACTAGATCTGTCTGTGGAATGTGTGGGACATAAGAAGCTGTTGAATCTGTGTGGGATGATATTATTGCTCTATGTTCTTTTGATCAAGATCAGCAGAAGTGATACAGAGATGGTTTATCTTCCTAGCAAATCCTGGGAGAAAGCCAAGGAGATGATGTTAGAAAGGACTTGCTTCTAGTTTGACTAGAAGCAGATTCTGAAGATGTTCTCTTTCCACATCTCAAATTCTATCTCTAAATAGGCTATTTGAATTAGCATTCCCAACTGCCACGGTTGGTCCCAAATGGATAAAATTATAAAATTAGATATTTGTGTGCCAAAACAGATTGGTATCGTTTAACAGCTTGAATAGTCTCCTAGACCATAATAGCAGCTCACAGCCCTAATGGGGTGAGGTTGCGGACCTGTAATAGAAGATAATCAGGTCCGTACACATACACATTTGTATACAGTGTCAGACATACCCTCCACATACAGCCAGGAATTGGATGTGGGGCTCAGGGACATGATTTAGCAGAGGGTTGTCAGGGCAGTATGGTTAGGCTGCAGTTGGACTTGATGATCTCTTAAAGGTCTTCCAACCTGAGCAAGTCTATGGTTCTATGAATCTTATTTTAATTGGATGGTATTAACTGGAAAGCTCCATTAAAATAATAATGAAATAGGGTGAAATAATATAAGCTTCCAACAAGCTCCTTTGTGCTTCTCAGACTATTTGTTTCTAATTACACAATTACTTTCAGTTTTGTAAGACTGATTTCTTTCTTGGAGTGTTATGTAAGAAGCACACAAAAGAGATGAATTGGCTGCTTTGTCAAGAGAAAGGATCTTGACTGTAGGTGAAATACAGAGATTTTTTTAAGTGTGATTTGACAATTGCAAGTACACAAGACATGGCTATACTAGAAAGTCTAGCCAAGATGGGCCTGGAGCACACAGGGAAAGGCTGAGATCTGACTTTGTTCACCATAAGGGAGATAAAGAAGGACTTAATACTCTCTACAGCTGCCTGGTGGAAGATTGAAGAGAAAGTGGAATCATGAGCCTTAATGGAGCCAAAAACCATAATTTTATATGGGGGGCATATGGCAGAAAAGGAAGCAGTCGGAAGAAATTGCCGAGTTATCTAACAGACGTATTGTCGATACCCAGAAATGGTTTTACACCCTGCAGGTAGTCAGACATTGCGAATTCTGGCCCAGGGAGGTGATGCTGTCTGAGTACTTGGACTCACCCATAGTTGGCCAAGGACTGGTGCAACCTTAATGTTACATATAAACTAGTCTTACTTTTGTTGCAAAGCTGGAAGGGAGTGCTCCGAAAGTTCGTTCAGCTGAAATGTGGTAATATATATAACTTTTTGACTTCTGAATTTTACACGGGCGAAATACATTTTATCTGGTGTGGGAAATATGCAGAATAAGGAGCCGGAGTATATATTGAATATTTTCTAATGCATTTTTGACCGAAGATTTATCATTGCTAAATATATTTACAGTCTCTGCAGGTGTTTTCTGCTCATTATGTAAGCATGGCTACAATTGAATGGCAGAGGTGTGGCTATCAGTGCTGTTGTGACTGCACTGAAGTTATTTCAGGACTGAGACAATTGGCAAGCTAAAATGGAAAGTCTGAAACAGTTATTTCCCTTTGCCTGGATACTTCTATTTGGAGATTGTCATCACAGTTAGATGGGTGGTTGAATGTGAAATGTACCAGCCCTGAAGACTCAACATCAGAAATCTTATTTTGTTCAAACTCAGTAATTCAAGTCTTTTTTTCCCAAATGGGATACCTGAATCTCTGGGTAATGGTGGATCAAAGGTTAAAAAATAACATTGTGGGAAGAAAATAATAAAAACAAAAACCTGTTATAGTGTAGTCTGTTCTCTTTTGGATCACTGAATCATTTTGTGAAGTTATGATTTACTTAAGTAAAGTTGTTTTGGAAAAGAACTGAAATAGCATGATAATAACAGCTGCTTTTACCTGTCCAGAGTTTACCTTAAAGGAGTTTTTGGAGTCTTCTCAGAAAAGTGATTTTTTTTTTCATTTAAAATGACTATTAGGAAAGTTGTTTTCTTCATTTTCCCCAGTTGTTTATTATTTAAAACTGAAAACAATGAAAAAAACTTAAGGAATTGTCACCTGATGAATAAATTATTTGTTCTTCATAGTATTGGAAATAAAACACCCAGAAAATAGAATCTTGTCCATTTTCAGGAGATTTTATCTTTCCTATAAGTAGAGTGGAAGATTGGTTGCTTCTGTTTTCTACTGTTCTTTATGGGAAAGGTTTTCATTAAGGAAAGATATATTGCTTGTTACAGAGAAGCTAGAGTACTAACTCACTGCATGTTTCTGAAATATTTTTCTTCCTTCACTTGCATTACTTTACATTAACTGAAACTGAAACTCCTGGGAACTGTTTTTCCTTCTTTTTTTAGTGCTGATTAAGGTCATTTTGAATATAGTTTAGGATTGCTCAGAAACCATATGCTTAGCCTAGGAAAGGTAATCTTTGAGGTCTTATCAGTAACTACTGCAGAGAGGCTTTGGAAGTCACCTCTACCCCTGATGGTTCAATGTCCTTCACCTTTGACTCCTTTCAGGAAGGCCAACATTTCTTCTTTCACCTTCCTATGATAAATTTAAAAGTAGTACTAGCTGTCTTTATAGTTGATTGCTGTGTTAGTTCAGTATCCTATTAAACACTAAATCCTTTGACATAGTGTTTTTCTATTACAATTCCTCACTCATTGGAAAGCCAGAAAAACAAAAAATATTAAAGCTTGTATTCTAAGTGTGAAGTCTATTAAGGAAATAAACTTTTCAGCACAAGTGAAACCAGAATTATTAGTGAAAGTCACAGAGTTTTACTAACGTAATTACCATCTTGTGGTTTTTTTTTTTTCCCTAATACAATTTTTTTCCCCTCTGCTTTGCAGTAAAGTTCTTTTAAGAACTCAATCATAATTAATGGTGTCTTAAATACACTAACAGACTTTTATAGCAAAAAAGGTGTCTAGGAAATCACAGGATCACAGCAGTTGGAAGGGACCTCTGGAGATCACCCAGTCCCATCTCCTGCTAATAATGAGGCTACACAGAAATGTGTACAGATGACTTTGAATATCTCCAGAGAAGGAGACACCAGAACATCTCTGAGCAGCTGGTGCCAGTGCTCTGTAACCCTCAAAGTAAAGGTTTCCCTCATGTTCTTATGGAACTTTTTCAGGTTGGAGTGGCAGTGGCTTCTGAGGTACCTCTTTTCCACATTCAATTGACTTTGTTCTGCCATTTATGATTTTTTTGTGAGCTCCTCTCCTGCCATCTTTGCCTCATTTCTTACTCCTAGGGATGTGCCTATGTTGATCTTGGAAGAAACGGTACTAGAATGTCAACCAACTCTTGAGCCTCCTAACCTTCCAGTGCTTCTAACTCAAGTAGAAGCCTCCAAGTACAAGTCAAAGCTGGCTCTCCTGAAGTTCAGGATAACAATTCTATTGTTGCCCTGTTTCTTCCATGTAATATCCCAAACTCCACTCTCTCACTTCCACTGCATCCAAGGCTGCCCCTAACCTTCATGTTCCCAACCCGTCCTTCCTTCTTCATAAGAACAAAGTCCAGCAGCACATCTCTCCTGGTTGGCTTTTCCATTACCTGTGTCAGAAAGTTGTATTTCACACATACTTCAGGAACATCTTGGATTGTGTGTACCTGGGAGTGTTTCTTTTCCAACAAAAACAAGTTAAATATCACTAATTTTAGTTTGTAAAATGCATGCTATTTAGTGGTAAGGAGCATTCATAGCCAGTAGTACAGCACAAAAGTAAACTAAAAACAAGGATTTCACAAGTTGCATATTCTGCTGTTTACTGTAGTGTGGTGGGTATGCCCTCATGTGGTTAAATGAAATATTTTCCTTGAGTTGAATCAGTCACCATTTAAATGTGTCCTGCTAAAGAATAGAAGAAATAAGACCTATACTTAAAGAGAGGTAGTTTTATGCTAAGTAGTTTGATCTAAAGTAATAAATACTTCAATTTTTCTGTACAAAATGTACAAAATGATCCACTACCCAATACTTAGAACAGAGCAGTTTCATTTCTCATTGGCTAATACTGATTACTTCAAATATGCAAACTTGTTTGTTGATTTTCTCTTGCCTAATAGTTGATTATAACTGAATACTTTCCTTGGTGCTTAATGTTTCACAGAGATGGATAGCTGATCTAATGCGTGGTTTTAGCTTACATATCCCAAGTAGTCTGTGAGATACGACAGATTTTGGCAAATAAAATAAAATAATGGGAATCTGCATATTTCATACTGTCTTTTGCTGTTGCATTTGACTGGGAGCGAGACCTTTCTGAGAGTGATTTTGGGTGATTAAAACCAACACAGTGGATTAGAGAAAAATAAATAAATAAATAAATAAATAAATAAATAAATGTGGTAATACTTGATTTATATCAAGTTTGTTTGCACTGAAGTCATTGAACAGATATCTTAGGAGGTAAATAAGCCAATAATTTTTGTTGAAGACTGTTTTCTCAGGTTGGTAGTAACCCAGAAGTAATTACAGATTACTTAATTACACTTTTCTAGCTTAGCAGAAGCTAGAATTACTAAAAATTCCTAGCAAGATACTAGAAACTTCTATGTAGGAAGAGGTTTTTTTTCATCTTTAGGAAGGTTCTACAGTCACATCAGCACACACATAGACAGTGCCTTGTAATCAATGTCACCGTCTGACCTGTCACATTGGTGAGTTGGTCTTGGTCTTAGTGAAGCTACCAGTTGACGTGTCCACATCGTACTGCAGCAGTGCTATAAATGACACAAATTGGCACTCCTCTTGTCAGATTTTGTACATTTGTAGGGTCAGCAAATGGAATTGAATAGAGGTTTCTGTGGCTTTAGGGATTTTTTGAGGTAACTGTCGGGGCAACTTGGTGGGAGATTTGTGGGAAGAAAATGTATGAGGTGCTGCTTTTGTTGTTGCTTCTTTTTGTTAACAGAACAAGTAATGGGCAATTCCATGGAGAATTAAGAACTTTAAATTGCTTACTGAAGAACTTTACAAGTGCCTTATACAATATTCATTCACATGAGCCTAGGATATAAGTCTTTTCCACTGGTGTGAACGCTGATAAGAAGAATATAAATGAACAGTTACAGAGTTGCTATCTCTGAATTACATCCTAAAGGTACATCCTGTCCACAGAATAGAAATATGCAAATTTGTCCAAGAATTTGTATAAGGCAGTGGAAAAGTGAGTCAATCAGAGCAGCTATCTGTTCTGAGGCTAGACTGGGTGAAAATACATTGGCTTTAATCAGCATGCCTTGAGTTATCTATGTACTTGGCATCTGAAAGGTAGGCATGTCACATTTTTTGTAACATACTCACTAATAATTCATACATTAGAGTATAGTCTGCTTATGTATTAGTTCTTCTAAACAGCAGGTGTTTGCAGAGAAGGATTTGGGCATCCTGGTGGATGAGAAGCTGGACATGAGCCAGTAGTGTGCGTCTGCTGCCCAGAAGGCCAACTGTGCTCTGGGTTGCATTAGAAAAGGGGCAGCCAGCAGGGAGATGGAGGTGATTGTCCCTCTCTACTCAGCACTTACAAGGCCCCATCTGCAGTACTGCAGTACCAGGCCCTCGGCCCTCGTTACTCTAGAAATGGGTCCAGAGGAGGGCCACTAAGATGATCAGAGGGCTGGAACTCCTCTCCTGTGAGGAAAGGTTGAGAGAACTGGGCTTGTTTAGCTTGGAGAAGGCTGCAGGCTGCAGGGAGCATATAAACAGGATGGGGAATGGCTGTTTATGAGGACGGATAGTGATAGGACAGGGGGGACTGGTCTTAAACTGAGATGGGGGAGGTTTAAGTGAGATATTAGGAGGAAGTTTTTCACACAGAGGGTGGTGATGCACTGGAACAGGTTGCCCAAGAAGGTTGTGGATGCTCCATCCCTGCAGGCATTCAAGGCCAGGCTGGATGTGGCTCTGGGCAGCCTGGGCTGCTGGTTGGTGACCCTGCAAATAGCAGGGGGTTGAAACCAGATGATCATTGTGGTCCTTTTCAACCCGGGCCATTCTGTGATTCATTCTATGATTCTAATTGCGCAGAGGTAATTACAAGAGTTAATTAAGAAAGTTGTTAGAAAAAAAAAAAAGAGTTATGATTTATAGACTAAAGGCAGTGGTAAATTACTTTAACATGATAGAGAACTTTGAAGATATTAAAAAAGAAGTTATATTAAAAGCTGGATCACATTTCAGAATGTGTCTTCAAAATGATTTTGGTGTAGCAAGGAAAAAAAGTAAATTTATAAGTGGCACAGGATATTAAGCATGGCTAGGGAAAAAAACCTCAAGTTAGCAGCTCCTCTGTTTTGCATGTAAATGAAGAAGATGTAATTTGTTTAAAGCATTTTATACTGCATTTTGCTCAGTAATATCTCATGGTTGGAGTAGGATTGCCTAATGAGATACTGCTGAGAGCCATATCATAAAGCAAGTTTGCAGCATGCAGGTTTTGGGATATATAAAGCAAACAGTCCCCCATGGCTTTACTCCAGTTCTGGATGGTCAACGTGAAGGTCATAAGCATTGTTCAGATTAGTTCACTCTTTGATTTTGAACTTCAGCCCATGACAACACTTTAGTCCTGTGCTTTAGTCTATTTATCTTATGGTGTATTTTGAGAAGTCTCTTTTTCTTCCTCCAGTCAAAGAAAACAAATTTTGATTAAACCAACCAAGAATAAACCCCAAATCCAACATGGCAAGGAAATTTGGAAAATTAAATTATTGCTTTTCCAGGCAGCTGTAGTGATTTTTGTCCTGGATGAAACAAACTTCTTTCAGAAACAGGAGGATTTTTAAAAACAGTGCTTGGGGGGATGCTGATGCCACTGCTGTGGCCACCAAGGTAATAAGGCTGCCTTCCACTTGAGTGCATCGTATCTCCAGAAGCTAAAGTGTCCCTATGCTAAAATGTCAGGGCTTTATTTTTTCAGGTCATTGGGTATTTCCGGAAGCTTGATAATACATGAGTATACGAGAAGAGAGGAATAACTCATAGCTGTTCATATTCAAAGAAATGCCTCTGGGAAGAGCAAGTAATTTTTATTGAAAACAGGAGGGCAGTTGCAAATGGCACAATTTCTTACAAACCATTAGAAGTCTTTCAGAGAAACCCTGACGTTCATTGCACCTGTTGCAACCAAACCAGTTATGTCTCATGTCATTAGTGATAGGACCAGAGGGAACAGTTTCAAACTACGGCAGGGGAGATTCAGGCTGGACATTAGGAAGTATTACTTCTCAGAAAGGGTGGTCAGGCACTGGAATGGACTGCCCAGGAGTTGGTGGAGTCACTGACCCTTGAGATGTTCAAGGAAAGACTGGATGTTGTGTTGAGGGACATGGTTTAGTGGGAGCTATTAGTAATAGGTGAACAGTTGGACTAGATGGTCTTTTAGTTTTTTTCCAGCCTTGGTCATTCTATGATTCTATGATTCCAATTCGTTTAGAATAATCCAGTTGGAAGGGAACTTGAAAGATCATCTAATTCAACTGCTTGACCTGAATTATTTGCATGATATACACTTGCATAGCCATATTGCAATTGCCTTCTTTATCAAAAACAAGCAGTTAAATGTTGTCCATCCTTTGGAAAACCCCACTTTATCCGATCAGGGTATTCAATATTTAAAATTCTGTGTTTAAAAATAATATGTTCTTGGCAATAAGGTGGGTGATCAATGCAAATCCAGAATGATTAGTAATGGTTAGTAATACAGTGAGACAGTGAAGATATTTTCTTCTTTGCCAGAAGTGTCAATATATGCATATTGTGGAACATAGTTGTAGACAATATTAGTGATTTTTTAAAGGGAAATCTTTAGTGTTTTGAGTGAAGCACTGGCACAGGTTGCTCAGAGAGGAGGTGGATTCCTTATCCCTGAAGACATCCAAGGTCAGACTGGATGGGGCTCTGAGCACATGGAGGAACTGCAGGTGTCCATGTTCATTTTGTTGGCCTTTAATGGTAATTTCCAAATTAAAAGATCTTTTGATTCTATGACTGTGTGAAAATATTGACTAACTAATCCAGTTCAATCTGATATTAGAGAAAAGTACTGCTGCAACTCTTCAGCTTTCTGGCTCATTCATTTCAGGAATCTGTAGGGAAGACAGTTTAATTCACGCAGACATGAATGTTTTTCTATGAGGTGGAGCTGCTGACTAGGGATTACTGTGATGAGTACATGATCTAGTTCTGTCCCCTTTCACTGCTGATATCCCTGCCCAGCACATGACCTTGGCAGCAGAGAAATCCATGTTAATACAGTTTTTTGTTGTTTTTTTTTTTCTTTTATCAAAGACATCCTCACCTTTCTTTTGTGCTGTTGGAGTTGTGTAAGGAAGACTTAATTGAGGATGAGACCGAACTATTAATTAGTGAAGTTCTGTTTCTCCAGCAGAGATCTGTGCTAGAACTGTGTGAAGCTTCTTTAATAAAATAAGAACGAGGTTCCCTAGTGCGATTACAAAGCCAGGATCATTATAGGATTTCCAAACGAGTTTATGGTAATTATCAAGTGATATATTTGATAGTTGTACTGAATTTTCGTGAGATCTGCATTAATTAGTAAAATAAACTGAAGTCAACATTCTTTCTGTTGTACCAGTAAAGGTAGGAGAAGTTATTTGAAATAAACCAGTTAGCTTTAAAGCCTTGCCAAGGATCTGAACTATGATCTTTTTTCTTATTCTTTTCTTTTTCCATGAATGCATTTAAAATGAATGCAGTTTTAATCTTCTTGGGAGACATTTCTGAAAAAAATTCAAACATAATGTTAATGGGATAACAGGTTGTTTCTTTTATTTCCCATTTTATTCTACGGCATATATTATAGGCTGATGTGGGGCTTTGTTAAAACTGGAAAGGAAATGATTTCCTTTTTTGCTGATACAAGTCTTCCTCCCCCAGTATTTCTCAATTTTCTGAATGGTACTTCTAATTTGAGCAGGAACTGCTTCCTTAGCATTTCAACCTGGTAGTTTAATGTCATTCCAATTAAGCTGATAAAAGATATCCCAGTTTGGTGAAACAGCAGTATTTTTGTGAGTGGTTCTCTAAAGGCTGAACCATAGAATATCCCAAGTCTGAGGTGACCCAGAAGGATCATCAAGAGCAGCTCCTGGGTCCAAACATGGATGTCCATCATAGTACGGCTGAGAACATTGTCCAAACACTTGAACTCTGGCAAGTCTGGTGCTATGACCACATCCCTGAGAAATCTACTCCAGCACCCCTTCACTCTCACAGAGAAGAACCGCTTCTCAGTATCCAACCTGACTTTCCCCTGATACAGCTCCATGCCATTCCCTCAGGTTCTATTGCTGGTCACCAGAGAGGGTGATGGTCCAACCTTGTTTGTATCGAGCAGTTCCATAAGTCCATGGCAGTTCTCTCTGAGTTGATGCACAAGGAAGATGACCATCAAATGAGGTTCTCAGTTTTTCACACATAGAAATAGGAGTTACAGTGGAGAGTTCTGGCTCACGACACAAGACTAGGAAATTTCATCATGTCCTTTGGAAAATATTTACATTTTGGAAAGAATGTATATACTCTGTGTCTGCTGTTTATGTTTTCTTTACATGTCCCTTCTTCATCCTGAGACTTTCTTTATGCTCAGAAATTGCTCTGGGATAAGGTTTCTGGCAGCTGGAGATTTTAGATGTTTTGCTATGCTCAGAACTACTAATCTTCTAGCTCTGATATGCCAGATCCTTTTTTTAAGCTGTACATTAGGAGTAGCCCACCATGTTGGGGGCATCGCTGTAAATATATTTCTCCACTTGCTACAATTATTGCCTTCAGAATATGGGCTTTTTTTGAAAGATATGTGTTTACACCTACAGATGGTTATTTGTTGTAGAGATTTCAAATCTTGCTTTTATTAAAGGAAACTGAAAGATGCAGATGTTAATCAGGGCATAGCGCACATTTTCTTTCCTTAAGAAAACCAACCCGTCATGCTTACTTTCAGTGCAATAAATGAGTTTGTCTCCAAAATGACCTATTATTTTGATCAAATTAGTTTGGAACCTTCATTCAGCAATGTAATTAGTTTTTTCAATTAAGGTCATTTAACTGGATGTGATATTGAATAATTTTCCAAGGAAACTGGAACATCTGGAATTAAGAAGTAAAATTAAACTGGAGAAGGGAGACTGGATGACCAAGTTGCAGAACTGAGTGACTATGCTGGGAATGGAATCGATGCATTCTCTCTGTCCTAATATACAAAGCATATTACAGCCAGCAAGGTTAAGATGTTCCATTCTGAAGATTATAGTGCTTTGCATATGCATGGATTTTTACTGCTCTTGCTCCATACTTAGCCATTTGAAATTCTCTCTTGTTGCACAATGCCGTTTGTGTCAATTAAATCATGATATTTACTTTTCTTTTTACTTTTCTGTCTAATTTATTTGAAGTTGCTCGGTGAGAGTTGTGTGTGGTATGTAAAATGCCTTGTTACTTCTACTGAGAACTTTGTTTTAATACTAAATACAACATGTAGAAACATTTTATAAAGAATACATACATATATAAAAATGCATTTTTATATATATACTATCAAATATTTTTTTAGATTCTGATGGTACAATATTTTTTTAAGGATTTATTTCTCTTAATTTCGTAATCATAGCTATTTGCTCATTCTCACTCCGGATTTCTATGTTTCCATCCTATTTGAATGGTTTATATCTCAGCAAAAGTTGGTCTTATTCCATGGTAGTTATGGTCCTTGTTCTTATAGTGCACCTCAGTACTTCTAGTTGATCTTACAATACATGTGTATCCCTTTTGCAGGTAAGAATAGGTGGAAAGAGCAGATTTTATATTTGAATCATTCATGGAAAGAGCAGACCTGCTGATGGCACAATCCTGTAACCTTTATTACAGTTATGTTTAATGGAAAACTATTTATTTTGAGGGTAGTAAAAGTGAAGTGCAACTCAACTGCTCCTTCTGTATTCAGGGGTTTTCAGCAGTTCTTCTAGCTATAACTTATTTGTGTTAGTGCTATTTGAAGTATTCAATTTTAATTTATTTTTTTTTTCCTTTTAGTTGTTGACCTTTGTATCTATCTGAGAGATCTATAAAGCAGTCTGATTTTACTTCATTTATGACTTTGCTGACCAGTGTTTTCTTTATTTCAGATCTTTTCTTTATTGTCTGAACTGTTCTGGCAGTCTACCTCTAGTTCATTCAAGAATTTAAAATAATTAAGATCAAGTTCTAGCATTATTCTCTTCAGGTCTCTAATGAGTTGTTCAGTAGATACATAATCAGTTTATTGCCTGTTGCATCTGAAAGGTTTTCTTAGTCATCTACATGATGTACTGGAGAAATCCATTCCATTGGTAGGCCTGGGCTAGGTTACAAAAGTGTTATATGTGTTTGTTCATAAAGAATAAAATTCTTAAATAGAAAACAAACAAATGTGAATGAAGCCTCAGAAAATTTAATCAGGAATAATTTCATGAGAGAAATAAAATAGCTTTTCTTGTTATAAATAATGGAATAAACCAAAGGATAGCTGAATTTTGACTTGCTGTGGCCAGGAAGTTTTTCTTTGTCCATCTGTGTGTATGGTGCTCTCAGGCCCCGGCAACCTGTTCTATTTCACTGTTATTTTTTACTTCCTCACATGCCCTGTTTTCACAGTGATTGAAGAAAAATCCTAATATGTGTTTAACACCAGATTATATCTGGTTCGATATTTGGGTCCTGTTATCCAACTCTAAGGATTCTATGATTCTGTCACTGGAGCAATGTGACATTTTTTGGTCCATCAAAAAGATACGACTTAATATGAAGTGATGTGGTTCAGTGTATTATTAAGCTGTGTGGTTCAAGTTTCCGGTCTGTTCCTGAGCAGTTAAATATGGAATTATATTAGGAGATTTTAGGAGAAATTATGAAAACACTGTGCATTTCTTTGTAAATATTCTAAGTACGATCATTCTGCTATCCACTATGTTTACATTAATTTGTTATAAACATATTGAAGCAACATTGCCCTAATAGTCAATGTGCGGAGAACAGTTACAGTGTTTTTGTTACTGCTCGAATATAAGCAATGGCACTTATCTCTAGAAGCAATTTCTTGTTGAGTAGTTACTGAACTTTGTTATGTTTTCATTTTCTGTCTTTGTCATTATTTAAAATGGAGACCAGGGACAAAAATGTCTATTATTTCTCTAGTTCACTGTTTAACTGTTCATTTGCTTGGACCAGAATAAATTGAGCTAAAAGTAAAAACCTTTTTTGGGGGGCATGCGCTGCCATCCTTCAGATTTAAAACTTTAAATAATATTTATTCAATACAAGTGACCATTACATCACATCACCAGTAAAGAAAATAATGGAAACTGTGAATTAGACAACAGTGTATTTTGCTGTTAGAACTGAAGAATTGATCAAACTTACAGAAAGCTTTGTTTCTTCTTTTCCCAAAGGTAACAACGCTCGTTAACACAAGCAACAAGGGACCATCTGGCAAAAAGAAAGGGCGTTCCAAGAAGGCCCATGTGTTGGCTGCCTCCGTGGAGCAGGCTACTCAAAACTTTTTAGAAAAAGGAGATCAAATTGCTAAAGAGAGCCAGGATCTGAAGGAGGAACTGGTTGCTGCTGTAGAGGATGTACGCAAACAAGGTGTGTGGAATGAACTAATTCATTATTTAACTGCTATGGTTGAATCTTTTCAACACACGTATCTCTGATAGCATTGTGGAAACCACTATGACTTCAACTGTACTATATTTCTAATAGAATATACAGATATTAAAATAACTGTACCTTCATTACTGGCCATGAGTGTAAAATGTGCTCTAACTTTGAAGTGTAATATCTATTTAGTTTCCTTTTAGCTGCTCTATCATCTAGGTTTAGTATTATGGTCCATACGTCTCTGAAAAATCAAACAGTTATTGACCAAGTATAGCAAAGAAGAATTCTGTGTTTTTGAGAATATATTGAAATGTATATAGAGATTATCATATTCAGAAAATACACAAATATAAAATATATGTATTTTTTGTCTTGATGTTGGTGATAGTAAGATAAATGTTATCGCTACTTTTCAATCTGCGTAAATAAAACAGCAAGTTTCAATATATGCGCCTTTACAGAAAGTAGTTTAGTTGGGCAACAGTCAGTCATGGGATAACACAAAAGCAGCTCCAAAAGTATTGCCTCCTATTTTATTCTGTTGGCCCATGATGTCAGAGGCAGATGTTGGTGGTATGGCAGTAGAGGTTGAACCTTCCCACCAATATTCTGTTACATTTTGTTGCTGTGTGATAGATGGCAGCAGAGGGGCTCTCTGACAGAATAGTGTATGACATGGAAATGAATACGAAACAGTGTGCAGTGACTCCCTCTATGCAGAAAAGACTGACATTCAGCCATCGGCCATTCACTTATGCTATCTGAACATTTAAGGAGACCAAATAGTGGATGTGAGCACAGCGTGGCAGTAGGAGACATTACTTTCAGAGTGACCCTCATAACACTTTCTTTGCCGTCAGAACTAACCACAGTTTTGGAAAATTTAATTTTGAAATTTAATTTGGTATTATAAGAAAACTGTTTCCATGCGAGACTTTGAAATTTCAGAAATACCAGATATACATTTCTGGTACAATGGTTTTCATCTGATAAATGTCCTGCAAATGGTAATAACATATGTCAGATGCTTTCAGACTTACATGGAAGGAAAAATATGTTTTCAATCTATGCCCGTAAGAAAAATATTCCATTATTATCTTTTTTTTATAATTATCTTTACTACCACAGAATTAAGTAACTCTCAGTATTTTCCATTTTAAATCCTGCAATCTAAAAATACCATCTGCCAGTACCATAATTCTTAGGTTTTAGTAAAAGGCTGGCAGATTTCCAATTGAGATTTCGAAGAGTCTAAAGGACTTTGGTATAAAGTGCTCACTGATGTTCAGTGAAGTCCCCAGCACTTGTTAGATGATTTTTTTTCTCCCAATACTTAAAAACTGAACTCCAGTGCTCATATGAGTGGACAGGGGTAAAATCTTGCATATGGAAACCTTGATCTGAGTTTAATTCAGTCTTTTCTGTCCTGAGGCTTCTTGTTCCTATCCTCTGTATCTTTTTCTTTGTTTGTTTGTTTTCACTGTTTTCCCATTTCTGCATATTTTTTATTTAACCATTTCATTTCCAGTGCATCATAATAAGTCCAGTATTTGCTGCATTCTCTTTATGTACAGCATTATATTAGTGTTCTCCATTTGCTTGTTCTAGTTCCTTGATTTCTTTTAGAATTTTAATTCTAGTGCTTGGTTGTCTTAATACTTAACACAGTTTCCTATGTCAGTGGCTTCAGTTTCCTGTTGCTTACATTATTTATTGTGTGCTATGCCACATTCTAAAGGAGAATTTTCAGTTTTCCTTCTGAATTTATAGTGGTCTCCCTTTGGGGTTTTGATGCTGACTCAGTGTTGCTCCTCTCTCAAGGAGTCTTATACTGTCTTAGAGTCATTAACCTACTGTGCTGCATGCTCTCTGATCCAGGCTTATACACCGTGTTCATTAGCAGTGTCTGAGCTCCTTATGCATCTTTGTCACTAGAGCTTTATAATAACCAAGAGTTAAAGACATCTAAGAGGAGTGCTATGGAGAATGTTGGTTTTCTTCTTGAATTCCTGACTCTATAATTCATAACAAGACAAATGTTAAATTCATTTTTACTCTTTTTAAAATTCAGGTAAGAGAGAGAGAGAGAGAGAGGAATAGAGAGTTTAAATAACATTGGGCAGAATTATAGAGACATCTTTTGTCAACGTTTCAGCTTTGAAAAATGTATGTCAGAAAAGTGGAGCAGTTTTTTGGGGTATATAAAACCTGAGTCTGTAATGAAGAGAACAGGAGACACCAAACATTATTGCTTAGCACACAGGATCTGCATAAACTAGACCAGCTTTGATGCAAGGTGCAATGTTATATTTAGCTCAATGACATAAAGAACTGGATTAATAAGCCAGGGTTAGACTATTGCGTGTTGATTTTCTGGCAAAATTCCAACTTGGATAATTACACCATCAACGTAAGACTGTCTCCAGCAGAGACAGCTGGGTTCCTCATTTCCCATCTTAAATTGCTTTATGCTCACATAGTTTTAGATACAGTTGAAATGATCCTGGACAGAATTGCTTTCCATTGATAGGTGTGAAAGAAACTCACTATAACAATAATTTGCAAATGTTTTGGAAGGAGCAAGAAGGAAAAGAGTGTATATCTTATAGATTCTTGGAATTTTAGAGAATAAATTAGATTTGGATAGTTGTACAAAATTCGGGTGATCAACAATTTTGGTTTACAAGGCTGAATTGTGTAAATGCAAGAAAGATTTAAAATGTATATACATATTAATTTTACATGATTTTATCAAAAAATAAATATTTTATGTACAAAACTCCCAACTCTGTTATCCCTTAGTAGTTCCATAATATATTCAGTTTAGTTTCATAGTCTTTAAAGGTCAAAACAGTGAATACAGGCTTTAGTTCAGAACTGTGTGAGTGAAATTAGCCATCACTGGGTTATTTGCTATATGAATATTCATTCACGTGTTGTGAGAGCTGTCCGAAAGATGAGACTGATATTTGATGTTTGTGTCATCTTTCTTGGAGGTGAGGGAAAGCAGACAGATGTCTGCTTATTGAAGTTTTAGGAGTGAGATTTTTAGATATTTTTTATGATTTTAATGACATTAGATCCTTGAAACTACGGAGTTTGAGAATTAGAAAGGATTAAAGAAGAGCCCACAGCAGCAGGCAATATAGTCTGGGGGGCATGTTTCTATTGCACGGTTGTCTAAATGCAGTTGTTTCTTTCTTATTTTATCTTTTTAATTGATGCTTTTTTGACCACTAGAGGAAAAGGATGTTCCCTGTGGAAGAGACATTCAGGTTGTATTTTGCATGAGGGTCTACCAGAATTTGCTGGTCCATTGGCCTTATGTCCACTAAATATCTTAAGAAGCAGTCAAAGTTGCCAAGGGAAATAAGTCAAGGAAATAGATTATATTTGGGGAAAGAAGAAGAAATACCTTTCTGTATTTAATAAAATATCTAAACATTTGGAATAAACAAAATGTATGGAAAAATATCTTTTTGGACAAATAAATAACACGCTTTCTGCACATCGTGCACCTAAGCACGTTCTAACATGGCAGAATTCCTTTCTGGTTCTTTCTTATTTTTGTAAGACAGTTTTGTGACTCTTAGCATTTGAACTACCTTAACACTCACACCCAAGCTATCCTTGAAAGCATCTTATGCTATTGAGTTCACTTCTGGTTTGACTGTGAGAGCAGGATATGTTGCACACAGTGTTAAACAATCCGGTGTATCAGACCACAGGAATAAAGCAAGTAAAAAGCCATTTTGGC
The DNA here is from genome assembly GCF_054131305.1 of Coturnix japonica. Taxonomy (NCBI): domain Eukaryota; kingdom Metazoa; phylum Chordata; class Aves; order Galliformes; family Phasianidae; genus Coturnix; species Coturnix japonica. The sequence goes on along the minus strand of NC_140666.1, from coordinate 87,779,497 downwards.
AATACAGATGCTACTCTAAGATAAAACCAAAGACAAAGCAATTAACTTTTTCTTCAATAGAACTTTGGAGTTCAGCTGCATTAAATTTTGTCATTTGCCAAGAAACAAATGGACTCAGTTGAGTTTGAATTTTTAAATTGGCTGCTGTGTTTATTCATGTCTTAAGAAAACCCAGTTTGTTTAGAAGCTCCCTAGCATCAATCACAGCCTTCTAAACTTTTCATGTTGATGGTCATGTCAACTTTCCAATTCCATGAAGGCTAATCGGGTCTAGAGTTTATCCCAGAGGGATGATAGACTGAGAAGTAGCTGAGAGCTGCAGACAAAAGGGATTAGAAATGGTAATATGTTCTCACATCCAAAACAATTTACATTTGAATTGAAATTTAATTAATGTTTTATTGTACTTAAGTGTATCAGTGATGTTTCAAGTGAACTATTAATCAGACTTATTAATTGGAAAAGTTCTTTCTAAAGTTAGCATTTGTGAAATAATTGTATTACGCTTTCACAGATCTGTGGCTAAATGGCTGCAAGTTCTGTGCAGTCAGTATTTTACTGTCCCTTAGGAAAAAAAGTAGTTGGATTAATTAAAATCATAAATTTCAATGGTCTGTGAAGTGAATGAAATGGTAGTGGTGTTGGATGTAAAGCAAATATTGAATAGAAAATATATACTAGCTTTAATAACATCCATTGTACTGTAAAATACATATTCATCTTCCATCACTGATTCTAAATGTCAAATGTAAAGTGAATCAAATTTAAGTTAGCTACATTGCTTGTATAATCAATTCCAGAGAGATGCAGCTCTAGTGGCAGAAATTTTATGGGAAAAGATCAAGCTAGATCATACATGGCCTTTCCTGGCATTGAAATATATTAACATATTGAAGAATGATCATTCCTCCTCAGAAAGGGAACAAAATCCCAACTGCAAATGAAAGGGGAATTAAGTTTAGAAGACACAATAGTAAAGGTTTCTAAGAAAGGGTTTAAGGGTATAGCAGTGAGGATTTAACAGTCATTCATGTAAAGCTTTGGGAATTCTGATTAGCATTTTAAATGTTTGTTTATTTTTAGGAAGTATACGATATACTTCAGTATGAAAATGCTCTATAACTGGCTTTCCAAATGCTAACAAATGATTATAGAACATGTAAATAGAGATTACTACTGAAATACATTCATTTCAATTGCATGGATTTTAAAGTACAATGAGCAAAACATAATATTTTAAGACAGTAAATAAATAATCATATATTATTTATATGGCAGACTGAATACTGACAGTGAGAACAAATCCATTGAAGAATGCATTTAGAGCATTATTATTGAATCAGAAACAGAATACAGGGATGGTCATCAACCAATTTGGTGAATTTCTAGATGAATACAATGCAAATAAAACTGGGGACCTTTGCATCCTGAAGGTTTAATTTGTTTGTTTTAATAACATGACCTAATCCATGAAGAAAGGGTGAAAAAAAATCTGCTTACATTATTTAAACATAGCCTATTAGCAACTGTGATTGCTCAAATCTCTCAGGTGATCATCTAATATAACTAGTATTCTATAAGGAATCTGCAAATCAGTTTGAGTCTACACATTGTTATATTTCAGAATACCTACATAACAGTACTTTGTTACTTATTACAAGGACAGTTCTCTAAATAGGTCATAAATCATCTGTCACACCTATTTAATCTTGGACATGTAAAAGAAAAGACAAAATGTGAAGGAGATGGATTAATTAGACCATAACCTTTATTGCCTTTCATTTGAGAACTGTTCAAGAATGGTACATGCAATCAAGCTGTCATGGATTCCTTAATTATTTCCAGGTGCTTGTTGTGTTATCATCCTGTTTTACTGATCATAAGAAGCTCGGTAGATCCTTGCTTTGTGCCCAACATGTATATTTCTTTATAAAAGCCTTTGGAAAAACAGCATTTCCTTGGTATATTACCCATTATGAGATTTAGACCATTTCTTTCTTATTAAATAATTGCTTACATTTAAATCCTAAATGTGCATTAGCCCAAAATAGCATTCTTACATATTCCTATGAAAAGAAAAAAAGAAGCAAGTGTTATCAAGTCAGTCATCCCCTTTTTTCTTTTCCCTGTATATTATCTCCAGTGTAAACTGCACTGGTCTAAAATAGGAATAGTTTTTCTAAGACGTGGATCAGATCTTTGATATATTTATACAGATATATACATCCATCTGTGCGTTTGCCTATGTCTGTCAAAGAACAATATGGAATACTTGCACATTTCTGTTGTTTATTAGCACCTTTCCTGGCTACTGGTGTAATGAAAATATTGTCAGTAGAATATAGGAAGCCTAACCATTTCTAAATATGGTGCGTGCATATATGTGTGTGTACATATGAAGATTTGCTGATGTCATCTGTTTTTCTCCTTTTGGTTTTCACTCTCAATATATGGTATTCACATAACATTATTCTGTTGGCTGAAGCCTTATTCCATCTTTAAAGTTGAGAAGCAGAAATTTCAATAGGTTTCAGTATGAGACGTGCAGTTGATTGACCTTTCCTCTTGCACTTTTGACACTTAGATTTTAGAGTGGATGAACCACTGTGTGCTGTATCAGTCAAATTTCTGCTGAACTTTTCAATTATCCCATGATATGTATATGTATATATTTGCAGAAATTAAAGCTTGTGTTACTTGAGTTACCCTACATAGATTACTGTGTGACCTGTATGTATACGCGATAAATAATGTAAAGGCATCTTCATCTGAGTCCTGAATTTAATGACAGCTTATTTTGAAAAACTAAGGAAACCTTTTTTTTTTTTTCTTTTTTTTTTTTCTTTTTTTTTTTTTTTTTCTTTTCCCCCCCATGGGAATGAATTGTATGGAGACTCGATTTCTAAATGCTGTTGTTTAATTGGGAGAAAATGACTTAATCTGACTAATCGAAAATGTGAGGATGGATAGAGTAAATTCCCCAGTTAAATCTCATCAGAATAACCTAAGTGGTTTGACAGTGATCTTAGGAGGTAGTAATTGGAAGTAATTAGTAGGTTTGAACCTTCTGAATGAAGCTGATAAGATCTCAACACCTACATAATAACTCTTTCATTAAACAATAATAATAACTGTAAAAAAAAAAAAAAAATCCAGTCATTGCTCACATACCAGATTTCAGTATTTCTCTTGTGTTTTCTCTTTGCTTATTTATTTATCTTTGCTTGTTTGTTTAATTATTGATTAATGATGAGCAGTTCTTCTGTGTAGAGGGCCTTCCTCTACTGAGTGCCCTAGGTTTTACAACTCACTTTCTAAGCCTACAAAGACTCCTCATTTAGGAAATGTAAATGAAACATACAATTAGTTCACAAAACTTGGTGCCAGAGAATACAGTATATGAATCCTAGTGAGAAATTTGCTAATATGATGCGCTTACAAAAAAAAAACTATACAAATCTTTCCAGGGTATCAGTTGAAGTATTTTTAGTAGCTGAGAATGACAAGGTATATCCTCTAAAACTGCGGCTCTTGTATCATGTATATCCTAGAAACAGCCGTTTCATAGGTCTGATGAAATTATTACAGAAGTGGATAATCTGTGCAAGAAGATGAGACTGAAATATCACCGTTGATCAATCAGGGCTCATCACAAAAATGCATGAGGAAAGAAAAGACAATAGGAATCACTGTGGAAGGAAAATACTCATTTAAATGGAGAGACTAATGGGGCATAAGAAGAAATGGGTATAAATTAGCTATAAACGCAGTCAGTATAGAATTTAAGTGGCTCTTATTGAAAAAAAAAAAAAAAAAAAGAAAAAAAAGTAAAGCCTACAAAAACATGTCAGATGCTGGAATTCATTTAGGATAAATTTCCTACTTCCAGTAGGATTAATTGGGGTTAAATGTCTGGGATGTTTCAAAGACAGAAACTTGATAAGTTTATGAGTGTAGTTATTATCATATTAAGGTTGTTATTAATTATATTATGACATGACTGTCTGCAGTAACAAGGAAGCAGACCTGATGACTCAAGATGTCTGTGTTTCTTGCACTGACCTAATTTTTATCAAAAGTAATTTAATATTGACTATAGAACAACTTGAAATGAATTTGGAAAGAAATGGATAACTGAGAGTAGGGTTGCCTTTTTCAGATTCTCTGATATGTAATTTTCTTAGCTGTAGCTTCAATGTAACCCCTGGCCTAGGAGAGGTCTAATACCACTGTTGTACAAGGATCAGAATAGGTTAACTGGCACTGGTAGACGGTCACTGCCCTCCAGTAACATGCATCACATGGTGCTGGTGCAGTTGCCAGGCCATTCTTTATTGAATTTGAAAAGCCGTGACTGTCAGTTGACTGGGAACTCCTAGTGAATGCAAAAAGGGAATCATCACTCCCTTTTTTATGAAGAGTGGTGAGAAATACTGTGGGTTCCACAGGCTGGTGAGCCTCAGCTCGGTGCCTGGAGCAGATCTTTCTGGAAGATGTGTCAAGGTACATGCAAGAGAAATAGGTGATCTTGAGACAGGCAGCACAACTTTGCCATGATCATCCTTATCTATAATTTGGAAAGAAGTGACTTTTATATAATGTTGATAAGGTGACATGAACCAGCAGTGCATACTTGCAGCCCATCAAAAGAGGGGTGGCCAGCAGGGTCCTGATCTGTTCAGCCCTGGTTAAGCCCTATCTGGAATACTACATCCAGACCTCAGGGCCCCAGCACAGGAAGGATGTTAAGCTGTTAGAGTGGGTCCAGAGAAAGCTCTCAAAGATGTTGGCTGGGCTGGAGCATCTTGCCTGTGAAGAAAGACTGAGGGAGCTGGATTTGTTTAGCTTGGAGAACTCTCCTTGGAGGCTCCTTGCAGACCTCACTGTGGCCTTCCAGTGCATTAAGGAAGCTTATATATGGGAGAGAGAATGAATTTTACATGGTCCAGTAGTGATAGGTCAAGAGGGAACTGTTTTGAATTAAAAGGAGTGATTTAGGTTTTACAAGAGGAAGAAATTCTTCTTCACCACCTTTACTTAAAAAGTGGTGAGGCACTGGAGCTTGTTTCTCAGAGAATCTGTGGATGCTGCATTTCTGGAGGTGTTAAAGGTCGGATTGGATGATCAAAGTCAGATTGGATGAGGCCCTGGGCAACCTGGTCTAGAGGGATATGTCCCTGCCCATGGTGTGGGAAGTTAGACTAGATGGTATCTGAAGTTTGTTCCAACTCTAGCCATTCTATTATTCTATGGTTATTAGGCTGTGAAATGCTGGTTCTTTATAAGCTCAAAACTTCATCTTTTTTTTTCCCTAATATTTTTTTTTTCTAATTTTTTTTTCTTAGTTATATGAACATATTAAGTACTTTCTGCTTAATTATATATGAGGAGATTCTCTTCACTTAACTGTAGCTTTCAAGATCTGGTCCTAACCTATAAACTGATGTTTTGACTCTACATGTATTCTGCCTCTATCCACTAGTTCATTCAAACATGTTTGCTAGCTATATCTCCTGGGATAATCAAGTCTAAGAAGGTAATTTTCCTGCTTGCTTTCTGGTTCCACTGGCCTCTTAGCAAATATTATTAACTTCTTTTATAGTTCAATGGTAATATTCATCTCAAGCTACAAAATGAAAATTTGGCAGAGATCCAGAAAGTCTTTTCAGTGCAAAAATTCAATTTAAACAATTCTTAGGCATCTGGTTCTAAACTCCAAAGCTTCCTGGATGTACTTCAAACCAAATATACTTTCACATACAAAAGGTTTTTCACTGGATGTCCATAATCATTTCCATCTTGATCAGAAACCAATTTTAGAGCTTTAATACCAGAAAGCCGTAGTGAGATTTTTGTATCGTTGCATATACTCCCTTGGTTTCAATCAACTAGATATGCTCTAGGAGTTATATCTCTGCTTAAAGCTGTGATAGATTCCTTTAATAAATGACCAAAGGGAAGATGATTCCTTCTGAGCTGTTACACTGCTCGGCTGTATCCAGTTGTCCGCATTCTGACCCAAAGCTTAGGAGATTCAAATGTTAGCATGTTGGCCGCATGTTAGACCCTCATTAATTCTGTGGTCACTCTCAGCCTCTCACTTTCTGTGGAGTATTTTGAGTTAAAAAGATTAGGAAATTTTAATTCCTAGTCCTTAGTATGATCTGAGCCAAATGACACTAATAAATTTTCCAGTGACTGATCAGTTTAAAATGCACTGCAGAAAAATATTTGTGACCTCACTGGTCCTTGCTAGTTGAATTTTGTCATATGGGTAACATATGGGACTCAGCATGGGGACTCAGGTGCTGCAGACTCTGGTGATCCTGCAGCAACTTTGCTTTTATCCTTTGGAGACCAGCTAACTAGAACTTGGATATTTCAGTGCCAAGCAATGTAACATTTAAGCATGTTAAGATATTGTTTTATTGTCTCTTTATCTGACAGTCATTTGTTCCTCGCCTTCTAAGAAACACTGCACACAAATTACTATAAGAACATGTAGTCCTAACAGTAATAAAATGATGAAAAGAGTTCTGAAGGTAATAATTCACTGGGGCTGTCTTAAGTCTCTTCTGCATTATTTGTGTTGTCTTATGGGAAGTTATGCTGTCTGAGGATTTTTTGAATGCAATAATCATCTTAAAGGCAATGCAACAAAGCTTTGACTTCACGTTAGAAATGTTTTATGTGTTTCTACACTGGAGAGAAGGAGGATTTTTTTTCAACGTAATGACAAAGTTTGTGTTAATATAAAAGCTCATTCTGAATTGTTTTTTCTTCTTTACCTTATTTCCATTGGAAATCTGACTTACAAAGCTATTGATCTATAGTTAATTGTTGTGAAACGTATTGTTAATTATTGTGGTCTAGATAATAATGATAAAATAATATAAGAAAAATCAGCAACTGGAGAAAGAAAAATACAAAAAAGAGACTTGAATTTACACTAAGAGTGAGGCAGGTACCATCTGGCACTGTCTTTGCCCCTTGCAGCCCCTTACTTTTAACAAGTTAACACAGCAGCAAGGTTAGAAAAGAACCAAGTTGGTCTGCAGTTAACAGCAAGACAGCCGTATGCCAGCTTGAATCTTGAACCATCATTGTAGTCAGTCTAAGTTAATTAAGCTGGCATTAGCAGGGCTCATCAGCTGGTCCACAACACTGCAGATACGGCTAAATTGCTTCTAATTGCAGAGATAGCTTCTTGGATTTTAACTGTGAGGTTTCAGTACTAATGTGGCACCAGGGGGCATGGTTGTGAAGGGTTGATGTTTGGTCTGGATGATTTTAGTCATCTTTTCCAACCCTAATGATTCTATGATTCTATACTTGGTCATGTTTTGTAGCCTTTTGATGTCCATGAAGATAAAGGAGTGTTTTTCTCATAGATTGGATTAACAGTAGGATCTCCAAATTTCTACATTGAATACTATTTTTTTTCCTCCCATTTCACAAGGAAGTTGATATATTTACAGTTTGTTATTTTTTAGCTGACACTGTTCATAAATAAGTTGTTGTAATCACCCATTCCTTACAAGGATGAACATGATGATGTTTTCCACGTGTTGCCTAGAATAACATTCTATTACTTCAGAACAATTTTTAAGAGTGCAGTAGTAAAATCTTTAATAAAGTAAAGCTTTAATGACTTTTTTCTTTCTTTCTTTCTTTCTTTCTTTCTTTCTTTCTTTCTTTCTTTCTTTCTTTCTTTCTTTCTTTCTTTCTTTCTTTCTTTCTTTCTTTCTTTCTTTCTTTCTTTCTTTCTTTCTATTTTTAGGAGAAACAATGAGAATTGCCTCTTCAGAGTTTGCAGACGACCCATGCTCCTCAGTGAAGCGGGGTACCATGGTGCGGGCTGCTCGTGCCTTGCTTTCTGCTGTGACCCGCTTGCTCATCCTGGCTGATATGGCGGACGTCATGCGGCTTCTGTCACATCTGAAAATTGTATGTATTTTTAATTGTTCTGTATTATCTTTGCTTTTTTTACATATGCAGAAGTTGGGACAAGTCATAGAATCACAGAATTGCTCATGTTGGAGAAGACCTTAAAGACCATTGTGTCCAACTGGAACCTAACTATACTACCTTAATTAACAGCCCTCTGCTAATTCATGTCCTTGTGCACTATATCCAAACAGTTTTTAAACACAGTCAGCTATGGTGACTCAGTCACCTCCCTGGGGAGCCTATTCCACTGCTTAAAAACTCTTTCTGTAAAGAAGTTTTTCCTGATACCCAACCTAAACCTCCCTGGCACAATTTGAGGCCATTTCCCCTCATCCTGTCAGCAGTGAAAAGAGACCAAGCCTAATTCTCCTTACAATCACCTTTCAGATATTTGAAGAGAGAAATAGGGTCTTCCCTCAGCCTCCTCTGTGAATAAGTGCTCCCAATTCATACTCAACTGCTGCTTGTGTTTTCTTCAAGTGTTGACCAAGGATTGAGATGAAGCAGATTTCTACACTGTTCTCATTCATTTTCTTATTTTGAAGAAATGAATTTTTGGAGACTTAAAGCAGCACGCTGAACAGACGCATCTATTTAACTGACCTCTCATCTAATCCAGATCTGACTCAGTGCTTGTTAAGTATTGCTATCTTGTGGCAGAGTTTTGGTACTGCAGTTGTTCATGAAGTCTGCTGAAATTCTGGAGGTATCAGGAGTTTGCTGCTCTTATTTACAGTCAGAAAATAGTACAAGTGCCTTATCAGTCATCACAGAGGAAAGACAGAATAAGGAGGAATAATTGATTACCACCTAGCTTGGTATAAATTTGTACTTACAATTGGCAGCCATCATTCATATTTTTATACTGTCACATTAAAGTTTTGTAATTGCAATGGATTTTCTTTGTTTTGCTACTCCTTGAAAGATTTCACTTTGTCTTTTTAACAGTGTGACCGTACAAAAAGATTTATTCTCAAAACAGCGAGAACCTCTCAGCTGGAAAATTGGGCAGATAGGCTAAACAGATAGAAATGAGTTTTTATAATAGAAAAAAACTGGTTTTTTTTTCTTTTTCTTTTTCTTTTTTTCTTTTTCTTTTTTTCTTTTTCTTTTTCTTTTTCTTTTTCTTTTTCTTTTTCTTTTTCTTTTTCTTTTTCTTTTTCTTTTTCTTTTTCTTTTTCTTTTTCTTTTTCTTTTTCTTTTTCTTTTTCCTTTTCTTTTTCTTTTTCTTTTTCTTTTTCTTTTTCTTTTTCTTTTTCTTTTTCATGTGTATTTTGCTCTAGTAATAGAATGCTGTTGTGATAGCTGTAGTATGTAATTTTCAGTGTAAACATCATCTCTCATGAATATGTTTTAATTTTTCCCTGCAATAGTAATTCAAATAATCCTTGGCTGGTGAGGCTGACAATGTTATGAACAGAAGCTTTCTGTAAACTCTGTGATTAAACTTCTTATACAAGCTCTTTCATAGGTGCTAAGAAACACTTTTCTCATACCAGAGTTCTCCTCCTCTTGTTACAGGATTGCGCTGCATTATTTAGAAAAAAAAGAAATGAATTCCAATACTCTTTTGTAAGTGGGTGTATTTACTAACAGAATTTGTTCCCTAGATTTGCAAGAGCATTTTTGGCACTGTGGTTTGTAATCTTTACACTTGTCAGATGTCACTATTAATAACCCAGCCTTCTGTTTTGATGAACCCAGACTTCTTTGGTTCTTTGTAGCTAAATTCAATTTCAGGACCTTAAATGTGATTTATTCATTTATTTACTTATTTATATATTTATTTATTTTTCATTTCCAGACAGTAAACTATTTCTAAGGCCTGACAGTGAAAAATAGTTTTATCTTATCATTTTGTAATGCAAACATGTTTTAGATGAATAAATAAATTACTAGGGAAAAAAAAAAAGTTCATATGAAAGAAAATTACATTGGGACCAATATTGTATTGACTGAGTAGTAGCGTTCAAAGAGTGGTGTAAGTTAACCATAAAATCATTAAACTAAAATCGTGCAGCATGTCGGAGTTATGAAGGCTAATTTATTCTGTAGGGATCCTGAAATGTGCTGTAATCAGTTTTCATTGAAAGCATGTCAAAGGAGTTGTGTTACAGACATCATCTGAGATAGTACGTTTTAATTAATGCTTCAGAGCAAATATGTGCAGTTGTCATCTGGAAGTACATTTAGTCATTTCTTTCAGACTGTATTTTGTTCTATTAGAATTAGAAACAGTGAAACTTATGAAACACTTGAAGTATTTGGTAATATGATATAGATGATAGATATCTAGCATTATGAGTATTGTAATGAATCACCTGCTACTTAATCAAGGGAGCACATCTGTGCAGTTGAGCTTCTTTGTGTTTGTTTGAGCAGAGAAGTTACTCAGAAATGAACTTGTTTCAAAGTCCTCTAGTAACCAGTTTACTCATTTTGGAACTGAATGGGTTGTAGTTTTTCACCCAGAGGGTGGTGACATGCTGGAGCAGGTTTTCCCAAGGAGGCAGTGGATGCCCCATCCCTGCATGCATTCAAGGCCAGGCTGGATGTGGCTCTAGGCAGCCTGGTCTGCTGGTTGGTGACCCTGCACATAGCGGGGGGTTGAAACCAGATGATTGTTCTAGTCCCTTTTAACCCTGGCCATTCTATGATTGTAAAATAGGTGATACACAATAGAGTATGATCAACATTCAAAATCTGATTATCAGATATGGTTTAGATTCTTGAAATGTACATTTTCCTACACAAATGTATGGATTTTCTGCTGTACTGCCTTGTAACTTCTGGATATTCCTAAGTCCACAGAAGGTAGTTAAAAGATCACAATACATGTATACTGTATCCCACAGGAAGAAAGCTATGGTTAGAGCAACACAAATAATGAGTTGTACTCGTATTTCTTTCTTTTCTACTGATTTTATGGATTTCCAATAGAATTTGGAGAATAAGGTGCAAACTTATTCTTATGTAGAACCATCTCTCAGTCAGAATTAGCTGTTTCTCTTAGAAAGGAAAATGTGCCTGTTTTAACAGCTTCTGCACATTCTCATAAATTAAAGCAATGGGTTTTAGAATGAAGGATTAATAGAATATATTCAGTTTTCAGTCTTTTTCCTTGGAATTGCATTTTTTGTCTCGCGAGGGAATGAAATACAAGTTTGAATTCCTGTCTCATTTCAGAAGTTAGTTTGCTTACTTTTTGAAAAGAACATTTTATCCATTCAGATTTTGTTTTTACTTGCACTGTGTAGGGCTAAGATTTATGACAGATTTAATGGACTAACTTGTTAATGTGACTGGGGTTCGATATTGCTGCTAGTTAGCTTCAGTCCGGCTGACGGCATCTCTGTTTGCTTTTCTCAGTTCTGAAGTAACTGAGAAGTATCTCAAAGTAAAGCTGACAGAAAGGAAATAATAAGTAGGTTCTGGGTTAAATCCATTGTTTTCTATTTGTTTCATAAAGACACAGCGATTTTGGTAAATCAGACTAAATTTAAATCTCAACCCTAAGTTTTAGTTTCCTTTTTAGAAGTTATGTCTTGTTTAGAATTAATGCCTCAGTCCTGTTCTCACATAAAGCCTATACCAAATGTTAAGGACACATCCATCTATTTTCTCTTATCTTCCCTTCTTAGCCTCATATGCTACACATTTAGTGTGAGGTCACTGGGGAAATTAACATAGTTATTCCTTTTACATTGACTTTGCATGACACCAAAGTACAGTAATTGGAAAATAATGCAGAATGCCAATCACACAGCTTATCTATAAAAAACTGATTAAAGTTAATGAGACTGTCATAAATCCACTGTTCAGTGATGGACCTAAATGCTAAATGGGGTCCATATAATAAAGTGTAATGGACAGAGTAGTTACAGGTGTTATACAACTGGATCAAACTGCTAACACTGCTGATCTATTTTGTTCTAGGTAGAGGAGGCCCTAGAAGCAGTGAAAAATGCAACGAATGAGCAAGATTTAGCAAATCGCTTTAAGGAATTTGGAAAAGAGATGGTGAAACTGAATTATGTAGCTGCACGAAGACAGCAGGTGAGTACATTCCAAAGCAGTGGATGAGAAATTTAGGCCTGACTCTAAAGATATTGTTTCATTTTCAAGATGCTTTTAAAACATATAATGAGTAGTTGCTGTGTCATGGCACGTCATCGAATCATACCAATTTTTGTGAATGTGATGTAATTTTTTACAATGTAATTGTTTTAGGAACATTATTCAACTGAATTCAATTATTAATGAATTCAAGGTGAGAAGGCAAGCTGCCTGGAGGGTTAGGAATTGTTTTCAAATGGTGACTGTTCCTGCTCAACTGGTTTGGGGGTACTCCAACAGTTGAAAAGCAGGAGCTCTTTGGTAGTGCAGTCTAATTCAGATTCAAAAGTGGGAGTCTAATTTGTGTTTTAAACCAACATTGTTAGTTTTCAGACGCTTAAAAATACAAGTACGTACCCAATTCATTTATTACTTAAGCAGATGAAAAAAACAAAACAAAACAAAAAAAAACCAAAAAAACAAAACAACAAAACCTGAACCGAAAGTCATGGTGGCATTTATTCAGCACCCATAGCTATTCAACTCTGTACTGAACAGAACTTTCTCCTGAACACTGTTCAGAAGAGTCCAGACATTTTGCCATTGTGGAGTCATGTACAGTTTGCTCAACACAAAGTTTTGCTTGAATATTGATAATTGTTCAGAGATGTCTTTGTATTGCAGATTGCAGGGCACACTCAGTTTGGAAAGCTGACTTTATGCATTCATTCTTCTATTTATTTTTTGCATTGCAGTGGTACTGATTTATTTTTCTGTCACTTGTACATTTCTAACAACTCAGAAATGCAGGCCTAGTATCACATAAACAATATTTTGTACATTTAGACACTTCTCTTCCAGAAATGTAGTGAAAATTATGTGAAAAAGTTAAGAATGTTAACAGGAAAGAAAATGGTTGTTTGTCTCTTGTGTTGTTGGAGTTTTGAAAAGATAAAAGCAAGTCTTAGCATAAACCTTTAAAGATTCACATAGAATTACAGAATCGTAGGGGTTGGAAGGGACCTCTAGAGATCATCGAGTCCAACCCCCTTGCCAAAGCAGGCTCCTTACACCACATCGCACAGGTAGGTGTCCAGGCGGGTCTTGAATATCTCCAGAGAAGGAGACTCCACAACCCCCCTGGGCAGCCTGTTCCAGTGCACTGTCACCCTCACTGTAAAGAAGTTCTTGAGCACATTAGTGTGGAACTTCCTATGCTCCAGTTTCTGGCCGTTTCCCCTTGTCCTGTATCCACACACTGCTGAAAAGAGCCTGACCTCACCACTTTGCACTTTCTATATAAATGAAGGTATTAGTGGATAAATAAAAATAATATGGTGCCATCTTATTCTGGTAAGGTATTGCAGGATATCTGTTGTAAGAGGAAACGAAAGGAAGAATGAGTTGCTAAGGCAAAAAGCAAAGTATATAAGATATAGATCCAAATGTAAAGAAAGGAAAATGTGTATTATATTTAAAAGGAAAACTTTGGGAAGAATAAATATAAGCACAGCAGTTGTAGCGAGGAAAAGAAAACAGATGAATGGACTTTCCTTCTCATCAAGGTGTAAAACACATTTAGGAGGAATCCAAATAATGAAACATTGAGCATTCTTATGAAGCCACAAAATAGATGTTTTGTAAATTCAGTGCCGGTAATAAAACTGTAACTATGCACATAAAAAGATTTTGTGAGAATTGTGGTCAATTTTGTCATTAATGGCATCTCTTCATAATCACTGGACAGTGACAGTGTAGACCGTACTTTCTAACACTGAGGCTTTCATTTACAACAAAATAATTGCGTGTTTTTCTGTAGGAGCTGAAAGATCCTCACTGCAGGGATGAAATGGCTGCAGCTCGAGGTGCTCTGAAGAAGAATGCCACCATGTTGTATACTGCATCCCAAGCATTTCTTCGTCACCCTGATGTTGCAGCCACTAGGGCCAACAGAGACTATGTCTTCAAGCAAGTTCAAGAAGCAATTGCTGGTATCTCCAATGCTGCCCAAGCCACCTCACCCACTGATGAAAACAAGGGGCATACTGGCATAGGAGAGCTTGCTGCTGCACTAAATGAATTTGATGTGAGTATCATAAGCGTGTGGAAAATGAAATGTTTCGCCATGAAATCTACAGTGTTTTTAACAAAGTGCGTTTTAGACAGGACTCACATTTTTCTTTTCATTCAGGTCCATTTTCTTAGAAAGCAGAGGCAAAGTGCAGATGTTGATCTGTGTTATTTGTAACGAGGAATAGTTATTTGCTGCTGATGGACATGAATTATAAGGATTTTGTAGTCATACACTGCAGCTGTGCTAGAGGGAAAGAATTTGTCCTCTGCCCTGGCATCCTTGAAATATCCAGCTACATAAATAACACAAAGTGTGATAAATCTGGCAGTTCATTTCTGTGATGTTTGTCATGTGTTTTGTTGAATGGTGAAATCAGATTTATCTGGCATGTCAGGAAGGAAGATAATGCAGGAAAATAAGGATGATGGTGGAGCTGAGCATCCTGGAATCATTAACAGAGTGTATTGAATCATGGATTATATTAATCAAATAAGGCAGCTTTCAAACAGATGAAGCTGGTCCTGATAGTCGCAGACAAGGTGCTGCAGCTTCTCTTCATTCTAATTGCACGACTCATCTTTTTTTTGCAGCAGTTTTTCTCCTTACAAAGTTGCAATGCAAGTATATGTCACACCTTTTCGGGTGCTACTCAATTCTTCTTTGTGTCGGGCTGGAAGTGGAGGCATTTGTACAAGTGGTTCCTCTTCTGTCACAAGATTGAGCTTCTTATGAATCTGCAGCTTACTGTCATTGGGTTTACATAGGAGATGATAATAGGAAGAGTAGATGTAATAGGAGTGACTGAGTGGCTCAGTGACTGAGTAGGATATGGTAATAAAAAAAAAAAAGGCAAAGAATGAATATGGAAATGATAGCAGTAGGGAAATGGGGACAAATCTGGAAATATGTCAACTGAAAATGTGTGGATAGGCATGGGGAGAGCAAATGGGCTGGTAGCTGACTAGCAGAAGGGTTTGTGCCATTGATAACATATTCCCTTCCTGTTGTGGCTCGTCACGCTGCAAACCAGAAGCCGTGCTCTGATCAAATTTCTTCCTTCATGGGTCAGAGCAGTTGCCCGTGTAGTGAATGAAAAGGAGCAGCAGAAGGTGAAACACTGCTAAAACCATTCAGAGCTACTGTGGGACCCAGAGATAGACTCAAATTTCATTGTAGTGTTAGGTATAAAGAAAAAAAAACCAAACAACTACTGCCCTCATTGACGGTACCAATATTGTTTTAGTATCTGTACTTCTAATTATGTATTTTTTTCTGTAAAATTATTGTGGGTCAAGATTTAAAGAATTCTGCCTGGTTTACAAGGCCTTCTCAGCTTACAGATCCCTTACTGGTAAGGTCCTGGGAATAATATCCCTGTTTATCTGATTGTACTCTGGCTTTTGTGTGTGACTTTGCTGTTATGGACAGTAGAGGTTTGACAAACAGTCACAGAAAACACGTGACTCTTAGCAGATCTAAACTGATGATGCTACTGCTCTCTGGAAAAGGCTGTTGTGCTTAGTGAAAGTAAATTCAGTGATTCACTGGGCTGTGGAGACGATGCGAGACATCTGATGTTGAACCCTGCCTTTTTTGGACAACATTTGTTCTTCGGTTTTCTTCTCAGGTAAAGTCTTTCCTGGTTTATGTGATGTGGCAGGCATCGTAAATGTGCATGGGAAATACATAGTCATAGGATCATGTTCTGTCCATAGTTGTTCTGAAGTGAATATTAAACCTGGTATTGTATGATAAGTTAATTCTGCTCTATTAAAATGATGCATGTTTTTTCATAGCATTTGCCAGTTCTCAGACTTCAGTATTTCTGATTTCAGAGCCAGCACTCTGTGGCTTAACACTTCAAATGACTGCAGTGTCATTAGTTTGAATATTTTCTCTATCAAAATATCATCACGTGTAATATGAGTCATTATCCAACCTATTTTAATTACTTTACTATGTTTGTAGGTGTTACATTGTCATACTCTGTAGAGTCATATGGCACTGAGACATGATATAAAATCACCTGTGAGCTCTTAGCAGTTAAATATTTGAAAAAAATTATCACTTAATTCTTCTCAGAGATATTTATGTAGAAATGAAGAGAGTTTATGAATCTGTTCTGTATCTGCATTCTCTGCATTAAAATACTACTTGATATGGATAGATAAAACTTAAAAAAAATACATGTTTAATTGTCCTTATATGTTTTTGCATTTTCAGATCATTTGATTCCAGATATTTCTTGATTTATAGTGAATAATTTTATTAAAGTTTGTTATACATTTTAGAGTCATTCAGTATTTCTGGATTCTTGCTGAAACAACTAAAGGAGCTCCTTTTGTTCCTCTGGAGAAAATTATCTCAATTTCTGCAAGGTACACAGAGGAGTGTGCCAAGAACTTGCTTTGAATTTTGAAAATATAATGTTTACATTGAACACATGGCAGTTTCTGTCTGATACAGATGTTTAGGTCTCAGCCTTTTTCATTGTCAAAGGACTGCTGCTGTCACTTGCTGTCAGTGGCAGGCTGAAATGGTATTTGTTGGGTACAGGGCATGTCCAACTAGTCAGAGAGTGTTTCCAGTTACAGCATGGAGCCAAGGCTGGGATTTCTTAGTTTCTGGAAGTATAGTTGTAGGGTATACAGACACTTTGAAAGTTAAACCTCTTCTGAAATTCAGACTGTAGGCGTTTCAAATATGTCATCCTAAAATGTTTAATGTTTGAGTACATTGAACAATTGAGGTTGGAAAGGTCACCTAGTCCAACTGTCCACCTGTCTCCCATATTGCCTGCTGAACCATGTCCCTAAGTATTACATCTCTGCTTTCCTTAAAAACCTCCAGGGACAGGAACTCTACCATTTCCCTGGGCAACCTGTTCTAATGCCTGACCACTCTTTCTGAGAATAAATTCTTCTTAATATCCAACCTGACCTTCCCCTGGTGCAGTTTAAGTCATTCCTTCTCATGCTATCACTGTTACCTGGGAGAAGAGGCCAACCCCCACCTCACTGCAATCTCCTTTCAGGTATTTGTAGAGGGCAATAAGATCTCACCTTGAGCTTCCTCCAGACTGAACCTCAGTTCTCCCAGTGGCTCCTCATAAGACTTGAGTTCCAGACCCCTCACAGCTTTGTTGCCCTTCTCTGGACACTCTCCAGGGCCTCGATGTCTTTCTTGTAGTGAGGGGCCCCAGACTGAACACAGTACTCGAGGTGAAGCCTTACCAGCACCAAACACTGGGGGACAATCACCTCCCTGGAACTCGATCATAGGAGATTAGTTTGATCAAGCAGGACCTGCCTTTCGTGAACCCACACTGGCTGAGCATGATCAGGGGATCAGGTTGTCCTGCACGTGCCATGTTATCGCCGTCAAGATGATCTGTTTCTTGTCACCGAGGTGAGGATGATGTGCCTGTACTTCCTCAGATCTTCCTTGTGACCCTTCTTCAGGATTGGTGTCATATTAGCATGTCTCCAGTCATCTGGGAGCTCTCCAGTTGACCAGGATTGGTAATAAATGGTGGAAAACAGCTTGACTCCCTCAGCACCCTCAGGTCAATCCCATGTGGACCCACTGACCCTTGACAGTCCAGGCTGAGTAGCGGATCTCTTACCTCTTTCCACCTGAATCATTGGGGAACTTATTCTGCTCCCCATTGCAGACTTCCAGGTCAGTGGGTAGAGAATAACAGTTCTGACTATAAAAAGGAGATGTAAAGAAGGCACTGGGAACCTCGGCCTTTTCCTTATCCTCAGTAGTCACGTTCCCTACTGCATCCAGTAAAGGATGAAGATTCTTATTAGCCTTCCTCTTAGTTCTAATGTATTTGTAAAAACATTATTTGTTGTTCTTTACCACAGCAGCCAGATTGAGCTCATGATGGGCTTTGGCCCATCTCGCCCTGCATATGCTACCAAATTCCTTGTACTCTCCCTGAGCTGCCTGGCCCTTCTTCCATAGGAGGTAAACTCTCCTTTTCTCCTGGAGTCTCAGCATAAGTTCTCTGTTCAGCTGCACCAGTCTTCTTCCCCATCAACTTTTTATCATAACTGATGAGACTGCTTAGCTGACTTTCTCCTTGAGCTCTGTGCTTATAAATGGAATGAAATGAAATTGTATTTGTTAAAATACATAGAGAGTGCTCCATTTTAATAGATGATAATGCAAACTGATGAACAGTGACTTATGTTTCAGTGTGCATACATGCATTTGTCACTAAAGCTGCTTACTAGGAACATTCATCCACGTTCTGTCTGGACTTGCCATGCCTGTGTATCACCCCTTGTCTATCTGGTTTCAAAATTGCATTGAGTCTTGACTAAATATTGTAATAATTTCTGTTATAATGCAATTGACCTGCTAGAGATGAGAAAGAAGTGATCGGCATTTAGGGACATGGTTTAGTGGATATAGTGGTGATGGGATGGTGGTTAGACAAATGATGCTAGCGGTCTTTTGTAACCTTTATGATAAAATATACCATGTTTCATTGGAAGGAACAGAACTTCCCACTTTTCTAACCATACTTTGGTTATTTCAGACAACAGTTTTGCAGCTGCCCTCCCTTCCTTCCCTGAACACTATTATTAGCCTCTTGTTCTCAATTTCCCGTTCATTGCCTTCGGAACAAAGGGTTGGGAGTGTGCTGCACATTGCTTGATACTTCAAGAAAGAGGGAAAACACAGTGGATCCAAGTTATTTCCTCTTTCCTCTTGTAAAGGGAAATACCGTTCCCTACTGGCAGCTGGAGTCATGTGCATTCATTTCTCTCTAGGCACTACGAATTCTGCTGTTGAGATCTGGGTGGTTATTTGCTGTTTAAGAGCACCACCTAGTGGGTTTCTTGGCATTTCTTTTCCCCTGAAACGCTGTATCTCCGTTCTTTTGTATAGTAAATTAGCTTTGCAGAAAAATTTAGCAACGCAAATGCAAATGCTTTTTGTAAGTTTAACCGTATCTAATTGCTGCCATTTCTTTTGATCGTGTTTTTCTTTTAAATGCATTTAAACTATAATAGGACAAAGATCATTTTATTTGCAGGCGAGATTTTGTAGTGAACAAATTTGTTAAAGACTGGAAACACAAATGAAACACACATTAAAAAGCGAATTGACATAAATATATTCATATCTCTAAACGTTCCATAGATTTTCTACAGGAAAATAATTTCTCCGTTGTGGAGATTTTGTAATTGTGTTATTGATAGTTGAATATCTGAATGGTCATATCCAAAATATATGAAAGATTTTTCAGTTTGTGTTTAGCCATGTGTCATGAAATTATCCAACTGAATTACAGTTGGTACTATTTTGAATGTGCTGATTTAGCACTTGTGCAATGCTTATGTAAGTCACATGTGAACACTGCCAGCATCTCATGGAAGTGATATTTCCATAGTTATTCCTGTACTTTGTTTAAGGAAGATTCTTAACTAGTATTTATTTATCAGTTAATTTTCTTAGAGATGTTGATTCCCGTTATAACATAACATGTCTCTCTTTATGTGGGTTCATATTTTGTTTTAAAGTTTACTTCTAAATTCTCAGAAGAAATAACCTGTTTTCCATTTCACTGATGGTGTAAAAGAGGGCTAAAGACCATAATTACTCTCATCATCCTTTTTACACAATAGAACAATGCGGGAATTGCAAATAGGTCATGAATTCCTTCTTCACTCTCTAAGATGGGAGGTTATTGACTGGGGAATTCTCAAAAAGCCATTTGTGTGAAGGTGAGAGTCTTCTCTTCAGCTCTCATACAACCATCTGCATAAACAAGAAAGCTGTATGGACCTGTTTCTTTTGTTCTTTCCACAAAACGTTACCTGAGACCTTTTCCTGGTTGAATTTACATTGTAAGTTATAGCTGTTCATATATATATGAACAAGACAGCAATGCACTAAGTAAGTAACTTTTTGCAAGAGCAGGTGATTAATGTGGAAAACGCTGACTATTGTAACCTGGCAAGTAGTTCTGGGCTTCCAGAATTGTTTCAAAAGATTAAATTCATCTTAACATTTTGTTTTAGTTTCTATTAAATCCTATTTATTTTTTCTATTGCTGAAAAAGATATTCCAATTGAGATTGCTGCAGTGAAGTTGGAATGATCACAACACCTACATAAATGGATTGTGTTGTTTAAGCCAGCAGGCAGTTCAAAATCACACAGCTGCTTGCTTACTGTTCCCTAGTGGGGTTGGATAAAGAATTGGAAAGGTAAAAAGACTGAGAACTTGTGGGCGGAGATAAAGCAGAAGCTGTGTATGCAGGAAGGAGGGCAAAATTAGAACAGTTGTTTAACCACTTCCAGGCAAGTAGCAGTCATTGCATGTGATAGTTACTTGGGAAGAACAGTCCAAATGTCCCCTTCTCCTCCTTCTTTCCTCCCAGATTTTTTAAATGAGCATGACATAGTGATTTGGAATCCTAAACTATCAGTTGCATCTTCATTACTCATCGTCTCTCTTTCCATCCTAAGATATGTACACAGCGATCAATCCTGTACAGTTAACACAAAAGATTTGCTGTGTTCCTATAGTCTGTGGCTTGTGTTGATTCTGAGTGGTAGCTCAGGACAGGAGAGATGGTGCATTGCTTAGAGGTGTAGGGCACCAAAGCCAGCTCAGGTCAGGTCACTGCTGCACTTGCACTGCTTCTTGTAAGGCTCATCCTTTGTTGGTTTCAGTAGTTGCTGCTATAGAAGTTCCTATAATACATAACTAAAATCATGGGTTAAATTTAATAGTATATCCATTACAGTCTCTGCCACTTGTCTCTTTGGAGCAGGCTATAGTATGTAGTTGTTTTCAATACCGTTTCTTTGAATGTAAATAATTATCTCAGATATTAGATTTCAGAAGTTTATTAATGTTTGTGAGAGATTAGTCCTCTTTGAGCATGAAAGAAATGGCCTGTACTACTCGTTAGTGAGAAGGCATCTATTTTCTGAAAACTTTAATTCTTTATGAATACCTTGCAACTACTCCATAAGTACCTGTTTATGACTTCTAAAAAACAGAGGGTATACGTAATTACAGTGTGTCTAAAGAAGGTATTATTACAAGTTTAACAAACTTTAAGTTTGTAATTATGTTGTAATTAATTTTCTTGGAATTTGTTTCAGCAAATAAAGCCAAAATAATGTACTTAATAGCCCATTGCGAAGATACAGGTGACACCAGGCAGTCTGCAGTTACAAAGAGCCTTGAAACACTTAAGTATAAAATCTGGATTATAATGTTGGTCATTGATTTATGATTTTAATGCTAGTTAATTGATTAAAGTATATTGAATCTTCCAATTAATTTGCATTCATCAATTGAAGTGTGGCTCTCAGTAAGTGATGGAAACTCGAGACTTGTACTTTACTGGTTTTAGAGGAATTTATTTTACCTGTGCTTCCTGTAATTGACAAAAATTGCTAAGATTGGTCAATCGATGCAATTTCATTCTTGCTATTACAGAATCAAATATGCTATTGTAAACATGAATTTATATAGCTGCTTTCTGAAAGTCCCAATGCTATGAACGTAAGTTCTGCAGTGAGCTCTAAGTATTAACATTTGACTGAAAAGCACTGCTACATAAATATGCGTAGGCCCAGCTATTAGAGAAGTAATTTCTAATTTAGATGCTTATAAAACTGCTTTGCTTGCAACTATGAAACATAGACCCTAGAAGATGCATGCAAGACATTATTTCACATTCTGGTTAATGTTGCATCCATTTCTATGAAGTCAGCAGTTCCTGGAGCTGGAACAATATGATATCTGCTTAGAATTCTTCTGTATTTCCTTCTTAGTAATGAATGAATATTAATAAATTTCCTGACATCCTTGCACTTCTTGCTATTTAACTGCTTTGTGTTTATTTAAGTTATAAATATTGCAGGGCTTGATTAATAAATAAAAATAAATAAATAAATATTGCAGAGAGAGATTTATTATTATTGTTATTTGGGGATTTGTTAATTTTTGGTGTGTATTTTTGTGCAGAGGAATTAATTGGAAGTTTCACTGACCTCCATACAAGCTGTAGTCCATAAGTAACAAGAATCAGAATTTAACCCTGAACTTTATTTAAGCATCTGCTCCTTCCTCATAATCTGATACAGTTTTCAGTGTTAAAGAGGATGTCGGATATATATATCATGCATCTGAATCCTGGTTTACATTTTAATGTAGTATATGATATTTTATTTTATATTTTCAAATTAACCGTATCATCTTGCAGTTAGATATGGCAGGAAATGGACTAATCACAAAGCCATCAAATGAACCACAAAAATGCAGTTGGTTCATTAATCAAATCCTGTGTTGTTTCAGATGTTTTTGCTGATTCTTATAAAGCAAGATAGCTTTACCTTTTTCAGATAGTTTAATTCATAATACGAGATTTTCTTTAAAACTAAAATAGGAAGCATGCAGCTCAGAGAACATTTTTAGACAATAAACCATTATGGAACTTATTTGCATGAGTACAACTAAAGGTTATGAGTGACACGGTGTTGCTAAGGTGTCTGTAAGTAAGAGCAGAATATTACTTCTTATGTATTTGCTACCTCAAAACTGCAAAGACAGAAATCAGAATGTGACATATTGGTGATTCAAAGCTCACAGTATGACATGAGGTTATTTACCACCAGGGCAGAATCTGTGCATTTTATCACTTGTTAATATTTGGTAGCACATTTAATATTATCATTTATCATTATTCAAGAACTAAACTGTTTTAAATACTGAGCAGTCTTTGAAAAGCAAATGTTTTCTAGTAAATGTTTTCATGATATATATACCTGCACTGTGTATATTTGTATAGAGATGCACAATCATTATATACATAACCAGTAGTTTGTGTTGATTTTTATTTTATTTTATTTTATTTTTTTTATGGTGTGCTTCCCAAACTGATATTTGAACCATTTGTGCTGTTTGTAACAGTAGTGTTTTTATATGTGAAAATATGTATATGCTATGAATTATTTTTACACATACAATGGGATTTCTTAGCTGCTGGGTATTTCTTTAGTATTTATTTCTTAGGAATTTGGTTAATAATTCATCCATAGGAAATATTAGAAACTCTTTGAAGCTGCTGAAATAAGAAACAATATAAGTAATAATCAAGATCTAGAATTATTGAATCATAGTATGGCTTGGGTTGGAAGAGACTTCAATGCCCATCTGTTTCTAGCCTTGCTGTGGGCTGGTTGCCACCCACCAGGTCAGATTGCCCAGAGCCCCAATCTAGTCTAGCCTTGAATTCTCAGAAGTGTTGGGACACCCACAGATCTCTGTGCAGACTGTTTTTTACAATGGCTTATTAGCCTGTGAGTAAAAAATTTCCTCCTAACATATAATGTAAATCTCCACTCTTTTAGTTTAATACTATTCCTCCTTGTTCTATGGAAAACGTTGTTCTCTTTCCTGTGTAGAAGCTCCCACTAAGAACTGGTAGGCTGTAGTGAGGTCGCCCCTGGAACCTTTTCTTCCCCAGTCTAAACAAGCCAACTCCCTCAACCTATGCTGAAGAGGTGCTCCATCCCATTGATCATTGTGGCCCTCTGGACCCTTTAAAACCAATCCACATCTTTCACGGAGATCCATTTATCCTGCTAATATTCTCATTGCCATTTTGCTTTTCAGAACAAAATCATCTTAGACCCCATGACGTTCAGCGAGGCCCGCTTCAGGCCATCTCTGGAGGAGAGGCTGGAGAGCATCATCAGTGGGGCAGCGCTGATGGCAGACTCTTCATGCACGCGGGATGACCGCCGGGAGCGCATCGTAGCTGAGTGCAACGCTGTGCGACAGGCACTTCAGGACCTGCTCAGCGAGTACATGAACAATGTAAGTGATGCATGCTTAGCACTGATTTGTTTTCTGCTAAATCATTGAACTTTTCCCTAGCAGGAGCTTTTGGTCTGTGAGGAAACTCATCGCTCCCCATAGCGGTAGCATTGAAGTTCCTTCTTGTACACTAAATAGGCAACAAATAATCACATTGGGATAAAATACTTTTTAAATGAAACCAACGTCAGTGGATAATGGCCTGAAAACAGTTTCCACTAATGAAAATGAATACAGTTCATTATCAAAATGATATCCACTGTGCAATAATGGTCATGGTGTGTGTTAAGATGCTACCTATAGATGCTCCCGTGAGATGATGTGTTGGAATGTTTCGGTTAAGCCACTGAAGGTCTTTGCTTGCTGTCGAAGCCATTAAATATTCTGTAGTTATGAAAGCAGTGAGTACTGTTAATCAGTATTGCTGTTCCCACAACAAGGTGTCTGCTGTGCCTTCACAGCTGTTTGTGGATGGACTCAAGAGCTGTTGACAATGTAGTGTTAACCT
Organism: Coturnix japonica; assembly: GCF_054131305.1. Lineage (NCBI taxonomy): Eukaryota > Metazoa > Chordata > Aves > Galliformes > Phasianidae > Coturnix > Coturnix japonica. Next base: position 87,755,048 of record NC_140666.1, on the reverse strand, counting down.
GCAGTGCTTTTGTTCTACCTAACTTGTCCCAGAAAATTACTCCTGAGTCCTGTGGAGGATGGGTGAATTCCCAGGCTGTATAAACAACTTAAAAATGGCAACTTGTTGTTTGAAGAACTATAAAGAAATGCTTTTTTTTTCTGTTCTGAAAAAATGATAGTTGCCATTTGAAACAAGCAGTCCTTGTGAATATTATCACCCTTCTGTGACTTTCTGGGCACTGGAATATAATATCAGTGAAAAGTTTTAATTATATGGTCTTCAATATCTGCAAACAGGTGTTTGAGCAAACATTCTCAGACTGACAATCCTACTTTATGCTTGTCTGTCATTTCTACCAGGCTATGCCTGCATTTTTTGGATCTTATTTTTCTGGTATCATTGAAATATCGTTAGTAAGACTGTCCAAGGATGAACCTTTAACATGGTTACACAGTTATATGGCAGGCTGATAAACATCAAAATTTAATCCTTGAGTTATTTTGTTGTACAGATAGAAGCAATGATGACTTTTTAAGGTATTTATTCCAAATAGTGGTCACCATTGGAAGTAACTGTTAATGCTCGTTCAGAATTTGAAAGAGTATATTTGCTTTTTGTTGTTGTTAAATTGAGTGATGGTTGAAAAGTTCTGGTAATGTGATAGAAAGCAAATTCTAAGCTCTTGCATTCTTATTTAGCCATTATGAAGAGGCTTTGATGGAAGGAAATGTTCTGAATTGCTTGCTATGAAATCTTGCTATATAGAATGATTAGTTAGGTGTCATTTTGCAGGTCTTTCAAAAGGAGATCTGATAGATTGTCATTTGTCATTGCAGTGCATCTTTTTAAGTGCACAGGAATATAATCAATTTAAGTTCTTTTTTTATGGCTATTGAATACACATTGTAAAAACTGAATATATACCCAATTTCCTAAAAAGTGAAGTACTTCTAACTTAAACACATCTGGGATAGGAGAATTTAAGAATGATATTGCGTTAAAGACTGTCTGAGCTGATCATTGTGGATATAAGACGTGGGATTCAGTTTACATCTAAGGACACTTAATGTTTCAACATGTAGATACTTATAGCTAAATGAAGATCTCAGTTCATCTAAAGTAGATGCTTAGTGCTGTTTTAAATTACTGGTTCAGGTCATTTTGGATCATTTCAGCTGAGGCTCTTGGCTGTAGTGTCCCAGTAAGAAGCTTATAGATCTTGTGTTATGTCTGCCAGCCCCACATCCACGTTGTGTGTGCTCTAGGAACAGCGGATGGATTGACTCCTACCTTCATAAAATCAACTGAGACTGAGGTGTTTAAGCTGCTTTTTTAACTGATGGATATCAGGAAAATCCTGTTAAGGCCTTTCGTAAGCTTAGTTTTATAATCTGATGTATGATAAGCTGCATAACTCTATCTGGAGACCTCAGACTATATTAACTAAATCTCCACTAACAAGAACAGAAGATTAGATACCTAGCTTGTAGATGGCTCTTATGGGCATCTACGAAGAAGCTGAATTTCTCTCATTAGTTTACCTTAGCAGAATTTGATTCAATATTTAATTATTATTATTTTTTTTGCTACGGATGAATTTTCTTTGCAATATCACTGAGCATGTTCCTTATCAAAAGAGATTTTATTTGCAAAGTTCTTTTAAAAGTCTGGATAAGTTTCAAATGGGGAAAACTGAATGATGAACACCAAGCTGCCTAACATGATGCAGTTGTAAGTCTGAGTCTGTACCCTGAGATGGTTTGACGAAGATGGACATATTTAACTTCTTCCCACGGAGACTTAAATCTTTGAAATCCTTCTATCTTTTCAAGCCACATAAAATGTTGACCTTTTCTTTTTTCACTCTTTTTGGTAACAGCTTCAAAATGGTGGATCAGTCTAGCTGATGATAGTTGGTCACATCTACGTACTTCTTTGATATTTGTCATGAGATACAGAAAGCACAGAACAAATTGAATATTCAGTGGTCCTAGTTTACAGCTACAGACAACATAATCACTGGATATTTGCAATGTCATTTAGAGTCAATTCAAGGTCAGTCATTCCCCAGCTTAAAACTGTCCCTTTCTAGTTATCTAGTTCTGTGATTGAGAATCAGAGGGGACTTCAAACTGCTTGGTAGCCAAATAGGTTCTGTAATCCCTTTTACCATGTTGACATTGATACCGTACAAATTTGCTGTAGTTAGCATTCTGTCTAACATTAAATTTCTGTAGATACAAAGTAAACTATAGTGCAAAAGAAACAGTCAGAATGAAATCGTCGTTCTTCAAGTTTCAATGTTTTCTTTTCTTTTGTTATTATTTTTTTTCCGTTGTACATGTGGATGGCATTCAAGTCACAAAGAGAAAACTGGGAGGTTTACAGGCAGCTGTATGAAACAGAAGGTTGGCTGTGTGTGATGATACAAGCTGCTTGTGCTTTCTAGCTAAATGCTAAAGGCAATGCAAGGAGAAAAAAGGGGTTTTACCAGATTTTGCTACAAGAAAAGGAGATAGCATCTAGCTGAACAATGTATGAACTTCTGCCTTTTATGTAGCACGGGTTGTGTAAGAAAACTTTCTCCACCTGCAGAACACCCTCTGTGCCTACCTCTTTCTTAGAAAGCTGCCTGTGGAGAGGTGTGCATCTTATCTTCTGTGCCCCTGCAGGGCTTTTTAAGTACATCCGTCATACCTCCTGATATTCCCTGCACCTGTGGTCTGTTTTCATTGCTAGTTGCTTTACCAGCTTTTGGTAGATCAATATATTCTGTTGCATCGCAAAAGAAAATTTAACACATACAACACCGCTGTTTCTCCTGTTTGCCTTTCCAGTCTGAATGGATCCATCACAGGCTTCCAGGTAGATCTTAATGTTCCTAAGGTTAGTTTTATGTCAGGGAGAAATCTCTCTGTGTGTTACCCAAAGTTTACTGAAGTAACTTGTGAAGTTCAGAAAATGGGGTAAACCGAAACCACAAATAATCATATGGGTCTGTGAGCCAGAATCAACATTGGTGAAACTAAATTTCCAGGTATGTGGCATAGGGATATGAGTGTAAAAAAAAAATAAATGCAAATTCCACTTTCAGAACGTTGGCATCCAAATATAAAATCAAAACCAACAAAACATGGAAAGTTCAGTTAAAGAGGGCAGAGGTTTCAACTTAGAAGAGGAAGAAATGGTGCTTCTTTAGTAGTTAGGCCCTTTTTTATGTTATAAAGAATCATCATTGTAGAATCATAAAATAGCCTACGCTGAAATGTTCCACAGAAGCTGTTAAAACAACTGTTTCCCATTTATTTGAATGAGAGTATTTTTTTAGCGAATGGCTAGCTCTGTCCGTGGCCTGTTTTCCTGCTGTTTTGCTTTTGTGGATGCTTTATGGCTTGTGTTGCAGACTGATAGGAAACAGCAATCCTGGATAATTGCTAGCTCCAGCTCTTGAGCTTAGATTCATGGATTAGCAGTGTGTTGCCAAATTCATGTAAACCAGCTCTGGGCACTCTTTCTTGCAAGCGTAAGGGTGCAGCTTGTTGATGTCTGGTTAGGATAAGAAAAGAAGAAAATGATATATATAGAAAAATATGCTTTAAAAAGATGTTCTGACATCATTGGTTTCAGTGCCAAATAAAGACAGACTGTGAATTTTGGGTTGCTGTGGAGTATCACAGACGAATTCGGAAATTGGTTGACAAGTGAGTAAGCCATGACTGTCAAAGATCTCTGTAACCACTTGAGTTCTGGCTTGGAAGGAGTGAAAGTGCACATTTGAATAGACATTTCCCATCTAGTTTGCATACCTAGTTATCTTCTCTAGCCTTTGGACTTGTTGAGTTAACCTTCATTCTCACCCCATATTCTTGCTCTCAGCCACTGCTAACATTTCAGAAGAGCTTGGGTTTCAGTTTGTTACAATTGTATTTCAGGATAGGGAATGCTTAGTGTTGCTTATTGACTTGTTTTGACTGCTCTTTGGAATGAACGCGTCTTTCTGAATTCCTTGTATTACTGCTATTTAATGTATAGGTGTGAGTTTCAGAGTTCTACAGGCTAGGCTTTTTGTTGATATTTTACTGATATTACCATAGGAATAATGTTGCCTACTGTTTGCTCTTTTTAATCTTGTTCTCTAAAGCTGATACCTATTCCTGACTGCTGTTCACTGCAATTGAGGTGCTACAGGCTATAATTCCTGTTTCTATAGAGAAGAAAATGTCATATCTTGAAGATGCAAAATGTGAGAAAACAGAGAGGGAAAATATAAGACTCCAGGCAGTTTTTCTTCACAAATATATCAGTAAAAAGTTTTAACTTCTCAAAGTAAAACTATAATGCTGCACTACATGAAAATGAAATGTCCTTAAAAGACAGCTAAAGTTACTGTGCTTGATTGGAGAATGAAAAAAACCTGATAGCAAAGGGAAATCTATAAACTCTCAAGATACTGTCAGCTCTCGTGTTTAACAGCTCCATCTGAATTCATATTTAAAAGAGAAAAGCAATAATTCTTGTATAACCTTGCATAAGGTTAGCCTGGGTGACAGTGAGCAGTAAATTACTGTTAAGAGATAGAATGATGTCTGTAGTTGTCCTGGGATGGAGGCTGGGCTGAGTGACAGGTGACCAAATGCTGAGTCACCAGGACTGACTGATGTGACCATGACCACATTGGCTGGACAAGATTCTGGTTGTTACTGTTGTTGAACTCCAAGCTTTTTTGATGCATTTCTAGGGAAGAACAGCTTGTCCAATAGTCCATATTGTATTTCAAGCTGGAGATAAGCTCATTTACCACTCACTTTACACGTTGGAATGTTATAAAACAGTTTTGTCTTTCCTAACTTGAAATAAACAACTGGGAACACAGTAGTTATGACTGGAGGAGAAGACTATGTTCCCAATTTGCAAATATTTTATGATGTGCCACAGTGTTTCTTCTCAAGTACTTTAGGCTTTACATTTATGCATCCCTCCTGAGTGCCTCAACTTCTCCTGACTCTACATAAATCACTACCTAAGTATGCTACCTACATTATAACTCCAAAAGGATTCAGCCACGTTTCAAGGAAACTTTTGAGTCTTCATTTTTCATCATCAAGGCCTCATAGGAGATGCCTGGTTTCTTTATGATGTGTTTACAGAAATGCTGCACTGCTTACAATTACACAAGCGAGGTCTTTTTCTTTTTTTTTTTTCTTTCTTTTTTTTTTTTCCACTTCTTGTTTTATTAACTCATTCCTTCATCTTCTCATTTTGCAAGTCCACGTTTACATTTATTTTCATAGCAGCTTCAGTTAACAACATTGATGGTTTTTATTGAAAACAAACAGAGTAGCCCTCTGCAAAGAGAGTCTTCATGGCTTGGGAATGACAGATATGCAAACAATTTGCCTTGGCCTCAGGTTTCTTTGGTCATGGAATAACACAGCCTTGTGGTATTTTGTCTGTTCGGGTTTTTTAATTCACTGGGTCGTGACTTGTGGGACGTTCTGAATTACTCTGCTGGTGCCTTTGGCTTGGTGGTATCCACTGGGGAACATTTTGTAGATACCTGCTGTAGCTGTATTTGTATAGCTGGACCATGATGTGCCTTTGAGAAAGCTTTGTATCTCCTATTAGCATGTAAATAAATCATGAGATTTTTGGAATCTGAAGCTGAATAGCTATATTAGGCTGAAAGATGTTTCTGACAAGGTATTTCCCTCTGAATTAGCATGGGAGTTTTCTAGATTGCCAGTAAATTCAACTAAATGCCTGTATGTGAGGACTTATTTTTTCATTTTCCTTTATCTCTGTATACAATTAATGATGCAATTGACATGAAGGGTCAGAAAAAATATGCTCTAATGATGTTACATTACAGTCCTTTTGTGAATTCTCTTCCTTAATATTACTTCATTGTTATTCCATTATTAACTAAACTGCATTTTTAAGAGTCCTTTTGATACCAGACAGGTTCATTACTGGAAATCTTGCAGTTATTATTTCTGTAACAGAGAAGTACTGAGTCTACTAAGAATACCTGCTCCTTTTAAATTCAGGATGTTTAGACCAAAAGTGTTTTGGAGAATAAGAGTTTAGGCTATCTGAAAATAGGATTGTTAAAGCTATTTGTTCACCTGTAGAAAAGTCTTGGAATATATGGTGTGTCTGATTCATAACTTAAATATTTTTTCCTTATACCACAGTTAGCATTTACAGGTCATTAGTTTGTTATTAGGTTTCTTTTTTTGTCTGCAAGTCAATAGCAGTGAGAAAGTAATTTCTCTTGCATTTTGTATTATATTTGTAGCATTACAATTATTATCTCCATGTGCATCTGTGTATGCATTTTAGTTTCAGTGTTTGCACAGTCCAGATACGTATTGATATGCAATGTATGCTTTTGAATGCAAGGTAAAGCATTCAGAGTGCCTTTATTGTTATTGGAAATGCATCAAAGATAAGCATGAACCTAATGAAATTAGTAAGCATCAGAAATCTGTATCCTGAAGGCCCCATAACATCTTCTGTTCACTTAATGATTTTTATCTTTTATTCTATGCACAGCATATCCACATTCTTTCAATTGAGAAAAACCTGAAGGCATCGATGGAAACTCAAACAGTGTATTAACTATACTCATTTGTGTCTCTGAGATGTTATTATTCTGCAGGTGAGCAGAAGAGGGAGTAACCATAAAGAGACACTGGGGCTTCGTAAGTTTGTGATGAGTGCATAGCAGCAGTGGTATTCTTGGTCAGGGCATTTGTGTCCCAGATTAGGAAATGGGTTTGTATCACTTCTCTTGAGCATTGCCAAAATGTGCTATAGCAATGCATGCAGTCAGGTTTGAGCAGTTTGGTAGATTTGCTTCCTTCTCATTAGTAGCCTGCAAATGGCACATGGAACTGAGGGAAGAGTGGAGGATGTGAATGGAAATTGATCCTGTTGAGTACCATAGAAAAGCAGTAAGGATCCACTCTCCCACAAGCAGGCAGAGAACACAAATCTATGTATGAATGTTATCACAGTGTTTACACTTCTGATTACCAATCCAAACTACAAAACCAGGAAGTTACATTATGGTCCGCTAAGCTCTGCTTTGCATATACTGTGTTGGTTTGAGTTATTCATGTTTTTACCTACACAAGGAGCGATTTTCACTTAGAAGAATTTATATTCATGTCATCTGAAGTCATGGTAATAGATGTCCAGAAGAGGGCACACTTGCATACCAGAAATGTTTTCTAAATAACTGGAGATCTGCATTCCGATGTGGTGTAGCTGCAATCAAAGAAAATGCGATAAAATCTAAAATGAAGAGGTTAATTTTTAGTAGTTATGGGAATTTTAGAAGAAAATAGATTCAAAAGGTTATTTGAGAAAATATATATATTTAAATCAAGTTAATATTAAGTGTGTTAATTATCAAATAGAAATTGAATGTTAAGTTCTACTTGCATTTTTTGAAATGCCTTGATAATTTTATATTTCACTAACAGATTTGCCAAGCAAGGGATAAGAGCTTCCCCTGCTCTTCTGAAATCATTTCAGATGCAGATTTATGATGCAAAGCTCAAGAACACGTGCAACTTAGTACAGACTAATTTACAAATCGCCTTCTACAACAGACATATATGATAAAATACAAAGAAATATAACCAACTTTGCTGGGCTTTGACATAGGGCCTGGAGAATTATCTTCTGGCTTCATAAATACAGTAGACAAATTGTGTCTCATGACCTGGTAACTCATCACTTTTTCTGAGTTATATATCAGACACTCTGGGAGGATGTGTGCTTTATTTTTGTGTCTTTACTTGAGAAATGAAAGGCATGAAAGGCATCTATACTGTAAGCAGCTCCCTAAAACTTAGTGAAATAATAACAGGAAAGAATTGTTTCGTTTCAATGAGAACTGAGGTAGAGGAATAAATTCTTTCAGTATTTTTATTTTTATTTTTATTTTTATTTTTATTTTTATTTTTATTTTTATTTTTATTTTTATTTTTATTTTTATTTTTATTTTTATTTGTTGTAATGTCACATATTGATTCATTGATTCAGTTTTCAGAATATTTGAGAACATTTGGAGACTTTTTAGAGCCATTTTAGCAGGGATTGCAGCTATTTCAAGATGTTGTAGCATGTATTTGACTTCAACAGAATGGAATGAAATGTTTTGTGGAATCTACTGCTCTATAATAAAGCTTTAAGCTTATGTGCTTTATGAAGTAAGCTATGATTAAGCTTAGGTTAACATATTGACTCTGTACTTTTACAGTACATATGTCATGCAGGTTGTTTATATGTTTGTCAGTTAATTAGCTGATACCTTGACTAATTTTTTCATTTCTTTGTCAGTTATTTAAAATACAAAATAAATAAATAAATAAAAATGGGAGAAACCTGGTTGGATGCATTACAGTACATGTAGGTGTTGGAAGTTGTTTGGGGCATTTGGTCAGACTGTGAGTTAAGCACACGAGTTATAATTTCCTTTTATTCAAAGGGAATTCTTCCAATTTATACAGAAGATTGACTCATATCCTGTATAGCATCACAGTTTTTTTGCATTGCTGTGAAACATTTCAGTGTAAAATCAGAGATCCCCAATGACATTTCTGGAGCTTAAAGTGGACAGTGACTGAGTTTTTTCTGATAGCATCTAAAATACCTAGGGGCACAATGTGTAGTAATGTAGTTACTATAAGGCTGTCAAATTCATTGCCAAATCGTATTTGAATCCTGGGATCAGATAAATGAGTTTTTAATTGGGTTTTAAGGGTAAGCTGAATAAGTAGATAAAATAGAATTAACCAGAGACATATTAATTTAATGAAATCTTTGGTCCTCTTAAGCTGTTGTATTAAACACCATTCAGTCTCTGCTGAAAAGAGACATCGTAGTAGGTTAGAAAGAGTTTGACAGTGATAGGTAAGACAAATGATGGTATCAGACGTAATCACTTAAGCACATAGTGACATAACTGCATTATCTGGAACACAGGGAAACCATGAGACTGGTTGACATTCCATTGGCTGTATTTTATCATAGACAAAAGAAGCAATTAAACAGTAGTCCATAACTAAGGGTTTCCAACCTGGTTGTACCATTCACCAGAGGGATTTATTAGGCTACTGAATTATTTGTGTCTTATACAGAACACCAGAAGTTGCTGTGATGTGAACTTGTTATAACCATTTCTTGTAAATTTCTTTTCTTTCAGAGCTATTTTAATGATTGTTTTTTTTTCCTAACATAGAATCATAGATTCACTCAGGTTGGAAAAGACATTAAAGATCATAAAGTCCAATGACAACCTAACCATACTAACTCTGACAATGCTCCACTAAATCATGTCCCTGAGCACCACATCCATACAGTTTTTAAACACATGCAGGGATGGTGACTCAACCACCTCCCTGGGGAGCCCATTCCAGTGCTTAATAACCCTTCCTGTAAAGAAGTATTTCCTGATACCCAACCTAAACTTACCCTGGTGCAACTTGAGGCCATTTCACCTCATCCTGTCACCTGTCACTGGTGGGAAGAGACCAACCCCACTCTCACTGTAAGCACCTTTCAGATATGCCCAAAACTGAACACAGTACTCGAGGTTGAGGCCTCACCAGTGCCGAGTACAGGGGCAGGATGAATTCCCTAGTCCTGCTTACCACACCATTCCTGATACAAGCCAGGATGCCATTGGCCCTCTTGGCCACCTGGGCTCACTGCTGGCTCATATTCAGCCGACTGTCCATCAGTACACCAAGGTCCCTTTCCATCAGGCAGCTTTCCAGCCACTCCTTCCAAAGCCTGTAGGGTTTCCTGGGATTGTTGTGACCAAAATGCGGGACCCAACACTTGGCCTTATTGAAACTCATACAGTTAACCTTGGCCCATCTATCCAGTCTATGCTGATAGTGGCCTTCTCCCCTCAGGCATATCAACACTCCCTCCAAACTTGGTGTCATCTGCAAACTTACTGAGGGTGCATTCAATCCCCTCATCAAGATCATTAATAGAAATGTTAAATAGAAGTGGCCCCAGTACTGAGCCCTGGGAGACACTACTTGTGACCGGCTGCCAACTAGATTTTAATTCATTGGCTACAACTCAAAACATCAATTAGATTTATGAATTGATGGATATTTAGGAGGAGAAGAAATAAAATAAAAAAAAAAAAAAGCGGGAAAAAAAAAAAAGCGGAGGAGGAATTTTTTGCTGTTTGAGTCAGTCATGAAATCATTAGCTCATCGCAAAATTATATCTTACCATTCTGAATGGGAAGGTGAGCACAAACCCTTATGCATGCCTTTTGGAGCCTGCATATATGATGAGGCAAATTCCACAAGTGTCAGCAGAGAGTTGTTTATCATTATGCGAATGCATAAAGGATCTAAAATGTAAGAATTCGAGGATGTAGAAATCTCCATGAAAGGCAGTAAATTCTAATGGTTTAAAATGTGATTGTATACTTTGTTTGTTTTGGGTCTCAGGTTTTATGGGGGCTGGTTCATCTCATGTGTTCTGCATGGATAGCTAGCACATAATGAATCTAAAGGTTTGGCTTCAAGCATTTTGTCAGTATGAGTTTAAATTAAAAGTTATGGAATCAAATGTCTAAAAACTAAAGCATTAAGAAGTTAATGTTTTGCAATTCCACATCGTGGTTTAACTGATGAAAGAAATTTTGAAGCAGAAATATGGAGGCAGTTCATTTCTTTATTTTTTCCCAGAATCTAACAGGGAATTTTGTTTACAGATCTGCCTTAGGTGAACAACCATTTATTTCTCTTGAAGCATTTTCTTTTTTTTCTTCTTTCAATATAAATAAAAATAAATGAATGAATAAATAAAATATATGCCTGATTGCAAGTGTGCAGGACTAAGCTCGCAAAGTACATCTACATCCAACCGCTTGTATGTACCAAACAATAAAGCTTGAAGGCTCATTAGCCTGGAATGACCCAACTGTGTTTTATGCATAGGGGTCATTTCTTTACTAATGAGCCTCTAAGCCAGATGGCTAACCCCACAGTAGTCTAACTGCATTAGTGTGATTTAGATTTTTAGGCAAATTGCTTTTCCTTTTTTTTTTTCTCCTTTCTTTTTAATTAACAAACAGGAGCTGGTGGCAGTGCTGACGGACAGCTTTTTATAGAACTGTGTAAAACAAAGTATTTTGCCTTAGAAGATGAATGGCTGACATGGCTCTTCTTTGTATCAATGTTTAGTACGGTTGCTTATTTCTAGTGGTCATAGTTTGTTAGATGCTATCCCCACGTTCTGAACAGAAAGTTAGTTTGATTGTTTTTTGTCTCTACTGGATTTTGTTTCAGTAGCCAATTAATCAAACCCATTCTTATTGCCTCATATCTGCGTGCAGAGGAGAATATGAAAGAAGAATGATCTGTATGGGTGGAATAATACTATTTGCTTTTTAATGTCTGTCACCTTCTAGAATTCCTCATCTAGAATTTTTAGTTGTCTTTATGAATTTAAGATGTCTAAGGTGACTGGGATGACAAATTGCTGCTTGTTTGGGCCTGGGTTCATATTTCTGTACAAGCCTGTTTCAGTCATGAGGAACCTGGGCATTTTGGATTCCCTCTGATCAGATGAAAGAGTCTGACATCTTCGAAATGTGCTAAGTTTTAAGCTGGTCGTTTTCAAGGGATGCTTTTCAATCTCCATTGTCTAAAGTGTCCTCAAGACAGATTTGGAAATAAGATAAAAATCTACATAGAGAACAAACCTTAAGGGAGGAGAACTTGAAGGAAGGGCAGTTTACTGAGGACAAAGTCAGAAAGTGTGTCCTGGAGATGGCTTTGAAAGAGTGTTTCAAACACTGCATGAATGAACATCTGCTTCCTTTTGGCAATCCCATATTTGAAAGAAATTTTGATACAGTAGGCTGTTCATGTCTGATATAGTGAGTAACTTCAGATGATGATTTACACATATCTTATGGGCTTTTGTTGCAGCGATGTTAAATAATTCTATATAGGTTCTCAGCACTGAAAATTGCTCTTATCTTGAAAGAAGGTGGCTACATTTGAAGGGAAGAACATAAAATGGGTCAGATTTATCTGGCTCGGTATCTTTTCTCTGATAATGGTCACAGGGGGTGACTAAAGAAGGGTATAAGAACCTGACAAACATTGTGATTGTGATTCTTTGCAAAATTTATTCTCTCTGCCTCAAGCAATTTATGGTCCAGGGAGTTCCTACACAAAAGGTGATCTTTTTTGATGAAAAAATGAATAATTTAGGATCCTTTCTTAAACAGTCTGTAGAGCATTAAGGATTTTAGAAATGTACAGAAGTCTCTAGAGTAGCTATTTAGAATCTTTTTTTTTTTTTTTTTTTCCCTTCCTTTTTCTTTTTTTTCTTTTTCTTCCCCTCCCTTCAGTTTTATGAGTTACATAGTCCAGAATAGATCAGGAAGGGGAGAAATGCAACAGCTGCATCCATGCACTTTTGTTTTCCAATCATACGTGCCTCTCACCAGCTCCAATAACTTCCAAAACAATGTGATTTCCCATTGTAGGAGATCTCCCTAAGATTATCTGGAAGGATACAGAGAAGAAGATTGACTGGCACTCTATGGCAGGAATAAGCCACGCTTCCTAAATAAGCCATGTTTATAAAGTCTTGGTGGTAGGTACAGCATCTTCAGATGCTCTTCATCACATAGTGGCATTGTAAATTAAAATGGAGACATGGCAATGTGCTTTTCTTTGTCGGAAAATATTGCAAAATGCTTAGAAAAGCTTTGATTCAGTACAACAGTTTTGCTATAAGCAGTCAAAGTCAGAATCAGGGCCAAAACTGCATAAGATAACAACTTTCCCCTGAAAGGAGGAAGAAAAGTGGTGTCAAAACATTAGAAAAATAAATTAATTTTAGATGTGAAAGTGCAAGAAAATCTTAATGCTGTTTTGATTTGCCAGTATTCATAAATCTGTCTTCAAGAACTGGGGCACAGGTATTTTTCTGAAGGAGATACTAATCAAGGTGGAAGAGAACAGGTGATTTTCTGTTCTATTCTGACTTGTGCTCGTATTTCTTTGACTACACATTTCCTGATATATTAGGTTGTTTGCATGTGTGTCTATGTCACATTCTTAACTTCTGTCTCTCTTTACCCATAGCCAAATGAACTTGTACTGAATGTTTAATGTTAGGTAAAAGCTGTTTTCAAATCTGTCATTACTGTTAAGATTTCTTCTTTGAAGATTGAACTTCTACTTTCTAATTAAGAATGTGAAGCTGGTGTCTGAGTCATACCTTAATTTGTAGTATGGGAAATGTAAGTAGTATTTTTTCTCTTTACTTTGTGTTGCCAAACCAACAGAATGACAGTAATTTAACTGTATTTTTTTTTTCTTTTTTAATCAAACTACATAATTAAATGACTATGAAAGCTAAACATCATTTCACATTCACTGAAGAGTGGTTACCCTTTTACTGCCCTGTAAGCAAAATTGTAATAACAAAATGATAGAGCATCATATACTGTGTACATTTTTATTTGTTAATAACAAATTTAAAATGATAAATACTTTTCCTTCTGTAAATTCTCCTGAGAACTCAGTAGCACTGTAAATGTAATCTGCAGTTCTTTAAAATTATAGTTTAAATAGACCAAGTCTAAAGGGAGTCTGCCTATTTGATTTTCAAATTTGCATCACTTAAAATCTAATCAGACCAACTGTTCAGATTTTTATTAGGTATGAAATACATGAATGGGTTCAAGGCCACGCTATGTATAGCAAATACATACCTTGTGTTACAGCATGGCTTATCTAACTTGTTACTTAGCATGTGATTTGACCTTCATCTCACACAGGCTTCTTGCTGACTCCTTGAGTTGTTACTATATTAAACCCTTCGATTTTCAGTAACTGGTGTTTTATAGGCCAGCAGATTGCATTTGATTTTGTGAATTTGCTGTAACATATTGAGCTGAACAGATTTATGCAGGAAAGTAAAACAAAAATAATACAGCAGGCACTCAGAATTTTAGAACATGAGGGCATTAGGCTTGCAGGTGGTTGATATGGATATTGGCATTGAATATTTTAGTATGGGAGGTAATCTGGTTTTGACAGAACGTTTAGCCAATGCGTTCAGGTGTTTGGATGGTAGTCTGCATGGTCTCATCTACAGGAGACCATAGTGACCATGTGATGTACAACATTATATTCTCACTAGCTGTGCTTAAAAACAGAGCATGCTAAAGTAGATTTTAAAGGCCTTAAGTAATGGAGTCTGTAAAATCATTTCTCACCGTGTAGCATCCCTTGTTAATTTTGATCATAAGGTAGAAGGAGGAATGTCTGTTCTATGTTTTGATTATAATTGTTTGTTCATTGCAAGGTGAATCTAAGAAAAAAAAAAACAACACAAAGTGATTGGAAAAAAAGAAGAAAAGAGGTTCATCTCCTTTCTTAACTATTATGTCAAATCATGAACTCTGCCTTTTCCATCCAAACATTTAATGATGCACTCCAAATTTCATGCCATGGAAACATCTCTTTAAAATATAGTAGACCCAATTGTGTTGTATCTGAGATTCCTATGGGAACAACCAGTAACCTACAATTCATATTCAGGTCAGTGGGCAGGAGCTGTCTGAGTTGTATTTGTTGGGTCCGATTACCATCAGAATTCCTTTTATTAATGATATATTTGGAATATAGCAACCAATTTTCTCCAACTCTTCTTTGAATTACACTTCTTAGAATTAACAGTGTTCACCAATACACATGCTTCAAGTATTCACGATGTCATTGGGTAATGAGTAATACAACTTGAACCATCTACGTAAAGTTTAACAGGTTTAGTCTTATTATTATTGTTTTCTGGAAAATCCTGGATTTTTATTATTTTATTGCCTTGGTAGAACAGTTTGAATATTTGAAGAGTTAAGGAACAAAAGCAGGTCTACCATGGTAACTTTTTCCAAATGGTAACTTTTTCAGTGCTTTTGAGGGATGAATGGCAGTGCTTGAGCCTTGCATCCTTTGCAAGCCAAGAATCTCTTTTTGGCTGTCCTGAGTGATCCGCAGAAGAGTTGAGTTAATCTACAATTTCAGCATGGGCAGCTTCTTGAAGGAAATGTTAAGGCTTTATTTCAGATGGAGCCTTTTGTGGGCTGGATCATCTTGAAGACAATTCAAGCACTGGTTGAATCCCTGACTGTGATTATTGAATCCTAATAAGAATCTGATGAAAGAAAGGGGAGGGAGATTTCAGCAATGCCTGGTATAGAGTTTAAATAGAGTTAAACTTGCAGTTTTCTGCTTTTTGTTCTGTTTTGTTTCTTGCCATCTCCAGAAAGCAATAGCTATCAGGTTTTCTGAGACAACTAAATAGCAGATAGCACCAAACATGGAGAATTTCTGTTGAACAGTTGAAACATTCAATATCATAGGAAACTAAGAACTGTAGGATTTGAGGGAAAGAAATCTTAATATAGCAACTAACCACTATTTTTATAAAACACACCATAAGTATTATGAGTGCCAAGAATATCCTAACCATCATATTGATTTTATAATGTTTTTTTCCCGAATCTAGTATTGCAACAGTGACATTTCATTAGAGTCAATGGAACTGTAATAACTGAAGTGCAACACCAGCTGATGGAAATAAAATTAAATCTATCTTCAATAATAAAGAAGTGACATCCACCAAGAATAGAATACAGACCACTTTTCTAGTTTTAAAATGTTCAATTACAACCAGCTATTAAAAAAAAAAAAAAGAAAAAAAGAAAAAAAAAGTATTTGTTGTAGCTAATAATCAGATAATATCATTTCTCCTAGATTTTGTCAGAAAGTTCCTAAAGGAAATACTTATGCATGTACATGGATATTCACCTCCTTTAACAGAAATCCACACAATTGTGACACATGCATTTTGGAAAATATATTTAACAAAGTTTCTAAAATATCTTCCCATTCCTGGTGACAGATAAATAAGCCTGTTTGAGGGACTGAAAAATATAAATCTAGCTCTCTTTTGATGCTTATTAGAGTACATGCAGAATTTTCAAAAGCATGGACTGCTAAGCATTTGTATATCATTAAGCATCACTTTGGATTGGAAATTCATCATGATTCAGCGAATTATTACTAATACATTTGATTAAAGGAATAACTAAAAATATAACCTAATATATATATATGCAGCATATATATTCGCTGTAATAGGGTTGAAATTATATTACCTGCAGAAATGTCATGATACTAAAAGCTTTCATCAACAGATGTATGGTTGTTTTTTGTTTGCTTGTTTGTTGTGTTTTTTAATTTATTTTCTTATTTATTTATTTATTTTCTCAGAGAAAATAAAATTGCTGTCTTTGATCCCTCATCTGGCTTCTTCATGTGTAGTGACTGCGCTTGACTAGCAGCTTCTTTATTGGTTTTTGTTTTTAACACAGTCTGATAGTGATAGGATAATGGGGGATGGTTTAAAAGTAAGAGAGGGAAGATTTAGATTCAGTATTAGAGATAAATTCTTTACACAGGGGCTGATGAGGCACTGACAAAAGCTGCCAGATTTGGTGGGTGGTAACACAACCTATGGCAGGGGATTAGAAATAGATGATCTTTATGATCCCCTCCAACTCAAGTCACTCTGTGATTCTATTCTGAGTAACAGGTGAAGTAAATTTATTATTGGATATTGGACATATAGATCATCACTTGAGAAAGCAAAGTTTGCTTTCATTGATTTGCTGCATGCTAGAGACACTGGCAAATATATTTCATGCAGTTCATCTGATTCATAGCATTCTGCTAAGGGTTGCTATAATTACATTTTGTGAAGTCAACAAAAGAGGAAACTTGCATCCTACATAGTTTAAGTCATGGCCTAAAATGATAAGAGCTTAATGATTGGACTACTAGAACACTGGACTTTCTAACAAATGTGTGTATGGTTACAGCACACAATTCTTTGGTCCACGTTCTCAACACTGTGATTTGTTGTTGCAAAAGAAATTATTCTGTGTGCATATTTTTCCATATGTAAAGCACAATGTGTAAAAGGCACTATGAGTAAGAGTGTATTTAAGTTGATTTAACTAGTTTAGGGAAAAAAAAAACGTGCAGTTTGTCTTCCTGACTTCATTGAGTTCTGTCTTGCAAAAGGAGGACCTAAACTGAAAGTTCCTTAAGTGACCTTCTGAAAGAGTTATTAAGAATTCAGAACAATTCTTACCATTTTCATCTTGATCTTGATGTCTGTATTACTCTTAGTAGAGTCATTTTCATTTCTCTGGCTCCTTTCAAAATTTCCTGACATTTAACTGACAAGATCTACCTGGAACATAATGCCTGAAGACCCCAGCTGAAAGGGAGCAGAAAGAGCCTGACACTGGGATATGAAATGCAACCTTCTCCTGTCACTTTGATATTAAAACACGCCTAGCACCTGCAACGCTATTTCTTTGATGTGGATGGCAAAAAAATGTAGTTGAGATAAGTTATAAACTCATCTGATTTCTTCTTTACAAATGTCTTCATTATTACTTTCTTCATATTTGGAATTCTATATTTTTGTGGGGCCTGCCAATATATTCATTTTTTCTTCCATGTTCCAGAAAAGATATTTCTTCCTATCCTGATATATTTATTTGATTAAAAAAGTAAGTGGCAGAAGCTGGCCATGGATGTTGGGAAGAGCCAATTTCTATCTGTTCTTTTTGAAACTTAAAAACATTTTCATTGAATTTTTACACTGTTCTATGGAGAGACAGTATATTTGGGAAATAAAAATCTCTTTTTTTTTTTTTGTCATTATTTTTATATCAGGGTGGTTAAGGGACAAATGTGAATTTGACAGTCACTCAACACTACATGTTTTGTAGATGGTGATTTCTACCTGTTGGTAGTATCTTGGACTTAAATAATGATATTGGAGCAGGGAGAGCTGGACAGTCATGATGGAAGCCTATATTGATGGGGAGAGTTGGTCTTCCAGTTGGTTTCCTTACTGAGTTGTTTGCTAGCATCTGTAATTTCTCATAGGGAAACCAAAGAAACATGGCAAACTTGTCATTGTATCTGCCTCCCTAAGAAGAGTGACAGGGTTTTCCATTAAAAATACTATCAGCTTTTGGAACAAAATGCCCAGAGGTCTTCAACAATGCAGCTTTTCAAGACCAGGGTAGACAAAGTGCTGTACAACCTACTCTGATCTCGTAGCTGACACTGCTTGGTGCAGGAGATTGGGCTATGGGAACTGTGAAGTTTCTTCCAACCTGTATGATATTATGGTTTAAGAGAGTTTGGACAAATCAAACAGGCCATTTGACATTCAGAATTCTTGCACATTTGCAACTGAAAACAAACTACTTCTGGCATTTTGCAGTATGTGCTGGAACTGGTATTCTTGTCAGCTTAAGCAGCAGCACAAAAGTACAATATTAATTATTAATGTCTACTATTTTCTTGTAGATGGATAATACCCAGGTACACTTGACTCCCATCTGACTCTCCATATGCTTCTGCCAGCTTTTAAGCTAAAAGCAGATATTTGTTGCTTTCATCATATTTGCTTCCTTTTCCTAATTAATAAAAAGGAAAAAGGATCATGGTGTCTTGGTGTTTGTTTTTTTCTTTTTCTCAAATTAAGAAAAATAAAAAAGGCCTTACTGCAAAATGTACTCAACTCTGTGAAGTAAATTCTGTAGAGAAGTCATGAGCTTTGGTTCTTTGTGTGAGTCCTGGATTCTACAAGAAAGACTATTTGAGAATAATATCATGTAATAAACAGACCAACAACAACAAGACACACACACAAATACCCACATTTGTTTGCTTTTCTAATTCATTTTGAGAAAGAACACAAGTTATAGAAATATTCCATAGTTGGGGAAATAAATAAATAAATAAAGGTTTGATAGATTAGAGGCTGGAGGTGGAAGAGTCTTCATCTGAGAGATGCGTTTGTTCTGTTATTGCTTTTTGGTATAATTTTGCTTCTGCATGTTATGACAAAATGTAGCATTTGTAAATCATACTTTCAAACTTTTTCCATGGCCATTTG
This sequence comes from Coturnix japonica, assembly GCF_054131305.1. Lineage (NCBI taxonomy): Eukaryota > Metazoa > Chordata > Aves > Galliformes > Phasianidae > Coturnix > Coturnix japonica. The sequence continues at coordinate 87,736,007 of NC_140666.1, read as the reverse complement.
AAATTATTTTAAAAATATATTTTACATTTTCTTTTCCTAGCCAGGATGTTGGAAAAAACTACCCCCATATTTCCCACAAATATGCTTGCAGTTTGCTAATAAGTTAACTAAATTTAGAGCTTAAGGACAGGTTAGTAACTTGCATTCCTTGTAAAAATTCACCAAAACAGCACTTGCCAGACAAGTTCTTTGCTACTTATCATTTCAAACAGAAAGAGTGATTTATGAGTATTCCAGTGAAAATGACTTTCTGCAAACCTCATCTTTCATAAAGCAAAAGAAGACTAATGAGGGCCATCTTTGTTTTAGGAAATAAATCAGGTTTCCTTGCAAATGCATCAGATTTCTTAATGCGTCTGTATTTGTACAGCAAATCTGTTGAAACAGTGATTTGCATTAGACTTTGCTAGATCATGCTAATTTATAAGAAGAAGAGCTCACCTTTAAAGTAAGTTTCTTTTTGTAGTTTTCCACTAAAGTTCTTTGAATTCTGTGGCAGTATCGTGTGTTCAGTTAACCTAATTAAAGTGCATTGATTCTCACTTAAACCTTGTTTAAACTATGGAAGTAAAACTGTTTTCTATGGGAAACGGGATTTTAAATTGTGTTTTATGAGAATGTAGAATATTCTTTTCTGATGAACGAGCTTTGATGTAAGCCTTCAAATGATGAATGAATGATAACTAAATCACCAAATTACATCATACAAAGAGAAACAAGAAGGGGATATTCTGATTCTAATTCATCTTTCACTAGATGACATTTACTTGGACATAAGTGTTTTCAACCCAATTTTTGAGATTCTTAACAAGTTATGTTACTGTGGCTTCTCTGTGAAGTTCAGATTGATGAATCCAACTGTGTGCTGATTCCATGATAAAATTTCATTAAATTAGTTTTAGGAAAATCCTTGAGATAATCTACAGTAAATACGTTTCTTAACCAAAATCACACTATAATTGCTTCATAGAAAAATAAGCCTTAAAAGATTATTAGATATCTAAGGCATCAAAGAAGCGGAAATTTCTTATTCTGTTTCCAGAAATGTCATTTTCAGGCCAAAAAAATGTTGATGATGTAATTGATTATTATCAATGCCATTGCATTGATCCCGTCTCCCTCTTCACTTCTCAAACATGGTCTGGAAAGGGAAGTTTCATGTAGTTACATCCTTCACTCAAGAAGGGTCTGAATCTGACATTTTGGGGGGTGTTTGAAAGTACCTTCCAACTTTGTACTGAGAATGAGAAAATGTAGTAAGTGTAGTAGAAGCACTGCATGTGCATTTGGGGCAGCAGCCTATTTTTGTTACAGCTGCTTTTTGTTTGCAGCTTTTCTTCTTTTTTTCTTCCTGTTCCTTCTCTCCTTTTCCATGTGTGCTGTTCTTGATCTCTATTAAAAAAATAAAAGATGATTTTACATACTTTTAAAGGCTCAGAGAAACCAGTTTAATGTTAGAGCTCAGGTTCTGGAAGAATCTGTTAATGCATACTCAGAGGAGGAGAAATCAGAAATTCTCTGTTCACTGCTGGTTTTCTAGTTGTGGAAACCCCCCCTCTCCTCCCCCCAAGATTTCCTACATGGATCTCAGTATACTTGCAATACTTTTCACTCCTAAACAAGAATTGTTAGCAAATTATGTGAGGCGAGCACTTTGGGTGAGTGTTCGAGGAGTTATGGTTATGTTACTCAGTGAATAAGACAAAATATTGGAACTACAGAGGAACTGCTCCTTTGTTCTATGACTTCACCAAGGTGAAGGTAAGTGGCATTCAACAATATGTGGCTGTTTGCTCACAGTCTTTATAGTGTAAATGCTTGGGAAAATCTGCCTGTCCATAATAAATCTAGTGGATCATTAGGATTCTGTGTATCTTTAACAAGCCACTAACTCATTTTTTCTTGTTTTACTGATTTCTAATTTATATAGAAATATATCTAATATATCTTATATAAATAAATTATAATACAATTTATAATTTTAACAATTATGGGTCAGTGCAGAGATTAAGGTAAATACAAGCATTGAAGAATTTTCCTTCAGGGCTCCAGCATGGAATTGTAATAAACCTTGATGAGATCTGGATTCTCAGAAATGAGATCGCCTTGGCAACCAAGTCTTCTTTTGTCTGAAAGAAGCTAATCAGTGATTTGGCTGAGGAAAGCAATGAGATAAAGGATTTCTGAGGCATTTCTTCTCTTTTTGGTCCTCTTCTGCTGTACAAGATGGTGGTAAGTGGTTTGTATCAGCAGCTGGGTAAGGCTCCTGCCTTTCCTCAGTGCACACAGACTCTCAGAACACCAAAGAGAATTAGCAAAGCCCTAAGAGAGATAGGAAGTATTCAGCTTTTTTTCTACTGAACTGTGTCAGCTTGGATTTTATTCACTGAGTGAATACAATGATGCGTTGAGAACGATAGAAAACCTTTCTGCATGTTCCTATGCATTTGCTTTTTTGGTCTTGTCCTTGAGGTGTAATGTCAAGAGGAGGCTGTCTTTGGTAGGATGCTGGGAATTGAATGAGTACTAGTGCTGGATATGTGAGGACTGGTGAGTCAAGCCTGGTTCCTGCGGTTGTTTGGTAGCTGCACCATCAGCCTGCAGAAAGGAGGAATGTCTACTACCTCAGTATTCACAGATCTTAACTTTATTGCCAAAAGCTTTTGATTTTTCTGAAAGTTTGAAACATTTTGATTCCTTCCTCTAATAGTAATGTACCTTTTCAATCTGACTCCTATAATGCAAATCCCAAATCATTTACAGGCATTCTAGCATTCATGCAAGAGATGAAAATGTAATTGAATCTTCTCCCAGCTTAGATGGACATGGGAACTTACAATGTTTGTTTTATTGGTTTACTTTTGCTTTTTGCTAACATTGCTTTCACATTTCTCTCCTAATTACTTTTCTGACATTGTAGTTGTCGTTTTCATTTTCTTACTGAGCTGTTTGTTTGTGTGGGAGAGAAAGGTGCAGGGAGGATTTCAAATATTTAAATATACCAAAGTTGTCTTTTTGAAGTGTATTTGAATAAAGTGTAATCATATGAGTTATACTGGATATCGTCCTCAATGATCTATTGGCCCTACTCTTTGGTTTCTACTGATTCATGGAGAAAAACAGTATGGATTTACTTGTCTGAATATTTACCTGCTTCCTCACCCAAAGAAAATAATTTCTGGTATTGATAATAAGGTTTAAGTTTACAATGAAATCTGTAATACCATGATAGAAACCCAGTTGTACCATTCAATCACTCCATTGTACCATAAAGAAACAGAGAAATCAGATGTAAAGCAAACAAGTCAGAGGTAATTTCTTTTGCATCTCATGCATTCTTCACTTTTAGATTTTTTAGAGGCAGGAATTTAAGTGATTATAAAGTAGGATTATTTAAATCCATGGAAAATAGAATGTTAGGTGTTGTCTCTATAATCACCTCTATAATCACCTTAAGAGTTTATAGCCTACAAACTGCATGAAAGCATACTAATGAGGAATTCTGACGTTTCCCAGATAGGCCTTACCTTTCTTCCACTTCTTTATGTAGTTGTTGTTGCCTGAATTTCATGGGCATCTTAAGGCATCTCCAGAATCAGTATGTATATTCATATATGGTGTACATCTATTAAATCATATTTCAATACAGATAATGAGTGGTTACATCCTTTTTACTTTTTTTTTTTTTCTAATTTATTTTTATTTATTTATTTTGTGTACCCTAGCAGAACTCAAAAGGATTGACCACAAATACAACGACAATGTTTCTTGCATAAGTCAGGTGCTGAAGAAGAGCTCTGGTTTCTATTGTAGAAGTGTATTTATCTTTAATGAAGATTTTGTTTATATATCTCTTAAAAATACTTTTTGTGTTATTTACCATGTTAACTTACAATTTTTTTTAGAAGTACTGAAATCAGCAATAAAAAGTCTTTGGATTTTAATGTCACTGATTCGGACCATTGAAAAGGCAAACACCTAATGTAATCTGGGTACTGTTATATGCTGATATGGATTTCCTATGGCTAGCTATAGGTGAAAGGAATAGATAATCAAATGTTGGCATGTTCTTGCAGAAACTGAATGAAGTAAAAGTCCCTATTTATTTTCTTTTTCTCTTCTTTTTTTGTTACTTGTCACTGTTACTAGCAGAAGTTAATGGAAAATAAAGCTAACAATGTAGATTGAAAGAGCAACTGTAAACATGACATCAAGGCGTAATTCATCACCTTTCTGTCTCCTTATTGGCAGTTTCTCAGTAGCATAATCTTCTCCTGCTTTCAAAACACTGTATACGCATTTTCTAGCCTATCTTTTGAACTTTTTAGATTCATAGTGTTAGGTTTAAATCATTACCAGAATCCATAGACAATGGGCCATGTTTAGGAAACAAGAAAAGCATTCTTAGAGAAATGTTTGTTATTTTATAGTCTCAAAATGATGTTTATACATTAAGCTTTGTATAGAATTTGCAGGGGAACGCAATGTAGTAAGTATTATAAAAGTAAGTAAACACAAAAACAGAGAGAAACTTGAAGAGCACAAGGTGTAGTATTCTAATCTCATTGTATTTATTTTTAACAGAAGGCTGATAGTACACATAAATTGTTTGTATCCAACAGATGGAAAGGAAGGGAAATTTGAAGCATTTTGGAACATGGAAGAAAGCCTAAAACTCTTACTGTGCACTCAGAAAAATAGTTCAGTACTTATATCAGTAATGGGAATAGACAACAACATTGTTAATTAAAGGCATTTGTGGCACCATTTAATATATTTAATTATGAATACTGTATTCAGTATCTTTTAAGTAGGAAGTTGCACAGAATACCTTCAGGTTCTATCTTAACTTTCTGAAAGAGAAGTTCTAAAATCCTGTGGAGAAACTGGTCTGGAGTCCAAGCTTGCAAATCCCTAAAATGAGAAACAAGGGAAAGAAAAGGAAATAAAAGCATAAGGGAGAAATGCTAGCCCAGGTGCTCTAAGTAGATAGCAACGTCAGAAGTTTAAGCGTATCTCTAGGATATCATAGAATCATAGAATCACCAAGGTTGGAACAGACCTCCAAGATCATCCAGTGCAACCATCCACCCCATCCTTGGGCAGTCCTGACCACTCTTTCAGAGAAGAATTTTTCCTAATATCTAACCTGACCCTCCCCTGGTACAACTTGAGGTCATTCCCTCTCATTCTATCACTATTTATTTAGGAAAAGAGGCCAACTCCCACCTTGCCAAAATATGTTCTGTCACAAGAAAGTTCTTTTCTTTCTCTGGAAGTTTGGTCAAATTTTCAAATGCTTTGGATTTGTCTTTAATAAAAGATGCTGCCCTGCACAACGAGAATTTATTATTTTGTTTGGAGTATTCAGAAAAGTCAGCTCAAATGGCCAAAGTATTCTTTTACCATTTCCTCATATATCACTTCCTGCCTTATTCTAGATAAATAACTAATTCAGAAATAAGTCATGGGATAACTGCAGAGTCACTGACTGCAGCAGCACTGCGTCTCTCAGCTGACTGATGTCCCTTATTCCTATCTATGTTATATTTCACTGTGATATAAAGTTCTGGGACTACACTATATATAAGCCTTTCTGTTGTAATGGCCTTGACATGACAAATTGGGAATCTTGTTTAGATTTCAGCAGCCACACAGGTGGTTAGAGTTATTTGAGAATGTAAATCAAAACTGATATTATCTATCTAAAGTTTGTTCCGAGGGGTGCAGTTATAACTTTCTATGGCTTTTATGGGCGAGCATTCGTTAGCATGTAAGTGTTCTTTTTCTGCTTATTCCTTTCAACTGGATATGTTTTTGTGTATTTTGATATAAACTTGGTATATTTATTTTGGGCAGGGCTGCACTTAATTGGTATACTTACTTGACATTGTAAGTATATTGAAAGGATATTCACTGATAATATGAATTTTGAAGGTTTGAAAGGTAATATATTGTGGTTTTTTTGTATGTTTGTTTTCCATTTTATTGTAGTATCAGTTTTTAAATTTTCCTTCTCTTGCACTGTACAGAACTTTCTGGCTTTATCTGAATGGCTTTACTGGCTATTGAAAAGTAGATTGTCCTGTCTAAAAAATAAAATACAACTGAGAGTCAAATCCCCAACACTGTGCATCAGGGCTGCTTTTTCATTTTGTTACTTAAGTCCTCATATAAAAAAAAAGTCGTGCTGTTGTCTCCTTAGATCAATTCATAAGTGAAGACTGAATCTAACTTCTGAAGTGCCACTTCTTCAACTATAGACATTAAACCTGCATAGGGCCCACTGATTTTGCTAACAGTTAGCAAAATTAATTTTGGAGAAGGATGATTTTATATATGAATTAATAGACTGTTTTCCCTCATCCCTGGTGACTCACAGCATTCTGTTGTGTTTTATCCCCTTTTTTTTTTTTTTTTTTTTTTTTTAAATGGATTTTTTAATGACTAGTGCACTTAAAACTTGAAAAGAAATTGAGCAGTGCTTTCCATTAGAGTAGTATGAGAATCTGCTGTCTCCTCTATAAAAAGTAGTTTATACATGCAAAAAACAATTAATGCACCATCTAATTGGTGTGTCTCCATTTTTGTAAGATGAGATGGGTTGATGTCATTGAAGTCCACTCTCAGATTTCCATTACAACTACCCCAGGAATTCCGAAGTTCTAATCAGTGTTTGTGCTCTAGTTTCCTTTTGGTGTCACAGGAGATCTACATAAATAAATATGAAGAGGATGATTTATTTTCATGTTAAATATAAAATAATGTGTTTTGTGAGAATATACAAATCTTTCTTGGGGGAGGGGAATGAAAGCCATCCTTATATTTCTAAAAGACAGAGAACATGATGAATGGGCATCACTGTTAGAGCCACCTACATATAGTGAATGTTGTAAGCATCTAAATTACTGTCAGAATTGAGGTGATTGACAAAAGACAGTAATAAACACTCTTGAGGATCTCTTTAAGTCATTATTAAACTTCTATGGCACTCAGTGAAAGGGGTTTATTAATGTAAGTTTCTCCTAATCTATTAGATCCTTTGTAGAATGTAATGCTTTTATGAAAACCAAGTTATGAATTCTGGCTCAGAGAATCCCTGAACAAAAATTGCTTGAAGGATCTGCCAAAGGTGATGTTGAAAAACATTTCTGAGTTCCAGCCTTATATTTAGAGTTGTGTAATTAGAACATATCTTGAATGCTTTACTGTACCCTTTGAGTAATAATCAGGTCTTTTTTTTTAGCTTTGAAAGATAAATATTTTAAGAACCTTCTTAAGAGATGCTTGCTGTCCTATTAAGAGCAAAGGAATATGTAGCTTCTAAGAGGAATCCTGTATCCATGGTAATCAGAGAGATGTTGGCCTATGAGATTATGGAAGGAATATTCATGAAATGAAAAGAAACAAAAGAAGATCCAGAATGTTTACTGGAATCTTCCAAAACTAAAATATAAACTTACAAAAAAAACACACCACAAAATGGAAGGTTTATCCATATGGTAATAAATAGAGATGAAAGAAGTGCTGCCAACACAGCAGTAAAAAAAATATTCCATAACCATTGAGTTACAGATTTAAAATTTCATCCATAATTCACTGATTGGAATGTAATTTTATTTACTGTTTTGTTAATCCTTTCCAATAATATTAAATCATATTGTTCTGTGAGGCATATTTAATGAGATATTAATGCATCTAAAAGATTAAAGAGGCAACAATTAGATCCTGGCTCTTGTTTGTTAATGAAGGAATTGCTTCTGTCAGATAGCCAGTGTATGAGGTGTTTAAGAGTTAACTAATGCCTTCAGTTAACAATAAATTCTTCATTATGTATGATTATGCTTGTAGTGGCAGAAAGAGCTCTTACCGTTCTTTTGTCTGATTACATCACCCGCTACATTAAGTTCATTAGAAATATTAAACAGTGAATAAAGGCCAAGGCAGATGAATCATTTTTAATGAACGATGAATGTTACTGAGACCATTTATTGGGTAAAGAGGAGTAATAGTTTGGAATAATGTTTTTTTTCTCTTCTTGTTTGCTGTTGAAATATATGCCTTCCTGGTGGTTTTGTTTTTATTCTATCTTACTTTATTATTATTATTATTAATTAGCTTATTAAAAACTTTAGGGGAAAAAATTGATGGTCAGAACTTAAAATCATCCAGTAATTTATTTTAGTTGCTTTCAAAATTTTGAAAATGCAAGTATAAATGCCTGTATGATCATTTCTGTGTCTGCTTGTAAGCTTCCTTATCTCAGCCTACTCTGAATTAATGATCTTTAGGAATTTCTTAGAGACTACCTGAAATAAGAAAAATCCTCTAATCTCATGAAGAAACTTTGCATCCTGGATATTAGCTATTTATGTCAAGGCCTTTTCAGAAAATTCAGTGCTAGTGGTTTCTTCTCAGGAATAGAGAGGATATCTATCATTGAATCATAGAATGGCAGGGGTTGAAAAGGACCACAATGATCATCCAGTTTCAACCCTCCTGCTATTTACAGTCACCAACCACCAGACCAGGCTGCTCAGGGCCACATCCAGCCTGGCCTTGAATGCCTGCAGGGATGGGGCGTCCACAGCCTCCTTGGGCAACCTATTTCAGTGCATCACCACCCTCTGGGTGAAAAAATTCCTCCCATCTAACCTAAACCTCCCCTGTTCTCAGGTTTTTGCGTATCTCTGAGATCTGCCCCAGTTTATCCTCCTAAAAAAACTGTTGTATGATCCACTGACTCTCAGTCTTGTATAGAGTTGTACAGTCTTCCCTTTTTACTTCATCATCATTTCAGTGCCCTACTTTTGCAATCATTTTCCTGTATATTGACAGTAATTTCAGTTGAGATTGAGAATCTCTTTCCTTAGGCAAAATCAGGTAAGAAATAGGAGCATGCTAAGTGGAAGGAATAAATCATGTTTGCAGATGCTACTGCTAGTTCAGAGACTGCGAAAGATTTGACATTTGCTATTACTGAGCTTTGACATTTACTATTACTGAAACGGGTTTTTAACAGCATCATTTAATATTGTTTTATAAAGTAGTTTCTCTGTTGTTTCTTGGTAAAACAGCTGTACTATATCTGAAGGAGTAGGGATTGCTTTTTAAAAAACTTAAGAGCAAAACCAACAATTCATTAGGTAGTTTCTAAATCTATTTATCTTGCCTTATATGTTCTTATGACTATTGTCACTGACTAGAATTTTACCTAGTTAAAATGTCCCAATGAGAAAAAAAAAAATAAAAATAAAAATAAAAATTAAAAAAAAGCCACCAGGTTCTCCTATAATAAAACTTCTGAATAGTGTCAGTAATTACCTACATGCTTCTGTAAGCAAATTCGAGGAAGCCTATGTCTCTCACAGGGAAAATTCTCAAGACAAGTAATCAGGTTTTTGCTTCATATATATTCATATGTCAAATATTGCTACTTGTAATTGAAAAACAATGTCATTATAATTCTGTATAAAGTTACGTGATGTGAACATTGAAGCATTAACTTAATCTTTTAGCTGAATTGGTAAATAATCTTAATAGCTATTTCTTTAATTGTTTATATTTTTCAACCCCAGCACAAGAAGATGCTGCTAAAACTCCAGTACTGTTAAAATCATTTCAACAGAATGAATTATTATTCCTTTAACATACAGTTAAAGGCTTTTCCAGTTATAGAAGTGCCACATTGATTTCATATTTAAGATTTTGTTTTGCACAATGTTCATATTGCTTGATAACAGAATACTTAATCTTCCTATGGTAGTTATACACAGAAATTTCTCCCCAGCATTAATATGTTCATTTCTAGCCAGGCTCATATGAAGAATTTTAAGTCCCAGTAGACAGAAAGTAATTGAGGAAATTTAGCTGATGCACTTCCATTTATGCACTTCATTGAAGAGTAGCTTACCCTTTAACAAGTTTGTGTTATTTCAGTGTTTTAATATTTATGTACATCTTGTGTGTCTCAAGACTGGGAAATTATAGAAGATACATTTTCACGTATAAGAAAAAAGACACTGAGTGACTTGTTACTTATATTTTCATTTGAAACATAAAGGCAAACAGATGAGTGTAGATACTGTTTGTCAAGTTAGAGAAGTAGCAAAACTCACCATTTAAATTCAAGACAGAAATGAAAAGTAAAGTTTTTGAGATTTTTCTGGTGGTCTAATTTTGCCTCATTAGCAATTACACAGTTTTGTTTCTCTAAGAAGTCTTCTAAAGTCTTACCTGGTTTTAAAATCAGAACGCCTCCATCAGATACATAATTTTGATTTGTATATTCAGGTAATTGAGTGTGTTGTGTGATTGACACACCAGAGAGATGGGATGCCAGATGGTGGGACCTATAGAGACTTGAGCAGTGGGCCCAGGTGAACATCATGAGGTTCAACAAATTCAAGCACAAGGTCTTGCTCTGGGGTCAAGGCAACCCCCATTACTAATACAAGCTGGGGGGTGAAAAAATTGAAAACAGCTGTGCCAAAAAAGATCTGTGGGTACTGGTGGATGTGAAGATGGACATGAGCCAGGAATGTTCCCTCACAGCCCCAAAAGCCATCTGTATCCTGGACTGCATCAAATGAAGCGTGGCCAGCTGGGATAGGGAGGTGATCCTAGGACATTTAATTCTCAGGCATTTACTAAATAATTTTGATTTCTGATATAAATTCAGTTTTTCAAAGATTCAGAGTAGCTAATTAAAATAATCTGGTATTTTCTTCATTACTCTAATTCTTTGCTTTTTCTGTTTCTTCTATTTCAATTTACAACTTAATAATGAATAAAAGGATCTTACTTTAATTACCTTCCACTATAGCTGTGAGAATAAGCAAGCAGTAATCATAGCCATTACACCAAGTGCTGCAACTTTAAATTTCTGACCCTACCAGACAGAGCATCTTAGTATAGTTGAATAGTTCTAATTATTGCTTTCTGTGAATGCTGCATTTTGAACTCTGTGCCCTGGACCATCTTGTTCACAGCTAAGAAATAACAAGAGCTTTCATCAAATTGCAATGAATTCTCTGACATTTCGAGATAACTGCTAGATCCAGCAGAGGGACAGAAAATAATTGCCATTCAAATATATTATTATTTGTGGTTTACTTCTTCCTTCACTGAAATTCCTAAACTCTAAGTTGGAACAATTATTTGGGAGGACATGGAGTCTATTTAATTAGGTCCTTCACACAGGTAAGACCTCAAAACCTCACTGAAATATTCCTCATCTGGATCCTAATGGGGAAGTTAGTTTGCAAACAAGAACTGCAGTCCTCTTTGTAAGAGGAAGGCCAGTTTTACAAGCATACTAGACAGTAGGTTTAGATTAGAAAGTAGGAAGAAATTCTTAACTATGATCGTCCTGGCACAGGCTGCCCAGAGAACTGTGGGTTTTCCATCTCTGGAGGTTCTCAAGGCCAGCCTGGATGGGGCTTTGGATGATCTAATCTGTTGAATAATGTTCCTGCCTATGGTGGGTTGGGATTAGGTGCTGTCCTAGCAGTCTGTGAGAAGGAGTTTGCTAGAGAGAGAAAGGATGTAGGGAGAACTTAGGGAAGCTGTGAATTTTATGCTTTTTCAGCTTCAGCAGGACAGGATCTGCTATGGTTGTTTATGTGGGAAGTGAGATCTGTGGAGGCTCTCAGTGTCAAGAAAGTTCAAGGATCAAATGGTTTATGCTGAAGGTGAAAAATGAATGATTGGAGCAGCTTATTTGTCATTGAAACTTTATTTTCAGAATTGTGTTATTAGGTAAATTAATGTTGATATTACCGTAGATGAGAATTAGGAATATTTTTTAAGGAACTTCAAGTAATCCTCTGGATTGTCCGTGCTTTCTTGAAGTCCTCAAATTATGACTCAGCCATTTCTGACAAAGGAAGCACTGGATTTGCTGGTGTGTTAAAAAGTTGTCAGAGTTGTGAGGGGGAAAAAAGCAAACAGGCTAAATTTAGTGCTTTAAAAAGTGATTATTTTAATTTCCATTTGACTCTGTTGAGTTTCAAGATACACTTATGAATATTTTAATCTTCATGTTTATGGAAGTACTATTATGGAATATAAAAATGATACGAGCAATATAGGAATATTAGCGGAAGGACTTCTTTAATATTCCAATATAGCCTTTCCATTTCTATTCTCTAAGATTATTTCCACGTTTTTATATTTTATCTGTTCTATTTTAAAAGAGAATCAACAAGGAAGTCAATATTTAAGTCTTCATAGTCTGTGTACATTTTAGTAAGTCTTAAATATAACGTTCTGTATAACGTTTTTTAGAATGTCAGAATTATTTTTGCCTGTAAAAATCTTCAGCACTTTGCTTCGCTAATGTTGGAACATGTTTGACTACCAGTTGTTAAATAAGCCTGCGTTATTTAAAAGTGTAAGAAGAACATTTCAAAAGTGAATTGGAGTGTATTTATTTTAAATAGGCAAATTAAGCTGTCACAAATACCGTTAAGAATATTTTTTAATAGACAGCCTTCGCATGATTCTCTAAATTAGTGATTTAAAATTTCATTTTACAATGATCAGGGCTTTTCTTGGTGTTGGCTTTCCTAGCTTACTTTGTATTTAGTTCATTTCTATATATGCCATATATATATTTCTATATATTTTATGTGTTTTGTTTTGTTTTTTTTTTTTTCCTCCAACTCAACTAAATGTATAAGAGCATATAGCTCAAGACAAAGCATTTAGAAAAGTTCCAATATTAAACACATTTCTATTACAGGAGGTTATTTCCCTGTTTGAAAAACTTTGTGGGAAGTCATTCCAGTTCTTTTAATACTTCAAGAAAGTAATGGATCTTCTGCTTCCAAAGTTTTGTACTACCAGATTGTCAACAGGAGTGTTAAAGTAATCCAACTTGGTTAACTTCACCACTGGACACAGCCATCCTTGTTGTTATCGTGATGGCATTGTAAGATAAAAGGTAGAAACTGTATCAGACAAAGCTGCTTATCACATCACTGCTAGCTTCCTTAGAGATTGCTTTACATTACAATAGACATTTGATCTTCCACTGCTCCTTGGTGTTTATGTCTTTTCTCATAGGAGTGTGGGTTTATTTGGACTCCACTTCATTGGAAAAAAAAAATAAAATAAAAAATGATGAAGACAGCAGCTACAACATACTGCTGGAGTCTGTATTCTGAGCCCCAAGAGTCATGTGGGCTATTGATCTCTTTGGAAATCAGTGCAATGAGATTTTTGGTTGGCAGGCGAGCAATAGAATCCATTGTTCTGCAAAGTTATGCTTTAAAATTGTTTAAATTGAGCAAAGAAGTGATGAAGCTGCATAAAGAAAAGCATGAAAGCCAATGGAACAGAGATAAATGAATGGTGAAAACCACTGAGTAAACAGAATTGTGGGTGGAAGTACTTGAGATTGTTCTGACTCCAAGTTATTTACATGGGAAACATCAGAACTGTTGCTACAAGGCCTACATGTGTTATTGTCTGGAAAAGACAGACTGATCATTACAAACTGTGTCTGTATGTGGGAACACTGATATAATTTTTACATTAATATTTTGTCTGTCCATTCTAGCTGTTTATGATCAGCTAATCTGTGTTACATCAGATCAAAATGGTAGTTAGAGAACAAGTCAGAATAGTGATCTAGATAAGCCAACATTTAAAACTTAGTAGCCAGGATAATTAGTTTTAAGGAAGATACTGATTTAGTGCACAGCAGTTTGGATTATAGCAGTGGAGAAGCAGAAAGGAAAACAATCCAAAGCCAGGGGGTAGTTAAGGGATTCATCTTGCAAATAGGGAAAGAGATCTGGAGAAAGGACTGTCAAGTGCCTGAGGAGAATGGCACACAAATCAATACAGAAATAGGGAGTGGATCTGCATAGTGCAGACTCTCTGGTGCAGAAAGGAGATTCTGGAACTAAGCTGAATTATGCTTAGATAAGTTAAACAATACGTCTGCACTTCAGAAAGAAAGCAAGATTCATCTTCTGAAATTGCGTGCCTGCCTTTCAATTAAGTTCTGCTTTATTTTTGGAAAGAACAGCTTCTGCAAAAAACAGTTCTGTTTATAGGAATTTTATTCTGTCACAGGCTTCCAGAGGAAAGGAGTTTACAGGTTTCGGTCCAAACAGCTCAATGTAACTTGTAACTGTGAAGATTTCCAAGTAAGATTAATATAACTGTGTGGACCCATCTACAGAAAACTCACATTACTAGGCGAGAGGACCTGAAAGAGGTTTCAAAATTAAGCTTGTTCTGTAAACGGCAAGAACCTTTGCAGACACTCAGTGTGAAGACAAGAAAGAGGAACACAGATGTATTTTAAGACGGATTATGATTAAGGAAGATATAAGTTGTCATATGATATTCTGAAATATAATTTAGTATATACTAATATCATTTTTTTCCCCTATCTAAAAGTACTTGTAGTCACTTTACTGAGTGTTTACTAAAGGAAAGTAATGAAAACAATCACTGAAAAACATTGTAGATTGCTCACATTACAGGAACATTAAGCAAGTTGTTATATATGCAATGAGAAGCCTGTATGATTACTTTTCCAGAGAAAAATCAAACATTTTATTTTCTTAACTTTTAATCTTCTTGGCAGACACATTGCAGGTTATTTGTTCAAAAGGAATCTTCATGTAAATAGATTAATTGTGTAAGCAAATTAAAATGTGGGATGGGAATGAGTCACTAGTACTGTTCCCTTTTCTAACATTTATTGATTTATTATAATTGATTTGTTTAAACAAGTCATCAGAACTTTTCATGGAAAGCTTGGTTTTCTGCACTTGCATGGTGATACAAACTCCCTGAGGAACAAAGCATGGCTCAGGGATTACTCAGTGTTCTCCATTTTATTTAAAGACTCTTATTGCATTTAAAGTCCCCCTCCCTTGAAGCATTGCCCCCTTCCTGTAAGCACTCAAGGCCATGCTGGATGGTGCAGAGAGTAACCTGGTCTAGAGGGTGGTTTCCCTGCCTGTAGCAGGGGGCTGGAACTAGATGATCTTAAAGTTTCCTTCCAACCCAAACCATTCTGTGATTCTGTGTACTCAAGAATAAGTATAAATGTATATATTTCCTTCTGTTTTAAATTTAACCATGGAAAGGGGAAACATTTCAGTTAAAGAAAGGAAAACGAATTTTTAGGGTTCAAAGCCTTGGATAGTTATATTTGGTACCTGATCTAATGAGTTGAGGGAGAGTTGAATTAGCTATTTTTAACAAAAATTAAGTAGGGCACAGTTGTATTTTGGGGCAACTTGGATATTCTTTTTCATTATAACTGGGTTTTATTTAAAGATTAAGTAACTTCTTATGAATTCTCCAAACAGTTTGGGAAATCTAATTGCCATTCTGAAAAGTGAAATATAACCTTGAAACAGAACCTTGGTACCATTTATATGCAGTGTTTTTTACCTATTTATATTTTCTCATTAAATCAAACAAAACAAAAAAAAACAAAGAACACCCTATTACTAAACTACTTAGCACGCAGTTTGGATGTCTCTGAACTCACATTTTTATAGGAAGTATAATGACTAAATTGGACAGGCTGTGGGGCAGAAGAGAAGGAAAGCTCAGATTGGTTGAGATCCCACAGTTACAGGTACGGAAGTGCAATAGTTTGAGTTCACAGCTGATATGTACTGTTCTTAAATTTCATTAGCACACATATCTGAATTAGACTGAAGATATATAGTGCATCTTGCTTACTATAAGAGATGGGAATGTAGGCTCTTGATTCATGAGTGCTTCAGGTGAAGGTTTTTGTAAAATAGAATGAATTCATTCTAGTTATATTTGGAATGATTTCAAACTTCAACAGCCTTGGTTGTCTTTTTATGCTATATGCCAGGTTCTCAAGCTGTGGCAATTGCAACCTTGTTGCAGAATTCCTTTTCAAACTAATGAGCTGTTAAAGGAGAATCCTGTGCTTTGAGAGAGGTTAAAAAAGAAATGTGGGTATAGGATAGGTCCTTGCAAGTGGAATTCTTGATTATTTGTTTAAGATTCCAAGCTCCACTTATTTGTAACTCTAGTTCCTCCACATCTTGCTATAATGTTAAGGCTTCAATGGTAAAAATGTGGAATGCCCTTTCCAGGTTATTGTAAAAGGTATCACCATGTATAAAACATGATTTAAGATATAGCAGTTAAGTAGTTTAACATTCAGTCTCCATTGGATTTCACTCTCGTACTTGCTCTCCCTCTTATAATACGATGTGTTTACAACTGTTATTCTCAGTTTAAATGTTTATGAAGTTGAGCTTCACAAATGGCTGTTAGCAATTAAATCTATGTTATTGCATAATGAGGTATTGTCCTGACTTTTATATCATTCTCTGAGGGATTTGTGTTTTATTTTTCCTTTTAAGATTTTATGTAAAAGAGGAATAAATGCATAGAGGATATTTAATCTTTTCCGTTGCTGTCATTGCCATGGAAACATTAGAAGTAAAGGGAACTGTAGGAAGAAGATGAAAAGGTACAAACAAAGAAGTAGAAGTAAAGAAGAATGAAGGCATGCAGCAGGCAATAAGTTTTAAGACACTCAGTATTTGACTACTGTTCTGATTCAGAAATTCGGTCCTATTTGGAGAAACGCTCCCTTTTAGACCTGAATTATGGGTCAGTTTGATCAATGCATTTAAAAATAAGAATCATTTTTCCATTCAGTTGAAACACTGAAAATAAATCCACAAAAACAACCCTTCAGTTCATGTCTTTTCTGATGTTTTCATGGCTTTACAGTTCTGATAATGGTAGAGATTTACAGCTGAGATGCATTACACTACAATGAATGCTTCTGTTCACTCTTATATCTCTTTTGTATGTGTTGGACCATTGCCCAAAATCTTTGGAAATAAAGATATTTGTGACAAGGTGTAGAGATGTTGTTGAAGTCTGGTTTCCGAAATGTGTTCCTGTCTGGAGCATTTATCATTATCCTTTTCTCAGACTCGTGAATCTAATCCAGTTTTATCTTGATGCACTAACTATAAATATCACAATTTCCCTCGTAACCAGCCACTCCCTCTTCTTCTTCTCCATCCAGCAACCAGTAATATAGGAGTTATGGTTTACATTCTTATGTTCACTCAGAGAAGGTTCCAGTAGGTGGCAGCCCTGTAGCATTGTTTGTAGGTTTTGTAGGATTAATAAAATTTAACTGTGCCTTGCAAATAGCTTCTTTTTGCAACGCTCTTTCATATATAAGTTCTCAGTCCTTTCATACCTATGATGTACCACTTCAAGAAAATGTCTCAAAATCTCCATTCTATATATACATATTTTTTTGCTATAGTGCTGCCTGTTACCAAATTCCACAGCAAAATATATATTAGGTCTTCCTTTTTGTGCTTGGCCTCTGCTTTTCAATATCCTACTGTGGTTGAACTCATCAACCCATGCAGCAGTTACAGTCCATTATGCTTATCAAGCCAGTGGCTGAAGACCCACTTGCTGATTTATTTTGAATAAGCAGATGCAAGGTGACTTGCTGACACCGTTTTGCTTTTGGGAATTGATTTTTTCCCTCTGTAGTCCAGATTCATGTGGGAGTGGAGCAGGTGGCTGGGAAAAGTTAAGCTGGCATTTGCATCTCTGTATCCTTCTCCAGTCCACTACTCCTGATCTGAAATGAACTCCTCTAAGTCAATTTTTGTTGGTTTTATTTCTATTAGGTAAACCTTCATTTTATCAATTTCTGCGACATTCTTGGATTTTATAAGCACAGAACAGTACCTGAGAACGGGTCAGTTTACCTGTTCAAAGAGGAAATAAGTTAAAGTACTAATTTTTGAAGCCACATTCTTAAGGGTTTTAAACCAAGAATTGCTTGGTCTCTGAAACAACATTGTAGTTTTCTACCTATAGGCCCCACATAACTCATTTAAGCTTTGGGTTGAGAATCTGCTCTTTCAAGAGAGGAAGGATACAAGGGAGAGAAGCACTGTTTTCTGCATAAAACACCTGTATGAATGTCATGAAGCTGTTGTTTTCTGAACCCACTCATACATATGTTATTGTCGCAGCCCTTTAAATAGTGTTGATGTTGCTAAGCAATATTCAAATCATTTACAGATTTTTAGAAAGCAGTGAATACCTGTTAGTGGTTCTTTTGGCTATACTAGTTGATTTACTACTGAACTATATTTGTACCCTTTCCTCTGTTTTTGTTTTTTTTTTTAATTTTTATTTCTTTGGTAATTGGTTGATTGGTGGACATTGGTTTTGTTGTTTTCTTTTTATTCCAAGAAGTCAGCCTTTGAAAGTACAAAACCTGTAAGAATGGCAACGAGTAAGTTAGTGGAGAGTGCTTGTGGGGTACACTGGGGAGGAAAGTACACAAACGGGAATCCTCTGCTCATTAATGAAGGTTCTATTCTGCCCTGCTCCTTAAATTATAGAAATTTAGGAAGTAAAGAATTGCCAGACAGTGTGTTGTTGCCTGGCAGCCTTCTGAAATCATGCAATGCAACATGAGGCTGCCTGAGCTAAGTCATATGTATATATTGCCCCTTTCTGCTTCCTGTTGATCCTTGAAGGTGCTGTTGGGAAGCTGCCTGGTTAAGTCATTAAATGAGAAGGAACTCTTATAGATACCAGTATGCATTTAGAAGTGATGCAATTCATATTTTAGTTAAGCTACTATATTTTTGCATTCTTAGTTGGAAGTGATAAAAGATACTCTCAAAATAATAGCTATACTGCAGTTTGTAATGGAAGCTTAGGATGCTACTAATTATGAATAAAATAGGTAACCTGTGCATATTTTAGCTGTCTGAAGCATAGGTTGTATGTCTCACTGGAACTAAGATGGGTGTTAGTACTTCTCCTTTTACTTCAAAGACAGTGTAGTTTTTTGTTTGTTTGTTTCTTTTTGTTTGTTTTTTTGGTTTTTTGTTGTTTTTTTTTCCTATAAATGGGTTAAATTTCTGCAGTTAATCATCCTCATTAAATCTTTAGTATCAAACTCACATTAGTAGAAGAACCGAAATTCATACTTTGAAAAGCTGCAAGTCAAACTCTCTCATCTCCACGCAGCTTTTTAAAGCAAGACCTAAAAAAGACATGTTGGTTGGTTTGCATGGATTCCTCTTATACTGACAGTTTTGATTAAGGAGGGAACTCTGGGACTGTGTTTTAAATTTGTAGAGCAAACTTATTAACTTACCAAACCTCTGTCTTTTTTTCCCTTCTGATTGAATCTTGAAGAAATCATTTACAAGAGAACTGACCTGGCATTCTGTGTGTGTGTTTTAAAAGGTCTACAGTGGGTCACCATTGCAGGTAATAATGATGACAGCAGAGTTTATTACAGGGAAAGAAGGTAACAACACAGTTCATAGCTCTGGTATGGTAAGTACCATACATGCTAATTGGCACAGTGCTTGTATGAGGTGATTAATGAGTTTTGTGAGACAATCTGCAAATATTAGAGCTCTTTAATATATCAAATAGCAACCTTATGTACTTTAGGGAAAAGAGCCTGTGAGAAAAATATTTGAAAATCTGAAATATATACTAAATAGACATCTTCTCAACTGAAATGTATTTGAGGTGCTCCTTGTTATCGTTTAGTGCTTTCTCCTGGAAATAAATAAATAAATAAATAAATAGAGAAATAATACGTCAGTTGATAAGCTATGATTTACTTTATGAATTCTCAGATATCATCTGATTTGTTCTTCTGTTTTGTAGTTGAAGCTTCTCAAGATCGCTGATCTGAATGTTGCTCATTTCTTCCACTCCTAAATCCTGGTTCACTCTGTCTTCTCAGGTCAATTTTCCATATGGTTTGGAAATTCAGCCTGCACCTTGCTCAGTTGACCTTGTGGTTGCAAGGTTTTAAGTTGTGTGATCCTTTTTTAATCTGAATTTCCACTTTCAGTTTTCTTATAGCATTTATGAAAAACTGATACTTCTGTTTGTAACTTTTAAGAGTACATGACCAGATAAGCTGCTCATAAGCTTTTCATTAAACACGTTTCAGAAGACAAGATTTTGAGATCCAGATAGTAACCGGGGAATTAAATATTGCTAAATGCAAAGTGTAGAAATGCCAAACTACCTGACCTTTTGGGATAATATGACTAAGCTGATGATAATCCCACCTTGAGTTTTTGTGTTTAAACACACATTCTCTCATAAGCACTTGAGTTCATAGAATTACTTTATCTTTCTTTATCATTTTTGTAATTTTCTAACAAGCACAAGTCACAAAATGTCTTCAGCAGTGGTGGTAGTAATGGTTCTTCTTGGAGCTACAAGACTAGGATCAATATCTCTTGTGTTTTTTTTTTCCCCAAGCATACAAATCCATCTTTAGAGCATGGATCTGTAGTGCAGCACTGCTTCTTTTTTAGGACTTTCAGTTTTTGCTTGAGAATGTTTGCACAGACAATTCTAATCTCCGATCCATCTTTTTGTGGCTAGTGTCCACATTGTAAGTAAGCTGAGGATGTTTCTGAAGACATTGACAAAACCCACAACTCATAAATATCAGCAGGGTCTGATCTTACTAACAAGCCCACTGTGGCACTCGCTTTCTTTCTTTCTTCCTTCAGAAAACTTCTAAGTAAGTTTAATTTAAAGAAGCTTCCACTTCTTTAAACAAACAATAAAGGTAGAAAACACAACCAACAGTGGACAACAGAAAACCATCTCCTTCAAAAAACAATAGAAAAACAAAAACAAAAACAAAACAAAAAACAAAAACAAAAATAAAAGGAAAAAGAAGCCACCACAAACCTCATTAATCTAATTTCCCACTAAGAAACTTGTTCTGAATCTGGAAGAGATGCTGCATATTTTGTGTAATTTGAGAGACCAGGAATGTATTGAAGTCATGTCACATCACAAATTGAGGCCATCACAGTGAAACACTGCTGTCTTTCTAATAAGGTACCTACCGTCAAACAAAATAAATTCTTATGAGCAAGAGTTTGGCTCTACAGCAAAGAAAAAATAAAATAAAATGATGCTCCTGTAACTGATGACCAGTAATTCTCAGATCCCAAGATTTCTACCAGTCTGCTTAAATTTGGGTCTCTTGACCTATCCTTTGTCAAGCTGTGCGACTTCAGAGCTCTTCTTTTTTCATGTGTGAATCTGTGTCAATGACTCAGTCTTTCACGTCAGTATCATCAATGAATCCCATTCCAATCTAAAAGTACTAAAATTACTCTACACTATGTACTCAGACTAGATGGCTGGTCTGATCCCTTTAGGATCATTCCAGTGCTTATGTCACCCACACTTTTTAGGTTGTCCTGCCATACACTATTTCTGTGTCTACTGTTTCACACTAGCTTCGGTGTGAAATCACACGTGACTAAGCTTTTCCATATACAGCTTTGCAATGGTGCTAAAGTCTTGATTCCTTACTCTATTTTGGGAGAAAAGAGTGGGATGTTCTCTTTGTCCACAGAATTCATATTTGTTTGAGTCAAGCGAAAACACACTGCAGTATTTGTATCTATCAGTGGCAAAGGAACTTTCTGTTTTCTATCTGCATCATGGATTGTAATGAGCCATATAAGACTGCACATTTGTTACTAACTCTGAGGTGATTGATCATTTTCATCATGTGTGGATAATTATTTCCCAAAATAGAATTCCTAATATCATGAAAACGCTCACAACCCACTCAAACTGATTCACTTGTGTAACTATGGCAGCTTCTTATTATATTGCAGTGGAAAGGATAGTCTGATTAGTAGTTAGCAGTTACAAGTATCATAGGCTTTCCATCAATTAACTTGATCTAAGGGGCCCTTGCTCTGTGTTTGCTTCATAGTTTTTGGCACAATCCTTTCCAGGGATTTTTTCTCCCACTGTATAAAATGCATCACTTTTCAGTGGCTTATACACTGTTGTCTTTATAAATTTATCTTCAAGGACCAACTAGTAATTTCCAATCATTCATTTTGTGTTTGTTTTCATTAAGGGGGGCCAACAGGAAAGCTGGAGAAGGGCACTTTGTCAGGGAGTGTCAACATAGGACAAGTGTTAATGGTTTTAAACTACAAGAGAGTAGATTTGGGTTAGACATTACAAGAAACTGTTCATGATGAGGATAGTGAGGTGCTGGCTACCCTGGGATTCGGTGTTTGCTCCATCACTGAAAGTGTTCAAGGCCAGGGTGGGTATTTGGGCAATTTGATCTGGTGAGAGTTGTCCCTGTCAATGTCTGGGGTTGGAATTGAATGGGCTTTAAGGTCCCTTGCAACCCAAACCACTCTAGTATAGTTCAGAATGTAATGTTACCTACTGAATAGAGGTTAGCAGTAGAGGAGAGGAGCCCTATGAGGTTCAACAAGGATGAGAGTCCTATACCTGGAGAGAAATAAACACATGTATCAGTACAGGTCAGTATAGGTTGACCTGTTGGAGAAGGATGTAGATGTCATGGTGGCCACCAGGTTGACCATGAGCCAGCAGTATGCCTGTGTGGCCATGAAAACCAATGGTATTCTGGAGTGCATTGCAAAGACTGTGGGAGAAGGTTGTTTGAGGTGATCCTCATCCTCTACTCTGCCCCGGTGATGCCACATCTGGAGTACTGTATCCAGTCCTGGTTCCTCAGTTTAAGACAGGGTGCTGCTAGGGAGAGCCCAGCAGATGGCCACAAAGATGGTCAGGGCCTGGATTATTTCCTTTGTGATAGAAGGCTGAGAGCCCTGTGGCTGTTCTGCCTGGAGAAGACTGAGGGGGGACCTTATCAATGTTTATAAATATCTTAAGGGCGGGAGTCAAGTGGATGGGACCAGGGTCATTTCAGTGATTCCCTGCAACATAACAAGTGACAACTTGCTCAAACTGAAACATGGAAGCTGAATATGAACATGAGGAAAATTGTCTTTATTTTGAGGGTTACAGAGCACTGGAACAGGCTGCCCAGAGTCTGTGGAATCTCCTTCTCTAGGGATACACAGAACCTGTCTAGATGCTTTCCTGTCTAACCTTCTCTAAGAGCTTACTGGAGGCACTGGGTTAGATTGTCTTCTGGGGTCCCTTCCAACCCCTACAATTCTCTGATTCTCTGATTCTGTGAATAGTAAACTGATAATACATTTGATTGACCTAATTAAAGGCATCTGATTACATCAGCTTGGAGCATTTTCTATAATATGATTAAAATCACACTGGAACACATTCAGCAGTTTTACACTTCAATAATACACAATATGGAATGAAAACCTGGCAACAGTTTGATGAATTCAATGTTTCATGCAGGAATACAGAGTAAGCAGAATTACAGGGTTTCAGATGTAGTGGACAAGTAATGCATTTCAACAGATTTTCTTTTGTCTTTGCTTAGTCTTCAAAATGAAGCTTTAAATTTGACAAGTGCAACATGTAACTCTTTTGGGGTTGTTTCAATAGTTCTGCTTGAAAATGTTCAATAATTAGGATGCATGCTATTTTATTTGTTATTGACTTTGTGTTTTGTGTGAAGTACTTGGATATTTTCCTTTGCTATCTTTCCTTCCTGTTTCCTTTCTTTCCCCTTTTGCTTTTCAAACCTGATTCATGTTACTTGTTAGTTTGCTTTGATTATTCTCAGATACTTTACCTAATCTACCAGGACTATTTTTAACCTGTATTTTACTTCTCAGTATAGAAAAGATCCAGTGATATCACTGAAAGTAAATTCTTTAAAAGTACCTTCCTTCTAACTGTTTGAAAGGGACTTTCCTCTTTTTAGTCATTTCTATTCCTTTCCTTTCCTTGGTACTATTAGAATGCTGTACTTCCTTATTTCTGAGTTCTTCAAAATCTGGAGAAAAAAAATCAATGTAAAAGTAAAAGAAATACTGGAATGAACCTTAAAGGGAGCAAAAAATGAGAAAACCATGAAGTGGGAATGGGGGTTAGAAGTAAAGAGTTAAAGTTGTCAACAAGTAAATGGTGGGATGGTGTAGAATTTCCATAATGGAATAAATAAATAAATAAAAATATATTTTCCTGAACTATTGCCTCATTTGTTTGTCTTAATTTCCAAATATTGTAAAATTTGTGGAGTAAAAGATGTAATTTGTTGGTATTAAGCAGCATGGAATTATTTCAGAATAAAATGTAATAAAATACTGTGTCCTATAACTGAGCATAGCAGTATATAATTTAACATGATGTGGTAATGGTAATATAAATCTGTTACTTGCTCTTTTGAATTTTCATCAACTAATAATTTTTTGTCCATAGACTTAGCGTCAGCGTCTGTTTTTATCTTTGCTAGCGTAAATCAGCTTCAACTTCATTGGAAGTGTAAGGTCTCAAAATGCTATATTGCCAATCTCAAGATTTGCTTTAAAAATTACTCATAAGATGTTATCAAAACCAAAGAATTTCAGTGTTCCTTTGTTGTCCATGAGTTCACAGCACCAAATAAGTGATAGAGCAGACTTCCCTTAACAAAAACTTTCTCCTATCAAAGTGATTGCAAAGTAAATTTGTTGCTACTCTATGATAACAAAATCATGGAATTCCTATGGAAGCTTTATTAAGTAAGGCACATGCAAGATGGGAAGATGATCTGAGAAAGACAGCATGGCTTCACTAAGGACAGGTCATTCCCGACCAACATAGTGACATTCTGCGATGGAGTGACAGCATCAGTGGACAAAGGAAGAGCAACCGATGTAATCAACTTTTGCTAGTCCTTTGACATGGTTCCACACCACATCTTATCTCTACTTTGGAAATAGGTAGTAGCCAGGGAGTTGGTCTCAATGGTTCCATGTCAAGGTGGAGACCAGTGATGAGTGGTGTTCCCCATTGGCTGGTCTTGGGACCAGTGTTCTTCAGCATCTCAACTTGAGGGCATTTTTTTTTTACATCCTATCTCTTTGTGCTTGAAGGAAGAAAATGGTGCTACAATATCCTTTGTAGAGTGATGAAATCCCAAAGGAAAACAAACGAAAAACAAAATAAAACAAAAAACGAACATGACGTGAAAAAAAAAAAAACAACAAAACAAAACAAAACAAAAAAACCAAAAAAAAAAAAACCCATAGTGGCTCTAACCATATGTTCTTTCACTTGATGTCTTGTTGTTGATATTTCCACTTAGTAGGTGTTTCAGAGTGCAGGCAACAAGGAAAGCATGAGGTGAGCTTTTCATGGCTAAGCTTCTACTCAGCTGTGATTTAGAAACTTCCTGAGCTTAAATTAGCCTCTGAATTTTAATAGCCATCAATGGACCTATAACCCCCTCATTTTTTTCTAAAGACTTACTGGACCCACTCATGTGAGCTTCCCTGCAAGTTTCTAAAATTAATTAGATATTATATGAAACAGTAATTATTGTTGTTCATTTTAAATGTCCTACCTTATTATTCTGTTTTAGATTTCTTAATTTATTGATTAATGGCCTAGCTACAAAATAATGATTTTTCCCTTTCTCTGTTGTGTAGTCTTAATGACTGTTTTCTTCGCAGAATATCTGATTGCTCCATATACTAGCTCTGAAGAGATGTTAAGCCATCAAATATATGTTTTACTTTGTCATTTTATACTTACAGAAGCAGTACGCTGTGATTATATTTTAAAATCTTTTTTTTTTTTTTTCATAAAATGCTTACTAACTTGGCTGTCTTTGTAAAATTATTTAATTTAAAGACGTGATGACAGTGCTCATGTTTAGTTGAATAATACATTCAAAGGAAGTTGTTGTGGTAAGTCATGCAGTACAACTTATTAACCTTAGGTGGACGGTTAGAAAATTGCTTTACATCTGTATTGAATTGCAGAGAATGAGGTCAAATCTTAATCTCTATGGGGTTGGCTTTAATCCAGGAGGTCCAGTAAAGTTTTGTTGGAATTGGCAGTGCCGTTAGTGGTACAGGACTGGAATGGTGAATATCTAGAGAGAGTATCTTCATCATTATTCATGGTGGCTACCAGCAGCAGTGAATGTACAATATGGAAAGTTTGTGCTGATGCAGTGCAATTTATTATCTTTGAGTGACCTTTGGCTCACAGTTAGCTACAGCTGAATAATATTGACAAATGAGGTTGGATCAATTTAATTTGTTTTTAATACAATTTGCTAATTAGTCTTGAAATGAGATTTTCAGGAGGTTTCATTGTGATGTTGGGAAAGGATGTTGGGGAAGGAATTCAAAACTTGCAACAATAAGCACAATGCCTTAATTTTAGGCTATTTCTGTAAAACATTACTGCCATTTTAACAACAAACAAGGGATCAGAATAAGAAGTGGATGCTTGGGAAAAAATGAGAGTAATGAAGTTACAGCGAGCTGTTTAATGGGATGTGATGATGGGGAAAATAAGTTTGCAGATTTGACATGCGTTCTCTCCATTTTGCCTAGATTCATTTGCAGTGCTAGGCACATTTCTTAGATTTTTTTCAATTCATATGTACTTTTTTAGTAGAAAAAAAACTTTATGTGAGCCATCATACGTTAATTTGGAATGTATTAAGATAATTTCCTTTTGCTAGCATTATAAAAATAATTATGGTAATGTAAAATGAGTTGCTGGTCTTCCCAAATTAATTAAAGAATAATGATATTAATCACAAGAAGAGGAGAGTCTAACAGAATATTAATGTAGAAGAGTGAACTGGGATTATTTGGAATATATCACTTTTTTTCTTGCTTCTGTTAAATATGTATGTCCTTTCACATGAGGATGGATTTTCATAGGGCAGTATGTAGAAGCTAAGCATGTGAGATGAGGGGATAAAATCTCCCTTTGAATAACCATACGGTGTAGTGCTGTGAGTTAAATGCATCAAAAATATACAATATCAGAGAAGATAATTCATAGGTGACAAACATTTATTAGTATACCACACACATGTTGCTTTTGAAACACACTAAAAACATAGACTATACTGTATGTCTTAACTCCAAGAGAGGAAGATAATGATGGGATGATTGGTTCTGCTGGTGGTGTTCCACGTGAAAGATGCTTTTGTGAGTGTTCTGTATGACCTGGAATAATAAAGAGCTGAAGAGAAAGATCTCCCAGAATTCAACCTGTTCCTAATCTGCATGTGATAGGAATCAGTTTTAAAAAGGCTTTGGACTGCTTGTCATAAGTTATTACAGGTGGTTTAAATTGGGTAAGGAGATGTGGATTCTTAGAATTCCTTCTTTTTGTGCCTTAAGAAATATTCAGGTTTTCTCTTAGAGTAAATTGACTTGATGGAAAAGTACATGGTAATTTAATAATTTTGGAGTTGGTTTTATTTCAGATAATCACATGGGCTAATTAGATCACTGAATTTCACAGCAGCATTTTATAGATAAGGTCCTGGACAACAGGGAATTGCAGAAATGAGCAAATCTTCTCTTGTTAAACGTTGTCAAACTATGAAATATCATATCATACGGTATATTCAGTCAGACACTGGTACAATCAAAAAAATCACTTTACCATTTTAAGTAGAGCAAATAAAAATGTTATAAGTTATAATTAGGTAGAATGGCAGAGGATGAAGCAAGCTAGGTGGGAAGTTTGACTTTCAAAATATAATCAACTTTTTCTCATTAATGTGGTAAGTATAAGCCCAGAGAAAAGCTATCATGGACTGTTTGGTCTGAAAGAGGGTCTGTGTAGAACAGGCAGCATTGTATGCTTTTCCTTAAACTGCTCTTTTAAATCACTGTAATATGCTACTAGTACAATTTATTTATAGGCTGATAGCCACCTGCAGTGCAGTATGAAAGCTTTGAGAATGACCCAGTGTTGTTTGCCCTTTGATAAGGCTGCAGTTTGAAAAAAAAATAAAATACTGTTTTAGACAGACATCCGCATGTTTATTTTAGTGCAAATCAAACAAATTCTTGAGCTTGATTTCAAATCTTAATTACTTACATTGTTTTGGTTTTGGATAGTTTATCAGCTTGTGTGATGAGATGTTCAGGAGCTCAAGAATTCTGACATTCTCAGTTAATTTTCTGCATTGAAATGAAGTTTTGAAGCATTGAGAAGGCAATCAGACCCAAGTTGTGTTGAGGTGCCAAAGGAATCAAACTCCAAATGCTTTTCCGAATTTTGTAAAGGTGTATCACAGGCTCTCCTGTACCCTTTAACAAGTATATTTAATGCATTTTAAGGCAACCTTAGAAATCAAGCTAAGTTGTTTCTAAGCTGTCAAAGGAAGTCAGGGCTCTGGAAATGTCAGTACAACTGGGCTGTTTTGTCTCTTGCCTGAGGTTATTTGGGGGTGGAATTCCCAAGGTGGTTTGCATTCGCCAAGAATAAACTTCTGAAACACCTGAATTCTCTGTTCCCATTCATATGCCACAAAAATTCTCCAGTGAGACTTGTTCCAGATACTGGGCACTTCTGAATTCTTCCCTGTGGTCATGACTTGCAGTCTGATGTGTTGGAACAATGCAGGAAATCTCAGAGTGCACAAATAATGTCCGATGTGCATGTGTGGGTGGTTGCCACTGTGTCTGGGACTCTGAGAAGCAGTAAAAATATTGCCAAAATGTTTTGCTTCTGAACTGCAGAATCTTAAAAAAATATATAGTAATAATATTAATAATAATAATAATAATAATAATGATAAAAATGTTAAACAGATGTTTCTACAGTTTTTATATTACTCATAAAGATGAGCGTTAAGTAAACTAATTATTCTTAATCATTGATCTTTAATATCTGACTTACTAGAAGTAAAAAGTCCTAGGTACATCTAGATATTAGATATTAGCTACTAGATAAGTCAGGGATTGAAAGTGAAGGGCTTTGTGCATGAAAGTCCTTGACAACACAGAAGCAGAAATTATTTCTTGTGATTTATTTTCTTCCCTGTAGAGTCATTTTTCAGTACTGGTTGCAAATTAGTTCTGAAAAACAGTGAATATTCTAGAACCTGAGCAGGAGCAATGTGTGTGCTGTCTGGGTCTCTGTGCATCGCGGAACAGCCGGTTACACCAACAGCGTGGTTTGTGCTTTGATGTAATTCATTTCCTTCCTTCTCTGCTTCTGTACTACAAACAGCCCATCTGTTAAAGTGAGTACATTGTAGACAGCATTTTGGTGTGTGAAGTATTTTTGATGTTTTCTGTAGAAGTACGAAGACCTCATAAATCTGCAGCGTACTGATTCCCTACGGTGAAGGGTGTTGATTTTTTTCTATGTGTGAGAGTTGAAAACATATAGATCAATATAAATAATGATAAAGAGAAAGAACAGTAAAGAGAATATACTTATTTTTAATTTTCCTCTTTTGGAAAAATGTCACAAAAAAAAAAAAAACAAAACACAAAAATCATGACAAAATGTGCCAGAAACAACCTGCTGTTGCCAGGTGATTTTGATCTTTTCCAGTTTTATTTCTTTTCCATGAGGATGACAAAGAAATTGGATTTTTCTTGTTGGCTGAATGTCTTATTTTATGGTCTGAAAGGCCAATATTTTTATTAGAGAATTACAATGAAATACTGGAATTAAATGATTGCATAAATGATGATATATTTTGCACAATTGTACTATCAATTTGAATCATAACAGTTCAAACTTTTGTAATTTGAGTGAATAGTATCCACGTTCTACAAATTTTATTCTTTTTTTTTTCTTTTTTTTTATAATATATATATAAATTAAACAGAAGATTGCTGATTTATGCAGAAAATTTATGTTGAGTTCTTGCTGTAATGGAAGAGTCTGTAGTATGAGTAACAATTTGGAAGGTACACAGGAAACTTAATGGATATATAATGCTGAATAAGTGATGGCTTTTGCTAGGGTTGTTTAATTTGGTTTAGGGTGATTGTACATCAGTTAGGTTTCTCAGGGGATTTTAGTTCTTCAGGTTTCCATGAAAGCAACTTCCATGAAAGCACTGATGGAGGTTCTGCACATTCGTAGATTTGAAGCAAAACTCCTCATTAGTGCTAAGATTATTTCTTCAATACTATTGAAATAAGGTATAGGTTTTCTTTTTAGGTCATAGTACAATGGTAAATTGTAAATTGTAAACACTTCTGCAGATTTCCCACTGATCTCTTTGTTTTCCATCAAAAACACAGGATATACTGCAAATGAACAATTAATTGTAGCCACTTTAACATGATCAAGTTGCAGTATCCCTAGATTATAAATTATAAATTAGCAGCAAGTTTATCTTTGTTGTTTTCTTTCCTTTCTTCCTTTCTTCCTTTCTTCATTTCTTTATTTAGACACAAATATAATAAATTGATTAATAGTAAGTTGGGCTTATTTATACAGTGAGGGTGGTGAGGCACTGGAGCAGGTTGCCTGGAGATGGGGTGGATGCCCCATCCCTGGAGACTTCCTAGCTGAGGCTGTATCAGTCCCCAGACAACCTGATTTATCTGTGCATGTCCATGTTCATTGCAGGGGAGTTAACTAAATGGCCTGTAAAGGTCCCTTCCAACTCTAAGAATTCTGTGATTTTATAGATATTTGCTTAGATAAGCCTTCTAAAATTCTGATGATTTCACATAGCTACCATATATTTTTCATAGTTATGTCTCTCTTAATTGTATTTTCTGCTACGCGGAATATTTTGAATTTCTTTGATACTGTATTTTGTAAAGATAATAGTTGAATTTATAGCATTAACATTTCATCATTTCCAGTGTTGTTATTGCTAAGTCTTCCTTCAACACTTTGTTGTTGTTCTTTCCATCCTTACTCTTGTCATTTCAGTGATTGTTAGAACATTGTGGTTATAAATTAAGCAAGATTGTAAAATACCTGGAGGGGTTACTAAAAGATAGCGTGTCTCTTAAAACATCTATTATATTCTTTAGTTGCCAAATAGCTTTTGGATTATGATGCTTGGAAAGCACAAGAAAACACACAGTGAAAATCTGATTTTCATTTTTTAATTTAATCAGAGGAACTCTGTGCTGACCATCAGTGGGTTTCCTTGGTCTCCTAGAGGGCTGTGCTGACTCTGAGCTTGCCAAGTCTTTGTGTGAAGGTCAGAGTACTGAATTTAGTGGGGGACTAAAAATCTTACCTGTCTGTTATATTTCCTGGATGTTTTTGTTCTTAATGTGAATAGAACTCTTTGACTTTTCAAGCCTTCTAAGATATTGAGCTTTTATTAGACGACTATGCATACTATGCATTTTATTATCTTGTAGAGAACTGAAACTGTTGAAATATCAGTCTAGAAAATAGCCTATATATATATATATATATATATATATATATATATATATATATATATTTGCTTGAAATTTAATATAAAATCTCTCTTCAATAAGGATTTAAACATCTCAAACTGTTCATATTTTAACTGCCAATGATGTATGCATTTGGAAAATCATCCTAACTGTTGAAACCCTTCTTGGCTTGTTTATTGACACCTACTTGAGTGTGGACACCCATCAGAATCTACTTAAATTTACTACTGTCCCCTTCCTGCTTGTCACTGGAGTTGCTGTAGGATTCTTGTAGTTTGTACTTTGATTGTTTCTGTGCTTATACTGATGGAAAAAAAAGAGTTTATGCATTTTCAACAAGGAACGTAATTAATCACAGCACTGTGCATTTTTTTCATAAGCTTACTTGTGTAATTTTAAATTTAAGTTAGAAATTTGCTGAGTCTTAGGTAGAAAAAACTCCAGTAAGTCTGCCCAGAAAGCTCATCCTGCTTTCATACACAAGAAAGCAAGGGAAGCTCAAGAGAATACATTTAAAGAGTTGTTAAGAAAAAAAATACCTAGATTGACCCATAAATTTTCTAAAACTGACTGTGATTTAGCAGTATACCTTTGCTACAATTATGTGTCTATAACAGATACATTCAAGAAATGGGCTTGGATGTAAAATGTAATGGAAGTGTAGGTAACTAAAACATAAATAGAATAATTCAGGGACCCATATAATGTAGAATTTTTGCATGAAAATTGCTACATTAAAGCACAGAACATGGAAGTAATAAAAGCAGTGTATTAATATTTTAAAACTTACTGGTATCAGAGACTTAAGAATTAGAATCTTATTAAAATCATATTCCTAATTATATGACCCACAACCAACAGATTTCAAATTACTTTTTATTTAGCAATTTGTTTTTGGCATTTGCAGCAGATGCTTCCTGATGCATTTTATTGTGTCAGTTAGTAAGAGATGGGGAATAAGTGTATCAGTTTGTAGCATCACTTAAACTGCTGGCTTTTAAGCACCGATTGCAGGGAATTGAGATTGCTGAAAAATTGATAAGAGCTTTTTTTCTCTCTTTTAGAAGGCTTTCATTCTTGTATCATACCGCAAGATACATGGAATTAATATAAGCCTTCACATTATAAAAATACAGGTGTTTTTGTTATTAAGTTTATCAAGTTTCATCTGGAAAAGAGAAGGCCCTGGAGAGATTCATTGCAGCCTCTCACTACCTAAAGGGACTTCAGGAGAAATGCTGGAGAGATTCTTTGTCAGGGAGTGTCATGACATGACAATGGGTAACAGCTTTAAACTAAAAGAGGGGAGATTTAGATTAATGCAATGTATGTAACATAATGTAGCACATATTCCTGCCATATTGTATTGGTGCTATGCATAATGGGAAAAGAGGGAAAACAGTACTTAGATGGTTATCTTTCTCTTCACGTAGGGCTTTCTCTAGAACCAATTAAAATCTGGGTAAATCACTAAGGTACAAAATGCATATTTAAAAATAGGAAAGATGATTGGAAATGAGTGAAATGAGAAAAACTACTTGAAACTGTGCATTTTTTCATCAAACTGATACGATTTCAAGTTGCCTGTGTCCACAGCTAGCCAGATCATAGAGGGCCTAGATGATTTTAGAGATCTTTTCCAACCTTTATGATTTTATGAACTGCAGATAATGTCCAAGTCAATCCCATGACTGGGAGGAGGCTCATGATGCTCTGCCCTGCTTAAATCACAGAACCACTGTTTAATTTCAAGCAAGTATCAGTGCCAACTATATACATAAAAGTGAGCAAAGACTAACATGCGAAGGAAAGAGTTTCTTAAGTTCCTTTGATTCTTACACCAGAAAGTCCACAATTTACAACTGCGTTTTTTGTTCATCTTTTGCTCCTTTCTGTTTTATTCTTCTGCTTGGAAGCATAATTGTTTAATTTTATGATAAAATTTTGTAATCTACATTGTATTCACGCTTCCGTGGAAACTGTTATATGAGCAGCAGTAAGAGGTTATGGAAACACATCTGAAAAAACAGCGCAAAACTATTGTTATATTTTCTTACACTGTTTAATGGTTGTTTTTCTTTTTCTCCTATTTTTCCCTTGAGCAGGGTGGTAGCAGTAGCAGTGGAATGGTAGAAAGATATAATTTAATCTAAAAAAGCATTCTATGTTGAAAGTAACTTCAAAGCTATCATTAAACATACTTACAATAATTAGTTTCAAAGCATTCTAATTCCTGTGTTTGAAGAATTCAGCATCTAATGAAGTAAAATAAATTACACACCACTTTGTTCATTGAATAACCAATTTTCTTCCCCTAACCACCGTTTATCAACAGAGCCTTTCACTGGAAAACTTCTTAGCTCTCCTTTAAAAATACTCAGACCTAAGCATGCTCCTCATTTCCTCTCCCTCCCACACACAATGAGCTTGATTATAACACCTTTGTTGGTTTATAATTTAGAAAAAGCCATAGTTCACTTTGGAGTAGCGTTGAATCAAGACAATGGAAATGCTCAGTGCAATCTCTGTACTGTTTTACTTCAAAGAGTTTGTATTAGTGTTGATGAATGAGGAAATATATTACATTTCCAATATTCTATATCATGATAGCCTTAAATAATAATAATAATAATAATAATAATAATAATAATAATAATAATAATAATAATAATAATAATAATAATAAATAAGAATGTCCACACTATGTAATTTGAATTGTATTATCTTTTGGAGGAAACTTTCGAAATTGTGTTTATGAAAACAGATTCATGCCCAGTGATTAGATTAATGATCTGTAATACTGACAGACAAAAAACCCCACAACTATGTTTCTATACACTGAAATAGTCCCACTGACATTAGTGTCATGTGGTTTTCCTTTCAGCAACAGGAAATTTTAGGAAATAAATAAATACAAACTGAGAAATTTCTATGCGGGATTGACTAGTTAGTAATCATGGACTTCTTTGGTTCTAATGCTGAGCAGATATGTTTACTTCAAATTACTTATGAAGTATAAATGAATTGCAGTATAAGTGATGAGGCAGCTTAATTATCCCTGTGGAAACACAGTGGGAAATGAAATTGAGCTCTTCACAGACATTGGGTGTCTATGAAGTCTATGTGAAATCCCTGTTACTTCTGCAGCACCAAAAAGTACCACCAGGAGCAGGAAAAAACATAGTAGCAATATTGGTTAGAGCATAATTTCACTCCTTTAGTCAAAGGGAAAATCACAGCTCACTTTTTCTTTCTTCTCCAATTTGACTATTTTACTTACTGTGCAAACTGGACCGCAAATTTGTGCTTCCATTTATTTACTCATTAAATTTTTAAATTATTATTTGTATACATGTCTTTAGAAAGGCCCAATATGTAATTTAAATTTCTATTTTGTGTACTATCTGTACACATATTTATGAGCAACAATGTCACACCATTCCTAAGCCTATTAATTTGCATAAAAAAAATGGAATGAATTGTTGTGTAAGGGAGATATAGTTTGATTGTTAATTGTATCAAGCAGTTTGCTGAGATTCTATAATAATGTTCAACATTACAAAATACCAGAAGGTTAATTTAATTGTAATTTTGAGATATAATATGACTTGTTTATTGACAACTTTTCAACAAGTTTCCTCATTATTTTTCTTTATATTGTGCTGGAGCAACTTAGAGCCCTGGGGAACGTCTGTCATAGATTAGTCTCTTTGTGACCTAATATTTCATTTAGGTAATGCAATGAATAAATAAATAAATATATGTAAGTATGTATATAAACTCCAGATACAAACCTTGCTAATCAGGTTTTTTACTACTTGATATAAGCAGTAAAGATAAATAAAGGTAACAAAGTGACTTTGGCTCAAACTAATGAATCTTTGGAAATTGAAAACTGAATGCAATTCTGTGTCCATATTCTCTTAGTGCCATTCTGTGTAGATTATTCAACGTGGATTATTCAGTGTGGACTATTGATTTATTAAACTGCAGTGATAAAATGCATTCTTTATCCATTCTTTACAGAAGAAAAGAAGAAGCATTAGAGCCATGTTTTCTTATGAAATTGTAATGGATGGTGATAGCAGACATAGCTGTTGATTTCCTACCATTATTATAATGCTTCTTGGTTACCAAATGCAGAAGAAAAGTACTCTGTAAAAGCTGTTCTTACTCAACTTTGGAGTCTTTGGTTTCTCTGCATTACTATGCAGGAATTTTAGGACTATACTTGGCTATTCTGTGACCATATTGAACAGGTTTTAATGTTGTTTTCATTTTGGACTTCATCTATAGAGAATACGTTCTGTTCTGCTTGTATGAATTACCAGACTTAAATATCTCTGTATATATTTCAGCTTCTGCACATGGAAGCTGCTGCTTCTGTATTCCCAGCTTGGAAAGGAGCCTCTGGGACTACACCCTTGCATTTGCCTTTTTTTTTTTGTTGTCATTTTTTTGGCTATCATTTAATATGCTGAACAAATGGCATAACTTCTCTGGAAAACATTTTCTAATGAAATTCCTGTGTCTCTGTGAAAAAATAGAACAGCAGAGGCAACAGGAGGTGCCTGGGAAAAAAGATGTATTAATAGAAGAAGTACGGAGTGACAGTTCCTTCAGTGTTTTCCCAGCCTGTGCTAAATCACAGATTGTAAAGGAAGAAAAGACTGAAAATGAAAAATGCATTTGTTGAAAAGTTGGTGGGCAAGTTTTATATCCAATAGTTCCTTCTGCAGATCTTATCTCATATGTGTATCTCATATGCATGGTTCTAAAGTGTTATATTTATGTGGTTACTCTTTTTCTTGATTATTTTTTTGGGTAAGAAAATTTAAACTTGAATCAGGATGCATAAAAGACTGCTTTCATTACTTCATTTCTAAGGTACTTCCATGCAAGTGTTTTTCAAAACAGATGCATATATTCATGCTGACTTAACATGTTATTTGGCAAGTCTGAGCAGGTTCAGATTTGTTGTTCGTGAAGTTTAAAGTTTACTGTTATCTGAGCCTTTCCTATAGCAGAAAATATTCCTTTACTGAAAAGTATAGGTCATAAAAATACAGAACTATGCAGTGAAAAGTTTGTTTGTTTGTTTGTTTGTTGGCATATCTTTATTCCCTTTGGTTGCTTTAACATATTTAAATGTTCATTGTCTCCAGGAGTCAATGGATTCTTTTGTTCATCAAGCAGCATCACAAAAATAAGAAATAAAAATCTGTAAAGAACTTAAAAAGTTAAAAGAAAGGGAAAAAAAATCTGCTGTATTTCTTAGTGCCTGACCCTGCTTTAGGTAAATAGATGGGTATTACAGGTAATGAATGAGTATGCCAAATTCTGGGCTCTTATCTCTACTCTTTCCTTCTTTTCCTCCAGTTCTGATACTTCTTTTCAAACAGGATGGTGTTTGATGCCATATATGAGTTATGTAGTATTGACAAAAGACTGAGAAAATTGTGGGCAACCCTTCAACAGCAAATTTAACCTGGACCTTTATGGCCATTAGAGAGAACTCAATCACATTTATTTCACACCTGACCAATCTGTTAACTCAGTTGCATTCTTCCATAGTTCTTTCTCTCTTTCCAGATCCACTTCAGGTTCTGACTGTTCGCTATTGATGGCCTTTTATTTGAGGTGCTTCTCGTGTACATGGGGAAAATTATGTTTATCAGAAACTTAGGTTTTGAATGTGCAGCCAAAGCCATATAAAAATCCCAACCAGAGGGATCATTGGAAGATCTGATTCTATTTACAAGTAGTGGCCAAAAGCTAATGATTCAATGACAGATAACTTATTCTGTGTTCAGTGTTTTATTCAGACAGTTGCTTTTCTTGTATGGCAAGTAAAGACTGTCCTTGACTCCTGCAGCAGTGTTGCAAAAGAACTCATTGCTTTTGAATGCAAAAAAAGGTAAAAGACAAGCATCAGCTAGGTGACTACAGTTAGTTTTTATGGGATTATTTTTTTCTTTGTTTCATTTTCAGTGTAGGTGATGAGTCTTGTTTGTCTGCCATTGGATTTTGAAGAAAGGAAATCCTCTTTTGCAATTCACAGATTAAAATCTAACAACACTGCTGTTTTCCAAGACAATTTTATGAAAATTAATACCCTGTGAAGGTTACAGCCCTTATTTTTACTGAGAACAAGACGGCTAACTTGTGATCCTGAGTTTGTATCGTAGATCACAGAAATGAACATAAGATTACTTTTAGGGGTCATCTTATCCTAGAACAAATAAAATAATTCATATGTATAGACATGAAAATTATGTTTTATGGTGTATGAGCATATAGTATCACTAAGCTGACTGTCTTGCATGTCTGATATCTTTGCCCTTGGGTCATTATTGAGTTTAAACTTTGGTGTTTGTATAATCACCAGGACTGAAAGTATAGGTACTTTCAAGTAATGCAGGATCTAGTGATAACAGCTCTGTCTATATCTGGAATATCATGTTACAGCTCCTGTAACTCTTTAAACAAGTAAGAGGAAAGATGTGGGAAATCTGAAAAAACAATGAGCCATAAATGATAGAGGGGCATTAATAATTAAATGCATTACATGTTTAAAAATAATAATAATAAAAAATAATAAAAAAATCCAGTGCAGCAATTCTTAATGATATTTTCCACGGACCATATAAGTCAATGAATTTCAAGTTCAACCATTTATGCTAAACAAGGTTAAAATGGCCTAAAAGACTGACTGTATTTTAATGCACTATGAAAGAATTAAAAGCCTCCAGCAGTCCATAAAATATCATCCTTCATTTCTGAATGCAATGCACATTAGCAGAGAAAGATTTGGTCAATCGCAGAGCAATAAGTAATTCTGTAGGGCTGCTGTAATTGCTAATGTAATTGTAAAATGGAGGTTTATCCAGTATTAATTCCACTGTTTCCTATTCTTTTAGCTAGAAATAAAGTTTGTCCTTCTTTTAAAGTGGTATTGTATTTCATACTATTGTATTTACTTCATTTATTTAATATACAGCTAAATTGCCTTATTACTGGTGGCACGTCACATCCAATATTTAGTTTATTGAAAGTGAAATGCTACTTTCATTTACATTACTTATCTAAACATTGCTAAATAATTGACAATAAAATGCATTTTCCGTTCTGTGTTTTGTTCTAGGGCTGCATTCTGTTAACCCCTCAGACACAGGGTTTGGTTTTGGTATGGTCCTATGTGAAGCCAGGGGTTGGACTCAGTGATCCTTTTGGGTCCCTTCCAGCACGGGGTATTCTGTGATTTTGTGAAATGTCCGCTGGGCTAATACTTGTGGAAGTTCAGAAAGAACAAAAAGTATTGTGATAGCAGAAAGAACATATTGGATATCAGGTTGGATATTGGGAAAAAATTTCTTCTCAGAAAGTGTTATGATGCATTGGCACAGGCTGCCCAGAGAGGTGGTGGAGTCACCATCCCTGGAGGTGTTCCAGAACTACGGAGATGGGGCACTGAGGGATGTGGTCAGTGGGCATGGTGGAATGGGTTGGGGTTGCACTTGGAGATATTCGAGGTCATTTCCAACCTCAGAGATTCCATGATTCTGTGATAAAGCTGGAGCTAGTTCATCTGCTTTCTCCCCTATTTCCTCTGTTTTCTTTTATGCAGGACGCCATGCTTGCTTTCTAGAATAAGGAAGGTTTTTCAATTCCAGTTCTTTCCAATTGTCTGCCTACATTATATAATCAGAAGCTGTCATACCAGACAGGCAGAAAAGCAAGGATTTGACTTGTAAGTTTGTTAGGCGCAACAGCAAGTGGGGAGGAGGCATTCTGAAAAAGTGAGAAAAGTTGCTTTTGTGTTCTGTTGCAGTTTTCTTTTTTGTAAGTGTGTGTGGTTTTGTGTGTTGTTCCCTTTTTTTTTTTTTCCCCCTCACCGTGTGGCTGTTTGGCATCTCATTCTAAGCAACAGCAGAAGCGCTGCAGCTGTCAGGCTGAGGAGGCAGCTACGGCATTGATATTCTTGCTTTCATGTTTCAGCAGTTATCTTTACAACTCTAAATGACAGAACCTCTTTTTAATTCATTTAAAATAAAAGCTATACTTCTGTAGACATTGATGGGTATCATGTGGGAAGTATTCCTACTTTCTATGAAGCTATTGCTTTGTTAAGCTCAGGATGAGAAATGCATGAGGTATTTAAAAAAAAAAAAAAAAAAAAAGGTAATAAAGAAGAAGTGGGGTTTATTTTCCTGTTTGTTTCTAACAAATGTTGTTTGGTTAATATATGGTCAGTTTTGCAGTGATGGGTTGTATGCTCTGGAGATAGCAGATAAAATCAGATATTCTAAAGAGGAAAATGTCATAATTGGGTGTTAGAACCTGTGGATGATCCAGCAGAGTGCAGCAACCCATGCATTTTCCTGAACTGTGATAAGAGTTGGAACTGTGCCTTAAAAACAGTTGAAAAAGAAGTAAGAAGCAATGCCAAGAAGCAATACCAAAAACAGCACGGCAAGGTTAAGAACTTTGCCAAGTGATACTAAATGGAGGAGGATTAATGACCATAAGGAATTCTTCAAGGTGAGAAAAAGAAAAAAAAAAAGAGAGACAGACAAACTACGCATTTTAGGATTGTAAATAAATAGAAGGACTTTGTGAAAGCACTTACCCATTTATTAGTCAAGTACAAAAGTAATGAATGAAATGAACATTTATGACATGCAAAATATATGCTTTTATCTATTGAGAATGAAATGTGGAAGAATAAATTGCAAATAAATGGAAGCTAAAACAGATTTTTCCATAATGTGAAAATAAAGTTACAGTTCAGCGCATCCTCCAAAAGCGAAGAGCAGAAGGAGAGTGGGAACAGAAGAACATGATTAATCTTTAACAGTAAACTTTTTTCCTGTCACTCTGAATGTCTTGAATCAAAGGCAGCCATGCGTCAGATGTTGAGTTTGAACAAAATAAATTATAAAAATGCCTGATTTGATGAGGTAAAAAAAAATAAAAAAAATAAAAAAAATTGAAAAAAAAGTTGATTGCTGGTATCTGATTGTACAGAAAGTCTCCCTTCAACTGTCTTTGACACTGAAGGGCTAAAAAACCCCACCTGATTGTGCTAACTTCTGCAATATATGTATGTATTCACTCAGTCTTACAGCAGAACAGGGAAAGTGAGGGGATATTTCAGATATTTTGCAGCCTGTCTTTAGAAGTAGAATTAATTCTGTGGACTAGTGTGCATTATTTCTATCACTTTCTTTAGGGCTTTTGTGGGAGCAAACTTAGAGCAGCCATGCCTTTTAATTCCTGTCTGAGATCTGTAACATCAGTTAATAGTCATCTTTTAGCACAGGCAAAATTATTATTGCCATTGTCTAACAAAGAACAGCAAAGTGTTACCACAGAGATGTGTCATAGAAGTGCCAAGTCTTCAGTGCTCTATGTCAGTGATTTAGGAATTGATCAGCTTCATGTATGAATGTCATTGTGTCTTCTTGGCCTACACCAAATGGGTACGTTTTGCAATCTTCCCTTCTGAATAAAATAAAATAAAATAAAATAAAATAAAATAAAATAAAATAAAATAAAATAAAATAAAATAAAATAAAATAAAATAAAATAAAATAAAATAAAATAAAATAAAATAAAAATAACAAGGAAAGTCAGCAAACAAGATATGAACCCATGTTGATATTCCTAACCTCTGTTCACCAGGAGCATTGGGTTCCTTGGAGTCACCCTGTCTTCACTGCAATGGCTCAAGCCCTTCCTCACATATGGCAGTGTTATCAGATCAAATGCCAGGGAGTACCCACACAACTAGGCAAACTAACCAGGAGAATACAGAGATAACAGAATCATAGAATCTTAGATTCGCTTTTGTTGGAAAAGACCTTAAAGATTATCAAGTCCAACCACAAGCCTCGTTGCCCTTCTCTGGAATCGCTCCAGCACCTCCATGTCCTTTCTGTATGGGAATGCCCAAAACTGAACACAGTACTCGAGGTGAGGCCTCACCAATGCCAAATACAGGGGCAGGATGACTTCCCTAGTCCTGCTCACCACACCATTCCTGACACAAGCCAGGATGTC
This sequence comes from Coturnix japonica, assembly GCF_054131305.1. Lineage (NCBI taxonomy): Eukaryota > Metazoa > Chordata > Aves > Galliformes > Phasianidae > Coturnix > Coturnix japonica. The sequence continues at coordinate 87,694,791 of NC_140666.1, read as the reverse complement.
ATTGGCCCTCTTGGCTGCCTGGGCACACTGCTAGCTCATATTCAGCCGACTGTCCATCAGCACATCAAGGTCCCTTTCCATCAGGCAGCTTTCCAGCCACTCCTCCACAAGCTTGTAGGGCTGCCTGTGGTTGTTGTGACCAAAATGCAGGACCCAACACTTGGCCCTATTAAAACTTCATACAGTGATACATTTACCAGGAGGGAATTGTATTGTTTCAGTGCCAACAGGAGATAAAGATCTCTGAGGCAGAAATGTGCATTTCTAAAATCATACATTAAACCTGTGGATTTTAGCTGTTATTTTGTTTAATATTTTGCAAGATGTTTTGGCTATTTAGCTTATAATGATATTTTGGATTACAAACAAAAGATGGATTATATTTCTGTGCAGTAATGGTATTTTTGGAGGGGGGAGGAGGGGAAGAAAAGGAAAAAAAGAAAAACAACAACAAAAAACCACAGTGCTGTTTCTCTTAACCACCTCTGCATTCCTGTGATCCAGGAAAAATGTGAATAAAAAAGAACAACAGTGCCCACCAACAAAACCCTTCCTGCTGAGTCTGTGTAGCAAAGAGAAGACATAATTATATGTGGGAATTGAAAGAAACTGAACCTCGGTGCCTCATGTACAGAGCTGAAGACCTTTTCAGGTACAAGAATAAATTAATCCCAGCCTTGTTCTGTTTTGTTCTTTCTGCATTACTGGGCACTTCAGAGAGTCAGTGCTGAAAGCTATATCAGGCCCCCAAAATATTTTATATGTTTACTTTGTGTGCTTCAAAACCAGCACAAATGTACGCTGCCTATTTCTTTTCTCCAAACTAATGGAGATATCATTAGAAATACAGTTTTGACTAAGAGGATGGCTGAATGCTGTGGGAGACAATCTATCTTCTTGCTGAAGATGCCAGAAATTCATTCTGTAAGGAGACAGTGTACCAAAGCATCTGCTCATAGTTGTCTGTCTGTGGTCATGCGGAGAGAATGAAGTCACGATAAATCCTCTCACTCGCTTTATGTGTCGTGAAAGAAAAGCTTGATATCATGGGTGTCTCATGAAGTCACAAACAAGTTTTACGTGGCACAGTAGAAGGGCTTGGCTGTTGTGTGTACCTCTTAAATTGCTTTTGTGGGAGTTTTGTTGTTACCTTAATGGCTTGTAGACAAGAAGATTTGCTTAATGAGTAAGTGGCAGAGGCTTGCCCTTTAGTTTTGGTGTAGCCTGAATCATATGCCACGATGCAAACCTCAAGGAAAACATCCTCTTTGTGTTTTCTGCATTCTGAATTATTTATTCATGCTGTCCTCTTAGCAGCAGAGTGGTAGGCATCCATTCTAATGACACTTTTGTAGGAGATAACTGTTCTATCACTAAACAACAGCAGTAATGGGGAGAAGGGTCAAAAATACTATTATGAAATAATAGGGCGTAGATAATTAGTAAAATCTAAATTTTAAAGTGTTTAAATGAATGAAAGTCATCATGACTCTTCAGTGACTGAAATATTTCTCCTCCCAACCTTCATCGTTTGAAGTGATAGAATTTTAATTCAGCAGGTATGTGACTACCTGCCTATCCCACTGTGCCTGGCCTTGTGCAGCAGCGTGGGTATTTCCTTGTGGGGCTCAGGCTGGGATTTTGGGACAACTTCCACTCCTGCTGCTTTGATACAATGACACATCAAGTGCTGAACCCTGGATCTCACATCTTGGGAATGGGTGCCTTACAATTCGCTATGTGCAGTAGTGTCTTTTTTGAAGGTGTTTATTTCCAGCTGTCTCCAGAACAATCAGCTAGGTTTTTATTTCTGTCACGGCTCTGATAAAGATGTCTGATCCTAGTTTCCTATCTGTGAAAACATATAATGGTGTCTTGTTTATTAATTGGAGGATTCTTTTTTTAATGTGTGAAATAAGGTGAGCCCCTGCTGCTTTCTCCATAGTGGAAATATTTCCAATTCCCTTCAAAATTGTAGGAATGATTCATATGCGGTGATATAGTTATGGTTGACTGGAGAAACTTAAAATCTTTTTGAGAGATGGGGAGAAATGAGGCATTTTCTCCATCATCAGTTAAAGAAAAGCCATTAATGTCAAAATCTGAAACTGCAGCATTAGTGTGGTGTCTGTGGCACGTTGGCTGCAGCTTCAGCACTTGGGAAGCTGCCATTGGGAAAGAGAAATGATGTTCCACACACTCAGTTGTACTTCATTCAGACTCTTAGCAAAAATGAATGTGGATGCTGTGCTGCTTTCCTTCTGCTGGTGCCCTCTGAATTGGGTTGATTTTTTTTAGCCAGTCCTCTCCTAGATCATAGTTTTTGTTACTATCTTATTTGGATGAGGCTTGCTGAGTCTGCTTGTGGAAGGATGAGAGCTGGCTGTAATGTTTCTACTCTTTGGCATAGAGCAGTACATGGGAAAAACATGTTTGTTAAGGTGAGAAGTAGAATTCAAAGTTATAATGCTCTCCCTTCCAAAACAAATGTGGTAATGTGTATGCAAAGGGATATGTGAACATGGAGGGAAAAACAGGATGAAAAATGCTGTGCTTTGGCACTTAATTATGCTATTATATATATAAACTATACTTATCATACTTATTCTGGTAACTCTATACATCACTATACATTAATTAGCAAATGAGGTTTTTAGTCTGTCTTTTAACTAGAGGTTGAGGGGAAACAAACCCACAACAAACAACAAACCCACACTGAAATATCTTCCAAGTGTTGAATTATTTGGGCAAAGAAGAAGTCAGCTATCAGTTCAAGCTCTGTTCTTCACATACACACTTGCTTCCTTTTCTAAGCAAGGTAATTTTACTATTCTCTTTCTTGTCTCCTCCTTTTTTTTTTTTTCTACCTACAAGACAAAAAGAGAGAAAGTCATTTTTTCTTTTTTTTCCCATCCGTTTTCAGAATCCATCAGCCAGCTTCTTTACACCTCCTGATATATTTATTTCATGTACCTTCATCACCTTTGATCTTTTATAAAGCAAGGTGGTCATTAGTGATAACTGAAGAATGAACGTAGCTGTGTAGTGGAAATGATATGTTAGCTGTTTTTGCAGTCAAGTACACCAGGGAAATCGAGGCAAAGGTTTCACATGGATTTCTTCCAATAATATATACATAATATATACATAATATATACATAAAACAGGAATTTGGATACAACTCCACAAAGTTGTTAGACGCTCATGGAGGTAGAAGTAGATAAATAAGAATTAGATGAACTGAAATTGCTTGTCAGATCTGGTCTCTTGTTCCGGACACTGGGCTATTGCTAAAAGACATGAAAACTAATTGACATCAATGTAATTCTATTTGCAGTTCTTGTTTGGAGTTGTGATTTCATCACATGCTTGTGGAGTCAGCGTTCTTTGTCACATTGTGCGTGTTTGTGTCTGTTTCTTGTCTTTCATACTGGAAGCAATTTAGGATAAAAATATATTCCTACCCTTTTCAACATGCACATTTAACATATGAACTCACTGGCAGGCGATTCTGTTTGTTGTTGTTGTTGTTGTTGTTTTTCCTTTTCCTTTTCTTTTTGTTTTGGAGATATCAGTTGTCCACCCTCAATTTTAGTGTTCTGTACCAGAATTCCCTCTTCCTGAGATTTTTACTGCTACATTGGTACTGCTATCCTTCAAGACATAAGTGTAACCGGGCATTGTGATACCAAAATTAGCATGAATCAGAGAGGTCCCTGTGCCCCTTTTGCAGTCAGTAGGAGCAAGAGCTGGAATGTGCTCAGCACACAGCTGGAAGCAGTGTCAAATTGTTATCAGCATCATTCACCGTGGAGAAGCAGAGCAGGCGGTCCACAGCTAAAGCAAACTACAAGTGAAAGAAGGAAATACTGTTAGAAGTTGAATTTTCACACTAGGAGTGTCGAAGATGAAAGGGAAGTTTGGTTTCAAAACCTGCAGGCCTTGGAATTCTCCTTCTGAATTGTATTATTTGTCTACTTTATTTTTGCTTACAAACAGAAATGCATCTTATGGGATCTTTTGTTTGTTGCAACAACTCACAGTTCTCATTTCTAGCATTAATTCTTCTGCAGGAGGCTCTTAAGTCCTGTGAGTCACCGTGCTTTTGTTCTTGGTCTAAGAATCACTGCACAACTTAAAAACATTTTATTTGTTCTCTGTAGTATAGTTATTTGCACCCTCTTGTACTTCTTTATTATTCTCTCCACGGTCCTGATAAACTGCATAAGAGGTTTGGCCCCACCATCCACACAGCACAGGCACTGCCTGCTGGGTGAAATGGGGTTGCTGCTGAAAGTGAGAAAAGAAAGAAGACGATGGATAAATAAGAACAATGAAACTGCTATAATTAAATAATGCAATGTGAAAAAAGGGAGGTGAGGATAGAGAAGAAATGAGGGAGGATAGGGGAGAAGAATGTTATGCACACTGTTTGTAAATCTTAAGCTCTGACAGGCTTTATTTGAAGTATGAAGGGAATCAGTACACAGAGTATTGCTTAGAACTAAGCTTATTAGTAAGCAGAGAAGAAAGTTCTTGTTAAGTACTGCTTTTCCACAGTTAGAATGCTTAAAGCCATGAAAAATGAACAAGAGGGCTAAGTGTAATATAATGTGTACCATAAGGCTGCATAAAGAACTGCTCAGATGAAAGAAACCCCAAAATATTGTGCACCAGGTAGCAGGTGATTTTACCTATTACAACAGGGAAGGATTTATGAACAATTTGAATTCATCTTTCAAAATGGCTGCCTTAATTACTTACAAGTAATAATAAATGTGGTGTGATCTTTGTATAATATTGCCTTAATTTAAAAAAAAAAAAAGAAAAAAAAAAAGTGTTACTTTGCTGTCACTGCTACACAAGCAAAATTTCAAAAAACTTTAATTAATTTCCATCATCCTTCATGGAAAAGATAAATGAAATTCCTAGGGAACGACAGATGTAGATGTACAGATTATAAATCAAGGGGGGATAGTTTTGATGATCTGTTTTGACCTCTGTGTCACACAGAGCAATGAATTTCCTTCATTTAAATCCCATTCAAAGTAGGGGATCTCTTCCAGAAATAAATCCTTCTTTTCTTTTAAATTAGCCCATTATGCAGAATCTAACATAACCTTTAGGAAATGTTTCTAATAGTTAATTATTCTTATTTTCTCAGAAGTATACCTATTTCTTGCCTGAATTTGGTAGATTTGACATTTAGTAATTTTTAAGTCTCATATCTTTTTTCTGCCGTTTTGCACACATTAAGCTATTTCTTTGAGGGCCAAAAATGGAGCTGGATTCTAGGGAGCAGTTGACGACTACTGCAGATGCAGTGATTTTGGAGACCTTCCTATGTCCTCTGTAGATCAGGACAGAAGCTGGAGCACTTCAAGGCACTCCTGTTTATCTTACAAATTTGAGAGCTTACAAAGCAGAATCAATTCAAGAGATGTTTAGAAAATGTCCTCGATGATGTACTTTAACTTTTGGTTAGATCTAAAGTGGACAAGCACTAGCTGGTGTTTGAAGGTCTCTTCCAACTGGACTATTCTGTTCTGTTTCGTTCTGTTCCATTCCATTCCATTCCATTCCATTCCATTCCATTCCATTCCATTCCATTCCATACCATTCCATTCCATCCTTCATTTTTTGATATTTTCTTTTTATCTGTTGTTTTTAGGAGTGAGAAAATGTATCATCTGCTGAAGGGTCCATGCACAACTGCCAAATTTTGAGTGCTCTGAAATAATAAACCAGTGCTTAGTCAACTTTCATTTTCTTTTCTACCTTGGAAGCTGATTCCAAACTCATTATCTGATGTGTTGGACAAGTTTACGCCATATTTACACTTTGACAAAATCATTCTGTTTCCCTGTGCTGCTAATAGAGGCTATTCCTCAATTTCTGGTGTTCGCATCTCCAGACAGGCTTTTCTGAGTGCACTTGCAGCAGAGCTCTAAGTTACTAGAGCAGAGCTATTGTCAATGAGAGAGCAGTGGAGTGATCATGGAATGCCTACTGCTTTGGCAGCAGAAAAGAATAGGATTGGTTATAATAAATGAAAAAAGTGCTTGCTGTCACTTTTGTGGAATGATTCATACAGGCTGTAATTTTGTGTCATACCACATTGGGTTTGTATGCAAGAAATTATGATACAGACCAAAGAGTCACCTAGCAGAAAGGGAGGGGAATCCACAAAAGCAAACAAACAAAACAAAACAAAAACCAAAAATAAAGGGAAAGACGAGAATAACTTTGTGTTCTGGGAAGGTTGTAGAAGAGCTCAGTCCAATGGCAATTTTAAGTGAAACTTAGCTGAAGGTTACAAACAATCAGATGATGCTTCATGTCTATGTGTGCACTTGTCCAAATTGGTCAAAGAGATGCAAGAAACTGTAATTTCTTTAATGTATTTGTCAATCTGCAAAGGCATTTCCATTAATTAAATGAAGTTGGACTTGATGATCTTTGTAAGTCCCTTGCAACTTGACTGTTCTGTTGTATGTAGACCTGTGGCTTTATAAAGACAGTGCTCCCATATGTCACATATGAATGGAGTTAAGTATTGCTGAGAGTCATCTGAAAACAAAACCATAAAATGAAGAGCATGAGAAGTTCAGAAAGGTGTAAATTTAGGCAGGAAAGATTCGTAAGTATTAGTGTTAGTATCCTATTGTAGAAATCATTTTTCAGCTGGAAAAGGACACATTGAAAAACAAACAGAGAAAAGAATTGTTTTGTGACTGTGCATAAAATCTTCAGAGTTTATTGCCATTTGTTTGGGAATTGGGGTCTTTGGCTTGTGTTTCCATCATAATTTAGTGATTCATTTACTTTGATGAGACACTTAATCTCACTGTGCCATGTGCCCAACAGTAAAACTGAAATAGTAAACCTTTGCAGTCTAATTATAGGTGTCCTGTTAGGCTTAATTAATTTGTAAGGAATATTAATATGCCCATATGAAAATTAGCGTGTGGTGTAAAGTGTGTGTGTATAATTACACTGAAGAGACACACACACGGACTTCTCATAAAAGCACTATTAGGGCTGTAAGGCCAAGCAGTCAGAAGGAAATACGAGTTCTGCATATGGCTACTCCCTTGTGACTACTCATTATGGTAAATATTTAATTATACTATGATATGCTGTTATCCCAGCAGAAACCCTATCTCATTCATTTTGCATTGGCTGCAAACATCCACCTCTTTTACCCAACGCATTTACTTCTATTGTACAGCTTAGTTTTACTATTTAGTAGTGTTTCTTTCTCCTTTCTGATCTTATTTCCAGCTCCTTTCTCTTTCTCCATCATCCTAATGTCCTTGCAGAGTTCCTCAGGAGCTATTTTTCTTGACATCTCTGAACAACAGTTTCAGGAATTCAATAGACTAGTGCTTTAATAAACACAGTGGCACTGTCATCCTGCTTGCAGTTATGTTACATGAACCATTTCTAGCTCGACTTGCAGGAATCTAGGACTGCAGGTGGCAGAAAGCTTTGCTCAGATTAGGTGTGAGTTGGTGCACAACAGCTTCAAGCACCTTAAATTCAGTATTGCCACTTTCCACTGACTCTGAAAGAGATCATGAACTGACCAATTGTGTGTAGCTCACTTGAGCAAATAATATTAAATTTGGGATCTGTACAGCAGTAATAATTGCAGGCCATTTTAACATCCAACATTTTTGACATCTACATTTAATGTTCCCAGGAATGTTTCTCATGTATTCAAGAAATTGATGAGTGAGACAGTTGTTTCCTAAAATGAAGGATAAGGAAATTCGTGGAAAATCACTCTAGTCAGTAGCAAGCAATTGGAGAACATATTATTGTGGACCTTGTGTTGCGTTTCACCCAGCTAAGTGCGTTCACTGGCTGCTTTGAAATATTCATTTTGAAGGCTAATTTTATTGTAAAGAATGTTTGCTATTGCGGAGAGTAAATGCAGCCAATCCATTATCTACTGAAGCTAGCTAAAATGTATGCATTTGTACTGTTTAGATATGCAGCACTGTGTTATTGCAGCGGTGCTACCTTATGGTGTTCAGATGTTTGAATTCATTGAGGTTCATTGAATAAAGCCTGTTTCAGTCAGCTGGGAGAAAGTGTTATGAAATTAGCAGACGAGTCATCATTAAAACCCATTATTCACATACTTCAGTAGAAGTTAAGTATGCTTATTGCTTTTTCGAAAATCCAGTTTCAACCCCCTGCTATGCGCAGGTTCGCCAGCCACCACACCAGGCTGTCCAGAGCTACATCCAGCCTGGCTTTGAACACATCCAGGGGTGGGGTCTTTCAGCTCACAGCATCTGAGATGCAGAATGCATTAGGAACTCAGAGGATCTAGCAATGCTCTATGTGTTCAATTAAAAGGATGCAGTCAGATTCAGTTACAGTGATTCTGTGCTGGTCATCTAAATTTGTTGGCTCCCTGCTTTATAGTAGCAAAAATTACTTTCTTCATTTAAATTACATGTGTTCGATAATCACAACAACCACAGAAACAAAAAAAACCAACAAAGAAACAAGCAAAAAAAAAAAAACAACAAAAAAACTACATAAACTATACTGATTTGGTGAAAACTAACACAAAACCATAATTATTTGGTGACCTTATGTTTCTGTTTCTTAAATTGCTACATACAGAAGTAGCACTGTCTTGTAAATCACCCTAGTACAGAACGCTAGCAGTGGACTTCATCCTTCAGGCTTTAATTCTCATGGGAAAAAAGACTACAAAATCTGTTCCATAGAAAAATAATGATAAACAACAGAAGAGACAGCATTTATTAACCTAGTGGATGCGTCAGATCATTGTTTGGTTTGAAGTCAGAGATAATCATGACTTCAAAAGCATTGTAGGAATGAACATTTCTGAAATAACTTGCTGTGAACTTTGCAACATTAATGAAAGCTGTAGAAGCATCTTTGAACGATGTGAAAAGTGAATTATACGACACCTACTGTCTTAAGAATTAAGACTTCTTTAACCACATTGCATATTTCTCTGTGCAAATAGCTCTAGGGCTAAAATTTCAAATAATTGATTTAAAAAAAAAAAAAAAAAAAGTCTAAAATTCCAAAACTGTAATGATCATTTGAAAACTGACCTTTAAATGATATTTATTTCTACGTAGTTTATACTTAGACTGTTTGCAAACAGTCAAACTTCTATTTCAAATTCTTAGTCTGGTATAAAGAGAAAGCAGGCACTGTGCTAATATGGAGATAAGCAGACACTAAAATTTTGTTATGAAAATGTAAAATACATGAAAACCTGTAACATCTGTATGCTAATGATCTATGAGTAATTTAAAAGTATAGTTCTCCCAGGTACTGAATAATTGCAAAGTAATATTAATGTATTTCTCTGACTCAGCTGAGTATCTCTCTCTCTCAGTAACACTGTGAAGTAATTGTAGGTGCTTGGGATGTGGTTTGACTGATGGGAGAAATTTGTCAGAACCACTGAGCTGCAGGCTTATCTGCTGTGAGCTCCACCAGGGATTGTGTCTAATATTGAATGTGCAGATGGTGAGGATTAGGTGTGAAAGAATGTAAAAACAAAGTGCAGCTGGGGACAGTGATGTTCATTATCGATCTGTTGAACATTTTTAACTCCTAGGTGACAGCTGTGTAAAAGATGCAGCAAAAATTGGCATTTCATTTATTCAGTGCATGTATTATTAAAATAAATAAAGAAATAAAATACCTTGCTTAAAAGCAAACAGATATCTGATGAGAATCCAAAGCATCTTAATGCCTGAATCTATTTGTTAAACCAATTGGATGTACCATGTAACTGCTTCTTGATTTTTCCAGATATTGGAACTTGAATATGCATTTTAAAGGCTCAGTGGGAAAGACTATACTGCAACATGCTACCAAACTTAATTTCCTCCTACCCCACCAGCAAACTTAGAATGAACAGTGGGAATAAAGTCTGAACATCAGAAGAGTTAATTTTGAAAAGGAAAGGAAATAGTATATCTTTTCTGCTGTAGACTTATAAAAGATTAAATATTAATAACTGCATTTGGATGGAAATTTGAAGGACAGGAAGGTGGTGCAACTTGTACAGAATCATAGAATCATAGAATCACAAGGTTGGACTCATAGCTCCTCATCCAGACAGCTCTTGAACACTGCAAGGGACGGTGACTCCGCCACCTCTCTGGGCAGCCATTCCAGTGCCTGACCACTCTCTGAGAGAAAAGGTTCCTTCTTATGTCTAATGTAAACCGCTTTGTGCTCTCTCCTGTTCAAGAGTGTTGTCATGTAACTTCACATTCAAGTTAAAATGTGAAGTTTGGGGTGCTACCAGTTAAAATACAAGTTGATAACCTGCTTGAATTACTGAAACACTAATTTAGAATACGCTAGTCCTTTAAAGAGATAAGTAGAGAAGACTAAAACACAAAGAAACGTGGAAATGGGTCTTCCTGTTTGCTGGATCCTTTCTCTAGCCCAGATCTCCTGTTCAGAAGCTTACAGGGATTTTCTGTTGAATAAACTCAATACATTTTTTTTTCTGTGTTCCAAGGAAAGTGGCTACATTTTAGAAATGTCACTGATGTCTCTTTTATTAATTAGCACATGGGCTGTTCAAATCAATGCTGTTATTAGTGAACTTGATTATTTAGAAGCTTGTACTATCTCTTTAAAGAAAAACTTAGGAAATCTTGACAAAACACAGAAAAAAAAAAATCCTCCTTATTACCATGTGTTGTTGAAGGGGTGAAAATCAGAGATGCTTGCCACTTTATTAAGGAAGGGAAAAAAAAAAAAAAAAAAAAAAAAAAAGACTTTTTAAGTTTTTTGGATACAAATTGTCCTTGGCTAATTAGCTCTCTCTCTTTTTAAGTAATGCATTGGTCACTGAAGATGCCAGATTGACAGTCTTGCTAAATAACCATCTCCATTCACGGATGGATACAGTAGATGCAATGAATTGTGATGCTAATTTTATTACTTTGAGCTTGAAAGTTTTTCTGGGCAAATTATTTAAGCACAAAAGAGTTTTCAGAGACTGTTGATGCTATGAAATTTTTATTCCTTCCTCCTTTAGCGTGAAATGGCAAGTTAAAAATTGGATCACTGACTACCTTCTCTTTGTAGATGTGACTCTATGGAGGGTACATACTGTGATTCTCATGCACTATCTACAGACATTTGTTATTCTTCCTTCTCCAGTTTTATGTATTTTTGTGTATAACTGTTGACTTTAATGGGGCTGCTCCCAGTCTTCCCTGAATGTCTAGGGTTTTTTGTTTGTTTGTTTGTTTGTTTGTTTTTTGTTTTTTGTATTTTATTTTTTTATTTTTTTATTTTTTATTTTTTGCTTAGGTGATATTAGAGAATGAGAACAAAACCACTAGTTCGTCCTTTGGAAATATCCACCTTCATTACTATTTATTAGGAGAACCATGAAAACTGAAATGGAGACTGACATGAGAAGAAAAATTATATTTGTATTAATGCATAGTATATAGGCATTTAGGGAATGATGCTTCTCTCCCTGGGTATCATTTTGATTCTTTATATAGATATATGTGGAAGCTGATTTAGTTGTATCCCTTTCAGTGTGTTTCAGCCAAGGATAAAACTGTTTTTCCTTTGATAACTCTATGCTAAATTATAAAATTCATGTTTCTTCTTCTCTAACTTTTGATAGAAAACTGACAGAGATAAACTAAAGCATATGAAGTAAGACCTCTCCCTTATCTTTCATTTTCAAAGCAGAATGGTTTTATCTATGTAAATCCCATATTTAAAGACATAAAACCTCATACTGTGCACCAAAAATAACAGGGAAATGTTTGAATCATTTGTTACAGATAGGCACTGCACATCCTTTGTGTCAAGGATATAAATAAGCAGTTTATATTTTGTAAGTTGATCTCTATTCTAAACCACGAGGATGCACTGAAAAACTTTAAGTCTCAGATCCCATTTTTGTTGAGGTCAACAGAGAAGCGCCAGAAATGAACTTGTTGGCAGCATGACAGTGTGTATCATTCAGACGTATCCCAGCTGCTGTTTTAATTGAATGAGAACTTTAATGAGCAAAGTGAGGTTAATGTACAGTCCCAGCTTTCCAGCAGATTAGATTGACAGTGTTTCATTTTACTGTCAGAGTTATCAAAATCTGTTTTTTTCTTCCTCGTGATATTCTCTTATTATAAGTATTGCTGGAGTAGGGGAATGCAATTGATATGCAGTCAAATTATTCCTGACAGAGGGATTTTAAAAGCTTTTAGAGGGGATGTAAAGGAAGAAATTCTGTCTTTGCAGAGTCTGCTTAGACTATCTATCCACATTAAGTGTGTAACAGTTACACTGAACAGAAATGACATCTTACAGAAGACTAAGTGCTGCTTAACTTTTTAATGTCATTCTTGGGAGATCTGAAGTTGAATGTGTTTTTTTTCTTCTTCTTCTTCTTCCTAGCTGCTATATCAACCCATCATAGCATTTTATGAAAAATAAAACAGTACTTCTGTTCTCAGTAGCGGACTTTCTGTTCTTTCTATTGCACCATGGAGATAGCAGTTTATGTCTCAGCATATGGAATGAAAGCCCCATACTGTTAAACAATTGATACTTGTCTATATATTGATCTGGGACAAAAGGAATCCAAGCCAAAAATAAAGTTCTTGCATTTCTTGTAGCCATACTCCCACTGTTGCAGACAGACCTTTTAATCTTACTTGTGATTCTATGAAAGTTCTCAATATATTTAAGACTTATGTTTGTATCTGTTCTTCCTGAAGGGCTGCTTCAGAACCTCAGTCTTGTTATTTACAGATATCTTATAGTTTTCAGTTTGTATTTGTTTCCACCTATTCACACCCCATTAATTTTCCCACCAAAGTTATCCTTTATCTTTAGTAATTCTTGCTCCAGACAGTTGCTTTTCATGGTATCCTTCAACAGAACAGTCACCTAGCAGCCTTCCTTTTGGTGGAACTATATAGTTCTAGCTTTGTTACCCTTTTTCACCAATATCATCCTAGCACATCCTCCTAATGCCTTTCTCATTTAAATTCCTCTTTCTTGAATGTAAATGACTGAAGTGCACAGTGTTCCAGATGAAAACTTACCATTACCGTACACAATATAATTAAAACTTCCTATCTGTACATACCTGACACTCACAATATTTCATTTGCCTTATTACAGGTACCTAATATTAATACCATTAGATTATATTTATTTAGAATGATAGGTCTTCCTTCCATTACTATTTACTGGTAATTTTCTAGCCAAAAACAAATTAGTATTGATAGTCCATAGCATAAGAAGTTTACCTTTATACTTCTAATTTCTAACCCATTCCTAGTATTTAACAGTCATGGTTACTCACAGTTATTCATTTCTTCAAGAGCGGTACTTTCATCCAATTACATGTTAAACATTCATTCCAGTTTTCTTGCTTAATCAAATTTTATGACCGCCAGCATGAATATCCAAGGCTACTATCAGCTTTGTCTTATCTATATTAAAAATTAATAATTCTCCATAGTTATTTAGTTAACTGGAAAATATAAGTATTTTAGATCACATATTATTTGGTTCAACTATCTTTTTATCAAAGTAGTGATAGCAGCAGCAGTGGTCAGAAGACAGAATACGCTTTATATGTCCATCCCATGCTAGTAATATTTGGCAAAGAATTCACTTCTCTCATAGGCTGATTTTTGTATTTCTCCCTTGCCTAAGCTTTGCCATTTCCTCCCCAGTGGCCACCTTTGGCTTAACCCCGCCATTATTATTTTGCCTTCAAACTCCTCATTTGAAGGCCAGCCATGCCTTGAACAGGAGACTGGACTAGAAAGTTCCTGAGGACTCTTCCAACCTCAGTGTTTAGATTATCTGTGTCCTGATGTTTTTTAAGAATCCAAACTCCTTTTTCTTCTTTTGCAAAGTGTTCTAATTCAGAGACTATTTTACGTTGTATTTCTACCCGGACTGAGGGTATTTGAACATATGAATAACTTTCTGAACACTTTTCTCTAATGAAGTAATCCCAAAATGGAACATTTCTTAAAGTGTTTCTTTGTGTTTAATACTACTTACAAAAGCTTCATCTAAATTGACATTTCTGCTTCTCACTTACACTTACAAGAAGTACAGAAAAAGTCTACGATCGCTTAATGTGCAGTAGATATTACAGCTAAGAATATACCAAGGAAGTTTTACTTTGGAGAAAGATTTATTTGAAGGGAAAAGTACTTAGCTATTCACACAAGCTAGGTCATATATGTGTAAAAGTTATTTTCAACATTTTATCAAATTCAAGGTTAAAATCTCATTCAACTCCTTTTATTAAAGGTAATATTTATAGTATTGGTTACATTGGATTGCACTGCTCGAGACATTTTAATATTAACAATGTAAATGGTACAACAATAGTACCTCTGAGAAATATATAATATATGTATGTGCTGCTAATGCTATTCTTATTACCATTATCTACTTTATCTCATTTCCATTAAAGTGATGGATATTAAGCAATATGAAATAGAAATAGCCATTTTCTCTATTTTCTGCTTTGCTAGCTGGAAGTACATAAGTGATGAAAACTCTTATTTGAGAAAGCATATTTTATATTCCAGAACTGGACTGCAATAAGTGAAAAGCAAAAAGATTGCTAACAATGAATTGGATCATTAGTGTAGAGGCATTTATGAAATGTACTAAGGATATTCAGTAACTTGCTTGAGAAACATGGCAATAATTTACACATAATTTAAATGCTTTATGTAATGTAGTCATGTAATGAATATAGAAGAAAACATGGCTTAAGTGACCTAGAAATGAAACACAATTGGCTTTTGTAGATCTTAAAAATTTAAACAATTTAATTGAAACTAGTTTAAGGCTTATTTCAGTTTCAGATTTGTCCTTTCATCTTCTTTTTAAACCATTGTAGAATTGTTTACAGGACACCTAAAGAAATCACCCTATTCCTTCTTCTCTTTTAACGGTAGGATAAAATAGAGTTTGTCTCTAATAAATGTTCTTTTGGCCCATTTAGGTTCTCTAGATCCCAGCATTACTCATGCTGCAGTTGACTAAAGTGGAACAATCCATCTTTTCTTTTTCCCCTTTAGAATAAATAAAGAATCTTCTCTCCTAGGGCACATTCCCTGCATCTCTTCAAGGTGTTTGCAGTTTCCATTTGTACATTCTCAAACAAGATTGCAGTAATCTCAAAGCATAATACCCTAATTGGATTCGGTGCTTTATCTGAGGATCTGTTCCCCAGCCAGTGTCACCTTTCCTTTGTGCTTAACTCTTTTCTTGACTCTTCTAACACCGAGCAATATTTTAGTCAAGTTCTTACAGTCATGTAAATGGTAGACATTTCCCTATGGTACTGCCTTCAAGCATGTGATGGTCAGGTGAACAGATGCAGAACTTCCTTTAAAGCAAAGAAGCAATTATTATTTTAACATTCACAACTGCTTGTTTGCAATAGCCACTAAAAATGAACACTGCAATTTATGTAATTAGCATGTAGCACTGAAAACTTCCAGGGAAAAGAATGAATATGAGCCATTAGTATGCAAAGCTGGAACTCAATACAGTAAAAAGCTTGTGATTACATTCAATACAGTTAATTGACTCATGCTTCTTTATTACTTATAAACTGTGAATAAAATTTGAGAAAGGCACACAAACGCACCTTTTTTTTTTAATTAATCAGTAACTTTGTTTTGTATAGCAATTAAATTCTAAAATAAGCAGGCTTAGGAAATTATATATATATATATATATATATATGGTGACTCAGCTTTCTCCTACTGTTACAGACAATAACAAAAACTTTGTTTAGTCAAGAGCTCCAAAACAACCCTATATATTTTATGAAGAAAATACACAATTCTTTTTCCATTTTCTGTTTACCTGCAGATTTCTTAACACCTTTTTAGTTTGAGCGAGTGCCACTGAAATCACTTGCTTTTGATGTTTATTTGTTGGCAGATAATGTGAAAGACAGAGGAGTTACAGCTCAGGATGCCTAACATTGCTTAATATAAAGCCTTAGGAAGAAGATAATTGAAAATTGTAGTTGTCTTCACATATCCTTCATTTTCAAAACATTATTATGTTAATCCTTAACCAGAGTTTGAGATCTACCAGGTTGTTCTCTTGTTGTAAAGACTGAATATTTAAAAACTTTCTGTTGCTCTCATTCCCGACTCACGGAGATGAGATGTTATAAATATAATACAATATAATTCAGCCCTGAGCATTGCAGCTGCTTTTCTACTTAAATTCTGAATGGCTGCCAAACAAAAACTGTTTCATATCATATTATTTTGAATACCTTGACAAAATGTTGTAAAGCAACAACAACAACAACAACAACAAAAGTTACTTATCTAACAATCTGAGTCTTTTACAAAAGCATTTTAACTCTCCTTAGCAAGAACTTCCTCAGTGTTAAAATTGTGTCCAAATCTGTATGAACCATGTAAGTGCTGCTGAGTGTCATCAATATGGATGCAGCTTCAGTTTCATAAGTGTCACAGAAGATTACTTACTTCTTAGTCCTACTGTATTGCAGTCCTATCACTTTCCAAGCTTTGGTAAAGATCTACATGGGCAAATGCACCAAAGGCTTAACTGATGAGATATGAATAGAAATCAGTTCACATGGATGAATTCTTCCTTGGCTTCTTTATCTCCCTTGTTCCCATTCCCCTCTTCTCCTAACAACTGATTCAAACCAAGATCCTGTGCAGTATTTGCTTTATGCTTCCTGAAAGCTTATTTATTTATTTATTTATTTATTCTAACCTCTTCTATTTCCACATTGGTCAGATGTGAAGAATTCCCTTACACGGCATATTGACAAAGCCTAGGTCAAAACTGGGAGACTCTTAGGAGTTTCTTCTTTCTTAGGAAACTCATTCCGCATGTCCTCAGTCAGTGAAGAAGGTAATTGTGGAAAAGATGTAAAATCCCATGAAAGATTGTATACTACTTTACTAAACAGCTCTATGGACTTATGGCCAAGTCATGCCTAGGTGTTTCTGTAGTGAGGTCACTGCTACAGGTGTGCTTCTAATGCCTGCATGTCATTTAATGAGAGTCTGTCACTTATTAAATGTTTCTCCACCAAAGCCTAAAAGGGTTGTTAGTAATTCTTAAGTATTTCTGCAGTGCAGTTCCCAGGAGGGCTGACTTGGGTTTCCAGATTTACCTGCTTCCCATTTCTCATGCTGAACTGTCTTCTTCTATCTAGACTGTCTGCTGGGAAAGGGAAAGCAATGGCAATTTTGCATTATAATTTGCAGACTATAAAGCTATTCTATCTGACTATTGTCCATTTTGCTTAACTGCTTCAGTCCAGTGGGGAATGAGGCAAAGAAGGATGGGACAGTGTGTGCTCTGAAGTCCAGCATTTGTTACGTTAAGTGCCCTCTACAGTCTTGCCAACATCAGCTGGCATCATTTCAGAGACTTTGGGTCAAAGCCTTCTTAGGGTTGCAGCAGAGTGCAAGGTCAGGGTGATGTCCTTGCTCCAGCTTTGTGCAAGGGTAGGAAATATTTGTGCTCAGCAATTACTCTCATTTTGTACATGCTGAGTCAGAAAAGGTTGCAATTTCTAAAAAGACTGTCATTGATCTCCAGTATGTGTACCCAGACAGGAAGCTCTTTTTCTTTTATTTTCATTGGTCTTCTGGGCAGAGGGGGTGAAATACTTCCTTGCACTGAGAGACAACTTCCACTCACTGCAGGTAGGGTTGCAAAATCCTACTCTAGGATTAAAATGATGTGTGAGCAAACGTGAATGTTACTGTAGTGGTAATTCCAAATGATGCTGGAAAGGCTAATTCCTTTGGTGCCTCTTTGTAAATTTTTTAGGGTGAAAGAGCTCTTTTATTTCCTTGTTCCTATGTTTGCTCAATGCAAATATTTTACATGTGCTTTATGAAAATGTACTAAGAGATGCTCCAATCCAAATCACTTTGATCACCAAAAGTGGGAAAGTTAGAAATGCAAATAATTCAAATGCAAAGAAAATGCATTCAAATGCAAAGAAATAAATTCAAACACAAGGAAATAGAAGTTTCTAGTGATTGAGTTAAAAAATCCACATGTGTGTGTGTGTATAAAATTGCTAAATCTCTTTCTTAGGGAGCACTTTCCTGCAGTTTCAGGGGGATCGTGGTTCTCTTATTCTGTTATGGAAAGCAGTGAGAAGATTAATAGTTACACAAAATAATTGCAAAAGTATGTATAGAATCCTACTGGTAGTTGTATGTCTCCAGCTTTCTACATCAATATATTGGAGGTAATTCAGAGAAGAAAATAAAAAAATATAAAAATATAAAAAAAAAGATTTTAACAAAAATGCATGAGAATGGATTAAGAGGAAGGAAAGCATGCCGTGCTTTTAAGTAAGAATTGAAAGTTGGGATGAGTAGAATTAAAGCACTTTGGTTTTAAACATATCCGCAGGATACAAATGCAGACACAGTGGAGGGCTTTCTCTTGTAGTCACTATTGCATTTAACAACTGGAGAGGCAGAGCACTCTGGCCTTGCATAAAGACTTCAGGATTTTTCTGCCATAAGTGACACTTCAGTTGTTCCATTCAGAGATGCTGACCCATGCTTATAAAAAAGAGCTGAACGAAAATCTACACTGAAAAAAAATCTACTTTCATGTATTTGCAGATGAGTTACACAATTCTTAAGACTGAATCGTGCGTTCAAAATTCTGTACTCCTTTTTCTCTCTCTTCTCCTTTTTTCTTTTCTATACTGATGAAAAAAAAAGTCTAGAGTTAATTAGTTTTGTTTGGATTTTCAAAGCAGCAGCTAGACAGCAGTGATGAATTTAATTAGCAGTAGTGAAGTTTCACCTGTCATTGCATCCCACTGTCTGAAAACTAGGAGCTTGGAGACTCTCATAATCTTTCAGACTAGAAAACTGTCATGATGATAGTAAATGGACCACTCATTCTTTAACATATAAGAAATAAAAAAGGGAAGGGGGGGACATTAAAGAATTATTCATACGGTGCCTTTGTGTGCTGTGTGGGAGTTTTTGAGACTGACATGCTTTTGTCTGCTTTGTCTGATAGTGATTTGCAAAACTTGCTCCAGATTCAGCTACCTGCAGAGCAGTCTGACAGCTGTGATGAGCAGCGAGCTCTCACGGCTCTGTAGCAGCTTCCTCCAGTCAGCTTGTATCCCCTGGTCATGAAACAGAGTGTTTAACCTAGTAAAGGAATTTCACTCAAAATGCTGAATAACTGCTGTGGATTCATTTGTTTTGATTGGCTGACTCTGCAGCTTCAGAATGTCTGGGGAAATGAATAGGTTGAATCACTGAATTAGAATAGATCGGTTGGAAGGGACCCACAAAAATCATCAAGTCCAACTGCTTCACCACTTCCACGCTAGCCAAAAATTGAAACACATTACTGAGGATGTTATCCAAATGCATCTTGAACACTTACAGGCTTGTGGCATCAGCCACCTCTCTAGGAATCTTGTTCCAGTGTTTGACCTCACTCATGGCACAGAAACGCTTCCCAGTGCATAATCTGACCGTGCCCTGGCATAGCTCTGTGCCATTCCCCATCTGCCATCAGAGGGAGAGGTGCTCAGGACCTTGCTCTGATTGCACTCCTCAGGGAGCTTCAGGGAACAGTTCAGTCTCTTCTTCGTCTCCTCCAGATTGGATGGCCCCAGTGCCCTCAGCCCCTCCTCGCAGGACAAGCTCTCCATCTCTTTTACCATCTTTGGTCCCCACTGGATTCACTGAAGTATCTCATTATGATTTTTATAGGATATATTAAAAAAAAAAAAAAAAAAAAAAAAAAAAGTGGATTGTTTTTCTTCTTCTTTCAGTGTTTTTGAGGTACCGTTAGGTATCTAAGTGAACTTAAGTTCACTTAAGAAAGTTATTAAATGAATCTCTTCTGTGTTCCTGTGTTCACAGTGGCTCTTCTTGCAGCCCTTCAAGTATGTTGAGGTTGAGTCAACTGCACAAGGATGCATTTAAAGAATAGTGAACTGCCAAAAACATCAAGATGTAATCCTGAAATCTGCTGTCCATATAGTCCAGATGTAGGAGATTGTCATTTTAATTTTCCTTTGAGTACAGCGTGAGTTTATGAATAGGAGGAAGGGGACACCACTTGGTCCATTATTGGTCAAGGAATGTATTTCCTGGATTTCAGAAAGTACTTGGTTATCACTTAGTGTTTTCTATCCTATATGTATTATTTATGAAGTCTACATCAATGGAGCATAAGTCTCACTGAGCACGAGAGAGAAGGAAGGGATCCAGAGAGGGCAAATTTGCAAACCTGCTAAATGTGATTGCTTCATCAACCACAGCAGTCAGTGTGAAGTTAGCAGAAAAATAAGACAGGGCCTCCGAGTTTAATACCTGGTTGTGCAAAGCATTTACTAAAAGGCTCGAGGGTATTGGGACATAACTTGAAATGAAAAACAAAATCTGACATTTAAGACAAAGAAAACTATGATATACTTAATAGAAATGATTGGAATTGCAATCTCTCTGAGACATGTTAATTAAAATAACACAACAAATGGTGCCTCAGTGCAGAGTTTGATATGCACTGTGGCTTTAAGTTGTTTTTAATAAACATAGTAGACAGTAATATCAATTTAGGAAAAAAGATAAGCAAGAATAAAATTCAAATTTAAATGCAAAGGTTAGAGTAGAACAGATGACTCATGCTTTATCTATTTGAAGTAATTATACAGTGAGGGCTCAGAACACTGGCTTTGGAAAGAGCAAATCACCATAGTGAGATTTATCTTCTAGCTAATTTTATGGGCAATACAAAAGTTTCTAAAAATGACTGTTTGAAGGATGGATAGGAAAGGTCATTGCTTCTTCCATTCCCTCTTTTTTTCTATTGAAGGACTTTCCAATCAGTCATGTTTACAAAATCTTTCTTTTTTCTCCCCCCTGAAGTTTCCTATCGAGGTTGTTGATTGCTTTTTCTTTGTGTCTCTAAACTTTTCAAATTACATTCATGTCTTCGTATATGATCTCCTAGAAATGGTTGCCAACACATTTGTAGTGTAAGAGTCCGCGGGCACAGTGATAAACACATTCTCCAAAGTGATTTGCTAGATTACTGTTCTTTTTATTGTACCTTAACTCACCTGTGAGCATCCTGAATCCTTGCTGGGAGTGGTGGCTGTGTTTTCAGAAATGTTTGATCATAAAACAGAACAAAGACATTTTAGTTATGAGGATTAAACAGATCTTGATTGAAGTATTTTTAAAGTCTGATGCCAGTAGATGTCAACCTGCAGTGTGTTAGAAAAGTCAAATCAGTGGGAGGCTATGAGGTGGTTTGCAGATGGCTTAAGTGCTGTACTGAAGCATTAGAAAAGATGATTTGTAGTGTTTATTTTCCCTTCAATTTCTTATTGTAAATTAATTTCACTTTTTTGGTGCCCTCAAAATGAAGGCTAAAAAAAAAAAAAAAAATCAGCTCTGTTTTCTGTCTTTATTGATGAAAACCTAATTATTAAATACCATAATTAATTGTTTTGCAGTTAAAATTCTCACTTGTCTACGAAAAAAGGAAAAAAAGAAAAAAAGAAAAAAAAGAAAAAAAGAAAAAAAGAAAAAAAAAAAAGAAAAAAACTACTTTGTAGTCCAAGATAAGTTTTCACCATTCCAGGGAAACTGTTCAGAACTGTCTCTGGGTACCATTGCCTTTCCTTGTTTCTTTCCTTCCTTTCTAAACACAGACCTGAATGAATTGCAGCAAAATTCCTGTAAAGCAAACAGAGGAAGATACAGGCTGAATTTTGATTTGGTTTCCATGAATCAATCCCTGTCCTTTCTCTCTTAACCATTGGACCCTTCTAGATGCATCTTCCCTAAATAGTTGCTCTGTTCATGCACATTAATAACATCTATTCTACAGACATCCATCTGCAACCTATTTGCTATATGACATTTCCATTCTGGGTCCTGTCTTCATGTGTCCCTCTCCTGTAGTTACCCACTACCTCCATATTCCTCTTTACTTAGAGCACGCCAGGACAGAATGATTAATTGATACTCCTGATAGAAGAGGACAGTGATTGGCAGGTAGCAGTGTGTCCTGTTGTTTTTTGTGAGGTCAGAGATCTATCAGTTTAGCAGGAACACATCCAAACATAATACCTTATGTTGAAGTTACTGGTTTGGAATTGATTGATTCCATTAAACAGCATTAAGCATTAATTTAGTGCTCTCCATCTTAAGATTCCTAAGAATCATTTGTCAGTGTTTTCATCCACTAATCAGACTGTTTCCTCCCTCTAGCCAGTCATGAAATTGTGTCAGTTTTCTTTGTAAATTACCTTTCTTGTTAAATTTTCAGTTCACTCTTCTGTTTTTCAGAAAGATTAACAGCACTGACTTTTCTCAGTGGTATGCTGTGAGCTGCAGTAGGTATTGTTCGTTCAAAACAGTTTCCATTTTCATTTTACCTGAGAGTCCATTTAGCATGCTGCAGTAGAAATACATGGGCAGTCTCTCTCTTTGTGAATGCTGACAATCCATCTTCTATTCAGTTTGCAACAATGGAGTAAAGCACCAGAGAACACAACGTGTGGGCTAGGGGATTTATGGAATGATGTATTCACAAGGTGAATCTGTAGGCATGGATATGTCTAAGAAATCAATTGATTTCTTCACCATTTTATGATAGAATTTCCAGCTGTTCTTATTACTTCTGTACTTCTTTTTGACATTGCAGGAGGAATGGTGGGAGCCATTTTGGAACATTTTTCAGCCACTTCAATTTTCAGAATTTCCACCAAAAATTGAATTTGTGACTTTGTGTATATCTAGAGAATCATCTAATGATTTATGCTGGAAAAGACCTTCAGCATAATCAACCAACCATAAACCTGCCCTACTGAGTTCCAGCACTGTATCATGTTTCTTAGTGCCACATTCACATGTCTCTTCATACCTCCAGAGATGGAGACTCAACCACTTACTTGGGCAGCCTGTCTGCTCCTGTGACTTGTTCCTTGTTTCCTCCCTCCCTTCCTTTTTCCTCTTTTTTCATCAACCCCCCTATCCATATTACTTGTAATTATGCAAGTGAGCTATTATGAAAGGGTTGCTTCTTCAAATGAAGGAGCAGCAGTTTTCTACGGCATGCTAAGTGTGCCAGTTTTTTTGCACTGGCTCATACATCACTGTGCTGTACTTTTATTCAGTGCATATATACAGCAGGTAATATTTTTTCTTTATGCTGATCTGCTGTAACCAGTAAAGGAGGGCAGAGCTATCTTTCAGATAGTTTGGCTACTACCTTAGGCAATGTCTTTCTTGTCAAGATGGTGGAGAAAAGCAGGAAACAAAGTCTCCTGTGACTCAGGGTCTAGTGTGATCAGCAGAAAAGTACTGGACAGAGGTATCTCTTGATTTATTGTATACCAGATAATAAACCATGCAGTGAGAGAAAGGCTGGAAGAAGTCCTTCGGATAGCAAGATTTATTCCAAGAGTGAGGAGACATAAGATAAACCTTCTTCCCTTTTACAGTCAAAATGCTGCTGTCGTGCATATCTTGTTCTAAGTAAAAAAATAGAGTGAGAATTTTTCAAGAGCTTCTGCATGTAACAGAAGCTTTCAATGCTACAAGATTAATATAGAGATGCTGAGGTTCTGGTTTAACTTTGTGACTTTTAGGAGAAATTACAGCAATAAACACATTTATTAAAGTTGAATAACTTCTGTTTTTTTTTTAAAAAAATAGGTCAAAGCAGAAGTGGGACTTCTACTTTCTTCCGCACAATAGAATTTTGTCAGATAATCTGTTAAAAAAAATAAGCCCAAAGAAATAAATAATTTTACAAAGCCTGAAGCATAATAGAGCTCATGCAGCAAGTATTTTCAAGACTACAATGTGAAATGATGCTGGAGTCCCAAAGCAATTAATTGCTTATAATTACATGAAGGTGGTTTTGTAATATATGGAAACCCAAACAACAAAAAAGTCCTTTTTATTTCTAAGGGAAGAAATAGAAATACATGGAAAATATGTGGAACAAAAAGTTTGTCCAGCTCTGTAGTGGTTATTAGCATGTTTAACCATAATGCAAAATGAATTTGGGCTTGATGTGTTGAGCCCTATTCCTTTCCTGTGCTTTAAAGATCATTTTGGAAAGTCTGGAAGGATATTTCCTGATGGATGGAGTGCCCCTTGTGTTACTCTTTCAGGAGTCTTGAATGGTTTTATTATGCTCAATGTTTCTCTTGAGAAAGTTTCTAATTTTTGCATATTTTTGGAAAGTGTATCTCCTTATAATTGTTTTTAATCCACTGTCAGTTGTGGTATTGAAATTAGCTAAAATGAACCTGGCTGATAGAAGGCATATACCTTCCCTCGGAGCAAGGTATTAAAGCAAGGCAGTGTGTGTAGATGAACCTATTAATTATATGAAATATTTATCAAACTTTGGAATTGAACAGGTTTTTTTTTCCTGTTTGTGGAAGGACAGTTTTTAAGGACATCCCATTTGTGGTGCATTAGTGCTGTTCTGCAAGAGGTAAGCAAATTTAGCAACGTCTGTGCTCTGCTATGTCCCTAGTTGAGAGTAAACATTATATTTTTAGAGACTACAGAGGAAAAATGTGAAAATGGGTTTATAACAATGTACACAAATGTCAGCTATGTTGGCCAAAGCTTAAATGCTCTTTGCAGAATTTCTAGGGGTGTAATATTTGGCTGAGGGACAGAATGAGCAGCTGCAGAACATCTTAAATTGCTACAGCTGTTTGCTTCCGTGCAGCTGAGCCAGATTTTCAGTCAATTCCCCATTAACTTAAACTGTAACAAGATAAATGGAAATAAAGCAAGGTCACGTTCAACTAAATCAAACTGTGGGCAGTTAAATTGAAACAGTGTTCTCACGTAGATAAAGCCTATTGCACATTAGAATGAATTTAAAATAGAACTAACTGCAGGAGGACCTAATTTAGAAGTCTACATTAAGAAAAACAAGAGAACTAATCTTGAATGGGAATTTCTTACGTTTGGAAGAAAATGAGAGTGTGGTTTAGAAAACAGCTTCATCATCATTTACACAGCTACTGGGAAGAGCTGGAAAACAAGAGTATTTTCTCTGCTCTCAGTCACCTGTGCCTAAGCTGCCAACAGAAGGTAAGTGTGGAAGGACAGTGAGCTATTGACTTTGGGTGGTATGACTGGTATGAAAAACAGGCTCAATCTCACTGGGAGATCTTGATGTTTCTTTTTGAATGTTGTGATTTATGTTCTCTAGGTTCAGATTCATTTTATCTTTTTTTCTCCTCAGATTTGTGAAATGGATTTTCTTGGTTATGTAAAGTATGACGTAGAATTGTATCAGGTGGTTCCCAGACCATGGGAAGCTCTGGTGGAAGTTTCTTTGAGGCTAAGAATGGTGATGTTCAATTCTCTTAGCTAGTTAAAAGTTTTCTTCCAAACATTTTTTTTTTTTTTTTTTTTCTAGATGGAAAAATATATCGGTCTGTAAGATAGGTATTGCTTTATTAATGCCCAGTATTCTTCATGTTCTTCTCCAGGTGTTTCCTTATCTTCTTCACTCTTTGTTTCACTTTCAGCGTATCTATGTGTTGGTCTATTATGTAGCCTTCTTTGTATGTCTGTTGAGTGTAGACATTCTTGTTATGTTCTGTGGTTGCTTTTCTCCCTATAGTTTCAAGGTAGGTAACAAAAAGTTGCCTCCTCCAGTGTGATGTTTTGCTTTTGTCAAAGATGTGAAGAACAGGCTAGCTGATCTCTCTGTAGCCTGCATGACGGAGCAATCAGAAATGTTTTCTATATCATTCCCTCCTAGTGTGAGTTTCCAGTAGAGTGATGGCTTCTTGGCTAGCAGGAATGAGGAGAAAGTTAGTTGCAGGAAGGAAATATAACAAAGGAAAGATAACTGAGTTCCAGGGCTACTTACTAGCTGTGAGTTTTCGGTAATTCTCAGAAAAATAAGTTTATTTCTATAAGTTTCATTAGATAAATCTTGTTTTTATGGCTTTAAGCTACTTATCTTGATTCAATTTTATTCGATCATTGCAAGTCAAACCTTGCTTGATGATGGTGAACTGTGATCAGTTTAAGATGTTTCAGTTGGTTAACATGGGCTGATTTACACATGATTTTATGTTCTTTTAGCCTAGTAGTTATTCTGGTATAGGATCATTGTTTGCACCTGGCAAATAGTGACTAGGGACTAACTTCTTGCCATTAGCTGATGAGGCGTACTGGCAAGTTATAGGCATTATTAATCATAAAGGGTAATGTGTGCATTAAGGACTGTAATCATATGATTGAAATGAACTTAAGGAGATGACTTGGTGGGCTAAATGTACATTTCAGTATTAAGTATGCTGTTGTTCCAGTCTTTCACACAGTCTTTTTTTGAAGCATCTTGTGCATTTATAACATTTTGGATAAGAAAAGATTTGTCTCGTGGGGAAAGAATAGTTTAAAAATTAAAGTGAATGTGTGTTTGTTTGTTTTTTCTTGACTCAATACAAATATCTCATTGACTTTTGTGGCAGTTAATACAACCTGCAGGTAAATTATTATTATTAAAATTTCCAAACCCTCTCTGCTGCCAGGAACGAGGTCAGTTCTTGACCCTTTTTGAATCAAGGGAAGATCAGCCCGAGGGAGAAGAGAAACTAATTAAAATGAAGTCTCTAGGCCTGATCATCTTTCTGTGGCAGGCAGCTGCAGAGTTTGAAAAATGACTTTCTGATGCCCAGCCAAATTCTGGCTATTTGCTTGGCTGGGTGATAAAATCATCCATGACTTTAAGCAATATAGAAGGCTGCAAATCTTTTGTGGTGGAGAAAAGCCTAGAAGCAATAGGTAGGTATGACAATTCCTACAGTGGGATCTCACAAATCCTTTGTTATAACGTAAAAGAATTATGAAAATTTAGACTGCAGGGAGTCATTGAAAAATCTCAGACAGGTTTATGTTAAAAACATGATTAAAAATCATATTTTAATAAGCTTAGCATTTTCCTTTCTAAAATATTTTAATTTGTGTTGATACATCACGTTTTTTGTGTTCAGGTTTTGGGGCAGTATATTAGAAATGCAAAAAAAAAGAAATTATAGTCGTATTGAAACATATGGAGATAATTGACTGAAGACAGATAACATGAAGTGTCTGGTAATTAAAATATGTTAATAAAACTATAAAATTGCAAAGTTCTGACTTTTTTTAAATTGCACTGGTTGGATTTGCTCATCCTGTGATTAAGTTTATTTTGCTGTTCAAACCAAGTGGCAGATAATGATTGCCAGGGCAAGCGATGTCAAAACCTTCACCATAAAATGGAGTTGTGCAAATAACTGATAATTGCGTTTGTCAACAACATGATTCAGCTGTAGGGAACTGCAGTGTTTTCTTTTGAGTACTGTCCTTATTTTATGTATTTTGGTGCAGTGTAGCTACATTCCCTTATGAAGCGACTGTCCAGTCTCTCTCATTTGATGTTGTCACCATCAGCAGAAAGGTTTCCAAGTGTTTATAGGTTCATTCTGTTTGGGTAATACAGCCATTAATGCCAGCAGCAGTTATGTCTACCTACATATTAAGTGCAGGCAGGCTAAAGAAAAGCCTTAATGTGTGTCAGCAGTGCATCTGTTTAAGCAAAGTGGGGCCTGGGAGGGATCAGCAAGAGAACAACCAGGAGATAAAGGAAAATGGTTATTATACTGCACTCAGCACTTGGTACTTTAGCATTATATCATTTGTGAACTATTATTTATGTGTGCATATAATGAGATTACATGCCACTGCGTTATACAGGCATAAAACAATATCTGTGGTGGTTGTATATGGCATCCAATACCTCTGGTATATGATTTCATCCTTTAGCTCTCTTCTGTGTGTGTGCCCTTATGATATATAGATTGCCAATTTGTAGGGTCACTCAGTGAAAGACTGAGTTGCCCTGAAGCTCTGAGATGTGATTATAACAGCCAAGCTAGCAAGAGTGGATAACCACAAGAAGCAGAACAATATTTGCAGAGCTTTTCTGGCTACTCTGCAAAGACACCCAGCATAGAGAAACAGAGGCCAGAATCATCACAACATCTTTGTGGTGCAGGTGCTGTTTATGAACTCCATCAGTGATTACTTAAAACTTATTAACAGTGCTGTCTTGGGGAACAGTGAGATGGGTGAGGAGTGGAAGAGGACATTTGTGTGTTGTTTGCTGAGTCGTGGGATGCTTAAACCTTGAGTTGCCAAGTGAAGAGCTTCCCCCTAAGGTCCAACCTAAATATTTCTTCCTTCAACTTGTCCTGCTATTATCTACCCTTTCAAAGAGTTGACTCCTCTCCTGTTTATAGGCTCACTTTAGGTACTGAAAGGCTGCAATTAGGTCACTCCACAGCCTTCTTTTATCCAGGCTGAACAAACCGAAACATTTGGCTTCCCACAGTTTAACCATTTTAATTATAAATAATCAGTTTTGTTTCCTTTGGCCTTTCAGCGTGATTCATGCATTTAGATGTATATGATAGGTGATGAGATCAGAATATAAATACTGAGTTAATTTTAAATCCATTATTATTTAATGTAGAGTTATCTATAGCAGTTTAAAACAATTTTGTGAAGAAAACATTGTAAATTATTACTGCAAAGCAAGTATTGGCTATAGCTGGATTAGCAATATTGGAAAGTTTTCTTTGCATAGCTGGTCTGTAGAGAGATTTATCAGCTTTCAGTGAAATCACAGAATCACAGAATGACCTGGGTTGGAAGGGACCTCAAGGATCATGTAGTTCCAACCCCCCTGCCTAGCAGGGCCACCAAACATACGCCTTTACTAGATCAGGTTGCCCAGGGCCCCGTCCAACCTGGTCTTGAACACCTCCAAGGACGGGGCATCCACAACCTCACTGGGCAGCCTGTTCCAGGGCGTAACCACTCTCCTAGTGAAGAACTTCCCCCTAACATCCAACCTAAATCTTCCCTCTTTTAACTTAAAACCGTTTCTCCTAGTCCTGCTATTGTCAGCCCTTTCCAAGAGTTTACTCCCCTCCTGGGAGTAAGTTCCCTTCAGGTATTGAAAGGCTGCAATGAGGTCACCCCGCAACCTTCTCTTCTCTAGGCTGAACAAGCCCAACTCCTTCAGCCTGTCCTCATAGGAGAGGTGCTTCAGCCCCCTGATCATTTTCGTGGCCCTCCTCTGGACCCTTTCCAAAATCTCCATGTCTTTTTTTGTACTGAGGGCTCCACACCTGGAAATCTACAGTAAGCAAGGAAAATTAAGCTTATTTGTAAGTGAATTGGAACATATTGTTTATTTATATAGGAGTTCATGTACATATATTTGCATGCAGATTTTATATTCAGATAGTTCACTTGTTATTTTCTTATTCTGAAAGAAGCTTATACTAAATAGTGTGGAATTTCATATAGGAAACTGTATGATTTTTTTTTTTATTATTTAATATTTTAAAGAGTTAAATTGAGGGAAGAAATTGAGTGCTTGGGGATTGTGTGGTGTGGTTTCTTATTTAATTTCAAATGTTTATTTAATTATTATACATTTATTTAATGTATATTTAAATGTGAATTTTTTAAGCCAGTTAAATTTCACCTGAAAATTATTGTATCCAGCTCACTTTGATTCCCCTGATAAGGCAGTAAGGTTTAACACTGCAGTATCACAGAAGTCCCTTGAGCAGTGGCTCAGTAATCAGGAGCTCCTCAAGATATCTAAGAGGTAAATAATCCATAGCAAAACAAAATCACAGAATTGTAGGGGTTGGAAGAAACCTCAGGAGATCCTCCAATCCAACCACCTGCTAAAGCAATTTCCTTACAGGATGTTGCAGTGGAAAATGTCCATGTGTGTCTTGAATATCTCCAATGAAGCAGGGCTGCATGTTCCAATGCTCTGTCACCCAAGTTAAGTTTTTCCTTGTGTTTACAGTATTGGCAATAAATGCTGGAAAAAAAAAAAAAAAAAAAAAAAAAAAAAAAAAAAAAAAAGAAAAAAAAAAAAAAGATCAAGACCACGCGTCATAATCCCTACTGATTTCATTCCTCTCCAATTAAAAATACATCAATATAATCCAACTCCCCAGTCACGTTAATTTGAAAAATCAAGAATGTCCATAGTTTACAACCCAAAAGCTTTAAGATGATGCCTCAAATCCTTACGTTCTATGTGGATAGTGTTCTCCTCAGCTAACTTCAGCTGTGTAAAAGGCGTGTAATTTAAGATAATCACAGTCAATGGAGTTGAAACATAGAGGGGGGGAAAGAAATCATAGACTATTTAAGGTACCTAGTTGCAACGGGATGAATTATCCCTTGGAACTGTCAAGTATAACAACCTTTTATTCTTTCTTTTTCTAAAATAATATCACTTAGCATAATATGAAGTTTGATTTTTGAAACTCTCTTTATACCTGAATGCTGAAATAAGAAAAAATTAAAAAAAATTAAAAAAAAGTCATAGAAAGCTATGTGGATGAGGATAATTGCATTCATCACAAATAAAGAATTTAATATTACTTATCTTCTTTTATGCCTTTTATCTAGAGATGTCAAAATACATGCCAAAGGATAAGAACTATCAGTAGTGAGTTTTAAAGATAGGGAAGCTAAGCACTGTCAGTGACTTTACTCAAAGTCACTGAAGACAACAGTAATATCCCAAGTCATTTTAACTTTCCTGTCTGTTGAAACTTGATGTTTCCAGGAAGACTTCAACCCAGATTGGATTCACAGTACTACTCATAACTCATGATTGAAACTTATAAGATCTATAGGTGTATAAAATCTATACCCTTATTTAAATAATTAAACCAAATAAGTAGTAAACTCTAAATGGCCATCTCAGCCACAAGGTAACATTCAAACTGTTGCTTCTCCGAATTACTCTTTTTTTTGTTGGTTTATTTGTTTGTTTTGGGAAATTAATAGTAATAATAATAACTTTTAGCCTCTTCTACTCATACCAAGAAAGCTGGGTGTATTGCTGATCCTAGGAGAAAGGTTTATTTGTATTTTTTAATTGGTTAAATTAATAAATAACCTGTGCAATGCCTGTACATTTCTTATTCTTTTTATGTTTTCTTTAAGTAAATACCTCTTATGTGTGATTTGTTGGGTGTTGTTTTTGTTTTTTTTTTTCCTCTTATCAACTCCTGCCGTTTCTTCTGTTACAACTGCGAGGAAGAGAACTGTGTTAAGCAGAACTTCTTTAAAAATAATTTACAAAGGTATTTTGGCATTAAAATGAGAAGACGCAAAAGGCAAATTTGTAGTCATCTTAATGACTAGGATTTGTTGTGATCATCATAGAATTTTCCTATTTTGATACTTATTGCAGAAATCATTTCACATCTTTGGATTTATTTTTTTTTATTATTTTTTTTTCCTTTTTTTTTTCCAAATCTTCCAAGCTTACGGGTTTTATGCTGACAGAATCTTTATTTTGATTACTAAAAACTCTTTCTTAACCTCTTTTACGAAACTTCGCATCATCTTTCGACATGTCTGCATGCTCATACGTATCACCTAATCAAACTTTGTTATGAAAATAGTGTTCTTTATCTGTGGAAAAGTCACTACATTCCCTCAGTCACAATGGTAATCTAGCACTTTGTGAACTGTTTGGGACTGTGCTACATCTGTGGAACTCAAGTATTTGATAGTTTTAAAAGAGCAATAGCTACATTTTGGGGGAGGGCTGTAAGTTCATCAGTTCATAGCAGAAATAACAGGTTTTACCTATCTTAGTTACAGTGAGAGCAGGATCAGAGCTGCATCTGAGAAGCGTCACTTGAAATAGCTGTGGGTTTGTTTTCCACTTCATAGGGAATTGCAGAGTGGGCAGGCAATCTGAGAACCTGCAGCCCAGATCAAGCTGATTGAGGGACTTAATGGAAAGGTTTCCATATACTTACACAGATACTTACTTTGTGCTAATAATAAAGATCCTGTAATACTTAACTAAAAAATGTATTTTTATTTTCTTAAGAGCCTCTATTTTATAATCACAGCATACATTTAAAACCATAGTTATGTTTCTGAAGATGAGTAGATTTTTATTCATGGATGTATCTATATGTGTGTTGTGTGCACGTGAGGGAATTTATATATATAAGCATAAATATATATACATGAAATAGGAACAGTTGGCAGTGGAGCTGAGTATTTTCTGCTTAAAGCATGCTTCAGCATTATCAGAAAGCAATGAAAATATTGCATTTGTTGTCTCTGAAAAATGCCAGGAAATATTTCTGATTTATTATGTAGGAAGAAGAAAGTGAAAAGAGATACAGTACTGAAAAATTGTACACAGTAGTAGAAAAAATTGACTGAACAATAATTTGTGGACTTACACTTGCTGTATAAAAACGCCCTCCGCTGATCTGGATTTTGAGTTTGTAAATCATCCATCTTTCTTTCCTTTGTGCTTCATGGAAATAGACTCTTTTTGTTGGGTTCTGTTACATTTTTCTTCTTTCCTTAACTGGAAGGATGAAACTGTCAAGCTGCTGTTGCTTACTTCTAGAATAAACCAGTGTAAAAATTGTAATACTCCATTTTCACTTTTAACACTGGTGTCTTTGCATTTGACCTATAGTATCTGTCTGTTTTGGGCGAGCTTAGTACTTAAATGGAAGCTATCCATTCTCTTTTCCTTTTACGGTGGCTTCAATTACATTAAATTTTCACTTCATGCCAACTACCTGCTTACACTTGAAGAATTTGTATTAAATAGAATAAACAACAACAAAAACAAACTTTGTTTTTCAGTAATCACATAGTTCTGGTTTTCTGATTCTAAAACGGTGTCACACTCTTAATGTGATTATGTTGAACAAATAACATAAATTCAGTTGTTATAAAATACAAACTGATTGACCTCAGAAGGTTAAGTAGTTTTTATCTTCAACCCTGACAAAGTTCAGAAAGAAAGAACTTCTTGTATGAAATAGATATGATGCAGCTGAGGAGAAAAAAATAAATAAATTAGGTATGAATTCTGAAAACTAAGGGTGAGTTTCGGCTCCGAGGTTAAATGTCAGTGTTGCGCAAAGCATAGTATGTCCTACTATTAAATGTTCATGCCTTTCATCATAACCACTAATCAGTGGCTCACGTTCTGATTTAATTCGATGTTAGATAATGAACAAGTGTTCTTAATTGAAAGCAGAAGTAGATTGCACAATGGCAAAAGACAAAGATGAGGAAGATGTGCAGCCTTTTCATAGTACCGAGGCTGGGGTTGCTGGCAACTGCTTTGAAAACAATTTACTTTTGATACTGGTGTATGATCTGAAGGAATGATGGCTTCTAGATCTGGCTCCTCTTTGATTCATGGTGTAGCTGAGCTCTCTGAAAAGAGAATAACTTGAATTGATTGGAAATTTCCTAATATAGCCTTTTTTATGGGAAATACTGAGATCTAAATTCTCACTTTGGGATAAGTTCTGGTGGCAAAATCATCTTTCCAAGCTCCCAAATCACTTTTCCACTTCTTTCTGTGCTGCAGGTATTCCAGGTAACTATGAGACTGAAAATGTTTGGTATTTCAATGGTTGTTATTGAGTTTCCCCCCCAATAAATAAATAAATAAATAAAATTGGTGACTTTGCTGTTTGAAGAGAAATTTAATTCTGTTTTATTTTAAATATTGTTCTCTGCATATCCAGGTCCTGCTTTTTTGTTGGTATTTGGTTGTTTTGCTTTTTTTCTTTGAAGTGAGAATTGCGGTTTCCATTCAGCTTCTTTAGCATTGCTCTATTAGATTGATGAAACGCTGTTCCGTCATATTAGAAATGTAGGTCTGTTTCCCAGTTATGGCACCTGGGGGTTTTGGTGCATCATTAACTATTTTGGAATAGAAAGCCCTCTCAAATCAAGTTACTATAAGAGAATGGACTTATGATTACCTGGTATGTATGGTGGGCGTAAACTTTAACAGTGGGTTATGGTCACGGAAGAAAGCATAGTTTAATATATGTATGTGCTGCTCTGTGAGAGATCTATGAGTAATTTTGGAGATATTTCTCAGTATAGTTAGAAGCATGCTAATAAAACTGTTTTGTTTCTGGAAAACTTATAGTCACAGTAAAGAGTGCAAATAATGCTTTTGTGAAATGTACAATGTGGCCAAGTGCAAACAGGCTTAGCTTAAGGGCATCAACTTGATAGCTGCTACCTCTTGGATAAAACTCAAAGTACCACTGTAAATTATACAAGAATTAGGGTTGAGAAGGAAAATAACAGGGGAAATAAATAGCACAGAAATTGTTCAATGATATTAATAAAGATATTGATCTGACTTCTTCACATCTGCTGACAATTCTTAAGAAGGTCTGGGAAAGAAGTTAGTTAAACTGAGGTTGAAATATTAAGGTTTGAGGACAGGTTCCAAAACGAGAAAATCATAGGATTTTAATAAATTTGGGTTGTACCAGAATATACAAACAGAAACTAGAAGGGAGAGAATAAAGAAGTGGGGGGAAAAAAAAGAAACTGAGATAAGCTAGTTTAGCCAGATCTGAGTATTATGTTGTCTTCAGAAGTTATTTGGAGATTTCTGTATTTATTTATTTTTTCCACTTTCTGCCACCTTCATGAAATTTATTTCATTTAACTTTCTCTTTCTCTTCTGTTATTGTCTTCCTCTCCTTTCCCCCTTTTTTGTGTCTTTCCCTCTCTCTTCTCTTCTTAGGTTTAAAACAGCAACAGAAGAATATCTCCGTGTGCCTCCTAAGATGTGCTTTTTCTTGAAATGAGTTGTATACATCCTTTTTCCTTTCAAAGCATAGAAAACATTTTATTTGCACTGTTTTTGTTTGTTTGTTTTATTTACTGCCAGGCTTTAAAAACTGCAACAAATTCAAAAAGCACAACAGCATTTAAAAACGTGAAAGTATTGACTGATATGATAGGCAGATATGCAGATAGGGAAAAGTGATCAAACAAATTAGAATGTGGTGAATTATAGAGATTCTGACAGGGGGTGCCAGAAGTATTTGGAGATACATTGCAATACACTTACTAAAGAAACTCTAATACTACTTTCTAAAGGAAGAATTCTACTCTGAAGAAGGTAAATTCTAATTATGTAATAAGTAATGAGTATTTTATCAGCCTAACTCTAGATTTGATGAGTTAGTCTACAGGAAAGAAGAATTCCTGCTATGTCCCAGGAAATAATTTATTATTCTAGGTGTTGGGACTATTTCTGTAATAACAATCAACTGGAACAGCACCACCTTCATCTGAGAAATCTAATGGCACGCCCCAAGTCATGCAAGACAACCATTTTTCAACTGTCTCTTAATTAGAAGACCATGATTGGTCTTGTTTTCTTGCAACTCTTGCATTCTTCATGGCTAATACTTGCCAATCTTCATTGACTTCAGGTTGATTTTATGTCATTTGGTACTGGTGCTCATAATAACTATCTCAGTAAGATGTGTATTTGTGCTAAGTTTTTAGTCTGCTAGTAGCATGAAGAAAAGCAGGCCAGCTACAGTCTCGTGACATCACCACTGTTTCCTGAAAGACCCTTGGTTGCTCTTGAAGGCTTTCTGTGTAAGTACTGAGCGCTGCTAGGCTATCCACGCATGCACAAAATTCCACTGATATCTTTGTTGTTGGAAATAGCTGAAGAGAGTATGATAGTAAATATGTTCCTTTCCGTACAAACAGGTGTTTACATGAAGTGGAGGTTCTGTTTTTCTGTTGAATAGGAAAGTAGGGATGAAGAGGCTTCTAGGGAGCTTGTATTTATCACTGCTACAATTGAAATAAGCAAAGAGCTGAGTTCTAAAGCAATTTGGAAAGTCACACAAAGTTCTGAAATAGTCTTTACGTTCTACATTTATTTATTATTAGTAGTATTATTTTTTAATTTTAAATATTTATTTTTAAAATTTTCCTTACCAAGAAGGTCTGGGCTCTATCTTTCTCCATAAATATATTTTGACGAGGTAGATTGTACTACTCAAAGAAATAGACAGCACAGCTGTTAGAACGATGGTTGCTCTTCTGGTAAGTCTCACAAACAGTGGTGCAGTTGCTTATAATAACAGTCAAGTTGTTTTAGCCCCTGCAGAAGACAGGAGAGTCTAACATACAGAACTAAGCAGGAATCAGGAGATATTCTCAAGATATTTACAGAGTTTGTAGATGTGGTTGAATAACGTTCAATTCATCTTAAAT
The DNA here is from genome assembly GCF_054131305.1 of Coturnix japonica. Classification (NCBI taxonomy): domain Eukaryota; kingdom Metazoa; phylum Chordata; class Aves; order Galliformes; family Phasianidae; genus Coturnix; species Coturnix japonica. The sequence continues at coordinate 87,658,549 of NC_140666.1, read as the reverse complement.
CGCGTGATGGGATGTGCTGACTCAGGGCTATTCCAGTGGTGGATGAGCTTGTGAAGCCACAGCAGGAGAGTGTAAAATAAAATAGGAAAGGCTTGCAGTTGCCCAAGTTTAAGAAACTGAGGGAAAAGGAAAGCAGACAGGAGATTGAGCTTGAAAGGGGAAAAATAATAAAAATAAAAAATAGGAGTTCTAGAGTAGTTCTAGAAAATAGTTGTGTAAGAGGAAAGGTAAAGCTCCCTGCCTTCTGCAGCCCCAGGGAATTATGTGTTTTTATAGATACTGTGTAGGCTGTTTGTCATGGGGGCTTTTTCCTCCAGCAAGAAAAGGAAGAAAGTCATTAAAAAAACATAAATACCAACTTCATCATTACTTACACTTATTGTTCCAATGTTTTTTCATAGAACCATAGAGTCACAAGGTTGGAAAGAACCTACAAGATCATCCAGTCCAGCTGTCCTCCCATTACTGTAGCTACAACAAACCACTAAACCATATCTTGTAGCTCCTCATCCAGACACCTCTTGAGCGCTGCCAGGGATGGTGACTTCACCACCTCCCTGGGCAGCCATTCCAGTGCCTGACCACTCTCAGAGAAAAAGTTCCTTCTTATGTCCAATCTAAACCTCTTTCTGCTCTCTCCTGTTCAAGAGTGTTGTCATGTAACTTCCCATTCAAGTTAAAATGTGAAGTTTGGGGTGCTACCAGTTAAAATACAAATTGATAACCTTGTGGGGAGCTTGTACCTGTGAGGTAGGTTCCACACTATGATCTGTGAAACACTCCCTATAGGTTCATAGAGTGTTGTGTTGTCTGCCCTGTTAAGTTGAAGCTTGGAAATGCCATCTTTGGCACTTGAGTTGACTATTAGATTCATCAGAAGCATCATCTGTCTCTGTTACAGAAAACATTAGAGACATACTGGAGCAGTTTCATGAGGTTTAAGCACTTGTGAAACTAATACTCCAGTCATTCTTCCTTAGCCATGCTGTATAGTCTCAGAAAAATCCCAGAGTGTACTTCATCTCCAATTTCCGGCCACCCAAAATGCAGGGGGCAAATCTAGTGTTGTTCAGGATCCCCCTGCCTTAAGCACAGTTATTTCCAGAAGGAATTTTGTTCCATTCTGTTGTGTTTGGCTGGTATCTTCTGAAAAGCCCTTCACCTCTCCTGTGTTTGCAGGCTGCCAAGGCACCTTGCTCAGGCTGGATATGTATATTTTACACGACTAGGGATGGATGTAATTAATCCTGTTCTTAATCTGCCTGTGGTCTATTAATCACATGTCAATTAAGGATATTAATGGTTTGTTTTCATCTATTTCCTGTAGGAAAGAAAAATAATTAAATATGACAGGGAACTGATTGTCTTGGAACATTACAAGAGCGTAGCACTAAAGGAGAAATAAAGAAGAGAAACGGGTTATCAGTAAAGTGGAAAACTAATAATTATATATAACTGTATATTACATTTCACACAGAAATTACAGTGATATAAAGTACTCGATATCATCTTCCTATATCACTTCCTAAAACAATATTTTAGTCAACAGTCAGGTTTTTCTATTTGAACCTATTTTCTTGCAAGAAAAATGAAAGATTTTCAGATATTTGTGTTTTAAATCTCCTCCCCCACCCTTCTTCCTGTTAGTCTTCCTTCTAGAGATTCTCATCTCCTCATATGTTAGCAGTACTGTGGACTTTCTGAAACAGAAGAATTTGAAAGAATCCATGTTTTGAATTAAGTTATTTATTTTGACAGTAAATTCCTACTAGTTAGGTGAATCATATCCTTTTTTTCACCCTAGAGTGAATCTTTACAAACAGTCATGAAAGTATTACTCTAAATGGAAGCAGATTTCTGTATACATAATGCTGTACTAAAATATTAAGAAAAAAAAAAAAAAAGAGGAGACGGGATTGGAAAATAATAGACTGCAGAAATATAATGAATTCTGAAAGAACGTGAATGCATGTAAGTTTTCTTATATTTAATTCCATTGTTGCCATGATGATGAATCTGTTTCATACATTTACGCAGATATCTTTAGTCTTGTGTAAGTTTCAAAATTACAGAAGATAACTCATATCTATACAGATTCTTTTCAAACTGTTACAACTATAAAACCAATAGAACAACCTCAATGCAGTCTTTATCAAAAGTGAGGAATGTACAGAAATATGAAGTTGCGATTATTAATGATTATACTATGCTTAGTAAAATACATGCAGCATAATAGTTATGCTGAATTAAGAGACTGTTCGCATTTACTGAGAATGTGCCATTGGATATCACATTAGTAGGTAAATTAAAGAATAATAGTTATGCAATATAAATAAGTTTATATAAAAAAAAAAAAAGTCAAGGGAACAAAGAGTATTAGTAACTGGGTATTCTCTTAAAATATGACTTGTATTTACCTTTAACCTCATGCAATTGCATTTACTCAGAGGAAAGAGTTTTTTAAAGTATACCTGAATTATAAACAGAGGGATCATTCAGGACAGAACCTGGATCCATCTGGCCTTGACAGTTTTATTATTACTCTTAATTTATGTTGTTATTTTCCTTGTTGTTTTCTTGTAATTGAGGTAGAGAAAATTTAACTTTGGTGTCTGTGTACTTTTGGAGAAGTTGGTTTTGCTCTTACTACCTCCAAACACTTTTACTACACAAAGCAGAGAAAGAAACTTAACTTTTTTTTTCTTGCTATAGGCTTTGATTCATCAGTCTTCGGAAACTTTATCAAAACAAAATGTGGTTTCCATTTTCTTTTTCCAATTTCGGAGAAAGTAAGCATTTCGGAATTGGTGCAAATACCTGATGAAGTACGGCACATTCAAGGCCAGCAACACAGATAGATATAACAGCAAGACATCCTGAGCCAGGAAGAAAAAGGTGTTTTATTTAATGTAATTCAGATGACAAACCAAGTCTGTTTTCTTAACTCTGCTCAACATCAACATATCTTGCAAACAAGTTTTTTGAATTTCCAGGGAATGTAGTGTGAGGGCTGCAATTCACAGTAGCTTGTATTTTGTCCTTGACCTTTACATTTCAGCACTTCCACAGTCTGCTGGAGTCTGTTGTTAAATGCCATCCTGGAGTTTTGAAGGCATAAAAGATTATCGGTTAGAAAAAGAATTGCCTTTCAAATGAAGATCAATACAAAATCCACATATTGTGGCAATCAGAGCTACATGCAAAAGCATTCAGATGCAGAAACACATAGAAGTATTTGTAATTTTGACAGCACTAACAATGGCAGGGGGAAGGAGGGCACCTCTGCTGTGCCTGAGTCTCTCTGAACAGCATCTCAACCTGTTGGCAAGCTAGCTCTTGGATAGGCAGACATTCGTTGGAATGCTGGTGGTTTTTAGCTATAAAAACAGGAAAGAGTTATTTGGATATGGTGATGATATGAAGCTGAGGGAGTTGGGCTTGTTTAGCCTGGAGATTAGAAGGCTCCAGGGAAACCTCATTGCAGCCTTCCATTACTTGAAGGTATTTTATAATCAGGAGCAGGACTGACTTTTTACATGATCTGATAGAGAATAGGACAAAAGGGAATGGTTTAAAACTAAAAGCTTAGAAAGTTAGGATAGAAGTTGGGCAGAAATTTGTTACTTGGAGAGTGGTGAAGCCCTGGTATTGCTACCCAGAGATATTTGGGAGCCTCATCCCTGGAGGGGCTCAAGGCCAGGTTGCACGGAGCCCTGAGAAGCCTGAGCTGGTGGGTGGCAGCCAGGCCAGGGCTGGAGCTTGGAGATAGATGATCTTTAAGGTCCCTTCTAACCTAATCCATTTCATAGTTATGTGATCTTCTGAGGATTTTATGCAATTACACAGGTGAATTTTGGATATGGAGGCTTAGTAGAGCCTCGGCTCCAAATTCTGAACTTTCAGAGAGATGCAGACAGTTGCCCTTTACAGAAACAGTAGGAATCATCTCTTTCACCTTTCTCTGTGTAGAAGCCTACATCTGAACTGACAATAATGTTCCAGTAGCTAATGAGATAAACACACATTTTTTTAAGTCATCGATTCAGCTTTAAACATGTATTCAAATAGGAGTGTATAGTGCCCTCAGAGTGCTCTGTCCCCCATTGACTGCATAGAAGCTTTAGAAATCTATCAGACTAGATAAATATGCTGGAAGTATCTCACTGTGCATAGATTAAAAATGCTGTTGTGGTTTTAATTACCAATTTCCACATTCCCACATAGTTTTGAGAATTTCTTGTATATTGGTCTTCAGTCTGATGTTTCATGTGAGCAAAATTATTGTACTAACAGACATACCGTTCAGATGTGAATTTATTTACAAGGAGAAGAGGTTGCACCACCCTTAAAGCTTATAATATACCATTTGTGCTCCAGGTCATCCTGTATACAAAGTCTTTTCAGTTGAAAATCTCATTTTACACTCCAAATAGAGCTAGGTGCATCTCTGATCCAATTTACACTGGAAAGCAAGGTGTTTGAAGACCTTTGCAGCGCAGAAAACATCCTCTAGCTACTGGGAAGTAGTAAATAGTAAGAAATTTTAGTAGATAATAAATAATATTTATTTAAAGTAGTGAGAGTGTAGGAAATTTGTACGAGAGCCTGAAGAAACCATGAGATTTCATCCACTCTGATGCTGACTCTCTAATCTGGTTAAAACTGGTTAAAATCTTAATCTAAAATGCAGAAAGGTTGTTGTTGTTTCAATTCTTAATCTACTTAATTTACTAATTTTATGATTTCCATATGTTAACAACAAAAAAAGATGTTTTCAGTGAAAACACATTCTGGGTACAGACATATATGAGAATAAACTGAAAGCATATTTTGTGTTCAGTTGTCTTCCAAATAAGCGTATCTGTATCATTTAATAAATGGGTGGGGGAAACATATTAGCTACTTAATAAAATTGGAAAACTAAGTAATGCTTTAAAGTCATTTTCACAAAGTGTTTCAGTATTTGCAAGGAAATTATATCCAGGGTAGCCAGTGCTTAACAATCATGTGAAATTTCATCTGCTTTAACTGATCTTCATCTGTTCTTTGAAGAAATTCCAGGTTAGAAATGTGCAAACAAAAACATATAATTAGAAGTCAGTATGAATGATAGAAAAATTTAAGACTATTTAGGAAATTACTCTTTTTTTTCCTTTTTTTTTTTTCTTTTTTTTTCTACTCTGGCCTGCAAAGTGCTGCTTGTTAGAAAATATGGCATTAGAATGAAACATATGCAGGCACTTTTAATTATCTCTAAAACCAAGAGAAATAAAGGTTTCTTTTAGATGGTTGCCTGGTATTATTATTTTTTTTAAGCACTCCAAAGAATTGCATCTGTGATGAGATGAATGCAGCTGCAAATTTAAATTAAGATTATCTTTAGGCTAGTAATCTCATTTACTGTTCAACAATTTTAATTCAAGTCAAGACAGTGCAATTAGTGTCATCATCCTGCTGATATTCCTCTTTGCTTTGTGGCTGTATTTACTGTTGTTATGACAAGATGACTCATATAAAGTATAAGTCAAGATAATTAATAATTAAAGGCAAGAAGTCAGCAAGTGCTGCTGCTGTGGTGTAATGAGCTGGGCTTGTGTTAGCGCTGAAGAGAATGTCTCATTAAAACACTTAGCAAACTTTGTAATTTTCCGTTTTGATGTGGGGATAAATTTATTTCAAATGGTGTTCTGAAAGCTGTTACCCTTTTTCTTTTGTTTTATTCTTTATTCTTTTCTTGATCGTCTCCTTAAAATTATATTTGTTTTGAATATTTATGTTACAAGAATTAAAAAAAAAAAACTGTAAGAAAAATAGGTTTTCCATGTGAAGACGGGATTTTGCTGTCACCTATCTAAGCTGTGTTTAAGGCAGTATATTTTTTGAGCTCTATTTTGCTGTAGCTTGCATGGATAAATAGAAGTCATCCACTTCAGGTGTAAAGGTGTTCAAGTAGTTCTGAACATACTTTGTGTTCCCTACTAGTGTACTTTTGAATGCTTTTTGTTAATAGTGGTTTTTGTTTTTATTTCCTACACTTGGGTTAGAAGGTCCCAGAGGAAAGCAGGTTTCCAAGGATGGGTAATTTTCTTCATGTCTGCAGCACTGAATCAGTTTCCGAATTTTAAATTCTGATGGCCCCATTTTCTGTTTGTAACGAAAGTGTTATTTGTATGAGATATTCTGCATGTCATCTGGCAAGATATGGTGCTTCTATTCAGTGGCAATGTGTTCCTGATGCCCTGCTAATAACAATTCCTTAGCAGAGAACACTTATGTGGCTGAAAGGAGTCCACTCCATGCTTCTCAGAATATATTGCTGTTATATTCAATAATTTCACTACGATAAAGGTGAGACTAAACCAATATATAATCTGCAAAGTTAGATAGTGTGCAAGCACAGGAAAGATACATTAAACAAAAGTAGTAGACATTAAGTTATTTAAATGAATATTCAGTGCATAATTTAGTCTTATAAATGTATGTGTTGCTTAAAAAGACAAATACAGAAGAACATGCCTGTATATATTATTGTGTTGTAGACAATGTGAACTGTGCCAAGAGTATGTTGTGCAAGGAGCTATTTCAGTTTCTTACTGCTCAGCAAGGTTATTAATATATTCTTACCTTTAAACTTACGAGTAACGGGATTGATTTGAGTGGTCTCTTCATATCTACCTTTCTGCTACAAGCTACCTTATGCTTTCTGGAAACTAAAACATATGGTGCTATTAAGACCTTGAAGTGTACTTAGAGCCAAGTGATTGTGTATAATGCATACACTGTATATGCTTCACTTCTCACTTCTCTCTATGCATTTCATGTATACTTCTCAACTAAGGAAAATATTATAGAAGAACTTTTATCTTACATAGATTGTCTTTTATGTTTATTTGTGAATCAACCCTGCATAAAATGACTTTTATGGTGACTAATAAATATACTTCTGAAGATCAGGTTTTTTCATGCTTTGAGTTGTCTTCTTTTTTGGAATAAGCTCTTCTGGGTTTAATGGAGACCATTTGGCAAAGGAAAAGGGGGGAATTGTAAAGAAAATGATACAGAGCATGGAGAATGCTACTGTATCTGAATTTCTAGGAATTCCTTTCTTGGTGAAGTGTTGAGTGTGTTTTGTACTATTCTTAAATTCATTCACTGGATTCACAAATCTGATAATCCTGTCCTGCAGTAGCAAGTAAGGATGTTGGGAAGAGGCAGCAATTAACTGATTGAGCAGAAGTTCAAGGATAATGCCATTCTTAATTGCTTAACTTTGAAAATTATAACAGGAAAAAAAATAAATAATAAACCATGACACCTGTTGGTTGTTATTATTGCAATATAATTCACTGCTTATTACCATGGCTGTAAATCAAGCCAAGTTAATTTTGGATGTGTTCTTTGCTTAACTGAATGATTTTGGTAATAATGCTTCAATGATGAATTTAGAGTCCCTTAAGACTGATTCTAAATGTGCCCAAGAAGTTTGGATCAGCAGAAGTCACCCAGGAAAACAGATCCTAAACAAACTGAGGAATTAATTCAGGAATCTCTACTTACCATAAACAGTTCATCAGAAAATAGCAGAAATTGCCATATCCATGCAGAGGAATGAGCAGAATCAAGTTAAACTAGTTCTAAAAAGCTGATTGAAGTAGATGGAAAAACTTACTTCTGATTATAAAATTTCTTTCTTTCAGTAGTATTTCAGTATTTAACCACTTTATTATAATAATTTCAGTGACATGGAAAAAGGAAAAAAAAAAAAAGTTAATGAAAAGCTCAGTCATCAGTGTAGAGTCAAGAAATCATGATTTGATGTTCCTTCTGGGAGTCTAAATTGCAATATTTCGGTTGACTTTAATGGGATTTTCACTGAGGCCAATATTATTAGCTCAGTTTTTGAGGTGAGCATCAGCATCATTGAACTGAAGCAATTTCATCCCCAAATGGCAAATTCATGATCTAAGTTGCATTTAAAAGACTTTGGCCATCTTGGCTAAGTTAACTAGAACTTGGATTTTCTGTGCTTAGATTGAGTCTAGGAAAAAAGACAAAGTTCTGTGTGTCATATGACTACTGAATTTGCCTTGTAAAGGTTTGTTCCTCATAATTGGATTCTGGCTGAAAACTCAATTCTTACTATTTACTTTTTATATATTCTATATATATTTAAGAGGTAGAATAAGTAGGAAGACTCTTTTCCATACTACCAAATATGTTTTCAGAAGTCTGGTGTCTTTGGAGATGCTGTCATCCTCCTGTGTAGTTATACTGAATTCATGGATTCTCTCTGGAGAAAGGTTGGTAATGTTTAAGTTCTTGTACACATGTGGAAGTCTGCAGTTACATTCACAGTGCAACGGGTGCACAAACCTCAGTCTCAAATGAGACTGTGGACTACAAACAGCTTGGAATTTATATTCATCAAATAAGGTTGTACATTATTCTTTTGCTTCGCTGGCACATGTTTTTCACTAACGCGGTTTAGAATGAAAGGCATGCAGTAGGTAAAAATATACTTGGTTTATGCCGTGCACACGATGAAGTTCATATAAATCATGAGACTCATATTGTGTTGTTATTGTTTTTGTTTGTTTGTTTTTGTTTTTTTTTCTTTAAGCAGACTGAATTAAGCACAAATCGCTGCTAAGTGACTGCTTTGCAGCATTTTCGTGGTTAAGAGTGTTTCACAGTGCAATAGTTGAGTTCAGTTGATAGCTTAGAAGTATCTGATGCTGTGTTTTCCTGTATTTGTTTTCTGTTAGGGTGGCTCTTGGCAGGTAGGATGAATTGTGTACCAAACCCATCTCACTGCCTTCATCTTGGTAATGGATATCTGGCTTTTGCGCTTCCTTTCCTGGGAACATCCACCGTATATTGGTGTGATTTCTCCTCATTCACACTTTTTCACTTACAGGGAAGTCTAACTGATTTGGCTGATAATTTTGCTGTATCTCTCGTCAGCGTTTCGGTTTGATGAATGAAATGCCATTCTAGGTTATTCACTCTATTTTCCTACAGAATCAAGATTTTTCTCTTACTGTCACTTTTAAAATTCTGATAATAAAATGTCTTCTGCATCTCGCCTTGTGAGAATATTCCACCTCCAACATACTTAACTTGGCAGAGCTTGGAAAGTTTTGGCTTGCTTCTTGAATGAGAATACTGCTTGAAACTCTTTATAGTAATAACCATAACTGGTGTTAAAGAACTGTGGTTATCTACAGAGCATTCTTAAATGTGTGAGAGGCAATATGCTCATTGAAGCCCAAGTCCAATGTCTTTAAAATGATCTTTCTATGAAGTATATGTGTGATACTGGTTCCTGTTTCATCCTGTACTCTGATTGCACACGGTATTGTGATTTTATTTGTGAATTGCACTATTTAGATATATAAAATGTGTCCAGAGTTTTTTTTTTTGTTTGTTTTTTGTTTTGTTTTTTTTTTTTTAATAGTAAGATTAGAAGCAGTACATTTTTATTTCTGGCTCAGGTATGCAAGATATATTAATGTAATTGTACCAAATAGTTGTAGCTTCTATGTATGTGTTGTTACAGGTAGGTAAGTGTCATCTGATGTGGAAATTTGCTTAAAGATTCTCCAGTATGGTGTAAAACTGACTTCAGTAGAGTGTTTAATCAGCCTGACATACTGGCTCCTGGTCTTTCCTTCCCTACCATTTATGCCCACTTAATTGCAGTCTATACTCCTTATCATAAAGCTTTATTTATTGATACTTCTGTGATGTTACATTGTTCAGAAAAGTCAGTGTGCCATTTTTGCTGATACTGGATGTAGAAAGAGCCTGGATTTTCAAATGATCATCTTTTAAGCTGCTGTAGCTCTTACTCATTATTTACATAGTGATAATATCAGGATAATTTCTATTTGTATAACTTCATCAATTTAGCTGTCACCCCTCTTTTATGTCTGTGAGTAAATAAATAAATAAACAAACAAAGCGATCATTAATGGAATTACTTGATAACTTACACTTACATGAAATATATTCCTATTTTTAAAACACTTTCCTTGCTTATAATTATGTTGCTAGGTTAAGCACCCCTATGCATTCATGCCTGCCACCTAAGGAATAATTAAAGCATCGTGCTAAGCTCAACAACAGAAAAAATGAATGGGTTTGGTGTCTGAGGCAGGCGTGGTAGTCTGAAAAAGTGCATCAACCTCTGTGTGGGCGGAGGAGCAGTAGCACTGCTTTTAAGATTGCTTCCAGCATTCACATTGACACAGCTGGGGACAAATGACAGCCTTTCAACAAGTTTTAAATTCGCCATAAACTTGCTCTGTTTAAAAAGTTGCAATATGGATTATTTCATGATTTTATTTTCCATGTTGCATTAGATAGAATCAGGTTCTTTTTCTGCAAGATTTGAGAGATTTATCTGTTTACATTGCTGCTTGAGAGGTGGCTGTTGTTGTGTCATTGGAACAATGAGTACCATCTCTGAGAGATGCTATAAGCCTGGGCAGCTCCACAAAACTTAAAGCAAAATTCTTGGCACTTTTAATAATAACCACTACTTCTTCCATTAACATTTCTGGAAGTTTCTTCATGAAGTGATAAAGCACTTAAATTTTGTCTAAAACTTATAGACGAGCTTTATGTGCATAATAAAGTGTTTTGTTAGATCTGGACTAACCAGAACCTGATTGCTTCTGTTTTCTGTGGTGATTTACAGTATTTCTTCTTTGTGTTGTGCCTTGTTTTCTGTGAATTATAATAGCAGAACAAATCAAAACGAGCAGTAAATACTGATATCAGTGATGTTAAATCAGCACAGGGCATTAATATTCATTGCAACAAACAAACAACTTTGGAAGATAAATTATTGGTGGAAGAGGCATTTCAGAGGATTTTATTGAAACACAAGAAATCAAAATACAATACACTATTGGCAATAAAGTATGTTTCCCTTTATTTAATTTGTTCAGTGGTATAATCAGTAATTTTTACACATTCGGTGTGTGTGTGTGTGTGTGTGTGTGTGTGTGTTTATACAATAGCCCTGATCAAATTAAGGGAGAAAACAAACCAATGGCAAGATAGATTCAGAAGTATAAACCCTCTCTTAAAAATGCTCTTCCTCTGAAATACTCCTAATTCTATGCTTGGTATTAAGTATGGCACAATGTGGCATGCTGCCATAGTTGATCAAATTGTGAGTTGCTCTCACACACAGGGGGTGCTGTAACCCAGCAAAGATACAGCAGAATAAACTTAATGGTAAATCTAGGAGGAATTAGTAAACTGAGAATAAGCTGAAAAAAAATTCATTATGTGTCTGTAGAGGAGGAAAGAGAAAGGTGAGTTGGGGAAAGGCCTGTGCTTCAGCGTGTAATGTCTGCAGGCCCCTAGCATTTCTCCATCTGTGATCCCATATTCTACAAGGAATCCATCACCAAAGGGACTCTCTTGGGCTACTGATTTTTTTTTTTTTTGTGTGTGTATTTTATTTTGGAAAGAGGGAACATTCTATCTAAGAGACAGGGAAATGAAGCGAATCTCATTTAGAAAAGCTGTACTGGTGCCTAATTTCTGTATTGTTAAAGTACAAAATTAAATTCTTGGTAGCTGTGCAGTTTTATATAATTACCACCATTTTTCACTGAGCAAAGGGGAAATAAGTGCTGTTTACATTAAAGACCATAGAATGACAATGCAGGAGTATCTGGCCAAGGTTCAGATCTTCTAGAAGTGCAAATATTAATGAGTTCACACCCTCTTGCCCTTAATCTTTTATCCCTGCCATCTTTCATTTCTCAGACAGTGTCTCAATCTGAAATTCATGATGTCCTGCACTAGTTCTCAAACCAGCTACTGCATCCCTATCCAGCAGTTACTTCCAGTGTCCCCTAAGAAAATAAATGATGTTCAGCTTCAACATTTGTGACCCTAGCTGACCTAGCACTTGTGAATGAGATTTTGCCATCATTTTTGCTCTGAAAAAATTTCCTCGTATTCTATCATAATGTTTCCATAGACATATCATGTATTATGAACTTGCTCACTGGTTATCCCCTGGCATACTTTAAATGTGCACAATATAAAATCAGTAATTATCCTTTTGAACATGCTTCATTTTGGACTCATATTTTAGTCCACCAGTGGTCTGTGTTGGTAAGTGAAGCTTTTCACCTTAAACCACACCATCATTTATCAAAAGCTTTTTCTTATCTGTAGTGCGGAACTTCCTCATTGAACATTGAATCCCCTCCTCCCCCTAGTGTGATTTAAGGAATGTCATATGAAAAAACTGGTTGATCCCCTAAAGAAAAAAACACGTGTTTCCTTGCATATTCTATTGTGAAGCTGAGAGCTCCATTGATTCACCACAAGAAATAAACAACTTTGCAAATTGAATCAAACAAGTATAAGCAACAGTATGAAGGTTTTTAAATGTTTAGAAATGGAGAAAGGGGGTATGGGAGTTAAATAAGGAGGAGGAGAAGAGATGAAACTGTTACTTAACTACCAGTTTTGGAAGGGAAATATGTTTAGGGAGTGCATTTTGTCTTGCTTGTATTGAAAAGGAGACAACATTATGAGAAGATTTTTACACCTACTGAGATTTTTATGTTGCTGTAGACAGGAATAAAGGAGCAGAAATGATGCTCTGCATGTAGGAAGCTCATCCATCTCAAAATTTCCCTGGTTATAGTAGTGTAAGCTATTATTTCACCTCTAACATTTAAAATCTTTGTTTTTGTTGGAATTCATTGCAGTGCTGATATAAAAAAGATGTTGTAATACCAACTTTGGTCTTAGTCCAGGTGTGACGATGTCAGTAGGAGTCTTTGGATGAGATTTATTATCTTTCTCCCAGCAATTATTTATTTAGGAAAATAAACAAAACAACATTTTTAACAGAGTAGTCAACCCCATCTACAGGCTTGTCGCGTTCTTAAGATTTTTTTTATTTATTTTTTTTTTAAGCCTTTCTAAGAAGAGATAGTGTTGTACAGAAATCATTGACTCTCAGTGTACTCTTTTTTAAAAGAAGCTGACAAGAAAGGAAATAATTTTCTATTATATCCATTTTTAGACATTTGAATAAATTGCCTGATTGTTAAAGATACTAAGCATTCACACTAAAGAAGAGCATTTTGTGTTAGTAAATGACACGGGATGGTTCCCCCCCCCCCCCCCCCCCCCAAATGGACCACTGAAAAGAAAAGGAAACATTCTGAAAATCAGTAAGTGTAACCTCTTCTGCCTGGAAACAACTTATACCTGTTTTTCTCCTTTATATCCTCCTTTTTTGGCTTCCAGATTTAAAACAATTTTTCATAACAAGTTTCTGCTTGAGGATTTTTCTTGGTTTTTGATCTTATCTGAGCAAACACAATGGCTTTACTTCTCCAGGGATACCAAAGGAAGTAGCCAAGGTGCTGATAGTTCTCAAAGCACGATTTCAAGCAAACCAAGCAGAAAGGGTCATAATAGCTAATATGGGTTCTTTGAGTTAAGGGTCATGAGACAGGAGCATGGTTTCCTTGAGATGGATGAGCTTTATCGGGCTGGGAGAGCTGATTGGGAAGACATGTTTTGAATGGCCCAGAGTTTGAGGGCAACATGGACTGGTGGACTTTTTGTGCAGAGCAAGCTGAGATGTTGGGATATGCTGGGGGCTTGAGGTAAGGGATTTAGGAGTGGGGAGCAGTTAAGGCATTTGGATTACTTTAAGGGCATAGTTATATCTCTAGTGGTAGATTTAAAAGATCTTCCGTGGCAAGAACCCTTTTCTGAGAAGAGGTGTTTACAGGTGCTTAAGGAATATAGCAGGACAAGTGCTAAGTGAGCTCATTTTGAATGGAAAAAAATAGATATATTTATTAGTCTTTTCTGTTAAATCTTATGGCACTGCAGGCACAGGTGGAGCCCACATCTCTGTGGTTTCATAATGGAATTATCTTGTTCTATAGACCTTTCAAAGTAGTTCTGTCTGTTTATCCAAGAATAATATAACTATTTCTAGAGAAGAACCCAATCTTTTTTATCTTTTTTTTTTTTTTTTTTTAAAGGCTGAGTGGATTATTGTGTATTGTAAACACACTGTTGGGGTACTGCAACGACTTTAGCGCTGAATTTGATCTGATTTTTCTTTTCTCAGCTCCTTGCATGTGCTCACATTGTCTTCAGTTTTCATCATGCTGAGTATTTTGATAACATTAGAAGATTTTGCTACCTCACTCAGTCCTAGATGAATTATGGATGTTCAGATGAGCCAAAATCTACAGCATGTACCAGTGGGATTCTTCATATAATTTCCTGTCATTAGGTAAATTGATCACCTTTGATCTTTTAACAGCAGGAAAATCTATAAGAGAATTTTCCCTTGTACTCAGTGCTTCCTCGTAGATCCTTGTTGTCAATCACAAAGTCACTGTGATGTGCTGTTGTTGTTCAAGTGCCTTAATTATACCTTGCTCATACACTTGCCTGATCCTGTATTTATACACAACCATTGTGGTTTAAAATCTCTAACTTTATGCACCAGATATAGAGAGGAACAGACTGAAAAGCATAATTCATATAATCAAGTAACAATTCTTTGATAGCAAGTGAAAAAGAAAGGGCCTAAATCCAAATAAATCTGAAGATTATGATAAAGAAGTATTTAATTTACCTACTTTACTAGCAGCGTACATTGTAAGAATGACTTCTTATTTTCAGAGAACTTTTCACTTGAAAAGCCAAAATTGTGATGCATCTATAGATCTGAAATGTGTTTATGCTTTGTTCATCTCATAATCCAAGGCTTTCGTGGTCATTAAGGCTTCACGTTTCTTCATTCACTGGTTTCAGCATTTCTCTACCTCCTTTTGCCTACCTGTGAGCTACTCAGTTCAACCAGATTTGTATATTACAGATCAGACTCTCCTACTGGCATGAAATCCTGCTGCTTCAGAAGGTTAAAGTCATCACATTTGGAGTCAGTTGTGTTTTATTTTTTGTTTTGTGGTATTTTCATTGCAATGATGAATAAAGAGGAATTTTGAGGATCAAGTTGCCTGATTTGGCATTGCCTCATTCAATGAAATCCAGTTAAAGAAAGCCAAGATTGTAGGGATGGTTGTAAGCTGCCATAATCTCTTCTTGCTATCAGATTTAAATTAACTGTGAAGTGGGTTCTTTTGAGGAGTTTTCTGATCCCTGAGGAAGCTCTAACAGACTGTCTAGTTCAATTTTAAGTTTCAAAGATATTCTGAGAGCAAAAATGGTTATTATATTCATTTCTTAGTAGTCCTTGGATGTTTAAATTAAAGTATTGAGAATGGACATTAAATTAATAACTCTTCAAAGAAAGTTGTTTCCATGAGATCTGTTTTTTTTTTCCTATCCATAGAACATCTATACCCTTCACAGCTATCCTATATAGTAATTTATCTTGTTTATAATTTTATTTCTATTATGTCTTTTAATTAAAATGTCAGTATTTTAATAAAACATATTATTCTCTTGTATCAGTAGAAAACTTTAAATGCATTTTTTTTCAAGTAGTCTATGTTATAATTGTTATAATTGGAAAATAATCATATTTAAACATATATCATAACGATACGAAAATATTAAGGGTTTAGGGTTCATTTTTAAAGAAAAATATGTTCTCTGGCTCTATTTGATATAGCTGTCTTACTGGTAAATTCCAGTACTTTCTACTGCTATATCTCTTTCCTGCTCACTTAAGTGCATGCATCTGGCAAGTCCCACTGAAAGCATTCAAACTGAATGGGATGAAATATTAGAACCTTGTCAGAAAATCTTTATTTAAAAAGGATGCAAGTCTGAGGTTATTCAATTTCCCCCCAACCCACCCTCAGCAGAGTTATTGTGTTTAATAAAGTGCTTGTTTGCATTATTTTCAGACAAGAAAAATAAAGAAGAAAGAAAGAAAAAGAAAACAACAATATCCCGTGCAGATAAAATATATTGATTTCTTGGTAAATGGAAGAATTTATATCATCTGTCTTTTAAGACAGTATTAATATTTATTAGGTTTAGGAAAAAAAAAAAAAAGGCATTTTTAAAGATGTCAGCAAGTATGGGTCAGCTTAGGATAAGTTTTTCTGATGCAATGTACAGGACCGTGTTCTCAGCTTTATGTACCTGATAAATGTTGTTCAGCTTTTGTCAATGTCATTGGAGCCATTAGTAGATCGCTTCAAAAAGTTCAGTCATTTAAAAATGAACTGAGCTGTTCTTTATGGACGTCCATTATTAAAAAGAAATATAACAGAGTTGTCATGAATGACTTTCATCTAACATCAGTTCCCCATCCATGTAACTGCATTGCCTTTGAAGGAGCTTTTCCTAATCTATAACCATTATAGATTTTTAAAGTCAAAAGAGCCATTTTGATTATGTGTAATCTGACCTTTGGCATAACATGTGACATGAAATTCCACCTGAATTAGGCTTTATGATTAAGCAACCACTTCTTTGAAAGGTGATAAATAATGTCTCCAACCTAATTTCATCTTTCTAAAAAAACAGTCATACATTTTCTGCTTTCTTAAGTAAATACAGGGGGGAGAAATAAAAAAGCACCTTTCAAGCCAAGAGGTTTCAGTTACTTAAAACACAGTAAATTTGGTTCTCAGCTGAGGATCTTGTCAATCTCCAGTGCCTTTGCTCTCATTTAGGTTAGCCTTGCCATTTACATAACTGAAATTAGTTGATAACTTTTCCTGTGTAGCTTTGTAAGATTTCACTAAGTGTTGACCAGTTTTCTATTGGGTTTATCACTCTTACTTAAGAGTTTATATGTATTCTGAGTTTGTTTAGCTGTAGTGTCTAAGTAATGAACGTGGTAAATGGATGTGTTACTCATCACAGACCATCACAATCTTTCCCTCCTGTAGACGGTATTAAAACTGAAGGTTTTTCATTAACATAGTCTCGTTAAGGCAAAATTGAGGGGGAAAAAGAAAAAAAAATAACAACATATTACAAGATTGTTATTCTCTCTCAGAGGCACATTTGGCTCAGAATTTGTATTTTTAATATCATGTTGCATTGATGTTGAGGAGCAGGACGGAAATTTTTGTTAGCAAGCACTGCATCACTGTGCAGTATCCTATGCAGGAGATGTGCTGAAAATGGAGAGTAGGTATCATAGCTAGGGATGTTACATATTATGCCTCTCATCCTGATCCGTGGAAAGAACCCAAACCTTCAGGACTGTTCTTGTCAGATTTTCTTTAGCTCTCTCTGATGAGGGATAATGGGTCCACAGAAGGGGCCTATTAGAAAAAAAAGGAGTGAACCTGGTACTTTTGAGATCTTCCAGACTTCTGTAGAGAAAACACATGAGTTAGGTGACCCCCTATGTTCTGAATATAGAAGCTGGATGCTGAAGACAGCCACCTGGCCTGGTGACACAATTCATGGGATGTTTACTGAGCAGTGAAGTGGGAAGAAAGTCAGCAAGACCAAACAGAATGGAAATCTTGTTATACAGGATTGCACTATGTCAGTGGTCCATCAAACAATTATTGAAATGAAGAAACAGAAGAAACACACGGGGGGGGGAAACAAACAAACAAACAAACAAACAAACAACAACAACAAAAACACCCTTTGCAAGGACAACCTGGCCATGTATTTTTTGGAGAGCTATTAAAATAGAGCCTTGGATGAAAAGAGGTTGAGTAGTACTGTGCCTTGTTTCTTTCATTGATTGTATCATGTGTTTTTACTTATTAACCAGGAGTGAAATTGTGCTGCTGTTTGATATCGCCAGTGACTGCAAGTGCTCTGGGCAGAAAGCAGACTAAACCTTGTATTGCTTTTATTATTTGCATCATTTGAAAAAGGAAAAACTTCCTCTTAGCTACAAATGTTGTAAAAAAAATAAATGATGTTGCTGCTCTTTTTAAAATGAAACTAATTAGTGAGATAGTCAGGAAATAGACTCCTGATACAATTCTGAAAGGCGTTAGAGTGCGAGTTCCATCACCTATGGAATGAGAATTACTGAATTGCTGTTAAGCTATGATACATTTCCAAGAAAGAGTTCCATAAACTGCCTGATTAACAGATAGCAACCCTTCAAAGTCCAACAAAATTGTTACATGATGTATTTTAATCAGGTACTTGAATACATAATGGGATATTCTGACTATTGTTTTGTTCCCTATTGTAAATGCATAAGCTGGTAATGTAAATCTAGGCCAAAATGTTTGGGGAACATCTGTGGAACTGGGATTATTCAGTCTGGATAAGAGAAGGCTCAGGGAGACCTTATGGCTCTGTACAACTGCCTGAAATGAGGTTGTAGTGAGGAGGGGATTGGTAACAATGGTAGGAGGAGAGGTAATGGCTTTAAACTTGTCTGGTTAACCGGCCTGATGTTATTATTGGATATTCATGCAATATAACTTGTTAAATGCCTGGTCATTGATAATGATGAAGTTCTCAGGGGACTGCACCACAGCTTTACCAATGCCTTCATTGTAGACCGTCATTTTGCCACGAAGGGAAACGAAAAATGTCTTTGTGAAGGTAGAAAGGGAACATAATGTCTTCAGTTGTTCAGTGCTCTGTGAAGTTGTTTAGTGTAACAATGGTTTAATGCTGCTTTATGTGCTTTTGGACCTGCCTACAGGACATTTTTTAAATGGAAGTTTCAAAGCATTCAGCTAATACATGCTTTCTGGCAGCAGTTATATTGAAAATAATGCATTTAATTCAGGAAAAGCAAATGAGCCTCTGGAATTACATGGAAAGGATGCTGCTGCTCCCTGGCAGACAGACCAGAGAGGATAATGCAGGAGAAGGGAAACCACAATAGAAACATTTTTATTTATTTATTTATTTTTGGCTTGTTTGAGATGTCTGTATACTCAAACCCCAGTCTTGACTACTTTGTATCTCCTAATAAAGAATTACATTTAATCAGCATAGCCTCTAACTTCAAATCTGAGAGGTCACACGTAAAAGTTTTTGGTTCTCTAGGAGATGTTAGTCCGTTTTGTACTAAAGAAGAAAGAGCTCCTAACGATGCCAATTAAGGGATGTGAAGGGCTTATTCCACTCTTTATGGTCTGATAGGTCAGTTAAAATGAGACAACAGAACATGCAGCACAGACAGAGCAATTTGAGCTATTTGTGGGAAGATGAATGTCTGTGGCTTAACTAGCAGAAGGAAGAATGAGCTTGCACAGCCCACCCAATTACAGTCTCTCTTTTGCAAGAAAGTGAAATCATTTGGAAACTTTGCACATGTTGTCATTTGTTTATTTACCCAGATAAAACAGTCTTTATTGTGTAAGCATGAGCTTGGTGGTCTGGGATCTCATCGTGTAACTATTAACGGTTGTGGACCTTATCTGACTCTATCTAATCTAGCTCTAATGGCAAAAGTTAAGCCCTATAAGCAGTGACTGCTTGAACTATGAGATGGCTGGAGCTGGCAGGGTTTGAGGAGGATGGTTACAGTGCTGACAGAGTGGTCTGTTCAACACAAGGCAGACATTTTGCAATTTTAGCCGTGCAATCGAATATGGGAAGTGTTAATGAGTAATCAGAAACTCAATTAGATGCTCACTGTAATTACATACCTGTGCTTTAACCTTGTAAACACACACATTCTTAATTACAAAAACAGGCACAATTTCTTTCCCTCTTGTTGTTAGTCTGTTGATCGAGCTGTCTGCTTGATTCTTGCTGTTAGCAATGAAGGATTTGGGTTTGAAGAGGAAGGAGGCATAAACAATTCTTACAACTTGATAATGACATTGGTAGGAAGTGTACATTGTGTCTGGAAATCCAACCACAAGCATGTCTTCGCCATGCAAGTTTAATGTCTCACTCTGGTACAATATTCTCTTATTGTTAAGCTCTCTCTTTTATTCAAGCCTGTGAACTCAGTGTTGCTTGTTGAAATATCATAGGAGCTGTTTGACACATTGTGGAAACATTTCATTAAAACCATTGTCCAAGTTGCACTTTCTCCTCCATTTTACAAGCAATCCATAGTACTTTGTGCTAGCTGTGTATAAACATACTGGGACATACAACTTGTTTCCGAAAATGCATGGCCTTCATCTTAGATACAGTGTGAGTCTGTGTGTACTTGTGGGGCAAGGCTGCAAGTATAATTGATCTTTCCTATGCTGGGAAACATTAGATTTATCTCATAATTTGACTTTCATCAGTTTGCTTGAATTCATTGCAGCCTTTTGTGTGCTCTCACAGCTTTTTTAGAGACTGGCTCTGGTCTTCACACCTCAAGCTTCCAACTGTCTCCCAAAGTCAGAGGGATGCTCTGTACTTCATGGTTTTGCCTGAGAAGTGGCAAAGTATTTAGTCTGTATTTCTGGTTAATGCTGAAAGTGAACTGAGAAAATGAGGAATGGTACGAGACCAGCTGTTATTTAGGATGTAGGTTCTCCATCCTGAGGGGTTTGTGCAGGGTTTCTTTATAAAACAAAATGTGCCTTTGGACTGACGTAGCTAGTCCTACCAAAATCAAAGGGATCTGCTGTTTTGCTCAGTAGTAAGTGCTTTCAATGGCCTAGTTGCTGCATCCTTTGTAAAGCAATGCTTGTATGGAAATAATATAAATGACTACATTGGAGGTGAAGGGAAGAGCTTTCCATAGTGCTGTGAATTTAAGCTGATTCAGATACTTTAAAATCTATGGGCTACATAAAGCTTTTCACTAAGGGACTATTGAGGGAAACCATTTGAAAACTCATTTGCAAGTTTAGCATGTGAAACCTGAAGTTCAGATACATGGTGTGACACTGTGTTATTTGTTCAATACACCAATATTTTATGTGCATTCTTTATGCACAGACTGAAATGAAGAAAATTGGTGCTACATGAGGTGAAGAGAAACTGTAGAAATTGAGATACAATAGAGGCCTATTTATGAAGCGTCCCAAGCAGCACCATCTATGCTAACTCTAAAGGAAATGTTCTCTATTGAACTAAACATTGTCTGTTTACTATATTAATAATAATCAATCTATACAGGGGCAGCTGCTTTTATTTTATTTTGTTACTTTACCAAACATGACTTCTCCAAGTCACCTTGAAGTAGAAAACTTTGGGGGAAAAAATGGCACAGAAGAAGTGTGGCTGGACATTACACAGTGGCAATAAGCCATTCTGATCCAAGAGCAGGACAGCAGATGTGCTTATATACCAGTAGTAGGGAGTGGGGTTCTGCCTTGTTGTGCCTGCGTTGCTGTTACCTGCTTGGAGCCACGTGCTTTGAGATACCTCATGGGTAGTTCTTATTTATTCAGATTTATTATTAATGTTTTTTATTTACTGATGCTCAGATTTCAACATGTGGATTATTTTCCCATCATTTAATCCTACAACGTGTGTCAAATATTTAGTCAGCGTGTAAGTTAATTGTGAAACAGATATGTTTTGACTTAAATGTCCTGTATGTTAAGTGTCCGGTCTGTAGCTTAAACCATGAACAGAGCAAACTCTGCAAAAGAAGCTAACTGTGAATTTTCTGCTACTCTGAATCCAGATTTCAAAAGCTGTAGCTTGTAGGTCTAATATTAGACCTATATAGAATCATAGAATTACCCAGGTTGGAAAAGACCTTGAAGATCAAGTCCAACCACAGCCTAACCATAGTACCCTAACTCTAACAACCCTCTGCTAAATCATATCCCTGAGAACCACATCCAAATGGCCCTTAAACACATCCAGGGATGGCAATTCAATCACCTCCCAGGGGAGCCTATTCCAGTACTTAACTACCCTTTCTGTTAAGAAGTGTTTCCTTACATCCAACCTAAACTTGCCCTGGCACAACTTGAGGCCATGTAATAATACATACTAATAATACATACTAATATTTCAGTGTAATATTAATAGCATAGTGTAGCTTAAATTATATAAATTATATGTAAATTATGGTATAGTATGACATATAGAAGTATAAAGAAATACATTAAAAAATGTGTTAGAGCCATGCTGTCCTTACAGTATAAAAATGTATTAGAGCTCACACTTCAGTTCCTAACAAATAATCCAATGCAAAAGAATGGAAATTGTTCTTGACTAGGACCATCTGGTTCCTTATCACAGATAAATGATTGCTATGTAGTAGAAGGTTGTTTTGTTGAGGTAGAAAATACATGAAATGTTTTGAGATTGTAAAATATTTGAACATAATAAATGAGCCAAAAGTAAAATTAAATCTGCAGTATGCATTTATTTTCATGGCTTATGTCAACAGTGTGTATAAGAAGTTAATATTAGCTCATTTTCTTCAGAAAATCATTGTGTTGGTTATTTTTCTTTACTTCTTCCAAAAGGAATCATGTTCTATAGCTCTGATAAACTGAGAAACATCCCCCTTAAAAACAATTGATCAGTTACTACTCCCAACTGAGGAGTGACTTCAAAAACACTACGTTTTAAAGGATTATTCATCTTTTCTAAATTAAACTAAATTAATTGATTATCAGAACAAGTGTCTCTAGTTATTCTTGGGCCAGAATTGCATTATAGCTTAAATCAGTCTTTGCTGCTCCTTGGTGCTTCTCCTGGAGGTACTGGCTGCTCATAATACGATGCCCTTCTGCTTTTATTTGCTCTTGTAAACACAGCAGTTTCCTCAGGGCTCCATTCCTTGCATAGGCAGCCCTGTGCTTCCGAGCACTCTGACAGCAATTTGCTTTCAGTACTTATGTGTGGGGTTTAGAAATCTCAAACAGGATTGATATTTTTATCACGTTGCTCTATCAGTGCCTTCCACAGCAGTAATGATACCTATCATTACTGGCTGATACATGAACCCCATCGTACACCTGAAAAGCAGCTTTAACTTGCTGTTGCTTTCAAATCTCACCTGAACAGCTTATTTGCTTTTGTAATGACCAAAGTTAGAATTGTTACATGCTATAAACACTGTCTTAAAGTACACTTAGGAAGTCAGAATGCTAGTAATAAATGCTTCAGTGTTTCTGGCCTGCTGCTGTTTTTGCAGTCACTTGTTCCAGCTACTTATGCAATGAATATCAGCCTCTCAGCAACACCATTTTGATGATGCTGTCAGTACGTGCAGAAATACACATCGCTTTGTAAGCCCTCAGCTTTACCTCGAGGGTAGAATTATTATAAAAACGACAGTAATTTCTGTTTCTCAGAAACGGTGCATTTGTCTAGAAATAGCACCTCAGGCATAAGGAATGTCACAGAATAAGACATTGGAACAGGTTTTGTTTTCCTCTGGAGTCAGTTCAGATGTGGAGACAGAAATATGTTTTTTTTTTAATTAATTTATTTTTTTTTTCCCTGAGAATGCTGACAGCTTTCCATGCTTTGAAGAAAACACGTTTTCTTACAAAATTAGCTTAATTAAGAGTAGTGACAGTGGTCGTAATAACAGATGTGCATAATCATAGACTCAGAATGGCTTGGGTTGGAAGGGACCCCAAGGATCATCAAGTTCCAACCTTTTGCCATAGGCAGTGCCAACGACCTCCAGCATAAGTAACGTACATAATGGACTTGTATAGAGACCTGAGAACTTAAGACAAGGAGTCACTAATATGTAGAAATATTAACGCGAGACTCTGTAGTAGACTCCGCTCATCGTCCCTCTGGAAATGTAGTGGTAGGTGACACCTAGTGGCCTTTAGCATTCACTGCAGCAGTGTGCCACGAAACTTTTCTGTAGCAGTTATTATATCGTGAGGGATTGTGGAAAGAGGAAAAACCTATTTCAGCCTCTGCACTTTTCTACTGGATACTACTTTGATACTTCTTGAGGGTGCAAGATGTAGTATTATAAATATGCCATTTGGGTCTATTTTTAATGCTAAGAAATTCAGGTTTGTGTTTCAGTGAGGATTCTTGTGTACCAGTCTATGTTAATGAAAATAAATAAATAAATAGATAGATAGATAGATAGATAGATAGATAGATAGATAGATAGATAGATAGATAGATAGATAGATAGATGAATAAAAGGAAAGCAGTGTTTTTTGATGCAGAACAGAGTATTTCTTGCAGATGGCTGTTAGCATGGTCTTTCTCACGGCAAAATTTCATCACTAAAATTGATACAAAATTAATTATGTTAAGCTTCACCTCACCATACAACTCAGATGTTCTTCCGTGTTAGTCTAAGTAAATGTTCTTTTGAGTCACACACGTATTGGGAAGCTGAAGCTTGTCTTAACAGTTGCTTCAAAATGCCAGGAAAGAAAAATATGAAAATTGCCTTCCTTCTTTTTGTGGTTAGACAAAGGTTAAGGAAACACATATCTTACAGTCAAGTTTTGTTCCCTAATAAAAGTACATTTTAGTTCTTAGCCTTACTGAAGGAAATGAAAATAATAAAATTCCACAAGCACCATTTGCAGCATCAGATGCTTATCAGAATGCTTGTGCTTGGCCAACAGCTTGGTGGATACATAAAGGTTTGTGTTTATCAGATGACTTGTGTTCCTGTTGGAAATTATGCCTTTTAAAGCTGTTATTCCACTTTTTCTTTTTTTCCTTTTTTTTTTTTTTTTTTTTCTCTTCACTGTGAAGAGACTCAGAGACTCTTTGGAGTCTGATCTTAAAGTAAGCAAGTGTTGTTCCAGTAAGTTTTGTGTTGATTTAGTGATAAATCTGCCTCTTTCCAGGGTAGACATGAAAGTCATCTCAGTGAGTTATAACATATACAAAGATATTTGTGGGGATGCTGGAGCAGGAAGATCTGTCCTAGTGAAAGGCAGCTGAGGTACTGCTGTGCCTTTCAGGTCTTTCTACCTCTGGAGAAACATCATTTAATAACCCATTTCCCCTGGAAGTATTCGTGGTTGATGTTCCTCTATGGCAGATGTGCTCAATTGGCCAGAATCCATTTTAATCTCTCGTTTATTGGTTCTGATAATGAAGTCCTGACCTCTGAGCAGATGGGGTTTGCAAAGCAGTTCTGCTTACCACCAGCAGAACCTACAGGCCAATTTGTGCCTGAGTGCATGGCTTTTACATGCAGTGGAGTGGCAGATTGGGTTGGGTGCTGAAGCTAGAATTACTCTTGGACTTATAAATATATACATCACATCAAGATGATGTCTGGACTAATCTTTGCTTTGATATCCTTCTAGCTCCTACATTCAGTACATATGTGATCTTCCAAAAAATGCTTAAAACTGTTTAGATCAGTGGACAACTCAAGAAGCCAATCCATGTTGCCATGCTTGAGTTTCTGTTTATGTAGCTGCTACAGGAGTTCTGCAGCTTCAGTAGAATGAGTTCTAACAAGTGCAGTGTTTGGATTGCGATGCAAATGGCAAATGTGGAAGGTAGTGTTGTTTGCACATCTGTATCTCACACAAGTTTTTTGATAGTACTGATTTAAATGCTTTTCTGGAAAATAATAAAGTAATTCTGATGCAGTATACAGGAGAGAATTCAATGTAAGCATTGATTTGCATTTATTAAATTGTGCTAAATTTACTCTAAAGGAGCTTGTGTTATCTTAATCAAAATGCAAAACAGACATTGTTAAATATCCTAGAGTAAACCCCACTGAACATACAGACAGGGTGTGTCCCAGAACAGCTTCAGTGATGTTGTCATCTCTTGTGCTATATGTGATATCCACCCCCAGGAGCCAGTGCTGCTGTGCTGGTACACCACGGAACTGGGTTGGTACTCAGCTCAGAGGTGCAGCCACCTCATAGATACAGTTCGTTCAGTCTCCAAGTCAACAGAGTGGCTGGTGTGAGTGCAGAGCAGATGGGCTGCTTTGGGATTATAATAATACCCTTGGATGCTTGTGGAGGCTGATTATTTTACATTTGGTGGCACAGAAGCGTTATGGCACAAAAGCATTCATGAAGAGCACCAAAGGAATGGAAAGTTCAGAACACCAATTTCTGTTCTAAATGGCCTTTTGATAGCATTTACTTTCCCCCATAAGTCCAACAGAAGTTAAAAGTTTGGAACTTTTCGACAAATAACCTGTGTGTAACATAGGTCATACCAAACATACCTAGAATGGTTTGCATTAGAAGAGACCTTAAAGCCCATTCAGTTCCATCCTCTCTGCCATGGCTCAAAGCCTTGAGCCACCTCAAAGGATCTATACTTAAATCAGTAACTTATAGTGTAATGGCATATAGATGTCTTCATTTCTGTTCCATTTTGTATTTGAGTGGGTGTTTGTATGTGTGCCATATACACAGTTTAAACAGGAATGAGTTTGGTGTTGGACACCCAGTACAGAAAGTGGCCTTCAATCTAAAATCATGAGGCTGCAGTTAATCTTCACAAGCCTTTCTAAATTCGACAACACCATCTTCATTTTCTACTTGAGGTTGTTATATGGTCTTAGTGCCACATTACCATGCATGAGACGCTGCAAACCCATAAGGTTATCCCATCGGTCCTAAGACCCAGGTGTCTTAAATTCTGAACTTTCCCTACGCTGACTCAGTTGTCGCTGCCACGAGTAAATCTGAGCCTAATGTTGAGGTTCCTGTTTATTTAGTGTGTGCTAAGGGTGGACTTTTCCCTGAGTCAGCATTTCAGGGCTCAGTGCATAGTGGATGTATATAAAAGCAGTAGGTGGAAATGTGAATTCTGCTGGCCCACCAGGCTCCAAAAGACTCAATATTAAAAAAATAACTAGAGAAAATGTTTTTTTTCCGCTTGTGCTGGCTGTGATGCCTGGAGTGAAAATAAATTAAAGACTTTGTTACAATGTGAAAGACTTTCAAAAATTAATCTTACATCAGCCTGCACAGCACTGAGGGCTTAAATACTTTATTGACTAAATTGGTGTTCAGTCAGTTGCAAAAACCAGGCAGGACTTTCATCAATTTATCTTTCCCATGTAATATCCTCTCCATCATAAATCTTTAGGCTGGGCTGGCTCTTTGAGCAGTAAGATTAGGCTGATGATCTCTGTTTACTTTTGTTTGATGAAAGGGAGATGAAAAACTGGTCAGGATGTTCTGTGAAACCCATTGGTGGCCAGAACTGCAATCTTTGTTTTGTTATCCAGGTAATGCCTACAATTTTGCCATGTGATGCACATTTTCTAAAATAAACTATGTAGTTCAGAGTTAAAATCTAGCCACATAAGAAGCTGCAATCTGTGGACCACAATGACCATTGTTTTCCACTTCAGTCCAGGATGTTGGTGCACATGCTGCAGAAATCCCAATAGACGGAGCAGGGAGGCAGCAGTGCTGTATTGGTTGGGCCACAGGGCAAAAGCTGTCAGGGGGAGGAAAAGAAGGGAGAGAGGAGAAAGTCAAGTATATATTGAAACAAAAAAAAAGAGGCTTATTTTGTTTTATTTTATAGGAGGTTAGCCAACTAAGAGATCTATAATAGTACTGCAGAAAAACAGTGTGAAAACAGATGTTGGAATTTAGTTTAAAGCCCTGAGTATGTTTGTTTTTTTTTTCATCCACCTTTGTTTATCTGTGTTTTACTGTCTCACAGAATTGTAGGGGTTGGGAGGGTCCTCTGAAGATCCCCTCCTAATGCTAATGCGGGTTTCCTACAGCAGGCTGCATAGGAAAGCATCCAGATGGGTTTGAATATCTTCAGAGAAGGACATTCCAGAACCTCTCTGGGTGGCCTGTTCCAGTACTCTGTAACCATCAAAGAAGCTTTAACTCTTGTTCATATGGAACTTCCTTTTTGTAGACCTATTTTCAGTGGCTTCGGCTTTCCTCCAGCCCTCACGCACCTCTCCCATTCTCCACTACCTCTCAAAACTTATAAGTAGCGGTTTGGTAACCTCTTCTGCCCGCTCTGGTGGATGCATCTCATCAAGTCCCATAAGTTTGAATGCATTGAGTTTGCCTAGATGATCTCTGACCAGATCTTCATTGACTTAGTGGGAGTCTTCCTTTCCCAGACTCTCCCTCTTATTTCCAGCTGTGGGTCTCCCCAGGGGCAGTCTTAGTAGAAAAGACTGAAACAAAGAAGGGTCTCAGTAACTTCACCCTCTTATTGTCTTCCATTGCCAGGTCACCCACTTCATTCAGCAGCTGGACCACATGTTCCTTAGACATCCTTTTGCTATTGAATCATAGAATGGCTTGGGTTGGAAGGAGCCCCAAGGATCTTATGATTCCAGCCTCTCTGCTACAGGCAGGGCCACCAACTTCCAGACATACTCAAAGAAACTTTTCTTTTTGTCCATCTCCTCCCTCAGCAGATTTAATTCCAAATGAATCTTAGCCTTCCTTGTGGCATCCCTGCATGCTGAGACAATGTTTCTATAGTCCTCTCACGTGGCCAGACACTGTTTCCACACTTTTGCATATATTTTCTCTGTTTTCGTCATAATTGGTAATAAAATGAGGTTTTTCTTTATTAAAAAATACATTTCTGTCTCAAGATTCTTACTTAAAGCTGAAGTATTCTCAGTAATTCATTTAAGTCAGAAATATATTGCAATCACAGTCATCATCATTTAATTTAGTGATAATTTCACTTTGACTACTCCAGAAATACTTAAATTACCTTATGAGGATAAGCTTTACTTTTATTGCTCTTTTCTGTTGTTTTGTTGTTGTTTTGTTGTTTTTTTTTTTAAATTTATTTTCTTGATGATGAAAGATAAACTGAGATGTTTGGTGGTGATAGTTCCACTGCTGTTGTCATATAGTCTTATAAAATAATATTGTCTCGCTCCTTGCTTCTAAATGAACTCTAACTATAAAATAGTTAAATAGTGAAAGTAGTAAACTCCATTTCAGAGTTTGTCTTTTTGAACATTGTGGAATAATAGGAACATGCTCCTCCAAATGTATCCGCTCACTGCTGTATTATCAATATGAAAAAGAAGTGGGATAAACCAGTAGGAAGTTGTAACTGATTTTAAGTAAGATGTACTTATAACTTACAAATGATGAAATAATGTATCTTCCTCCAGCAATAAAATTATTGCTCTTACTTCAAGTCTCATAAACATAGTGAGACTCTTTTCAGACATGGGTAGGGTTTGGTGATACTGCATGGTTCTGATCTTGTTTCATTTAGAGCATCACAAATGACCTTGATTTCAGGAGTGCTCTGGGTGACTCTGACTTTTGCCACTGTAAGTACATGTGGTAATAAAAGAGCAGCTGGGGCCATGCTGGTAATTCACTATGGTTTACAGAAGTATATTGTTTAGAAGAAAGTTCCTTGTTACTTCATCTCTGATAACAGTTGTGATTCCTGAATTTCATCTATCTTTGGTTGCTGATTTTCACCCTCATGTGTGAGAAGCTGTCCTCCCTTTGCACAGTGAAATCATTTAAATTAAATAAACAATTAATTAATAAAAAATAAGAACCCTTCCAAAATTAGAGATTTTCTTACCAAGTATTCTGAAGCTAAACATATTTGCTCCCTATTGTTCCCTGTCTGAGCTTTTTATATCTCTTAAATTATGCATGTACAGCAGTCTATCTTAAAACTGGGGAAATGATCAGATGTAGGAAATAAAAGATTGGAGGAGGAAAAGGAAAAGTCACTCTGAGTTTTGATGGTGACCTTCAGTTGCAGCATCTCTGCCAGAGCCCTGTTACAGAGCACTGGCACAGAGGCTCCTAGATGGCAGTATTGGGGTGAATCCCATAACAAGACAGGAAGGCTGATCTAGGAGCAAAGCCTGTCAGCATTACAGCCAGGAGTCACTGGGCATGAAAGTTCTAAATGTATGGAGGCAATAAAAATGGTAAGTTCAGAATTATGGATTTTCTACCTCATTTTTGGAGAGAGTGTAATAGGATGAGAAAATAATATAAAGGAATTACACATGTTTCCATGATGCTTACCCTCACTGGGATAGAATGATTGTTCATAAGGATCTCTAAGTGTCCTCTTGTATGGAATAAAAAAGCATAAGATTAGACTCTGCACTGTTAGAACTGTGCTGTCTGGGAACAGCCTTGAAAATGTTAACAAATCTCCAATTAGAAGCAGAACTTTGATTATATGTGAATCATATGCTGAGAAAAGCAGATCTGAGCAAATGAAATACCTCCAAATATGAAGAACTGGGAGCTATAAATGGAACTTTAGTGCAGGATGAGTTCATCTCGATTTCTACAATGCAACAAAAGTAGCAGGTTGGGGAAAAACAAAGAAACAAACAACACACAGGTGAAACTTTGTTATGAAAGCAAGTAAGTCACGAAAATACAAAGCAAGTCAGGTGCCACTGTGTTTGTTTCAGAGAGAACCCAGCACAGAGATAGACTGGACAACTCAGTCTTCTGCTTCCCATTTAGTTTTTCCTGGAAGCATAATGAGACAGGGAATAAGTAGGTTGGAAAGGGTGCTGAAGGTCTCTGGTCTGACTCTTTGTCATCTTGGGTCAGGGTGCTCAGGGTGTTATCTGGGCAAGTTTTGAATGCCCTTGGGGACGGAAAGTCTTATTGAGAAACACTTAAGTGCATTTAAAAACCAATGAATTAAAGTATGATGGCAGTCAATAACATATTTTTGTGCTGATAACCCCATAACCTTGCAGGTCATGAAATACTTGCATGGAAGGAATATTAACAGTACAAATGGATTACATCAGGTGTGGCAACATATACAGGGCTATGAGGAATGAATGTGACTTTCAAGATATGAAGAACAGATAAAAAAAGTCATTGGAATGTGCATATAATTGCAATTTAGCTGTCGATGCAGCATTTCATAGTGCATTATATATTAGCATTTATGCCAGTGTTGATGTTGACAGTCTAGTTGTAGAAGTACAAAATTGCCCTGCATAAGATGTTCAGTGAATGTATGAACAGCAACACGTGATTTAGAGTAAAATGGGAAAAATAAAAATTTGCAGTTTATTGCTATTTATTGTGTCTGTCCAGCAAAGCTCACATTTAATGTCTGTGAAATGTCAGAACCGACTGTGGCATATTGAAGCAGCCAAGGGTTCATAGCCAGCATTTTCAGTTGGAGTTACGTTTTCAGCACCTTTCTTCTGATTTAATTTTAACTTTTTTGAGTTTCCATTTTCAGGCAGCTTTAGTCATTTGGTATTGTTGAGGAGCTTTGCATGTCCAGAAATCAGATGCAGCTTGCCTTAAACTACAGTCAGGCATTTTAAGCATCTTGGTATTCATATATTCCCTTCGGCCTATGTGAGCTCAGGGAAGGCTCAGAGAAGGCAGCAGTGGGACATGGCATTTATGCTTGTTACTTTTCTCCTCTAGGGTTTTAACTCAAGAGTTAAATCAATGTGAGCAGTCTCAGTGAATCCTGTAATTTAGATACATGACAATTCAAGCACATCCCAGCAAATGTAGTTTCACATTCCTGTAAAACTACATGGGAAGCGAGTAAGAAAGATGAGTTACTATTTACCAGTGTAAACCCAATCTGTTTTCTATCTGCCATACATATTACAATCTCTTCTATTTGTTTCTTTTGTTGTGTTGTATTTATTTTTTATTTATTTTTAATAGACCCACGGCAAATGGAAAATTAGAATGTGAACAAAAGACTGCAGCACTGATGTCTGAAAAATATTTCTGAACTTCTCAGTCTGAATTCATTATCAGAGAAGGTCATTTGTGTTTTGAAAACTGTCGTGCTTGATACAGAGAATAGCTTTTGCCACCTACTTCCTTTAACTCGGTGTGAATGTTGAGCAGAAGATAGCTGATGTAAAGGTGTGATATTATCAGCATCATTTAATTTCTTGCACTTAATTTAGCTCATTAATATTCCTACTGCATTTTGATACTGTTGCATGTAGATAAAAACATAGTGGTAGAGCCATCCAGTTCAAGTTAAGCATCCGTGTACGTCCCAGGGATCCAACACACTCTCATTTTGGTGTTAAACTGGATCAAATAGTGAAGTTTTCTGGCTATTCTAGTACCTCTCCAGCTGGCAAGGTGTAGAGTAATTTATGACTCAGAGTTTTTCAGTTTTTAAGATCACACTTCTACAGTCTGACCAAACGATATGCTAGAAAGAAAAATGGTGTGTTGACCAGAGGACCAGCATTTGATTTCAAGCCTTGATGCACCAATACTTCAGTAGGAAATGATCTTGATAGGATGACATTTTACAATTTATCCTCAGAGAGCATGAAGATTGTAAATTACAATACGTGGTGTTTACCATTGTTTCCCACCAATAAGCCTTGGGAATGAAGTGCATTTATGATATTTTATTGATTGATTTACTGAAGGTCACATGTAGGAATAGCCTGTTTTTGTTTTGTTTGTCTACAATTGCATCACAGATTTTAATGAATGCTCTAAAAGATTACCAGCATTATATATATGATACTCATAAGCATGCTATCTTATCTTCCAAATTTTTAGAGTTCCAAAAATTATGGATGTCAATTTTTTCTGCATTTCTTGTAAATGTTTTAATTATGTATTTCATAAAATTAATGGTGTCTGGGTATCAGGAGTATGTAATTTCACTTAAACTTCTGTTAAGTGGTTAAGAACTGAAGGTCATTTGTTTGAAAATCTCTTTTAATTTTCCCTATGATCTGTGCAGTTTATGAACTGAATGTCATGGCTTTATGTATTATGTAATTTAAAACAAAATATGTGTTTTTTTCACAGAGTTCCTAACAGTCAGGAACTTTACAGGAGGAAGTTCATTTTAACCCTAAAAATTGAATTTATTTGAAGAAGTCAGACTGGTTTCATGTATTAGTCACATCTAATTAATTTACAAATACACCATTCCCTCTATATAAAATAAAAATAAAATAAAATCACATTCGCTTTGTTTCCCTAATCATTATTAAAAGACATTTTAGAATATCAGGTTGGATATTAGGAAAAATTTCTTCTCAAAAAGAGTAATGGTGCAGTGGCACAGACTGCCCAGGGAGTGGTGGAGTCACCATTCTTGGAGGTGTTCATCAAGTTTTATAGATGCGGCACTGAGGGATATAGTTAGCGGGCATGGTGGGGATGTGTTTGGGGTTAGGCTTGGTAATCTTAGAAGTCTTTTCCAACCTTAATGATTCTGTGATTCTAATCTAATTTTGTTCTTAGGATTCTGAATGGAAGAGGTTTAGAGCACTCCTTAAACCTTTAAAGTCTGGCAGAGAATCTTAGTATTGAATTTTACAATTGACTATTTAACTCATTTCTTAATTCAATTGCCATTCTTTTCAAATGGATCAGTGCTAATTGATTAATTTCCTTCCAGGAATATGTAAATGATATATATTATTTGCTAATAAAACAAAGCTACTAGAGGGCTGTTTGAGATGAAATTGTATTTACTGTGAGCTGTAGGCAGGGTACTGATGCATGAAGTATTTAACAACTACTCTAGTTAAGTTGTGTGGGAAAAAAAGGCCTTCTTTGCAAATGAAGTACTCCCATTAGTACTTAGAGTGGTTAGCTTTCTTGGTTTTTCTTTATTTCTTTTTCACACTTCTGAAGCATCTTCTGGGAAATATTTATGTGGAATTACAGGGTGAGAAAAGATCCACTGAAGAGTGAGAATGGTAGTGAGAATGGAAAAGAAAACATGAGCGTGGGTGAAGTGTGGATGAGAATAAGTAACTGTGCATCTGGTTCAGCAACACTCAATCTTTATCAGCCCAATTAGTGATCATATCTGTGGCATGCACCAGTAAGCAACAGGGTGTGTGGTTGCTAGACCTTACACTTTATATTGAATTTTTCTCTTCTGCTAATTGTTTATTGTGCTGTTTAACCTAAACATGGTTACTAAGTGTCTCTATTTTATTAGAGCTTTCTTAAACACTTTGGAACATGTCTGAGTATGGGCAAATGACTTCTCTCTGCAGTCTTCAATACATTCCTTAGATTTCTGTAATTCCTTTCAAGAATGACATTGGTATGACTGATGTATCAGGATGGACGTCCTCTTCAGCAGCCTTCAAAATCAGTTTCCAGGTTAAATTTCCCTTAAGTCACTTTTTATTCATACAGAGGATATGTAATTCTCTGAGGATTTCATCCACACCTGGTTATCACCGCTATGCTTAAAATCAGACATTTGCTCATCCTAAATCAATTATTTCTAGAAGGTGTAAAACTGAAATCCCTTTGGTATCTGACACCAGAGTTAAATGGAAAAGAGATGTGTGGGTTGGAGGACTGGTAAGAGCATTTTGAAACAGTTAAATCGGATTATGGTTTGGTTATACATCTCATTTTTATCTCAGTTCTGTTACCACTTTGCCAGTTACCACCTGAGAAGCTCTCTTGGTTTTAAACTAAAAGAAGGAAATTTGGGTAAGATGTCAGGAGGAAAATTGCCACTTGGGATGGTGAGACCTTGTTACTGTCAATCAAAAGGATGCCGATGTCCCATCTCCGAAGGTGCTCAGAGCCAGGTTGGATGGAACCCTGAGCAGCCTGATTTGGTGGGGAGCAACCAGTCCAAAGCAAGGAGGCTGGGACTGTATGATCTTCAAGGTCCCTTCCAACCTAATTCTAACCTCATTCTATCATTCTGAGTTTTTTGGTGTTTTTTTCTTGTTTATACCGTTAAAAATGTCTAGACTGTGAAATACATGCACCATATAAAGAAAACACTCAGCAAATGGTAGAAAGTTGCAAAGTACAGGAAACCCTTATTTTCTTCAGTTCACACAGTTCTCTAGTCTGCTTTTCCCAGAATATGCTCTGATCTTCTCCTTCTTTCCAGATGCTTAGATTCAGCTAAAAAGAAAGCATAGGAGCTGAAAAGCCATTATTGTGTATAATGGATTGTCCCAACATCTCAGCCACAAGAGCTTTCAGCATTGATGATCTGAATAGTTTACTGAAAGTATCCAAGAATTTGCTGCCTGATTAGTCTTGTAATTAAGAATCGCAGTTCTCTGGGCTTATATTAATATTAATGAAGTGTTTTTTATCTAAGAATGGATATAATCTTTTTTCATCAAATCGTACTTGAATATGTTGCACTGTGGTTTGCCTCTCATTTGCATGTTTCCTTTGTTATTCTGTCTGCATGCATATGTATGTGTGTGTTTAGTTAAAAACCAGATAAATTGCAGAAAACTCAGGCTAAAAGTCCTTTTCTTAAGTCATGAAGGTTTCTTGTGTATAAAAATATTTTGAAGCACAGACCCTCACTGCACTTTTCATACAGAATGACTGTGGGATGTGGGAAACCCAGACTTTGCTGTGGCAGAACTGATACATGAGTTAGAACCTGGAAATTGAAATAATTGCATGAATCATAAGGGTGTGGAATTAGTGTTTCCCAAACTTCTGGTTTGTGTACGCAATTAAAGGTTCAGTGGTTTACAAACAGAAGAACTATTTGTTCTGCTCTCTGTCAGAATGATTTTATGTCTGTCTTCCTCCTTTCAGAGACTGTCCTCAGGAGAGTGAAGAAAATTCATGGCAAAAATGTCAAATACTGATAAATGAGGATTCTCTAAATTACACAAAATAGTAATTCCAGTAATTAATTCTGTGGCTACCTATGGTCTTAATTTTCTTTTTCAAGTCTTTAGCAGATACAAATAATTCCTTTTTCTGTTATGAAAGAATGTAGCTTCTTTTAAGTTAACATTAGAAAAATATGCAGGTGGAGAACTTATTGAGTTCTTTGATTTATGTAGGAGTTCTTGGCGTTGTTGTTTATGTGTCTTCTTTGAGTATGGAAAAAGCAAGCGTCTGTAGATCAATTTGTCTTCCTGGAAGAGCTCTGTTGTCACCTGCTAGCTCAGGAGACAGTATCATGGATGGGTCTAGAAAAAGTAAATAATGGTGATGATGAGTAAGCGAAGTGTGATGGTTTTATGCCATAAATATCTTGCCCATTTTAATGAGTAAAGTCAACTCGCTCATTTATCTGAATTTCAGATGGTTATTCCCTTCACATGGCTTCTGATTTCTAACTCTGAAATTGGCTCATGGAAGCTTTGAATCCAGGGAATATTTCAAAACACTGTAAAACAAGGTGGCAAAGGAGCTAGCTCTTTATCCTCATGTTTCCAATTTCAGTTGATCTTTAAAGGGCATTATATTTCAACAACTTTCTCATCATAACTTCTGCTAGTTCTCACATCCAGGCTGACTTCAGCTATAAATCCTGAGCTGCCTTATGCTTATTTCCTGTTTTCGTTTTTATTTTATTTTGTTTCTAATTTTCATTTTGAGATTATTTGTAACATAAAAGGTAAGTTAAATAATTTCATGACATAAGCAATGTGAGGAGTGTGAAAGTTTGTAGAAAATATGAACACAGTGAAATGGGACTGCAGCAGGTACAGATGGGTAGAAGTGCCATGGTTTTGAATGTTCTGGATAACTTCAGAATTCAGGGCTGATTAGTCCACAGCTTGTGTATCTGTAAATTTGGCATTCACTGGTTGATGGCATTTCTGATTACTGCTGTCTCTTTCTATACTGTAATTGGCCAAAGTTGTCTGGATGGATTTCCAGATAAGGACCGGTAAAATTCTATGCTGTTCCTTTTGCGCTGATTTTTATGTAAGTGTTTTGAAGACCAAGATCCACAGGCACAGAAAACTTCAGGCTTTTGATTATCAACACTGGCATTTTGATCTTGCAGTGACCCTCAGAACTAAAAACAAATTTATCTTTGCAAAATGTGAAAAGATAAATGTAAGGCTGCTGAAAGGCAATGGTAATAAGTGCCATTATGTAGAAATCCCGCTTACAGCCAAAGGGAAGATCTAAGCAGAAGAGCTAACTGAACTCTACTGTAGATAATGCTTTATGTCTTCTATATTTTGTTGGATTTAAATAGATTTTATCACTTTGATGTGCTTTTCCAAAAAAAAAAAAAAAACAGGAAAGAAAAAGAAAAAGTGGAGTATGTGATTAACTAGCATTAGACTTCTGTATGAAAATCAGCAAAATCTGGCTCCAGTGGGTCATTTAGAAACCTAGATACTCCTTCTTTACTTTTCCTACTGATCAGTTTTTCATGATTCCAACATAGCGTCCAACAGAATAACCATCTCTTTTCTCGTTTTGTTCATAATTATCCACAGGAGAATTCATAGGACTCAGAAAAGTACTTTTGAACACCCTCTAGGAAATTTTGGTTTAGTAGTGAAGGACGAAAGGCTACAGGTATGATGTGCTGTTAAAAATCGATCTACGGTCTTTGCTATAAGAAAACTCCCAACCAGCTGATCCAGCTTTAAGTGAGGGATTGTAAAGCAATCTGGCAGGAATGTTTAATCTGAGTAGTGACCAGTATTTGTGCTATGCTGTCTCCATTCGAATGAAAAATCAGCTGCAATACAGTCTGTTATTGTTCTCCACTCTCAGTGCAATAGTAGATGCAGGAATGCTTGTTATGGTTTTGAAAGTTTAAGCAAAAAATAGAAGATAAAATGGCATTCATAAAACAAAACTGAATTGTTAGTCTGTGTAGAGTAAGTACTTATCAAGCTGCTGCAAAAAGTTGACAGTGGCTATGATTTTTCTCTGAAATTGTGGTGTTTTGGCTGAGATTAGATTATCCTTGCAGTGACATGAGATCATGGGTCATCAGCTCTGTCACTAGCAGAATCATTAGGAAAACATTTTCTTGCCAAGATGAGAAAAATCCTGGTTGACTGCCTATACATTTCTTCTCTGCACCACTTATATTTGGGTGTCTTTTGCTGTGTGCTGAGTCTACAGGCATTATACACACTATGTAAGAGCAGAGAGTAAATATTTACTGTCTACTGTATGCAGCAGTAGCTAAATGCTACTCAGCTAAGCATTAATACTGTTGTTATCCAGTGCTGGGTGTGGAATGGATCTCCTTCATTGCTCCTTGGAACAGGTTTCCAGTTCTTTGCTGTTTTTGTTGTTGAGTTGCTTGGTTGTTTTTGTTTGTTTTGTTTTGCCTGTCTTAGGATTTTAGCTAGCTTTTCATGGCATTAAGCATGAATTTGGCCCTCTAGATCTTTTCTGTGTAACCCTTGTTGACACAAACATACTGCATGGACTCAGTGGTGTTAATCCCTACCTGGGGCTTGTAAGGACTTTACTGCTTAATTTAAAAGGAAATATTTCTTAAGGACATTAACTCACCTTCCACCTCTGAACA
This sequence comes from Coturnix japonica, assembly GCF_054131305.1. Taxonomy (NCBI): domain Eukaryota; kingdom Metazoa; phylum Chordata; class Aves; order Galliformes; family Phasianidae; genus Coturnix; species Coturnix japonica. The sequence continues at coordinate 87,620,533 of NC_140666.1, read as the reverse complement.
GTTGCTCTCATTACAATAACTGCTTAAAATTGACAGATTTTAAAACTGGTGACTTTTTGTAAATACAGCATATACCCATCTCTTCTTTTCTATGCAGAAATAACAATTACAGTGGATCAGGGAGATGGGAAACTGGATAATTTTTGTCTCTTTAGTATTTTTAAACTGCTGGTTCATCCTCTGCTGCTGCCTTGCATTTTATAGGTGTACTAAATTTGATGACCGTGAAGGGTTGTTAAACAATATACTGTGATAAAAATAGTTCCCTGTGCTGACATTATGTGTTTGGTTTTTCTTTTTTTCCTAAACTAGTTCCATAAATTACATCAACATAAGCTATTTGCACTTTTTTATTTTATTCCAGAATTTCAGACAGGTAAATTAAATTGTCTCTGTAGGGCTGAGAATAAAAAGGAGCACATACAAATGATGGACTCGGACCCTGAGTAGTTATTCATTTAAAATACCCTTCTTCTTGCAAGTACTTCTACTTAAAGGCAGTGGACTTTTCCATGCCTCTGTTAATGGACAATGTACCTGAGACAGCGCTACGTGATATGCTTGTTACCAGTTTTTTGTAGTGCTTGCCATCTGAATATAATTAGTTAATTCCTGTATGCATTTCTGATTCAGTGAGGTAATATGATGTTTGACAAGTCAGTTGAAAGCAATAAGTGATTCTGATATTTCTGAAGAGATTTCATATACTAGCAGTGTTATAGAAGCTTGCTCACATCATACATAGTACAAAATCAGACATATTAAAATGAGACTTTAAATTCTTTAAATTTAAAGAAGAGATAAGCATTCAATTACTTTTATCTAATGATACTGAATGATAGTTGGTACTATGAGAGGTGTTGACAATTTCAACAGAAGACAAATAAGGGAAAAAATATATTCTCCTGACTCAATAAAGAATTATAATAGAGAAAATGGTGTTTAAAGGACAAGCAGTGAAAGGAAACTGACAATAAGCTATATTAGGAGAGGTCATTTGAAGAAACAGCTTGATTATACAGCTAATCTGAAAATCGGGATGGCACTTCTACTTGCTATTGTTTCTCAATTTCATAACAGAACATTTACTATCTTCTAATAAATGCATCATAATTAGATGTCTACATGCTGTCTTCCAACTCTTATCCTTTCTATTGAGGATATGAGGTCAAAAAATTGCATATGTTGTAGGAGATAATGAAAGGACAGACAGAAGCTGGATGATGAATATCCATTTGAGTATTTTGAGAGGTTGAAGGCTGGGATAGATAAAGAAGCCCAGTAAAATTCCATGAATTGAAATGTAAGATTGAAAAGGTTCCAGATTGAAAAGAAGCATATGGTACAAAATTCCTCTTTCCATTTTGGTGTGGTTTAACTTCTGGAATTTAATTTATGGGGCCATTCTCTTTGTATCTTATGGCCCTGAGCTCTGATCATCCTGCTCTTTGAGGATTGCATGCAGATCAGTCAAACAATCTGATTTTTTTATTTTTTATTTTTTTATTTTTTTTAACTTCAGTGGCTAATTAATATCTTACTTTTTTACCATGGTATATGAAATATTTCATTAGCCGCTGACATCTTGTAATCACAGGAGATAGATATTTATAGAACACCTCTGTTTGGATTGATGTGATAATCTAATAGATGAATTACTGCCCATTTTATTACCCATATGCTCAATAGTGATGTGCTGGTTACCGATCCAATCATTCATTTGCTTTTGCAAAAATCCTTTTACTTAAATATAAGAAGAATAATTTATTAGATTCCACCTGGAACTATATATATATATATCTATGGGACTATATATATATAAGTACTGCATACCATGAAAAGGTTTTAGATTCACATGATTTGCAAGTACTCTTCACACCCATTCAGATTTACCAGGTTCTAACGAGCAGTCGCAATGAAGTTGTTCATTGTAAGAGGCAATGCAAATTTTGGAGCAAGAAAACTGAGAAAAGGGAAAGACATTTGTGATATTTGTACTCTTATTCTATGGTGCTCTGTTAGTTTTACTTTCTGAATATCTCCTAATGTTTCAGTGGTTGAGCTAACACATCCAACCAAAATCTGTTTAATTTCAAAAGCTTGCTGTGGATTTAAACAATTTGGTAGTGTTTCTTGAGGTGCTACTATTTGTTCTGAGAGGAAATATATATATATATGTATATATATATACTCAGCTTGTATAAATAATGTGGGAAGGGGTAAAATGTTGACAAGGTAAGCTCATAAATCAGTGATGATGTAAAGAAATCTATCATCAGCTCAGCTGAATTACAAGTTGATAATAGTAGTTCTGAAGTTGACAAAAGAAAAATAATTATGTCAGTTTTCCACCTGTGTGGCCTGGCTTGTTCAGTTTGTTTGTTTTTTTATACATACATACACACACACATATATATATCCTGTTTTCTCAAGATGTACATATAAAATCATTTGGCAATACACTGCAGTGATTTTAATAATAAATCCAATTTATTTTCACAATTCTGTTTCTTGTTCCTGTAATAGCATACATTTCTTTCATCCACATGTCCAGTATTTAAAGACAATCTAATTCCTAAAGTAAATTTGAAGTATCTACTGTACTTTTCAGGAGCCCTTGAAAAGCTCCCATAAACCTCACCATCATATAATTTTCATTGTGTTACTGAAAGAAAAGGAAATTAGGCTGCACATATTTGTCAAGAACTTCTTTACCTTGGTTTCCTAGCCTTTCTTGCTGCAATGAATAAGGTAGAATTTAATTTTCATGTAAGCCTTCATTGCAGTTGCACCTTTCAAAACAAAGGAGAACAAACAAACCTTACAGAACAAAAGAGGAGGTCAGAAGGCTGTTCTCAGAAATTTAGATAAGTGCAGCTGGATCAGTCCCTCCCTACAATCAGTTTTCTGCACTTTCCTATGTAATAATGGGGAAAATGTTTGAATATTACATTTGGCGATCCCTGATGCTGTTTAAGGCTCAGTAATCCTCAACACTAACATCCTGTCATGAAGAATTAGTTAAAACGTTGAATCTAGAGCAACTAAGGGGGATGTGATATGTATGTAGGTGTTTGAAAGGCACGGATATGAGAAAAAAAAAAAAAAAAAAAAAAAAAGGAGATAAATTGTTGAGGTTGATTATGTAACTGTTCGTTTCAGTGATGAGAAATGAGATGAATCAAAGAAAGGTTAGAGCTGAAGATCAGCAATGTCTTGATTAAGAAGGTCAAGACACATACAGAACGAGGGCTCCGTGAAAGCAAAGGATATAATTACCTTGACCAGCTTAGTTATAGCTAAACATAATTTTCTGGTAATGGAATTAATAAACCTTACGCTGAAATCAATAGAAGCATATTGTTACCTTCTCTGGGAGTTGTGTAAGGGCTAGATGACTTTGCAGATATCTTCTGGTTCATTTTTTATGCATCTGTGAAAATTAACTCCCTCACAGAGTGACATCTCTTGCTAAGTTAGTCTTTGACAAGACTTCTTCCCTGCATTTCTGTTTATGTAAAACTTGTAACTGGAGCAAACTCTGATATTCAGAGGGAAATAGTCCTCCAGTAGTCATAGGGTCAGGAAAGAATGAACAAACTAACTTGCCTCCAAAGGTCTCGTCTGGACCTATTCCATTTGACTTTACCATTATATCAACATATTAATGACATCTGTGCAAGTTTGCTTTTTCCAGACTCTCATTTCTCTCCTTGAAAGTTAAAAACCTAGCAAATCTGTCTGTCCTACTGAATTAGGGAAACAGCATTTCAGAAATTTAAGACAATCTTGCCATTGTAGATTAGGTATTTATTATAGTCTACATATGTCTCCTTCCTTCCCAAGAAGCAATCAAACAAAAAGACAAAAACGCTCCAGACGAATGAAAATCATTTCCAGACGTTGCTGTTGCATCATCACTTTCCTTGAAAGGTAATATGTTTTTGTCTGGTCTTTCAGACATAAAAATGAAAACTGTCCTAGAGAACAAGTCAGGATCCTTTTCTGGAGGGTTAAGTATATCATTTGTCACCAATGTCTTGTTAGTTTGGCTGCTGACATTACAAAAAGAATAATGTTCTGGTATATAGAGATCCTAGGAAAGGAGCACATGCTTGTTTTTTGCAGCTGGATTATTATCTGGATGGGAAATCTGCTTGTGATATTGGCCAAATTTTGCCTAATAATCACTGCTTAGCATTCACTAAGATTCCATATTTGTATAGGCAGAACCAAAAGGCAGAACAGCACTACTGGCTAAATAAAAATAGAGAAGTAATGAAGGAATTAAAACAAAGTGTATTCTCTATTTTTATCCTACAGACTCTAATTTTAGTGTGGTGGGCAGACCCATAGTTTCACTGGTAAAATTGATTTTAAGAACTCCAAAGAATTCAGATAACAGTAAATCGTGAAAACAGTACAAGTCATTCAAGTGACACAACAAGTTTAGCCTGGCTAAGAGGAAACAGCATAGCAAGAACAGAATTATTAATCAGTAGGAATATCTTTACCTATCTTTGTGTATATGCTTCTATATATACATACATATACATTTATATACACCTACATATGTGCACACACACATATATTTATAGGACAGTGACAGATTGGGGGATCATACTTACCCTGTTTGTACTAAACCAAATATTAAATTATCAAGGCTGTGATAATTCAGCTCATGATTGCATTGAAACTAAGAGATGCTGCTGTTTTGGAGTGTCTATGTGAAATAGAAGCATAGTTTATAGAAATTACTCATTTGATAACCCAAATAAATTGATTGAATTCAATCTCTTGGCAGACCTTACTCTAAAGTCTGAAAATGAGGTAGTTAAAAAATAATGTTCATAAAAATATATTTAATCCTGAATATACAAAATAAAATTTCTTAAGTGGGGTAATCAGCATTTGTATCAGCTCCCATAGAGTAATCATTTTTAAGAGTAACTGCAATGAAAAACTCAAGAATTCTCAGGATTTGGTTACTAATACAAAAATGAATATCCAGTATATATATGTGCGCATATATATAAGTGCATATATGTAAGTATTCTCATTCATAGTACATCTCTAGATTAATTCTCTGGATTCATTTACATAATGGAAAACTTCCAGTGTTCACAGACTTAAGTCTTACAATTAGTTTTGGGAGTCTTGGGTGAGCAAAATATCTGCATGAAATGCATGCAGCAGATTTGCAAATAAAGAGAAAGAATTAGAAAAAAAACGAAGAAAACAAAACAACAAGGGTGTTGATAAATATGAGCAATTAAAATGAGGTCTGCTGTAGAGGAAAATAGTGAGAGATCATTTCATGAGGACTCGTGAAGATGGTTTTGCTAATCGGGAAGAGGAGACATTGAAGATAAGTGAGAGCTGAGCAAGACTCATGGGTGCCAGGTGTTAAAATGATATAAGATGGGGGAAAAGGTTTTCAGTCGAGGGAAATGTGGTGGAATGAAAGTAGTTTAAATGCTGCAAAATAAGGAAGAGTACTTTCATATAAACTTGGTTTGAGATAAAAGTACAAAACAATGGTGAGGAGACCAAAGTCCTTAGTCTTGGAAACAGAAAAGGATAATTTAAAACAAACAATCAAATAAGCAGAAATAAATAAATATATATAGAGAGAGAAACACAGAGGATTAGTGACAACACCAGCAAGTTTTAAAGGATACTTTTGTGTCTGTTTAACTTTGAGGCCGATCTTAGGCTTGCTAATACATGATGTCTTTTCATTTGTTGTAGTGGGCTTTCAATAATAGAAATCACAGAATCATAAAATGATTTGGGTTGGATGCGAGAACATCTAGTTTCAACCCCCTGCTATAGGCAGGGACAGATCCCTCTAGTCCAGGTTGCTTTCAGTCCCATCCAGCCTGGACCTTGAATGCTTCCAGGGAGGGGGCATCCACAGCCTCCTTGGGCAACCTGTTCCAGTATCTCACCACCCTCACAGTAAATACTTTCTTCCAAATATCTAGTCTAAAGCTACACTCTTCCCGTTTAAAGCCACTTCTCCTCATCCTGTCGCTACCTGCCCTTATAAAAAGGTCCTCCTCTGCTTTCTGTAGGCCCCCTATCATGGCATGAAAACAACTGAGTTCACTCACCATCTCTTCTTCAGAATATTCACATTCTTGTAAAATGCATTAATTCTGATCTGTGTTTTAATTTGTTTAATTAAAATGGACATATAAGAACTCTTGGTGCTTAATATTTGGAATATAATTTAACCCCGTGTTCTACGCAGTACAGAATTACCTGATTTTTTTTTTTTTTGACATATTCTGAAGAGAGTTTTGACTTTCCATAATAATTAATATAGTTTCTTTGAGCTCTGTAATGTTCATCAAATGTCAGTGTACTTGGGTCCCATCCAGACACAGCACTGTGGTGCTGTCAGCAGAGCTGCCATTATCCAGAAATATATGAAAATTAAACTCATCTTCATATTGCAAAAATAAATAAATAATAAACAATAAATAAATTTTCAATGTCGTTTTAAAACTGATGCTGATTAGTACTGTCTTAGCTGATACATCTTCATTTTGATGACTAAACTATTTTCTGAAACTAAATTGTCTTAAATTAATTTTAGAAAGTGCTTTCTGATACATTATACTTCCAGACTGTATTTTATGAGTAGAAGAATTTATCAATTTATATTGGCTGACTAACTTATTTCTGGTCACTCAAAGTATATCTCCAGTGAAATGTGTTTAAGTGTCTTGCTGAAATAGGCAGATAAATTAACGACTCTGCTTGTGCAAATGTATTTATGTGTGACCAATCTAGGCAAATGAGTTGCTTCATTAAAAGAAAAGTGGCTTCTTAAAGGAAAGGAGTTTGAGGCATTTAAAGCTTTGAGAGGACTAAACTTGATGAGTACAATTGACTTATTAATGAAATAGAACATATAGTATGATGAGGAAAATGTTTTGGTTTAAAATACTTATAAACATATATATGCACTGTTTCAATATTTATAAGCAAGAAAACAAAATTCTGAATACATTTCTTGATCAACTCTTAGTCTTGCACGACAAAATATGCATTGTCATGTAAAAAAACCTGCAGTTGGTTAAGGAATTAGAGGTTCTGTAGAAATAGGATGTAGGTGAGTTGTGCATAATAACATATTCACAGGTCAGCTGTGTATAAACAGAATGTATTACCCACCTGTATTTGTAAGACCTGTGCTAAAGTCCTGTGTCAATGTGGGCTACAGACTGCAAGAAAGATGAAGATGGATTGAAGAGGGAGGTAAAAATATGGGCAAAAACCTGGAATAAAGTGTGACTGATGAGAGAAGATTGAGTGAACTAGTTTTATTTAGTCCAGGAAAGTGAGTATTGCTACCGTTTTTCCAGTGTGAACTATGTAGGAGGCTGCTGCAAATCAGAATGGAATAAACAGGTTTTCTTTTCCTTGTGGAGAGAAAAAATAGTTCTGGAATAACATTCTAGCAGAAAAGTTCCAGATTGGAATTAAATAATTAGCAGCAGAGAGTTCGGCACTGAAGGTGCTGAAAAATCCTTATCAGCATAGGCTTTTGATAGTAGACTGAACAAACATTGTGAATGATACAAATGATTTTGCCTTGTTCTTGGGAAATGTGCAAAATAGCTTCTTCAGTTGCTCTCAGTTATTTTATTCTATCATTTTAGAGGCTAAATAACGAGTTATTAAACTTGGAGTATATAATATATTAGAAAGCAAAAGTATAAAGACATGTCCAGGTCTGGGTACCCCAGTGCAAGAAGGATGCAGAGCTGTTTGAATGAGTCCAGAGGAAGGCCATGGGGATGATGAAAAGGCTAGAACACCTCTCCTATGAAGAAAGACTGAAAGGACTGGGCTTGTTCAGCTTGGAGAAGAGGAGGCTCTAGAGAGACCTCATTGCAGCCTTCCAGTGCTTAAAGGGAAATTACAAGCAGATGGGGAAAGTAAATTTTTATGTGGTCTGATAGTGATAGGTGTTGTAGGCACTAACAGCCTTCCCACTGCAGGGCTTGGAACTGGGTGGGCTTTGAGATCCCTTCCAGCCCAAGCCATTCCATGATTCTGTGATCTTCAAATTAAACTGTACCTTATCCCATTTGAGGAACTCATCTTGAAGTGTTAAATGATGAGTTCTTTTTCTGAATACAAAAAATCTGAGTTAATGATACCCACACTTTCTCCTGACAATCTTTCTTCTTTAAACTACTAGAAGAACAAAAAGTCTTGAAATGACAAGTAAATGAAAAATGCAGAGATCAAACACATCCAATTTATAAACCAGTGGGTGATCAAAATTAAACTAGTGTCTTCCTTGTTCCTATGTCAAATTTTCACTCTGACTTTTGACATCACTTAGTAATGTTCTGCCAGTGCTGTCAGTTTCAGGAGTTTGGCATGGGACAGGTGTTTGTACTATTCAAAGTATATGGATTTCTATGTTCCAGCTTTAGGGTTGTTCCCTGCAGATTACCTTAATCCAATGTAACTATTTCATTAAATGTCAGTATGTATGCTGTCAAAAACTTATGAATGTGCATGCATGCATGGATATATTCCACTGCTTTCTATGTGTCATTAGTTATTTATGCATATAAAAAAGTTTAAGTAAATTGATGAGATGACAGTAAGTAAAAGAGATGTTAGTTTCACAGTGTTAAATACAAAGTGTGCTTGTTATTCCTAAAAAGCAGTATAATGTGGACAGTTACTTGGAAGATTTCTGATACAGTTCAGTTGCAATAATGGGTTAAAATGCAAAAATAAAAATTGGCACAAATAAAATGTATTTCAGCTTCTGTGTCAAATTGTATTTAGAGCTAGAAAATGCTTTCTAATACTTAAACCAAATGTCTCTTGCTGCAAATTGAGTTGATCACTTTTTTGCCTCACCCTTTGTAGACATGTAGTTTAAGAGCCACTTGGATGTGGTGCTCAGGGATATGATTTAGCAGAGGGTTTTTAGAGTTAGGGTACTATGGTTAGGCTGCGGTTGAACTTGATGGTCTTCAAGGTCTTTTCCAACCTGGGTAATTCTATGATTCTATGATTCAGTGATTGCATTAGTTGTGAAAGCTACACGTTTTTTGCAGAGCTACTTTTGTCTAGAATATGGATTCTGATCCCATGATTATCATTTGATGCAATTCTACTGGCTATTTAGATGAGCTGAAATTGTATTGTACTTGAAAAAGTATTCAGTGAAGTTTAGTTCAGTCATACGGCAATGGCAGTACCTCATTACAAGGGAGTCTTTTATCTTTTAACATTAAACAAATCCATACTTCCAGAAGACATTGCTTACTTCATGAAGAAATTGCTCTGAAGTATGGTATGAATTTAGAATGTAACAGCTCCTGAGCCCTGATGTGGAAACTTGTATCACAGTCAAACTGAGGTAAAGGACCTTGCTGGAGGTGATTTCAGTAATTTGGGTGGAATCTGCTGCTGAAATTATGGCTGCCTTTGGGAGTTCAAAGTCATTTTTAGCAAACTTCTGTCCTATCTGATGGGATGTATGCATTCTTCCATGGCTGAATTTTGTTTTTGGTTTAGTTTGGCTTTTTGTTGCTTCATTGATGGCTCTGATATGCAATGAAATCTGTTTCTGATAAAGTCAACCTCTTCCGCAGAGTTGCAGAAGAATACTACAATCCTTTATTAGTTATCAACCACTTTCTAACATGGGTGGCCAGTGAAAGCAAGACTGGACAACAATAAGGTTATTTAGGATCCCAGTATTAGGATACATTTGGCCTTGCATTTTACAAGTACACCTGTGCTGTGGTGCACTTGATCCCTCTGTCAGTGTTGCTGATAAAGATGTTAAAGAGCAGTGGTCCCAGTACTGACCTACATCACTTCACACCAATCTTCATCTGGACACTGACCCATTGTTGAGCACTTGCTATGTACAATCTTCAATCTTGCAATCTATTCATCATCCATTGAACAGTCCATCCATCAAAACCACATATCTCCAATTTGGAGAGAAGGAGGTTATGAGGGACTGTGTCAAAGACCTTATTGGCATTCATAGAGATGACATCAGTGACTCTTCCGTTGTCCACTGGTGCCATTATGTCATCATAGAAGGCCACCGTGCTGTTCATGCAGGACTTGCCCTTGGTGAAGCCATGATGGTTGTCTTGTATCATCTCCTTGTAAGGTTATGTTTTCTTCACATTACTGGTATACTTTTCAATCTTTTAGAAATCAGACTTCAAAACTAACTTTGTTGAGGAACCAGCTTCTCAGGACAGGTATGGAAATAACCAGTTTGCTACAAAAACCTAAACAAAATAGGAAGAATTCTAAGTGAGCTCCTTCTATGTGTAATTTACTTAACTTCCTACAAGGGTCCTGCAGTGTGGAGTTTAATCAACTCATCTACATACATTATGATTTCAGAGGTTAATGGCATAGCAAAATTCATTTTCTGTGAAAACACAGCAATTGATCCATGCTTAGAGAGGAAGTCGTACCAAAAAATTATGCTGAAAAATCATATTTAACAATGACAGAATCAGTCCAGCAATATCACCTACCAGACAGAATCAGTCCAGTAATATAATCATGTAAGCTGACTATCCATGCTAAGTTCAGGTATAGACAGTGCTTTATTAAGCACCAATACCGTATTTTTAAAAGTCGTGTCTGATACTTGGTTCTTTGCCTGTGGATACTCCTACTTCTTGGCAAAGGTAAAGAGTCAAGGCTCTGTATTTTGATGTAGGTTTGTCAGAAATGCTAGATGTGTCATGTCAACTGCCATTCTGCCTGAAGAATTACTAAGAAAATCAGGCAGATTCAGACTGAATATGCTGAATTATTAATCCCATTATCATTCATGGTATCTTAAAATAAAGGACAGGGTAAGGTTATTTGAGATGTAAGATAACTAAGGGAATTTATTTATTTATTTATTTATTTTCATTTCAAAGGCTACATAGCATTTTTTTATATTCATTTGTTTGCTCATATGTATTAAAAGCACAGAGGTTATGCGTTAACTTGTATTACTGCACATAGCATCTTCTATTTACCATTACCTGGTTTCTTGATTTATTTAGTCTTGTAGTGCTCTGAGCTGTAGAAAGCCGATGACATTTTTGCTAAACAACTCAAATAGTCTGAAAATTTTGTGTAAAATTCTTCATCTGTTTTAGATAGATACTGTTCTAGAAACTTTGTTATGGTCTTTCTGGCTTCTGCTAGGCCTGCTTATATGAGGATTCCTAAGTCTATCCAGGGAGGTTATACTTGACTAAGGTATATACTTTCCTGTATTATACTTGACTAAGGTATTATACTTTCCTGTCCCAGTTTCCTAAGAGATAGAATCATAGAATCACCAAAGTTGGAGAAGACCTAAAAGATCATCCGGTCCAACCGTTCACCTATTACCAACAGCTCTCACTAAACCATGTCTCTCAACACAACGTCCAGATATTGTTTGTTAGCCATGTTATTATATCTACAAGAACCCAACTGTCAGTAGTTGTTTTGTACAGGAGTTCAATATTTTAGATCTTGTAATATGCGGTTTCCTTTATTTTGTGGGTTTTGTTGACATATCACTTCACGCTTAACTAAAAATAATAAACTACTTAGATCATGCATATCAATAACAAAGTCTGTTAGAAATGAGAGATTTCTTGCTTAATACCAGCAAGTACGTTGGAGAACATCAAATCCCCTGACAGATGAGTGTTGCCACAAGGATTTATTTTGTACAGCCTTTAACTAAAATAACTTCAGTTACGTTTTCCTATTCAAGAGTATTGAAGTAGAAGGTTATAGCAAAATGATTTATAGATAGAAATTGCATTCCATAGCTTACCTATTTCTGTACATGAAATCACAGATTCAATTTGTACTTGATCTTGAGCACAACAGTGTCAATAGTTGTATATGCATCAGTTTAACTAGAAAGTCATCTTCCTTTGCTCCTCCTCAAAATTATTTCATAGTTTAAGATCATCTAAATTTTTAAGTGGTAAGGGAAATGAAGCAAAGTTTTCTTATGCCATGTTTTGGCCAGTTAATCACCATCTTACAACACTGGAATTAGAAAAAAAAAATACTGAGTCTTGTTATATATTTGCAAGTTGAATCTCAACTTATGTTTAGTTTTAGAGATAGCACACAGCCAAATCTCTTCTCTGACCATTTTGTTTACAAAAATCATAAAGTCGTCAAAGTTGGAAAACACCTCCCAGATCATCCAGTCCAAACATCCATCACCAATCATATCACCCTATTGTATTGTGCTGAAGGAATGCTAACAGTCATACTTTGACCGTTCACTGTAGAATAAATGTTCGTAGTGGGTGTCACAACACTCTGGTGTGAGATTTTCTGTGAGTGAAATGAAGAAGTAGGAAATGAAGTGACTTAGGCGAGAGCTCCAGTCCAGGACAAGAAAACTGTCAAGCAACCTTTAAAGCTGAACATGTACTTTAGCATAATCTATGCAAGTTTTCAGTTCTGTGCTATAGATAGATGGTTGTATGTTGCTTAAAATAATTGACTTGGTTACTTCAAATAAAATGTCTCTTACGAAGACTGGGGCAAAGGAAGGAGTTAGCGTGGGAGTGTTATTTCCTAATAGGAGGCTTAAAATCTGAAATATTCTGCAATGTAATCTTAGCTGGAGTCACTGACAAAAGAACACTTTCCTAAATACTTTTCCTCTCTTTGCTTCAGTTCTCTTTTTGTTGTCTGACTTCTTCCTCTGTTGGCTCCCTCAGCTGTCCATGATTGAAGTTGCGAGGAGACCAACAGACCAGTGCAAAAACTGCTGCTTCATATGTTTGGTATCACAATTATTTAGACACTTGAAATATCTTGCAATTATCCAACCTTATTGGGATCTGCTACTGTGGTCTGCTCGCCAAAATAAGGGCTTTGCTAAAAAAAAAAAAAAAAAAAAAAAAAATAATAATAAATTACTGGCTACTACTATTTGCATGGTAATTGCTTTGCAGTGCTTATTAAATCAGTGTTTCTGGCACAGCTTTGTGATACGAGAAATAGGGTTATTAATATAGTATGACAAAAAGCTTTTCTCATTTTGTGCTGTTTTTTTTATTGGTGTTGTCGTTCTTTTTTAATTAATTGCTATTTTTTCATGGCAGGAGGGGAAATGGATTCATTGTTATTCAAGAAATTTTGATGGGGGTCATTGCATGGGCTGGAAACTCAGTGGTGTTTGCAGATATTTAGGGAAATATTTAATGGGAGGAGGTCAGCTACACTGTAGATTTCTTGTGCCTTTTAGTTTTGAGTGTGAAAACGACTGATGACTTGTCCCATTCATTAATCTGAAATGCTTCCTCAGCACAGTTAATCTACTTATAAGCTTTGAGACTATGCTGGATTTACTCTTGTATTCATTACCACTTGACACAATCATACCTTTGCTAGATCTGGTCACAACTACTGGTTGATTTTAGTTGGTGAGCTTTGGAAAAACAGTCTTATAGGAACAATTTTCAGTGTTCCAGCTGTAGGCATTTCTAAGACACTTGCCACAGAAACTCTATTGTTTGTACTGCATCTTTTCATACCATTATTTTTAGCTGCCCTGATTTCAAGATGTTACTGTAAAGGCACCAATCATGCATTTTCTTTTCTCTTATGTGCTCCAAGGACCTAATGCAATTTGTAGTTAGGGTTTAATTAATTATTAGGCATATGTAACTGTCAATCATCAATTTAGATACTTCTGGCTCACAGTATTTGGAATGGAGCTTGGTTTGTGAAGAGTGAAAAAATACACCATTCCATCTGTTAACCAAAGCCACCTGGCACAAAGTCAGTTTGGGCATCCTTATGTACTTGGCAAGTGTTTCAAAAAAAATGTGATTTCTACAGTTTTAATCCCAATTGATGCTTTACTTTGTAGTGATGGACCCGTTCATTTTCTCACAGCTCTAAGTAAAAAAAGCTTATGTTCACCTTGAAAAGAAATGCCTAACATCAACAAATATTGGAATCAAGAGACAGGCGTGAAATAATCCTAAGCCCATAATCAAATGAGTGGAACTGAAGCCTGTCGTTATAGGTGGTTGAAAGCAGTCATGTAGGAGTTGTATCACTGTCCTTTTAATCTTTGTAGGAAGAGACTTGGGACAGTTGGGGACGTTATTCTTTTTCTTGATGATAGTGTGATTTTTTGTTTTATTTTATGTTTTCAGAATTCTAGGTTTTACAAGATTGCTACATCTGCAAGTTTATTTTCTTACTCTTTTGGCAGTGAAATTTCTTCTTTAATCCTCTGGAAACAGAATACAGGCATAAAAGACTTAACAAATTACTTTAGAAATGTAAAGAACCATTCTCCTTTTAACTCATCAAGGGAAAGGCAGGCTAATACACAGTTAGCTCTAGTTTAGATAAAACTTCTGAAGTAGGAGGAAAAAAAGATAGAGCATTTAAAAACAAAGGAAATTTTCCCCAATTTTTATTGCTGATTGGAAACTGTTTTTTTAAGTAGAATCAAACGTCTTGCAGAGGTTGCAGAGAAAACATGTTCTGCCTTCTATCTTTTAGAGCTGCAGCTGAGGCAAAGCTGATTTAATGATGTAAACAGGATAGTGTTTGATAGGAGCACTTGAAGCATGTAGTTCATATAAAACTTGTTCCTTTATTTATTTATTTATTTATTCTAAAGTCAGTGAGAATATCAAACAGCATCTCAGTTTCACTGTTCAGAACATGTGGCCTGACTGAAGATTGGGCTGTCACTCTGTGTCTAACACACAGACAAAGGGAAAAGTTTGTAATGGAAATTATCAAGAGATGACCTTGTCACAGAGGAGCTGGTTTACAAATGCCTGCTTAGAATAGCTTACTTTGTTAAGGATTGTTTCCTTGTGGCAAAACATTTCAGCATCTGGGAAGAGCATCCATCGTTTGAATTCTTTGGATGGTTAAAATCATTCAGTTATCATTCAGTTTAATTATGGCTTTTGATATTTAATTTTCATGAAGGGAAAAATGATCCACCATTGCAATTATGATTTATTTTATTTTATTTTATTGTGGCAGACATTGGGAGAGAGCCTTTGAGATAAGTTTAGTAATAAAAATGTGTCTGGTAGTTCGTAAAATGTGTTATCTGTAATTCAAAAGGAATTGCTCGTGTTGTTAATTAATAAGAGACAAGTTAGTCTGGAACATGGCATTTAATTTACCCTGGTAATGTCATTCAAAGTAAATCACAGTATACATCGGGATGTCATTCTGAAGAACCCCTATTTCTCAGATCTCTAGAGATGTATCAGTCAAAGGTCAAGGATTGTCTTTTGTCTGTTGTGACAAGAAATCTAGGAAAATATATTTATGAATAGGCATGTTGTTAAACTTAAATAATAGGTAAAAAGTACCTGCCCAATATGATGTGCTCAACCAACTGCTCCAAGCCACTCACTTGCAATTAATTATGTAATTGCTTCACTTTGTGTAACATGCCTCTCTGTAAGTGTTGGTGTAAAAGTAGATGTCCTTGGTGGGTCAGTGTGGATGCATTCTTCCCACATTCAGTAGAGAATCAATTCTCTTTAGATTTCTCTGTGGGCTTTTCCTCCTACCCTATGCCTCCTAACGTTATTCAACTGCATTTTGTTGGTCTATTTATGACTGTCTGAAAAATTCCTTATATCCTTACCCTTGAAACTGTCTTGACAGTGAATATTAAAATACAACTGTTGTTGGAAGCTGCATCACTAAAGGATATGCTATCAAATTTGCTCTGGCTGTGGATAGTAACAAATTCATTTTATGCTGGAAGAACAAATTGCTCACATTACTATGTACAAATAATTTGAATAATCTGTTTTCTAAATATTTTTAATTATGTAAAATTAATGAGACACATTGGAAATGGGTTTATACATATATATATATTTAGTTTAAGATGTGAGAAGTCAAACTGTGCCTTGTTTATTGTGTTATTCTTTAGTTTCAGTTGAACAAATTAGTAACAACATATTAAATTAACATGAAAATGCCAGCTATGAGCTCAGTCTAAAGTAGAATTTGGTCCTCACCAAAAGCCTCTGTAAGGTATGGAAAGGCACAGCCTATGATGTTTAGTTGGGGATTTCAGAACAACCCATAAAAATAAACAGCTTAATACCATATATCATTAATTTATTTATTCAGATGTTTACAAGTGTGATTGGTGTGTTAAGAGCTTTAATCAGAAACATGTTCTTGGGTAATTTCTTCACAAATCATTTGTAGAAAGGGTTACTTAATTTGTTAGTCTGTCCCGTATACTAATTACCAAATATTGGAAATAAAAAGCACTCCTAAGGATGACATTTGAAGCAGTGGTTCACTTAAATGGTGGAAAGATTTTAGAAGAGAAAAACATAATCTCATGCTATTCCTTGCCTTTCCAATGTTTATATGGACATTATTAGCTCAAGGACATTGCAGGCTCGCTGAGAATGCAACCAAATAGTGTTCATTTCTGCTTCAAGCCACCAGGTTTCTTCTGTGTTTTTTGTTTGTTTGTTTGTTTGTTTGTTTTTGTGTGTGTGTGTGTTTGTGTGTGTGTGTGAAAGAGAGGAAATTAAAAAAGAAACACAAATAGTCCCAATGAGAAGTTTGACATTATCTCAACAAGAATCGGAGCACAGCTCCTTTTCGTTCCTCAGCAGCCCCTCTTTGATCATCCAGCTTAGTTTCTCCTTTGGTCCACAGAAGTGCTTGGGTAGGAATGCTATAAGATGGAAACAGAACATGGTCTGTTATTATTCATAATGGTCTGCATTATGCAGAAGATTGGGTAAAAATCTCTCTCTTTTTAAATGATTTTAAATGATGTCCTACAGAAGATAGAGGAAGCAGTGTCTTAGCAAGGACAACCTGTGCGTACTGCAAACATGGGGATGGGTGGGTCCACTCCAGCCTCAGCTTATCCACATGCATGCGGCCATGGCTGGAAACTACAAAAGGCCATGTCCACCCCACAGTGTGCCCCATCAGCCATTGCTCCTAAATGAGCACCTTTTTTAATCCAAAAGATTTTAGAGGTAGGTAGACTCAATTAGTTCCCTGTTCCCATTTCTGTACAACCATTCCTTTTTTAATGCCTATTTTTTTTTACACCTGTGGTGTCTTGTACAAGGAGTACCAAAGTTTATTTTTCTTTATCTTATGAATATTTCTGTTTCTAGAGTGTACGCTTTAGCCCCTGTCACACTCCATATCCTTCTATTGGAGGTCAGCGTGAGCATGTCACAAAATCATACCTCTGCTGTAAACCAGCTTCGGCTCTGACTGATGACAAGCAACAAAGAAGGAATACAGCAGGCAGCTTAATGAGGAGTAGCACAGTAACAGTGATATAATTTGAAGTCACATAACGTTGTGAACGGAAAAAGAGGAGGCGTGTGTTTGCTTTAAAATCGATTGCCGGTGTGTTGCCATTCACTTTGCAGTAACCCTGTGTGGACTGGCCACTAGAGGGGGAATGGGTACGCGATTTGCTGTTGTGCTGAAGCCGAAGGTCCGGGTTCTTTGCTCCTTTTACTAAAACTTTCTCAATTCTTTCAGCCTTTTGCTTGTCAGCAGCTTATCTTTATCACCCGCTTAAAGTCTTTCATAGCTTATGCTTAACAGAGCTAGGGACGATTTTCTAACAGAAGGCAGAGTAATATCAATCTATTTAATTTCTGAAATGCTGTTCAGTTGTGCATACATTTTAGATATTATTTAACCTTTCTTTTTTTTCTCTCTCTGTTTTTTAATCTCCACACACTGAGCAGAGTTTCAATGCAATATCCTGAATAATAGTTGTTCAATTATTGCATATAACTTACGTTTTCACTGCATGCATGAACAGCTTTCCTTCTATTGCGTCTTTTGCGTTGTATTTGACAATTGAGAATTTCATCCATCAAATCTTATGCAATCGTCAGGTTTTGGAAGTCCGTCTGCACACCCTCCTGATTTTCATTACTTTTTGTAGCATAAGTAATCCGTCATTTGAAAAGCATTGTCAAATATTTCCTGATTGTTGCCAGGATGATTCAGCAGCCCTGGCCTCGTAAGCATGCTGCACTCCCTGTTTTGCTGTATTGAGTGAAAAAGTCACTGTAGTTTTTGGTGCCTAGTTAGTTTTCTATGATTATGGAGCTTGTCTTGCTTATGGGAGCCTGAATATCTTTTAAATGAGTTTGTTAAAAAGATCTTGCCCTTGCTCCACAAAAGCCCAGTCAATTTATCCCTTTTGTATGATATTACAGACGTTAACAGATCTTTAAACTAAGTTAAAAGCTACTGTTTAAGATTTATCGCTTCATTAGGATAATCTCTATTCGGGTTCAAGATAGGGTAAGTATTTGGTGCAACAGCTGCACTTAGAAGAAATAAGTACTTTTAGCATCTCCTCCACTTTAATTTTGCACTTCCTTTTTTGTTGTTTTGTTGTTTGTTTGTTTTTTAAATCTTGATAAATACCATTTTGTCCTAATGATTTGCCAATTTAACATCTCACTTACTTGAAAACAATGGCTTTGATGTAGATTTTAGTGTTTGTTTCAAGTTTGATTTTCCAGAATTTATTCATCAAATTCTCATTAAGAGTTGTCATTAACAGCCATAACATGACTCCTTTGCTAATGAAAAATGACAGATTGGGGCTAGGTTGTGCTTCATAACAGGAAAACATAACTAGGGAAAAAAAATAGGGAACTTTTCATCTCCCTTTTTTATGAAAGACATGAAATGTGACTTCCAAAAAAGAACTTAAGGGGACATTTGTGAGGAAAATATTTCTTCTGTTAGCTAGAATAAGTGCATAATGCCTAACAGTTGCTGTTATCAGGGAACTATACACATAAAACCAATAGAATAGAATTTAGTTGAGCCTGCACATGCTTCCCATCGAAGAAATACAACTATTGATTTGGCATGTTTAACATAAAGCAAAAATCAAAGGTCTGGTGTTGTGCATAGCCATAGAATCATAGAATGGCTTAGATTTAAAGGGAACTTAAAGCCTGTGCAGCCACAATCATTGCTGTGGGCTGGGTGTCACCCACCAGATCAGGCTGCCCAGGGCCCCATCCAATCTGGCCTTGGGCACCTCCAGGCATGGGACATCTACAGCTTCTTGTTCAAGAAATGTTTGGATGTTGTGCTAAGGGACATTGTTTAGTTGGGAAATATTAATAACAGGTGGACAGTTGGACTGAATGATACTGAAGGTCTTTTCCAAACTTGGTGATTCTGTGACTCTCTGAGCAGCCTGTGCGTTTGTCTCACCAGTCTCTCAGTAAGTAATTTCTTCCTAACATCTAACCTAAATTTCCCCTCTTGCCCATATTAAACCTCATTTAGCCCACATGGGCCTACTTTTCTGGTTTAATTGGACTTAATGGATTGCTGTCTTCCCCACTGCAAATCCATGCTTTTTTGTTCTCAGTATGTCATTAAATATTGCCACAGGTATTTACTATCCCCTGATGTCTCCTGTGTTGGTTACAACCTCATTCTCTTCCTGGTTCACCTGCTGTGGGCACCTGTCCCCTTTTCTTTTAGCAGTTTTCCTACATCTTGTGTAATTCACCTTTCTGCAGCTGATGCTCAATGCCCTTCACCTTCTGCAGCCCTAAGCTTCACAACGTGCAGTGTCTTTTGGTTTAGCAGGTCCCCCTTTTTCCCTCCCCAGAGTGAATTTGTAATGCATTTCTTCCACTCATTTATTGTCTCCATCATTTCTTTGTGGTTAGGGCCATAGGGCTCACATTCACTTTATTAGTTTACAGCAATTAGGTGTTTAAATTCATCACAAGCAGTTGTTTGGGGAATTCAACTCACAGCAGCAGTGGGTTTGAAGATGAAGGCAGTTGCATATGCAGAGAAATACAGAATGTCCAATATGAAGTGATATTTACATGGAATTAAGGTAAACATTTGACATGTTTGCCTCTTTAGTATGAAGATTGCAAACCTGTAAGCAGCAGCCACAAATTTCTGTTTGCTGTTGGAAAATTGCTTTGGGAAATAATCTGGATTGGAGAAGTCAATTCTTTGTCAATATGAATTTTAGGATGGAGCAAAGTTTGAAAAAAAAGGAGGCAAAAAATCCCAAGGTTGTTTATCTCATTATTATTACTTAGTATTTACCAGACCTCTTGGCAAGCCAGACTGTCAGCAGAGGTATTTGGTTAGAGACAGGTTTGGGTTTACTCCCAGGAGCATGCTTTGCTCTCAGCTTGCAAACAGGTTTGATTGCAGATGTGTTTCACGAGGCTGGCAGCTGATGAAGGAATCCAAACCTCTGGAATTCTACAGCTGTGGGCAGTTCTTGCAGTTTAGTTTGGGATTTTCAGTGCTCCCCTCCCAGCAACCTTTGATTCACTCTGCCCGTGACATTCTGGGAATGGAAAATGGGAGAATGGGTAAGATAGGATAAAAAATTAGAAGGATTTAATATACTTTAAAGGATATTTAGCAGTCTGTTTTCGTGCCGAGTCCCTCAGTTGTTAGGATGCTTGCTCATACCTCTTTGTAACCACTAGGGTACAGAGGTGTGCTGCTTTACTGAGATTTATTATTTATAAGCTGCATCACCTTCATTGGATAAGCCCTTTTAGTCAGTCTGATCTGTCCACACGTTTATTTCTTTCTTTATGTTAAATCTCAGATTTTACTGAAAATACAATTTTAAGTCTTCAGCACTGTGCTCTGGTTTGCAATTAGGACAAGAGTATGTCTGGGAAAAAAAAAAAGAAAAAAAGGCCAGAAATTTTGCAGAGGGTGAGCTTAGTTTCCAGGCGTGCCAATCAGATAAATCTGCTGTGCTCAAAATGGTAATTCTGTGATGAAGTCGATTTTTATACTCACCTATTATCTTTGAAATCTTGGGTTTAGGCTCTGTTAGCTCAGTCACGGCACGGGATCAGTCGGGTTCCCATAGCACCCATGCTGAAGGACATCTCTGGCTGTAGTTACTGTGTGAGGATGTGAAGAACACGAGAGCAGCAAAATGGTTTAAAATTAAAAGTGCCTTAGCAGCATAGTATGTGCTGTTTGCCAAGCACAGGCGCACACGATGCTGTTCTTTAGCCACTGCAGCCTGCTACATTTCCCTCTCTCACCCAACTGTCACACCAGCAAAGGCGAGTTGGAGCAGTAATTGGCTTAAAGGCTGAATAATTGCTCCTGAATGCCAACAAGTGACGTTATCTTTGTAACAAAAACAATTGCCATGTTCTCACGGAAGTACAGATTTCACTGCAAATGGGTTTGCTTTAAAGCAGCCACACTGCAATAAAATTACAGTGCTCTGCAGCATTCAGCTTGGCTCTTCACAGCCACCCACCCGATTACAGGCTCTGTCATGCCAGCAGAAGATTGTTGCTTGGTTTCTGTAATATTTTTGTAGCTTTGCTTCCCTCTAGATAACTTTAGAGGTGGATTGTGCTCACTCCTTTCCTTTCATCAGATTTCTCTGCTGTAAAAAAGAAGTAAACTGGTGGATGGAAAGTCTTTTATGTGGCTCTAAATATACTTTTCTGTTGGCTTTTACATACATTCTAATACCATAATAGCTCTGGTTTATGTCAGTAATTCTGTAAAAGGTTAATCTCTAAATCACCAGCATTTCCTAAATTCCTAATGAACTTTGTGTTTGGAAAGGAACCTGTATAAATGCTCAATTTGATAATATTAGAATGGGTTGAGCGGGTCAAAGAAAAGTATAACCTCCATGCATGGAGATAAATTGGATCCAGCAAAAATACCTCAGATATGTTTTGTCATAATAGCTATGAATACAGAGGCTGAATATGAGGGAGAGTGAGCATGGATATATTTAGCAGCAGAATCTGCTCACCATCCCCTTCTCTTTAAATGAGTGTTTCTTAAAGGATGGAAGAAAATGAGATAAGCTGGTTATAAAAGCCTGATTTCCTAGAAAGTGAATGGTAAGCTGTGCTGAGGGTAGATAGGAAGTCCAGGTAGCAAAAGTAGTGAAATAGGCAGTGGAAAAGTGAACAAACATAGAATCATAGTATCATTAAGGTTGGAAAAGACCTATAAGATCAAGTCCAACCATCAGTCCATCCCCACTATGCCCACTAACCCATGTCAAAACATGTGTATGTTTGAAAAGACAGAAAGAGAGAGAGGGGCTGGGTGACTTGTTCAAACCACTGCTGTTTGCCCTTGCCATGTGGGAGGTGAAGGCACTGAAAAATCTCATTTACCTGGAGTGTGTGGTGGTCCCCTCGTCTTCTCACCAGGTTTCATCTTCCCTTTCATCTGTGCCCTTGCCCCTTCCTTTTCTCTTTCTCGTTCAGTGTAGCTGGTTGCTGTGGTGCCTTCCTCTCCAGGAGCTGTTTCATCCCTGCTTGCACAGATTTTAAAACTGCTTTCTTCACCCACCTTCAGTCTTGGTTTTCATCTGTGCTGGTCCTTTAGATTTACCATCTTTTGAATGAAAAGGCAGAAGAAGCCAAACCACTGCTTCATTTCCTTTTCATTTCTCCTGTCCTTTCTCTCATTTTCTGTCACCTCTACATTTCTGTTACTATTATTACTATTATTATTATTATTATTATTATTATTATCATAGTACTACTAATAAGCTTCCTAATTAAATACTTATTTGCCATTCTGAATACCACTGGAGAAGCTGGAGGGAAGGGATGTTCAGAGCATCCTTTTGCTATTAATGCAGAACCAGACATGTTCAAGAAACAAATTTAATCCATCTCAAAAGCAAATGAGAAGCTCTTTACTGGAGCCAAAGAAAACAACCAACTAGGTGCACTTCAAGTACCCCTCAGCATCTTTTTCATAGAATCACTGAGCATCTACTACAGCATACAAAAATATCCTTAGGTATCAGTAATGATTTTTTTCACCCATGTGCAAGGCAGTTATATACCCAAGCATAGAGCCGCATCTTCACACTGCCCAAGCCTTTTCAATACTCAGACAGCATGGTAAAGGAGGGAATTTGCACCCTTAACACAGAATTTCTTTGTATTTTTATATATTCAGGCCAGAAGCAGAATGTGATACATTAGCATTGATTCTGTGGTTTCATATCACTTTCTTTTTTCTTTTTTCTTTTTTTTTAGTACAGAATAAAAGGAAAAAAGACAGAAAGGAAAATAAATTATCCCTTATATACATTCAAAGCATACACAGCAACAGTTCCTTCATCACTGGGTGCACTGTGAGTGTGTATTGATGTTAGCAGCAAGAGATTGCATATTAGAGATCTATAACACTGATAGCGTTAACCATCCTCAAAAATGATGGCTCTTTCTCATGCCTTTCACCCTGCCTTGGATGTTAAGAACACTAAAAAAAAAAAAAAAAAAAAAAAAAAAAAAAAGAAGAAAATAATGTTAATTACCTAATTATAAAAGGCAGATTAGTCTGTTAAGTGGAACGTTCAAAGGGGACTATTTAAAATATTTTAGTTCCTTTGATATTTCATAATAATCTGAACAAGAAACTGTCACATCTAACCCCAAAAGTCTCTTTCTTTTTTTCTCCCTTTTTCTTCCTTTTTTTTCTTTTTTCTTTTTGTAGCCATAGAGTGAGCCAGGGTAAGGGGATCAAGAGAGAGGGAATGACATATGTCTGGACAGCTGGTAAACATGAAGTCTGAAAGGAATAGAGAGGGGAAAATGTATTCTTGCAGTTGCCATAAATACATTACAAATGGAAGACTTTTCATATATACCAATGCAAGCAGCCAGTTGCAGGATGAATAACTGGGTTTGTAAGAGCTGAAATGAAATGAAATCTTTGTGTCCTTTTTATTGTCCATGTTTTTGTCTCATAAACTTTTAGAATAAATGTGGGCAGCTATTGGAACAGCTCTGTACCATGGAACAGGTGGCATCCTTCTTTCCACAAGTAGATGAGTATCCAGATATCTGGAGATCATCAGGGGGCTGTCTCTAGAAGACATTACCCTTATAAAAGATTTTTGCATGAAGATTGTGAAACAGCTCATTTTTGTCAGTTTAATAAAGGGCAGTCCTCTCCATGGAGGGTTCATCCATCATCCTGCTGGGGTAGCAAGCCGTTGGTGGTCATTACCTCTCTCCAGGAGCAATGGCAACAGGCAATCCTGAAATTCACCCTCACTTCTGGAATCACTGCCCCTTGAAAGCCAAATGTTCTGTTCAGTTTACTCAAGCTGTCACTCGAGCATGAAGCACGGGGTGAATAAATTGCAAAGGCAGAATTGCTCACATCTTGCAAACTTTGCTTGAGGTTGCTAACACCAATAAACAACAGGAATCATTCCAGAGGTCTGTGTTTAAAATACAACCCACAGCTATGCTAAAAAATACATAGAAATACAAGCACAGGATAATTGTTGGTCAATATCAGATTTGCATCAGATTTACAGGGCTAAAAACATGACAGCACTAATACATTCCCTTTGAGTAACAGGGGGTCACTATGGAAAGAAAGATTTTGGTTGTTTTTTCCTTCTTTTTTTTCCTTTTTTCTTTTTTTAACCTTATATAAACAATATGTTAACAGTCTTGGTTGGTTTTGGAAGCTTTCTGGCATTTATCTGTAATCAGTCCTTCTGACTGCAGTGCTGGATGTTGATTTGAGGAATGTATAATGTAGTCCAAAGTTAACCTTAGATCTGTGTTGATTTCAGAGAGAGGGTTTTAAAGGGGAAAATACACATTTCTGGTCTCAGTCAGCATGGCATAAAGTAATTTCTCCCCTGACTTACAGTACCTTTGCTCATAGGTTCCTCTATTGAGAGTTCCTATATTGAGAATTTGGGGATGGATCAGATCCCTCTGTGTTTGAGGCAAAGAAACAGAAGCGTACAGTTGTTTAAGCAGATAAAGGGCCAGTTTGACAGCTTGTTTCAAACCTGGAGGTAATTTTTCAGTGGCTTTGATTTAAAATGTCTATTTTTATTAAAATTCTCCTGAAGAATCCTCTCCCAGTGCATATTCTCATTGATCTTATCGATGACATTATAGTCTCTTTAAATATTTTTTTTAATTTTACTAGAAGGCTATCTCGTATTTAATATTAAATAGAGTGATGGTTGTACAAAGTAGAGGAAGCTATAAGTTTTGACCCCTTAAAAATAGAGTCAGTTAGGAAAAATATAAACCTCATTCTTTATGGTTAAAATTAGCAGCTAAAAAGCTGGTGTGCAGTAAAAAAAAATTACATGAGCTGTGCCTAATCTCTTCCTTGTAAGACTGCTGTATCCTTTAAAGAGTAGGTAGCATTCTGTCTGATTTCTGGAGTTTTCCTCTCTTGCATCTTAGGGAGAGGGAAATATGTACAAAGCATAAAAAAAAAATAAATGGTTCCTGGTTCTCTATCTGCAGCATTTTATTAGCATGTTATGCTATATGGAGAGAAATTCAAGATGCTCTGCCTGCTGTTATAAAACTGCTTCACCTTCATTAGTATGAGGAGAGTTGTTGGAAAGATCAAGCAGTAGGTTGTTCATGTACTAGAATGAAAAATCCAAAATACAAGGAAAGGAAGCCTTTATTTAAGGGCAGTCAGAATAAAGCAGTTGTGTGATTCTACATTATCAAATCACTGTTCATACCCATAAATCCCATGGATCAATCATTGGTAGGGAGGGTTCCTATGCTTTCAGCTTCTGTGTGGGTTCCAGGCTGTTTTGTTGGTGAGGCCAGTGAGGGGCACAAGGTGAGCTTTGGTAGCATATGCCAGTGAACCCAGATGTATGCTTGGGTAGCTCTGTCCCACTCACAGCCCCAGACATACACAGGTTGCACCACTGAGCACTGAACTGCTCCTGCTCACCTCTCAGTGTGTCTCTACAGTGCATAAAGCAAAGGTTTCTTTGCTCTGGTCATAGTTTAGAGCAAGCATAAGAGTGGAAAATGCTAGCAAAAGGCCTTACACTTAGGGTTTTCTCATATTTTTTGTTTTAAAGAAGATGATGACTAGCACTTTTTCAGCAGCATTTCAATTGTTTGGTTCTTTACAAGACTTTGCAATATTATCTATTTTGATTTTAAAAAAATAAAAATATACTTTTAGGGGTTACAATACAGTTTTTATGGCTCTTACAGCAAAATACAAGTGAGCTGTGCTTAAAAACCCTTCTGACACCCAGTCCTAGGGCATGGGCAGAACTTCAGACCCTCTGGAGTGCACTGGCTGCACTAACATCCAGTTACAGGTAGCACAGGAACACAAATTGAATTCTGGTGTCATGCTTAATATTGCCAATAAAATGATGGAACTGAATGTGCACTAATTACAATGGGTAGCCATTGGGTTAATTTTTATCAGCCTGTTTTATGTGGCTTCTTTGCTCCAAGGCTTTCATTTCAACACTCAGAACGAAGAGAAAAAATGTTAAACTGTTGCATTTTGTATACAGGGAACAACTCAGGTAATATACACCAGTCTGTAAAAACTGTAAATGCTATTTTTTTTTATTTTAAACATTTTCCTTAGTTTACAAAAGATCAATAATCAGTACCTTTTTTACACTCTCAGTTTCCTGAATATTGACAGATCTTCAAAGGGAGTATTAGCATAGGAAATCTTAAGATTGACTGTCCTGAAGATTTTAAGACATGATAAAGCTAAAATATCAAGTTCTGCCAACAGCTCCTCCTGTGATTTCAGCAGAGGAATGCCCGCAAAATCCTCAGCAAAGCCCCGCAAACCCCCCACTCTGCTCCCTGTCTGCGCGCCGCTATTTGGTTGCACACTGTGTAAATCCCCAAGGCAAATCACACCTCGCACTCCCTCGCTGGCTGCTGGTGACAAGAGCAAGATCCGTACTCGTTAATGATCACCAGGGCTCCCTCGATGTGGTTGGGTTTGTAATCAACATAATACTCCTGGGCTGACATGGCAGCCATTTGATGCATGGTCTGTTTCTGCTTCTGCTTCCTACGTTGTGTTACAAAGCACTGTCTTAGTTGCCTTATGCTGGCTGGAAAGCACTTCCAAGAGACGTACAACACTAAAACCACAATGAGGAAGCTAAAAATCAGTGCCATGGTCCCTGTCACCACCTTGTGAATTTGCACGGCGTTCTCCGCGCCTTCGCCGGGCAGCGTCACGGTGATGGCGTACGTCGTCGGCTCCTCGTCGGCCTCTGGCACGTAGGCCGTGGCGGCAGCTGAGCCATAGCCAAACATTTGGTCGCTGTTGTTGGTCACGGGGGACAGGGTGTTGATACTGGTGGGGTCGACTGTGTCCTCACACAGGTGGAAAGCATAGACCGCATCCAAAACGTCCTCACCCTGCGCGTACTCGGGGGTAGCACAGAGCAGGTTGCTGTCGTAGCGGCCCTTGAAGCTGCTCAGCCATGAGGCCAGGGCGCAGACGTTGCGGCCACAGTCCCAGGTGTTGGCCGACAGGCTGATGCTCGTGAGAGACTTCCAGGAGTCCAGGATGCGCGAGTCGATGTAGGTCAGCCGGTTGGAGTCCAGCTGCAGGGACTTGAGGTGAGGCACACTTTCGAAGACGTGAGGTTCGATGTACTCTATTTCGTTGCCAGAGAGATCCAGTTTTTCCAGTTGCCATATCCAGTCCAAAGTGTTGACGACAATGGTGACTTTATTCCGTCGCAAGCAGAGCGAGTGCAGGGAGATGAGCCTGGGGAAGTGGGCTAAATTCACCTTCACCAAGTCATTGTGCTCGAGGTGCAGCTCGGTGAGCTTAAACAAGCCCGCAAAAGAGTTTCGAGCCAGGCTCTTTAACTGATTGTATCCTATGTCTAGAAACTTCAGGCTGCGACAGTCCTGAAAAATTCTCACCGGCACAAACTTGATGGCGTTTGACCGCATGTGCAAAGTCGTGAGTTTTCTCAGCCCATGAAACAGGTCGGGCTCCAATGACTGCAGGTTGTTGTACGATAAATCCACACTGCGCAAGTTTGGCATGGGTCGGAACGTGTTGTTGGGCAGTTGGGTGATTTTGTTGGAACTCAGGGTGAGCTCCTTAACTCGCCGCAATTTTTGAAAGGCATTCCCCTCCACTGAGCAAATGTGATTGTGATCCAGATAGAGCCACGTGAGCTGCATTAACCCTGTGAACTGTCCGTCATGCAGCTCTGAAAGGCTGTTGTACCGCAGAGACAAGCCCATCATGCCCGACAGGTTGCGAGGCATCTCTGTGAGATTCAGTGATTCACAGTACAAAAGCCTGCCCTCACACCGACATAGCTGTGGACACCCACTATTCACGGCTGGAAGCATTTTAGAAAAGATACCCAGCATACACAATATCAACCCCGGGGGCTTCCTCAGCAGCCAGTTTAAACAGAGACCGATAAGAAGGAAATCCATTAGCAAGAATATTTCCAAATATGCTCGAGAATGTCCATTGAATCTTTTCAAATTCTACATCATATTTTATTTAAGAGGAAAAACAACAACAAGAAAGAAAATAAACAACAACAACAATAACCAAAAAAAAAAAAAAAAGCCCAGACCAAAGCAAAACAGCAAACGGAACAAACACAGAGCCAAATATTTCACTTTACAGCATGCAGGAGCTGCGCAGCATTAAAGTTCACAGACATTCAAAGGTAAAATGATACCGATTTTGTTCATGTTAAAGGCTGCAGCAAAGAAAAAAAAATCTTTCTTCATGAAAGAATTTAATTAAAAAGTGTCTTACCCACCCTTTTCCAGAGAGTGACAACCTCCATTCAGTTGCTTCCTTTGTGTTTGGACTAATTATATGCAGAGCTAAAAAAGACCCCTCTGTGCTACAAATTCGGTCCCTTTCAGAGCTGTGCAAGGCTGGCAAGCTCACAATGTCTCACTTCGCTTCTGCTCAAAGAGCTCAAGGCTTGTCCAGCTAGCTTTTAGCTGACTCCTAGGACCTGCAAGTTTCAGAACTATGTGCATGAGCTTGATCTTCTGCTTCTCCCTCTGTCCTTTTCTCTGCAGTTAACACTGTGGCGTGAAAAAAACTCCAAACTCTTTACTAACGACTCCACAGGATTTGGCAATCTGTTTAATGTCCATCATTTGCAACGACCATTGACCGGCACAACCTTTACTCCATAGAGAGATTACCATGCATTCACTGACCGGCTAAGGGTAGCTTTATTTCCCATTCTTTGTTCGCTTTGCTTGTTAGGTGATGCTTAGAGCAGAGAGACAGCAAGAATCCTTTCCCTTCAGCCGAGCAGTATGTTGGTAGAGCATGCAGAGGCACCTAGTGTTCACTGAGTGTCGTAAGCTGCTCATGATTGTACGCCTGCACTGTGCATCTCAGACATGGGCAGATGGAAAAGGGGTGGGCATAAAACCAAACGCTGGAGCGAACCAGGAAAGTAATATATGCTCTTTGATGAAATGGAAAATACTTTAAGCCTATCTCTCCATTTCTCAAACACGCACGCACACACAGCCGCACAAATCATCAACAGCGAGGCAGTGCTAAGTAGGAAGCTTGAGAATTAGGATTCTTTTATTATCATTATAATTATTATTTGCTTTTGTTTAAAGTCTGAATGTATAAGCCATTAGCTGGGGACAGGGAGATACTTGATTTCTTGGTTTGAGAAGGAAAATATGAACCAGTATCGTCGGATTGCTTTTTCTCTGTAAATCTGAGGATATTTGCCTTTTGGAGACTTTGGGTTTAAAGGGAGGGGTGTGGGGGGGTGGAACGTGTTTTTATTCTGACATTGTCTAAATAGAGGATGATTTGAAATTCTGTGCATTCTTTCTGATAGAAATGCAGCCAGAGCTCTGCAAATAGGAACGTCTGCTATCCTATAAGCTTTAATTACATTTGGTCTTTTTCCATCCTGCATATTCTCTGTGTGTTCAGCACATGCCTCTCCTAAAGGCTTGCTTTTGTCTTTTTTTTTTTCTTTTCTTTCTTTTCTTTCTTTCTTTCCTTATATATACATATATATATTCTTTTATTATTATTATTATTTCTTTATTTATTTATTTTTCTTCAGTGTATGCTACGGCACACAAAACTATCTATTATTCTTGCAGCATAAAGAATACTGGGTGTTCAGAATCAGATCAGCATATAGGTTACTCTGACTGTGTCGGCAGCATGCAAAGAAGGGGTGGAAAACCCAGTCACTTCCTAAGTTCTGCAGATTGTGTTGCTTTTTGTTCCATGCACCGAAATAATTTTTGCCTGGTAATTTGCAGCCCTCATTATCAATGGGAAATGCATCTGCAATGAGCTCTCTCTCTAATTTTTACCGACTGAAAAACATACAATACTTACTTCTGTCAGGAAAACGCTGGCCATCTCCTTTTCCCGTTATGAAATAGAATCTAAAGGCTGTGTGTTGATGAATGCGATCAGAGCTGACAGCTTGCAATCCTGCATGAATCCTCTATGAAGAAGTTTCGCTCGGAAATACAAGTATTGCAGAAGATTGTGCTGATTTTCTCCTTAAGCCAAGATTGGTTGCAAAGTACTGGAGGCAGGACAAAAATGTTACATTTCCTTTCTTTTTCACAGCCATGTTCACATTTAAGTCTTCTTTTTTTCGGAGTATTTGTTGCAGAGGTGCAGAATGCTGGAGCTGTGCATGTGTGTGAGCGTGGCTGGCTGCTGTCTGTGTGTGTGTTGGTATAGATCAAGGAATGCAGTAATTTGATGCAGCAGAAGTTGTTTTACAGAAGTCTCAGTGAACTTAGTCTCTCGTTCATAACAAATCACTGAAAGAGATTTGTTACAAATATATTTGCTATAACCACTCTTTAATAAATGACAAATGTTAACCACTCGCTCTGCAGTCTCAGAACCCTGGAATCGATGCACTTTAATACTCCCAATCTGGTATATTCATTCACATCCTTCTGCTTCTCACATTTCTGGGGTCTCAAAGAAAAAGGTGATGCTTTAATATTGCATGAACCTCTTGTATGTTGTAGTAAGGCAAGAGAGCTGAATGTGCTCTCCCTCTCCCATGATTGTGCTGTCTTGTTCAAAGCAGGCTGTTTATGCAAGTGTCCACTGGTTGCAGTACACCTTAATTCTGTTTCTCAGTACACAGAAGGAGGAAGGAAAGCAACTGGGAGAAAGAGCACAGAAGCAGAAGTGGTTAAAAACACCTTTGTGCAAGAATGATGCATTCTAGCTTGCATTTCCAAATATTTTGATGCAATTAGTAGGGAGGGTGAAAAAGACTATTTTTAAGTTTCTAAACATCAAATAAAGGTTCACAGCATTAAGGTTGTATCCCTTAAATACTGCAACCCTGTAAGTCTTGTTGAGGTGGATCTTAAGGCCGTCTCCCATTTAACAGTTTGGGGATAGATCTCCCAAAGTAGCCCTAAAAATTTCCATCCTGTATTCAAGGAAAGCTGACATTTTCTGCAAAGCAGATGACGATAATGATCACTTAGTTACCATCCAAACATTACGTATAAAATGAAGCATGCCACTTTAAGAGATGAAACTCCATGATACATCACTGTGAAGAGCTGTGTTCTTTTTTCTGCAATGGTTCTTGCAATTGCCTGGGATACATTTTGTGTCCTAACCAATCTGCCTATTGCCATGCTGGCATATAATCTATTATCATTTGGTTACCAGAGGTAGAAATTAGAATAGACAGTAGAAAACCTATCTAGCATTAGCTGGAAGGCTGACAACTAGAATTAGGAACCCAGAATTAATGGCCCTAAGCAGAATCTCACAGCTCTGTCAGAGCTATATTGCATGAGAGACTTTGCTGTTATTTGTCCAAAAATGTGTTTGTAAAAAAACAATCCAGGTAGTTTTTAAACTAGAGACCTCCCTGTGTGTTGGGAGCTGTGATGCTGAGGTAGAGTGATATTCAAGTGCAAGAAATGGGGCATGAGAATCTGAACAGAAAAGTGCGGGTCAATCTTCTGCTTAGCCCTGAAATAACTTTGTAAATTTGTTTTTCTTCTATATTTTGTATTTTTTATTTTTTTAAATGTACTTCTTCTCGTTATGGAACAGGGAATCCATTTTGAACTTGATTGTAACACAAAGGGCTTAATTTCCACTGTTTGAGCTGTTATCACAGCCAAACTGTCAAGTTTACACATTTTCTGAAGTTTCAGAGCCTCTGGCAAATCTCTATAAATTAGTGCATTTAAATTAGCTTTATTAAATGTGCTATTATAAACCAATCTTAAGAAGCACAAACTAAGTTTCTAAGTATTTAAGAGAGATTGATTAAATCAATGTAAAGTAGGTTACAGAAGAGTGACTTGAGTTAAACTTTTACTGGTAAGCTATTTATTGGAGTCATCCCAAGTTTAAGAGAGTGGGAACAGGGTGAGTAAAATCACAATCTTGACCCTAATGTCTAAATATATATGCATAAGTTTTAATGTATTAACTACCACCACCACCCATAAATCTTCTTGTTTATTGTACATATGTACATATGTGGAGTATGTGAATATAGAGTATATGGTGAGTATTCCTCTTCCTTCTGTTTTTTTTTGGTTTTTTTTTTTTTTTCCCTGAGTGGTTTCTATCAGTATAATAAAAAGTGGAGCTTTTAGTGGTGATTTTAATTTCCTTTCATGAATGGACAGACTCAAAGCTTGATCTTACAAAGTAGTCTTTAATTTTCAGGTGCAATGAACCATAGCATTTCATATAAAGGAAACATTTAAAAACAGAAAAGAGAAGGAAGAGTTGTGACTCCAAGTAAAGCAAATTAAAACTGTTATTTCTCTAATGTTCATATCCTACCCTTTGGTCAGCTCTCCCTTCTATATAGAATTTAGGGTTTCAGGCAATAAGAAGGCCATCACCTATATAACTTGTCTCTTTTAGGAATTGTAAAAATGAACTCTATTATCTTGACCAAAATAGTGCTGGACACTCCCGATGCCAAAGTAAGAGTCATAACTACCATTTATTTCTTGCAGTGCTGAACAGACAAGTTGGATTTGATACTGCATTTAAGCAGTAGATATTCTTATGTAAATCATCTCATTGTTTTTGACAATGCAATAAACACTTTTTATCTCTCAGTACAGCCACTCTGATATCATCATCAGCCATACTGAATAGCAGACATTCATGTATAGCTCTAAAGTCACTCATGGAAGAGACCTATGTGTTGAATTGCCAGTGTGGCACAGAAATGTCTTAGGAAAATGCATCTGTGGTAAGATGAAGAGCCTCTCTCACCTTTTCATTATTTGCAGAATACTTGATTAAGCCATTGAGTTACTAATTCTCTTAGGTATCAGTGAAAGTTGTCTGTGGATTTCTGAACATTTCTGTGATGTCAAAGCACTGGGCAATGTTACTAGTTGTGAATGTCTAGGTATAATGGAAAAATGAGTAGTTATAAAAATAGAAGTACTGTCCTTTTTCATTAATCATCATATTCTTGAAGATCATTTTAGCATCTTCATCAACCAAAGATTTGTTCTACAGTCAGGTTACCCTCTAGTTGAAACTCTTGCTTCACATGTAAACAAAAAGAGTAAACAAAGAATATTGCAGCTTATCCATACGCATGAATATATCTGCTTTGTCCTCTTCCACTTTTCTTAGTTCATCTGTAAGGTTTATTTTTTTGTTTGTTTGTTTTTAATAAACTATGACACTAACTGCTTTCTCATTTGTTTTTCAAGACTGGTTTGAACTTAAATTCTATTTTCTTACTTGGATGCAGCTAACCCAAGATGACTGGAGAAACCACCTTGTTTTGGTTGTTTGGTTGGTTAATTTATCACTGTTAGATTCATTAACCCTAAGACAGACTGAATAATGTTTCATCTCTGAAAACAAAGTGGTAGAATAGCAGAGTTGTTTAGAACTATGAGAAATGTCCATAGTAGCCAAATTAGTTATGTCTCTAAACCATCTTGTACCCATGACTTAGGCTGATGCTACATTCCAGTCCACTGGAATGACATGTGTCACTCAGAAGGATTGCAAGTTTCAGTTGGGGACATGGATATAGATATGCCAACAAGCCCCTTCTGTACTGAAGTCATATGAGGATTGCATCCTAATGTAAAACAGATCAACATTGCTGTTCCTGGCAATCTCTTGGAAAGTCTTTTTACACGTGAATGAACCGCTCTTGGAATATTTTCCCAGAGCAGAAAATCTGTTATTTTCAGTAGTAGACAAATTTTTGTTCTTTATCCATTTCTTTTGCTTCTTTCCAAATGTATTTTAATGTACAGTCATAAAAAAAATAACTAATCTTATGGTGACCTCTGTAGGTACCTTACTACAACAAATGTAGACTGGTACTGAAGCTGCTGCTAAACTAGCATTTAGGTATCAAACAAACACTTTTAGAATCATAAAATTCTATAACAGAATCAGAGAATGGCTTGAGTTGGAAGAGACCTCAATGATCACCTAGTTCTAATACCACCACTCCCCAGGCAGTTTTCTTCCATCACAGAAGGTTTTATTCTAAAAGACTCCAAAGGAGTCATTGTGAGGAAACTGGGAAACTACTTTTGGATCCTGCTGCATGGAAGTTCTTAGTTCTGACTCTTGAAATTACTGAAGACCTGAACAATATGAGCTAAATCTGGAATCATAGAAATAGATGTTGGATTGTAGCAGAGTGCCTATAGCAAGCAGGCAATCAGCTCCTTGGCAGACTGTATTATTCTCAGTTATTCTCAATGTGCTTGTTGGTATATCTTGGCAGCTAAAGAAGGCAGTATTTTTATGTTTCCCTCCTTCTGCTCTGATGAGATCCATAATCTGAAGGGAAAACTCAGGCTAAAATCTGTTGAATTGCAGTTGGTTTTGTGATACATTTTATTGGGATAT
The DNA here is from genome assembly GCF_054131305.1 of Coturnix japonica. Classification (NCBI taxonomy): domain Eukaryota; kingdom Metazoa; phylum Chordata; class Aves; order Galliformes; family Phasianidae; genus Coturnix; species Coturnix japonica. The sequence continues at coordinate 87,585,757 of NC_140666.1, read as the reverse complement.
TGGAGGGTATCTGAATCATCACACAGAATTCACAAAGCATTAAACAACTTGAAAATTCACATTTCACGTAGAAGTCACTGTAATTTTTGCAAACTTAAAGAAGACGGTTGGTTGACTACCTGAAATATTTATGGCTTAATTACGTATTATTTGCAACTGATGTAATGTCTAAGAGTAATAATCATGGGTCATGAGTCTCAGAAGGACATATTTAACGGCATAACAAAAGATGCCATGCCTTCTTAAAATAGAGGATAACCTGACCTGTTTTATAAACAACTTAAAAATAATGAGGCAATATCAAGTATATTTGTAAGATAGAGGCGTGAAGTGTGTGGTATATATGTAATCTTAGACACCTAGCTCTTCTCAATGACTAATTTAGTTTGGTAAGAACCAATGGCAAGTTGTTATTGAAGCCTTTCTGCCTCTCGTTCAGTTTCATTTCAATTTGTCTGTCTCTCTATACTTAAGACTGATGACTGTGCAATCAGAGCTCTGTGTCAATCCTTCACTCTCACTAAATGTATAGAAAGATACACTCAACTGAATGAGTATGCCTAAAGATCCTGAATATATCTGAAAAGATATACAAGGAGTCTGTAAATCATATAAAGAGTGTACATAGAAAATAAAGCTGTACTACATTACCTATACATAATATATATATGTTTTTAGAGGTGAAATGGTGAATTTCTTGTACTTCTGTAATATTAATTCTTTAACATTCATGTTATATGAAGAACTTGCTGTTCCTTAATACTCAGTTTGTATTTTAAACAAGTGGAAAAACACAATCAACTCAAAAAGACGGGAAACGATCAGCCTGTTTTTCAAGATATAGGATATTTTTCTGTGCTTGGAGACCATTTTTAAAGAACACTTGGCTTACTTCTGCTCTTTTTTTGTAGTGCAAATTAATTATAATTTGACAAGAGAGTGCTTGTTTTTTTCTTTGGATTTGGTGTAGTGCCAAGCTTTATTAGTTAGAGCTTCTAAATCAAAATCAAAGGTCAGTATCTGTGAAATGCCTGTGGCTCAAGATATATTGTAGATCTTTCCCCATTTTTTAGAAATTTCTGTTTTTGAAAAGGTGTTTAATTGGATACTGTATGTTGCACACATGGCTGTGGAAGAGTAACCATCTCTCATGATTATAGCAGTAATATGACAAAGAGCAATCCTAAATATGTGACAAATGACTGATGTGAGACCCGTGAATTATGTCCTTTGACGCAGTCTATAAATACAGGCTGAGAGTTTACTTCCCACGGGATGTTGTACCTGGTGATTTCCTTTCTCCTTCCAGCCATGTAGATTTTGGGTAGAGATGCTACTATGAAATATCCCCAGTATTGTCTTCCATCCACCTGGAACATATCCTGCCATCACCACACACACTGCTCAAGCAGGGCCATTTAGGTAATGAGCAAGTAAAGGACTATCGATGGTTGAGGGAGCTGTGGTAGTGTTCTGAATATGTCAGAATTCAGTTGCTGAGCAGTAAGAGACACTTCAAGGTAGTGAGCTTTTAAAAACGTACCATCCCGAAAGCTATGATATGTGTTGTGATCCTCACTCTGCTACTTCTATTTGCATTGCACTTTTTTTTTTTTGCTTATTCTCTGACCTTACTCTTCCTACATCTAATGTGTTGTTTTTTCTGTTTCCAACTCTCGATCTCAAGGCTTGTCTCTTCCTGTATAGCACCTAGCATAGCAGGAGTCTGTTTTTGCTATGTGCTAATGAATGTGACAGTAATCAACACAGCATGGTTATTCAAGGCAATAATAGCTGGATAAGAACAAGTGAATTACAGTTGTACCGGATAAGCAGCCTATAAAATTGAGGTTTGGTCATATCTTTCTTCTGCCTGTTGTTAGCTGAGCTTGGACCACACACTGACGTGAGGTCAGCAGAAACCCCTTCAAGCTGTTTTCTTGGCCATAAGGACCATGAAGACATTGAGCTTCAGAAGTCTTTGATGATGGAATGGGATAAAGCATCTGTAAGGCCAGAGGTAGCAAATGAAATTGGGTGGTAATTACTTCTTTACTTTCTGCCCAGTTTACATAGAAGCTTCAAGGCAGTTATCACTCCATCACATTTAATGAAACACGCACACACAAAAACAAGCAAACAAAGAAAACCACAAATAAAACAAATAAAAAATTAATAGATGCTTCTTCTCCATGGTCCTCGGTCTGGTGGATGATGGATCTTGCTGTATGCTTCTGCAGCATCACAGAGTAACGCTGACCTTGGGAAACTTCCCTGAAGCACATTCAGCTGAGTCTTTTGAGATATGTTCTTTGACTTTCTGGATTTTCTGGCACCGTTGTGTCCATTAAATACTGATTAGATTTCAGAAATCCAAGAGACCAAATAATGCTATCATCTGTTCCCTACTTATCTTAATAATATTGCCAGTAATATTCCAATATATCAATTCCAGGATATTCTAGAGCTAACCTGATGCATAAAATATATGGACAGGATGCTTTTTTGTTTCAGAGGCAGAACAGAACCAGTTTATGGATTGGATTTTGCTATATTGCCTAGAGATGATGATAAAAAGTGAATTAGCTGCTTTCAAGGACTGTTAGAAAAATACATCAGTTTTCATAATGTTTGATGAATTGCTTACAGTACTTGTTTTACTTAAAACTGCAATTAAAGATTGCCCTCTAGTCAAAAGAAAAATGTGATAAAAATGTGACTTGAAACCAGGCAGAAAATTTTCTGAAGCCCTTTGGGATTAATTCCAGTAATTATTCAATCTGACGTTTTCGAGAGAAATAACCCTTTATGTATGAACTCCATTAATCATAATAACATAGTTCACATGTCAGAGACTTCTGTCCTGTCACTTTGTATAAAATATTTAGTAAGAGACTAATAAACATCTTCGCTGTAGTTGAGAAAATATAGAACTGCTTTTAAAACATCCCACTGCATTTGAATTGGTGTTACGTAGGTTTTGGTCTTGTGAGGTGGGACCTGTTGTGCTTATGTCTACAAAAGTGCTGAACTTCCAGACTGTGGTTGTCACTGACATCATGTCTCCTGCTAATTTTGTGCAGTTTCATTCATAACACCTCAAGGACTTGTTTGCTTTCTTGTCTTCTCTGACCAGTTATGGAGACATTTATTTAGTCTACCTGTCCTGCTGTAAACATTACTTTTATGTATTTCTGTATATAAATAATGTGGAATTTTTTTACATGAGTTATATGTAGAAAACTACATCATCTACAAGCAGAAGAGTAAATACTGTTTTTCTTGCATGTGAACTTACTGCATATTATTGCCACTGCACAATGAATATTGAGTATCTGTCTCTGATGATAAGCAACTCTAAGAAGATTGGCGTTATGTCTGTCATTGTTTCATCAACTGAGGATATTCTGTGATATTTTCTTGCATAAAGAAGTGGTGATTTCAAATTGTGGCTCTGATTAGATACTCCTATTTGAAGAGTTTACCATTCTCCGTGTTTCACATTCTGACATTGTTTTGTGCTTTTGAAGCTGGAAAGTGGAATTATCTGTGCTCTGATGAGAAGTGATAAGTATAATCTTTTGCTGAACGTGGATAAAAGACTTAGGCAAATGAGATTGCTTCAGCACTGCTTTCTCATGCATCTCCTGACTTGTTCATCAGCTAAAACTGGAGAATAATTCCATGTCTTTGGAGGTCTCCTTTATTATTTTTTTGTTTAGGAGCAGTACACAATATATCTGAACTGTTACTTTGACTAATGCCTTCAGTGCCAAATTTTTACATGTCAGTTGTCATTCTTTGCACACTCCAGTAGATGGCAACTCCAGTCTTCTTGACATTTAATCTCCATTCAAACCAGAAATATTTTCTGTCCCCCCCCCCCCCTCCCGCCACTGCATCTCACCTATATAAACAGCCAAGACTTTCACAGAAACGTGATTCACTTTTGCTTTTATTGAAATCACTGCACAGTATCTGAACTCAAATAGTACCTAAAGAAAAAGAAAGAAAGAAAAAAGAAAAGAGACTCATAAGCACCAATTCTCCTAGATCATAAAACACACACTGATTCCTTCATAACTTTAGAAAATATTTTAGGAGTTTTCATAAAATGGCTGAGCACCTGTTCTATTTTTACTTCTCATGTGAAACAAATGGCAGAAAATCCAACACGCTTTGATTGGAGTCTGATGACTTGACTGAACCACACAGCCCATCCTACCCCATCCTTCCTGTCAAAGTATTTACTTGCCCTATACACAGTAATTACGAGAGTAAGGTTTTTAAAAGTTTAAATGATATTTGTTTATGAATACAGTGATGGTGAGGATTGACTTGGGTGAGGAGAAGAGCAGGACCACAAGTTTACTGTCGGAGAGGAGCTTTTTCTCATTTTCCCCTTGGTGCTTCAGTTCTGTGCCATCAATTTTGTTATTAAAACATCCACATAGAGGAGACTATTTCTCCATTTTCCCCTGCTGACTTTCACAACATACTTGAGTGGAGAATGTAGAGGCATAAAACAAGGCATCTCTCTGTGAGTGAATGCCAGACATCAGCAGGCACAAAAGGTTGTGATTGTTCTGCCTGGGATAGAGACTAATGATCATAACAGTCGCACAAAGGATCTTTTCTCTAACTCTCTGTATAAAGACTGTAGTTTAATTTTCTAATCACTTTCCCTGTCTACCAAGGTTTTATTTTGCAGTTGAAAAAAGGGGCAGAGGGAGGAACGCTTAATAATACTTTAATTATTGTTTTAATGAAATGCAGGTCTAACTTCAAAAGAATGCATGCTGCGTTGTGGTTTTGTTGTTGTTGCTGTTGCTTTTGTTTACTTACTTCTTACATTGAGCATTTCCAGTAATTGTGTAAGAAACTTTCCAACTACCAGTTTGTAGCATCAGTGATGCTATTTGGTATTAGGTCTTATGATATGAAACAGATATAAACTTAGTGCTTAAAATGAACTGCAAAAAGTTCCAAGGCATAGCAGTGTTTAAGACCAGATTTAGATGTTCATACTTTTATTGGTTTAGTAAAATCCTCAGTTTTCAACCCAGACTTTATTACTCTGTGGACATTTTTACTTCACAGAAACAGTATTAAAATAAATTATGCTCATATAAGACAAGCAGAATATTGGTCCATTTAAGCCTGACTGATTTTTATGTAACAAATTAGCCAGCAAGGTAATTAAATCTCTTTTCGATGTCTGTTTCATCTCTGGAAAGAATCCCAAGAACCTTAGAAAACTGATTTTTGGGTTATATACAGGTCCTGGGTCTATTGCAGCTAAGTGGCTTGTTTCTCATTATCGCATTTAGTGCTACAGAAACTACTCCACCAGAGTCTTTATTAAAACTTGCTTAAGGCTAGCATTTTCCCTTGGGTCAATAATGACTTTAGAGGAATGGATGTAGAAGTTGGATTTGCTCTAGCTACTGGAATGAATTATGTCTCATTGGGGCCCTCAGGCTAGTATTTCAAATTCGCCACCAGGCACTTCATCAAAAATTCCATTCCAGTATTGCAGAGACCTTGTGCACCTCGTAGTAAAAGCAGAGCATGCAGCTGAAGATCTTCCCCCTGCCCAAACTATACAACACCACATTTTTCCCCGTTGACCTGCACACATCAGTGAAGGATCCAGTTTAGAAATGTGTTAGGAAGATTGTTGCCCATGATTTCTGATTAAAGGGGGGAGCAGAAAGAAGGAGCAGTATCCAGTTTCCTTTGTGCTGCAGCACTCCCACAGCTAAAAGCCATTCAAATCCAGCAGCTCATTCTGGTAGTGTGAGCACAGTATTTATGACAGGGGTACCATATACATCTCCCTGCTGCAATGTACAGTTTTCCTATTGCAAGCCATTCCTAAGAAGTAATCCAGTCAAAGTCCGTGTCCATATCCTACTCATATGATCAAGTACTTCTCAAATATGCAGCTTCCTTAAGAAGTAAAATCAGCTATATTTTTTCTCTGGTTTGGACTATCTGCTCTTGCTAACGGGGAGATAAAATATGAATGTAGATAAAGCTTTGGATTTATGATCCCCAAACAAATTGCTAGCTTTCCTATTACAGGCCCATTCTAAAAAGAAATAATAAAAAAAAATAAAAAAAAATAAAAAAATGATTGCATGAGATTTACAAAATACATTTGTATTTGGGCATTTGATCTCTTTTGGTGTGTTTACAGACAGAAGTATCTGCTGAAGTGCAGTGGTGTTTGATATTAAAAAGATAGATAATGGATAAGAGGCAGACAGGTGTTTGGCTTTTCCTTCTGCTTGTCAAGGACAAAGACTTTCAGCACGTTACTTGGATGGCTCACAAGCACATTCACATTCACATCTTATTTTTTCTTGCTGACTGGCTTTTCCCTAAGTGCTCTGTTCAGACATTTCAAATTCAACATTACCGGGGAGCTGCCATTGAAATCTGAATCAAATGGTGAATGTTACGACAGATATTGCATTTCAAGTGCCACAACTGTAGCTATATATTAAATGTAAATAATTATTTTCATATATTTAGCAATTTTTTCTCCCTCTAACCATTTTCATGCTTTATTTCTAATCTATCAGCTGCAGGAATTGTAGAACATTCTTCTCCCTTTGCTGTCTGGCATATACTGTACTTCTTACTTTTCATCCTAGAGCAGGTTTCCCAGATGTTTCCCTACAGAACTTAGATTAGACCATTCTAGCGACTACAGGAGGCAGTAAAATTATATTTGCCTTCTTGCCTTGTGATTAGTTAAACTGTATTGGAATTTTAGAGAATAGCATTTTAACAACATCATGGCAAGGCTAACTGAGAACAGTTTGTCTACAGATAAGCTTTTCTTGACTGTTTGTAAGTTTCACCTAGGAGAAACAAATCACCTTCATATGAAATTTGTAATCCAGTCAGATCAATCAAAATAGAGAAAAAATATCTGTAGATACAGTAATAGTAATCCATTTCTCTCAAGTGGTATTTAATTCCTACCTCGCAATTTTCTATCTGAAAATGCAGATTTTTTGTCAGGATCATACAAGAGACTTCAACTTTTCTATGATTTTATTTTTCTTTCCCATTTAATTTCTGTTTTAAACACTAATAGTCTGGTAGAACAGTGGACCTTAATTTAGATGCCCAACTTTGTCCTTCTTTTGACATCTTTTAAATTGTATATTTTATTTTGCTTTTAAAAAGTTATACTTTCCTGATGCTGCTTTAGAATATATAGGATAACCACGCTGAAATGGATTCTCACTCCACTCATGGCATCATCATAAATAATATTGTTCTAGGAGGTTCATGTCTAATCCAGTCTTCTTAAAAAAAAAATATAAGCCATATTTATAACCTGCATTGAAATAAATCTCCATGCTTTCTTTTATGTGGATCTTTCAGTTGATCATGGCTGGAAAAGTCATGCAAAATAAACCTTAGTAGTTCATAGAAGTACAGTGGATTTTACCTGGGTTTTTCTACTTTTCTGCCCTAAAGCAGAACAGTTTTGCTGTTCCTGGCACATCAGCTTCTCCCAAATTGAAGATTTCTCAAGGAAATCTATTCTAACATTCTGCTTCTTAAATTCTGAAAGTTTAATGAACACAGCATGTCCAAGCTTATGGTTTTAAGTTTGGTTTTAAATTTGAAGTGGTTTTAAGTTGAGGGAGGGAAAATTTAGGTTGGATATCAGGGGGAAGTTCTTTTCTGTGGGAGTGGTGATCTGCTGGAACAGCTGCCCAGAGAGGCTGTGGATGCCCTGTCCCTGGGGGTGTTGAAGGCCAGGTTGGATAGGGCCCTGGGCATCCTGGTTTGTGGCGTATGTTTGGTGGCCCTGCTAGGCAGGGGGGTTGGAACTACATGATCCTTGAGGTCCCTTCCAACCCGGGTAATTCTGTGATTCTGTGATTCTGTGATTCTGTGGCAATGTCTGTGGCGGGGGGGATTTGGAACTTGGTGATCTTTGAGGTCCCTTCCAACCCAGGCTATGATTTTGTGATTCTAAGCCTATACTATTAATGGAATATTATTTGTTGTTTGTTTTTGCTGTTACAACTGTTTTGTTGTTGTTGTTGTTGTTGTTTCCTGTAGATTATTTATTTATCACTTACATTAATACCTGCCTTTGATCTTCTTTGCATCCATTCTAATTAATGCCTATTTTGTTGATACAGACTGCCAAAAAGACTGTGGTATTCAAACTGAGATCTTGCTCATTCTGAACAGAGTGCCTCCCTGGCTGCAGTTAGGTTTCTAGGTCTGAAGACATTGCTTGCCTTTACTGCAGCTGGGTGACACTGATGACTCATGTTCAGTTTGTGATTCACAAAAGCCCCTGAAACTCTTTCTTTTTGCAGATTTTCTGCATAGCTACTACTCATTCTGCTGTATAGCTGGCTATTCCTGACTGACTGAACATCTTGCACATGACCCTGTTGGATAGCATCTTGCTTTTTTTTCTTTTTTTCCCTTTTGAGGACATAAGTGCAATTTGTCAGGATCGTGTTGAATTTTTATTCTGCCCTCCAGAGTACTTTCAGTGCTTCTCAGCTTGGTGTTACCTCCAAATTTAATAATTGTAGTCCATGTTCTATCACCTCGGTCATTAATGACAATATGAAACATTGATGGACCCAGAGAAGACCTTTCTGTGTCATTTCTAAGTGCGTCAAAGAATTACTTTTAGGTAGCAAGCTCATCATGTGGCACGGATAATTACATTAGTGAAACTGTATAACAGAAGGAAGTATCCACATTTAACAGAGACAGAAGGAGAAAAAATTATCTACACCAGAGTTTCCTTTTTTTCTCTCGGTTTTTGCATGCTTAGAAGGAGACCAGGGTAGAAATAAACTTTGTAATTTAAATAGCAAAAACCTTCAAGGACTTACACTAACAGGGGTTTTCCTCCTGTTTTGAGATAGCTCTGTTCCCAGGGATGCTTACTCAAATACTGCCCTAATCTTTGCCATTTGAGTTGTGTAACAGCCTTCCCCATGGAGCTCAATGATGCCAAGTACTCACTTAAATGCGCAAATTACTTTGTGCTGAATTATGTAGTTTCGTAAGTTTCATTTTAACAAGTAACATTCTAAAAAGCATGTTTTACGTTCTGCTATGGAAATAGACACTTCTCATTTATAGCTGTAAGTGCTCCATAAGAAGACATAATACATTTCTGTATTATGTCTCTATCAACTTGACATAACATTTGAATTTATAATTACCTGTATTGCATGTAAAAAGTCATGTAGCTGGACAGCTATTTCTCTGAGGTATTTCAGAAGCATTAATTATTTCAGTGAAGTCCTGGCATATCCATTAAATTGGATCTCGTATTTGCCTGCCTCAAACTGTTAGACCACATTGTACCAGTTGTTCAGTGACCGCCCCAGTTATTCTGTGCAGAATGTATTTGACTAGGACACTTCTATGGCTTTGGTTTTCTTTGTTGAAACAAAGTTTTTTATTCAATAATATTCTCCCAGCAGCAAATAGAGTGCTGGTTTGGTTTGTTGGGATGGTTATTTACAAGCCCCCGCTTGCACTATAAATGGCAAACGGATACAATTTTTGTTATCTTAAAGTATTTCCATGGAACTTTGGCTCATGTGGAATAATGTATCGTATTATTACTTTCAATTTATTTGACACCTATCCAATATGCTAGACACTTCTTTCTAAAGTACTAAGCTTACAGTACAATGACATTTCTGAAATTCCACTATTTTTCTTTATGTTACTTATCCTCAGTATACCTATGTGAAATATTTCTGCATGAAAACAGATAGAGAAGGTATAAAGAGACTAATCTGTCAAACACAACTATGCTGAGCCCCAGAGAACAGTGGCTTCAGCTATCAGGAGATAGAACCCCAACCATGCAATGCATTTTGTCCTGTAGCTTGTTGGATAAAACACATAGTTCTCAGCTTGTCCCCAGATAGTGATTTTGTTTTTGTGCCTACAGGACTGTAATACCTTAAGGAAGCTATTAGGCAAAACAGCTTGCCTATACCTGGCTTTCTGTTCTGTACTTTAGTTGTTGCTGTTGTTTGTCTTTTTTTTTTTGTTTTGTTTTTTTTTGGCTTTCTTTTTGTTTTGTTTTTTTAATTTCTTCAGATCAGGTTTTGTTTCACTGCTTGCTGCCTCCTGGAAGAGGTTTGCTGTCACCCGTGTGCCGTTCCTCCTCCTGTCCCAGCATGTAGGATCCCTTCAGCTCCCAGACCAGATCAGTCCCACTGGCTTCCAGCCATCAGCTTTCACTACAGGGTCTGCCAAGGGCTGGCAGCAGGTGGACTCAGAGATATTCTGCTCTGTCCTTTGAAATCAAAGGCTTAAAATCTCCACAGAAGTATTCTGCTGAATCATGCTCAGCTTTTAAATGCTCTGTATAAAGTAAAATGACCACCAGTGCTGCATCAATTCCCATCTCTCTTATTAAATGCATAAGGGATTTTTATTCATTTATTTATCTATTTATTTATTTATTTATTTATTTATTTATTTATTTATCCTTCTTGTGTGTTAAAATCTATCATCTCTATTAGAAGTTATGACTTTCTTCTCATTTAATCCTGTTGCTCCTCATCTCCTCATTCCTGTAGTACACAAGCCAGTCCTACTGCTTCCATTTTGGGGACTGCAGTAGGAAATAGCCACACATATACTGAAGCAGTTTTTCCTATGCTCCAGCATCACCTTTGCAGTAACTTGTAGGAGCACTCAAGATCTATCCCATTCCCTTTGGGGTCTTAAAATCCATTGGATCAGATAATGCAGAGCATGTATGTATTGTACCATGTGTCCTGCTTGACTACCCTAGGAAAGGGAAGTAGACGGGCCATACAGAATATTCCTGTGTGGGGTTGAATATTATCAGACGCATTGTGTCTTCCTGTATTCACAATTGAATTCAAGTATTTACTGCAATGACTTACAGATGAAGGATAAATTCTCATTACCATCTTTGGTTTCTTTGGAATTATCTGTACCAAAAGCATGGGGAAAGCTTTTTTGAGAGCAGTTTTGCACCCACAGCTTCTATAAAGAGCCCTGTCCCCTTTAGATGACCGTATATTTTGAATATGAACTTCCACCTTATGTGTTAAATGCCACCTCTCAGAACTCTCTCTAAGCTCCCTTTCCCATGTATTATATTTTTGTTCTTAAATCAAGCATCAACAAAGATGCTCCTCTCCCTCCCAGGCCAAAATGAAATCTCAGAGCTGAAACTTGACAAAACACCTGTAAATTAGGAATTTTAAGGCAGACACTACTGCAAGTTCTTGCAGCCATTTCACCTCTCCTGCAAATCTCAGACGTGTGTGTGTCCAGAATAAGCCTGAGTTGGTCAAAGCTCTTAGGCTGTTTGTAAGAAACTGAATTAGGGCATGGTTTACGCATTGAGAGTGAAAAATTACAGTTGGCTGTGAAAGGCAGAAAATTATGGACTGACAATTTGCGAGGTCAAGATTGTGAGTAATGAGAAAAAGAGAGAAAATAGAGGCAGAATTGACTTAGAAAGATTTAAAACAGAAAAATATTGAAATGGAGAAACACAATGTTAGACAAAGGGAAGAATAATCATAAATTTACAAATAGTGATATTATGATAAAGTTGCAGGAACTTGATGGGACTGGTAGAAAGTTTATGTTAGAAAGTTGTATGAATACACATCTACAGGCTTAGTGTTTGCAAGCCTAGGGGAAGAAGTGCAGCAAATATGACTGATGAACAAATGATGATGAACTGGTACTTCAAAATCTACTGAAGCGGTAGGGGGGAGAGAGTGATAGTGAGGAAGACAAATAGTGGAAACATAAACTGGCATTCAAATTAAAACTTTGCTTCTGCTTGCAAATGCATCAGTGTTTAATGTGGTTCTGATCAGTCCAACATGTGATTCTTATATCGACATAGAAACGAGATTTGTTCATTGAGCAGTGAGTATCAGTCTGCTGTGGGTGGTGGGGGACATCCCTTCATAACAAGCACTTGATTTAAGTGGGACAAATGAGTTAAACATGGGTCTGGGTCTGTAGATACACAAAACTGATCTAAACATCTATATAACTATATCTGCTCCTGGTGGAAAGGATTCAAAGAGTTGATGCAGCGCTTCTATGTGAGCTCCCCTGTACCTAGGAGAAAAGCATACAAGCAGAAAAGGTCAAATACTGCCCCAAAGAAATTGCTCTAAATAGTGTAATCTATAGGGGAAATGAGGCAGACACAGATTTCTCTTTTTATTATTACTTTTTTTATCCCTCCAGAAATTTACCCTACATTTCTGCTTTGAACAGATGTCTCTTGAAACAGTGTGTGGGAAATTTCCAGGAAAGTCCGTACGTTTGGATTTCATTATCTTTCTCAAGGACAAGAACCATTCCAGAGATGACTGATGATATTATTTTGTGTCTTTTGCAACATTTGGTGTGCCATTATTTTTTATTACATGCACAAATGTTAATAGCACTCACGTTAATGATCTGAATCTTTGGAAAAAAAAAATATATATAGGATTGCAGTTTATAAAATAATGTTTTCCTAAGCTTGTACAATTATTCCTGTGTATATTTTCTTTGGTTCCCAGATTTAACTGATCTTCATATCTCTCTGTTAAAGTAGTTGTAACAGTCATTGAATAACATCAAAGCTAGCAGTGCAAAATAAGTCTTTGTCTTTACTCTGTACCGCAGTAGAGACTGAAAGCTGAATGGTCAACTGGTCCAAAAATTGGCAGCACCACTAAAGAAAAGAATTGAAATCAGCAAGGCAGAGGACAGGTTTTAACTGAGATAGTTTGAGGGAATGCATTTGTAATAGAGTTCCCCAAGAACTCAGAGCTCCTCAGGTCCACAGAATGTTCCATTGGTGAAAAAGAATGCATTGGATGAGCAAGCAGGTATAAGAAATCACCCTGAATCGTGGTAGCATCTCAGACTGAAGGAGAACAAACACTTCTACATTTGTGTGAAAATAAAGAAAATGTTTAAGCACCTGTAGATGTAATTTTCTGCATAATGTTGAGTGTGCAGAAGACAGAGTCCAGCCTGTTTAGTTCATATATAGAAAGAAGGGTATGTGCTCATCAAAAGGATCATGAGTATAATTTTGATTCTGTTGTAAGGAAAATTACTCATAGCTGTATCTACATGGTCAATTTCAGACTATTTCTATGGAGAGAGAAAGCAAACAATAAACAAAATGCTCCTAACACGAGCAAACTTTGATCCTAGTTTTGATGTGGGTAAGGAAAAATAGAAAGGCTGTGAGAATGTAGGGTCTGGGGAGAATGACAAAACCATCAAGCTATTGTGCCTGTAACTAGACTGTATAAGATTACTGTTATTTACCACTGATCATAATGCACTATTTAATGAAACTCTGGGCTCATTGGGATGGATGCTACCTGGCTCTTGTTCAAGCTGAGGAGACAGACCTTGATGGAGGAGATCAAGTTTCATTCTGGAGATGTGTCTATGTTCTTATTCATATGGATAAGCATGTGCATATGTTTGAGTAACAGAAAATAAATGTTACTTAGCATTTGCAGGCTTCAGCAAAGTGATTTAGAGGGTGTAGGTGGCTACTGCCCTAGAACACAGAAAAGGTTTGATGATATGAGAGAGTAGGAGGTTAATTAAGATTGCAAATATATTTTTTTTATGTTTTGTAGCTGCTGTAGCTAACTCTTCTGTTTCTGTATCACCAAGTTTTCTCTGAGTTCTCATGTATTTGTTTCGTGCTTAGTTTTGTTTTAATAAATGAAACTTCTAGCCGATGGGCATGCATAGAAATATTTGAAATGCAGTTCCATAAAGCCAACAGACAAATAAGCAGAAGACAAAACAACAATATTAGCTTTTAAAAAGCTTGTGCAATCTAAGGAGCATTCTTTTACTTTCATATTCTGCATGACTTTAAATTCTTCAGACTTCCATTATAATGTTTAGGGATTTTACCTCTATCATGTTCAGTACAGTATGCTAATGCTGTCTGCGGGGAATATAAATATGGGAGTCATTCCACAAGGTTGCTTGGAAAAGAAATTTAAAATGATATATTAAAGATTGAAAGTTGTGGCAATTTTCCTGCTGAATTTATATGATGTATTCTATCAGTCAGTAGGGGAGTTTGTAGCCCTTGCCTTGGCTTCCTAATTCAACACAGGTCATACAACTGCATCAAATGTTGAACATTTAATAGATACGCTTTTATAGCTGTAGAGCATTTAAGATGGCAGACTCTTTAAAGCATCCTTTAGCTGTGAGATTGCTGTCTGATGCTATAGTAATTGACATTTAAAAATACTTGGGTAGATGAATGTTTAGGCTATAGGCTGTTTAAAATAAATATTTGCAGATCATATTTACAAAACAGACTCTTTCACCCTCTGTTTATGAAGCAGTAAACAGATCTGTTCATTTTCAGCACATTCCTTAACAAAGACTATTGTATCTAAATTCTGATATTCAAGTTCTCAATTAGATACAATACCTTACTACTCTCTATAACTACCTGAAGGTAGGTTGTAGTGAGCTGGGGGTCAGATTCTTCTCTTGTGTAACTGGTGGTAGGACTATAAGGAATGGCTTCAAGCTGTGCCTGGGGAGACTCAGGCTGGATGTTAGGAAATACTACTCTGAAAGAGTGGTCGGGCAGTGGAATCGGCTGCTCAGGGAGGTGGTGAAGTCAATGACGCTGGAGGTGTTCAAGGAACATTTAGACATTGTGTTGAGGGACATGGTTTAGTGAGAGCTATTGGTGATTGGTGGATGGTTGGACTGGATGATCTTATAGGTCTTTTCCAACCTTGATGATTCTGTGATTCTGTGTGATTCTGTAATAGGCTGCTATAAAACCAGTGGGAGTATTGAGGTTTATTTGCTGAGGAATCAATCATGGTCATTATTTATGTTCTAGATTCAAGGTTTGCAGAAGCAACCCAATATAGTAACACTTTTCTTGTAAGAAAAAGATATCAGAAGTGATAGCAAAATTAGTTTACTCAGTAGAACTTAAAAGACAATTTATGTCAAAAGTTGTGGGGATCCCAAACCAAAATCTTTTGTGATATTCTGTATTCTGAAGAAAATATTTTTCCACACCATGATTCATTGTGCTGCAGAATTTCTCTCCATAAAATAGTGTTTTTGCTTTACTGTGAATTTATTTCATCAAACTTTTGCATACTTTCCTGATTTTTTCAGCACTACTACATCTCAGCCCTCTTCCAATCAGTCCTGAGGAGTTTCTTTCTGTCCTGAAGTGCAAACAAAGCTGTCTAGTGGTGCTAATTGGACATCTCCAAGGCACTCTACATTGCTTTGTAAACCTCACATTCTTGCCAACTTAAACAATATAATTTTGCTTAAAGAAACAGTGCAATATTTTAAAAAAAAAAAAAAAAAAAAAAAAAGAACTTGTTCTGCTCTTCCATACTCACAGTCCTGAAGTCTATATGCTCACATCTCAGTTATGGATTTGGTTTATAGGAAACTAAATTTATCAGAACAGTGAGTTTTTTAGACTATGATATTAATTTACATGTTAATTTGCAAGCAACGTATCTTAGCTATACAAACAGCTGAGCAACAAATGGGCCTCATCTACATTAAGAAAATTATCATGGAAAAATTAGGATTTGATCATATGATTGAGGGTTATACAATATATATGGATAAATCAGGGGAAATACTAGCTGAGCAGACAGCTGTAATACTAATACTTTATTTTCTAGTGTGTGCTTTAGCACTTTCAAAAATCTGTTAGCATACAAATAGAGGAGTTGGAAAAATAAGATGCTTAAAATAATTCTAATACTGGTCATTGCCCTTCTTAGCTCTGAAAATATTAAACATATCAGTCAAGAAATCCTGTTGTTTTTGTTTTTTGTGGATTTTTTTGTTTATTTTGAAGGTAAAATATAGTGGAATGCTGAAAGCACTATAAATGCACACACAAAGGCATAAATATATGCTATTCAGCTTTCTTTTTTTCTTGATATGATTTGAAGTTGTTTGGTATATTGGAAATAGCCTTCTGAGTCAACAATTCTTCTGCTTTCTTCTGTTACAATTTGTTTCTTATATGAAAAAGCTGACTTTTGGAGAGCAGAGTGATATTAGATGTAGAAAATTTTACTAGGATAGACTGTTTGTTATGGTAAACTTATCTGATTTTCATCAGGCAAAGTGAATTCTGGCATAGACATTTGTTATCTGAGCCTCATTTATTTTAAAGAAAATAAATAAAAGTGCTGTTCCTCAAAATTTCTACACTTCAGCTAAATTAGTTGATAGGTAGACATTCCGATGTTGATTTAAGAAGTTATCTACAAAATGAAATGTCATCCTTGAGGATGCAATTACCTGTTTTGATGTTCATAAAATTATGCTTGTAAGTCAGATTTAAAAATTACACTTATATAATATAATTATTATATTTGGCATTGGTTATTGTTTAACTCAAAATACAGATTGACCTTACCTTAAAATTACCTTGGTAGGGAGTATGACAGCATCAAAGTCCTGTGTTGAAATTATTGCATTGGATTCACTCCCCTGTATCATCTCCTGATCCTAGAGAACAAGCCATTAATATATAGATATTACAGCAGAGAAGAGTTCACATATACATATATATATGATATATACAGTGGCTTGTTCTGCATCATTACAAAGTCCTTTGCAACACTGACTTGTTAAATACTTTCCTGAATCCAACCCTAGTCAACCCATTAACACTATGTGAAATTCTTCTGAAGGTCAAGCCTCAAAACTTGTTTCTGGACTGAGGCAAAAATGAGTTTACGCTTTGTAGATACACTTTTGCTCTTTCTCATGAGTAGGTCACTAAATGGCTGTGTGTGTTCAGGAGTCATGCCCTCACAAAGTATTATTCTAAAATCCATATCATATTTAAAGTAAGATATACAAAATTACAATAATTATAAATTACAACTTTATATCATAAAACATAAATATTATAAATATCTTATAAAATATTGTAAATAAGCATTTCTGATCTCCTTGGAATGAATATATTCTTCATATGAATGAAATAAAACAAAAGCCTCATCCCTGGAGGCATTCAAAGCCAGGCTGGATGTGGCTCTGGGCAGCCTGGTCTGGTGGTTGGCAACCCTGCCCACAGCACAGGAATTGAAACCAGATGATCACTGTGGTCCTTTTCAACCCAGGACATTCTATGATTATGTTTTGTAAAAGGAAAGGATTAATGAAAAATACTTCCTGCAGTTTATGCTTGTTAGCTGTTAAACCCTGACCAGTGCCCTCTTGATCATTACCTCTTGGTTTCGATCTGGGACTGTATGGTGCACAAATATCGTAATGTAAACATAGTTATTCCCTTAAATGCAGTATTTGAGCCACCTAGTATGCCAAATTAATTGCAACCAATTTATGTCAACTTCTGTCTCAGATAAAGTGCTTTTGATTCTTATGCAGTTGTTTTCTTTGTATTCCTCAATATCTGCATATTTTTGTAACAGCTGCCAAAAAAACAAATACAAAAAAATAAAAAACAGACAAGAGAAAAAAAAAAATCTTCTTGTTAAAATAGGCTCATTTATTTTGTTATGTTGAAATAGCATCTAAGTATTAATTAGTTGCAAGAATATCCTTTGTTATCTCAAAATCCTCATAAGGATATTTTCCAAACTCATGCTGCGATCATAACTTTTCTATTTAAATGACCCCATTTTCCTCTAGCATTCAAGGCTGAGGAGTTCATATTTGCAAGGCATACTTAACAGGTTTCTCTTAACTGTGATGCATCCCTTAACATTCCCAGAAGTTTTTGTCTCCAAGATGTTGTTTCCAGTGTCAATCCATACCCTACACAGGGAGTGTTAACCAAATATACTTAGAATATACTCTTTTGAGAGTTCATGCAACTCCTTAAGTTTCTTCTAGAAACATTAATCCATGTAAAACTTCATTAGAAAAATAAAGTTTTCATTCCAGTGCTTGCTCCTGCAAGACAAAGGAGGAAAAAGGGGAAAAAAAGAAAAGAGAAAAAAAACATTGTTAACTTTATACTAGGGAGGTAGTATGCATTATATTACTTTAAGATGAGAAACTTCCTCCCCGTTTCACACTTTAGAAATAATTACTTATCACTGTGCAGCCCATTGTATTCGCAGGAACTTTTTTTTCTCTGTAATTTACTTAGTTGGTTTGAAGTGAAAAGCATTATGCAGCACGGAAAACCACAGAGCTTCTCCTGCCAGGCTTTGTTTTATTTTCTAATATTTCTTCAGACATTTGATCATCACGGAATTGGCTCATTCTTAGCACTAATTGCTATACTAAAGAAAATTTCACTGAAATACTGCCCATTAGAGGTAGAGCAAGACTGGGAAACTGAACTAAAGGCTAGTTCCCGAAGACTGGACTCAGTTGCTTTCTCCTTGGTGTACATCATCAGCTTTTGCAACATACAGAGTTACTGTAATAGTTGTTTTATTGAAACTGTAGATTTTAAAGGAAATGTTTATTAAAATCTAACGCTGTCACTAATATCAAGGAGATTATAAGGTACTGCGCAGAACAGTTGCAAAATAAAAAGGGAGTGTGGAATTCTTTGTTGTATTACTACTGGGGCTTCTATTTATGTCACCTCAAAGCCAAATTATTATTTTAATACTATTTTTAATTGTTGATATACATTGAAGAAAGATTTCATTTTAAACATCACAGATATGTTACTTAGGATATAAAGAGAAAAAACAGATGTAGAGGTCAGTTTTCACTTTCATCACTTGCAATTAGTTCCTAAATCTATCATCTGGCATTAGAAGTTATTCTAAACAGCTGTGGATAACACTCTGAGCTACCACATATGCAAGTGTTGGTGCAAGTTATGCACTGTTCCCCAGTACAAAATTTCCTACAATTAATTAACTCCGGTTTGGTAGCTCACCTCAAAAAAATAATGCTAATTGATCATGAAGGCACTTGCAGGATAATTTGAGATTTTAACTTCCATAAACCATCAACTCTTTTTATAACATAAAGTTGTTAAGTTGGAAAATGCCACTGAGATCACCCAGTCCATCACATCTGTCTCCCTGGATGAATTTTCAAAGCAGTATAAATATCATAGCAGGGTATAAATAACTTTGGGGCTGATAAGCTAAATCCAAGCATGTTTTAATGTGCTTTGGACAGCTACACTCCCAATGGCACCTTTGAAGGCTCATTCAGTTTCATTTATGAACATCAGAACAGAGAAGATGCCAGTTAGCATCTATTTCAAAGTTATTTCAGGTCTTGCACTAGAACCACAGGTTTCAGTCTGCTCTGATTTCATTTAACATTCTTTAAAATTTTTTACACCTCATTTCCTACAAGAAGTCTTGGTGGCAACCTACCAAAAGAGCAATCTTACTTTTAACCCCTTTTGTGATAGTTTGGATATTTCAGCTGTTCCAGAAAATGAAGATATTTCAAGCAATTTTTAAAAATGATATTAACTTTCTTTTTTTCTTCTTCTTCTTTTTGAATTATTATTATTTTCAGAGGATTGACAGAAAATAAATTGTACAATGGTTTTGAATGTTGCGTGTTCATCTAATTTCCTCCATTTCCATTAGCAACAAGATGAGCTGCAGTGTCACTTACTTAGCTTAACAGCTTCAACATCATCATTATTAACTTCACGAGAACAAACCTATCACATTGCACATTCACACAAATAACTCTTTTGGAGGCATTTATGTGGCTGTGAAGAGCCAGTCATTCAATTACCCTATAGACCAGGTAGGGAAGATCAAATTAATTACTGTCTCAAAGAAGATAAAGGGCCAAATGTAACAAAATGCCTTAGCAGCTATGAGCTAGAAATTACAACATGAACACTTAAGGTGTTTTTTTTAACCCAGGGGTATCAGGACCTATACATTGCAATTGTTGAAAAATGAAAATTCATGTCAAACCAGGAGATTAACTGTTCTGAGTAGTGTTCAAGACCCCGTGTCTTCTGAAGTTGGAAGGAGAAAGCCTTTTCTTATGCAGGGCTTGTGTTCATCCTTTATCCTGTAAACATGTATAGATAGTTTTTGTTTTGAAAAGTTTATGTGAGATTCCTTTGTGTCTAAAGTACATTGTCATTATTCTTCCTCTTGTATTTTAATAACTGAGTTATCACCTGAGAAATGAGGGGCCTGATTTCTAGTTTTGGAGATTCACAAAATCTATTTCTTTTATATTGGATGTACATTTTGGCCTGAGCTGTGGTGCTTCTCGTGGTAAAAGTGTCAGAAGGACCACAGGCACCATACCAGCCTATTCCACCTGGGGTCTTAAGGCAAGGCATCAGGAGCAGGTTTCCATTTGTTTGTCCTTTCACATCCAGTAGTCTTGCATCACTGCCTTCAAGGAGAGGAGTCCCTTCCCTTCTCTACTCCCATTTCATCCGTGTAATCCACCATCCTTTTGAAGATTCTATAAATGCAGCTTACATACAAGGAAGTTTGGAGTAGTTAATGTATTGAGTGGTGTAGTGAATGTTTCAATCATAGGATCACAGAATGGCCTGGGTTGCAAAGGCCCTTAAAGACCATCTAGTTTCAACCCCTCTACCATGCCAACCACTAGACCAGGCTCCCCAGAGCCATATCCAGATTCAGTCTTTTAGTGGAAATAATGTTAAAACTCATTATGACTTGAGAGGGGGCATGGAGAGATTTTATAAATGCACCAGTTTTCACTTCAGAATAGGACATTACATTTCTACTTTTAGTGTTTTTGTTTTCCTAAGAATGAAACAGGTGCTGAAAAAAAAAACATCTGAAATCGAAAAGGAGAAATAAGGACTCTAATCACTTTATAGATTCAAAGCATTATTTTATGCCTAATTGGTTTGTAATAGCGTTTATAAAGGTAGTGTTTGGTCTGTTTTTTTCTGTAAAAAACAGTTTGATAAAAACTGTTGATGAAAATGTCACAGATTTATTTTCAGCAGACTTTTGCTTTAGATATCCCACATGGTCGTTCTTTTACTTTGTTCAGGCTTTTACTCTAATGCTCTGTAATTGTGTTTCACTTCCTCTGATTAAACTGACACATAATTTGAATGGATATCACTTAGCACATTGATCTGAGGAAGTGACAGGAATAGGCTCAGCTTTGCTTCGTAAAAATAGAAGGAGCCGGTCCATTGATCTTGCCTTCTTTTTGAATGCCTGTGTTTGGAGTTTAAACAGATCCAAATTGTTTATTTTTGTGTTATTTTGTTGTGGTTTTGGTTTGTTTGCTTGTTTGTTTTATTTCAACACTAGTGTCTCATGATTATGGTGTTCTGTGTCTTGTGGCTATGTTTTGTTGTTTTTGTGTGTGTGTGTGTGTGTGTGTGTGGACACAAAGTAGTCAGTACTCAAGTTGGCAAATTAATTACTATATTCAGAACTGAATTCTTTCCTTTCCCAGGCTTTTCTCTATCTCCACTCTTTCAAAACAGTAGGTAAGGTTATAATATTCACCTGATTAAATCTCAAGCACATCATTTGCTTGCAGATGTGGTTTTTGCTGGAGGTGTAAAGCTGTTCAGTCAAACACACAATCACTGTCCTGAGAAAGCCTGATACATGCATTAACCTGGTATCATATAGGATGCGCAATTCACTGCCAAGTAGGATAACAGTTCTGGAAAGCATTAGTGGCTAGAGGGGCTGCACAAAACTTCAGCCCAAATCAATTCAAATATTGTTTTGATGGAGACTTTAATTGAATCTTTTCCAAACAGACTGGCAGATAAATAGGGAAAAAACTCTGAGTGGTCTGGAGGGAACTCACTAGAAGGGCAAAGAAAGTGACAATAAGTTTGGAAAAGCATTTAATTCTCTAAGTGCAAATATTTAGTTTTTCACATATCATTGACTTCTAGTTACATACATTGCTGAACACATTTTTGATAGGGTATAAACAGGACATTGTTTTCTCATGGATCATCCAAGAAATGTAAGCATGACACAATTAAAAAGAGAGAAATGCAAATACAATACCCGATACACATTTTACATGAAAATCTGTTAGATAGTGTCAGACGCAACCTAGTTGTTTAAATCCTATTTTTCAATGATATTTGAAATTCAAATAATTGTAAGAAAAGTTAAACTAGTTCTGTGCCTCTTAAAGAAAGACCAGATTTGAGGGCTTTGACCTCTGAGGCTATGAAATACCCAGTTCTATGCCATTAATGAAAATTCTGGTGAAAATATAGGAAGGTGTAGTGGAACATTTTTGAATACCTGTAAATGTTGTGGACTGTGAGATCCTTCCAATAGTCACACATTTTTCAGAGATGACTAAATTGTGTCTTCACTGAAAAAGAAATACATAGAAGTGCACACTGCAAAGCTAGTGCTATGTTCCAATATTATCTTGAATGAAACCTTTCCCTCAAATAGAGAAAGTCTGTAGCCAACCAGGATTCTTATAGTAATAGAATTTTCTCAGAGCTTGTAGTAAAGTTGGTACATTTTGACACTTCTAATTTGCATTGTTCTTCACTGTGAACCTCCATTTCTGAAGGGAAAGAAAAAAATTGTGTACTATCTATCTCCTTTTCTTCCAGTTATTTTAGGTGATAAGAAACCACCCAGAAGTAATTTAAAACCAGACTGTAATTTACAGCTGGAAAGTAGTTGATAGTTAAATGGGGAAATTGTAGTGGACCCTCAGCAAGTGGATGTCTGCAAAGAAATTAGAGCAATTCAGAATTCTCAAGTAAACTGTTCTGACCTCCTAAATGGAAGCATCTGCAAGGTTTCATTTTACTGATGAGTGGGGAGTTTCTCAGCTCAGAATTTAACTGTAACAGCATGAATTTGCAAAAAGAATGTAATTTATTCTATGACAAACCTGATGTTTTTCTCTTTGGATTCTCTGAAACTTAAAGAATCTGTTCCTTTGCAAAGGAAAAGACATTGTTTAACTAAAAGAAATGTACTGCAGATCAATTTCTCTCCCCTTCAGACAACGAGAGGATGATTTAGCAAGACAAATTCTCAGGTGCATTAGGACAGAAGAAGCAGAAGTACTCTAGCTTGCTAAGGCTTTACCTCTTGCATTTGCAGTGATACAAATCCCACTATGCATGTTTTGGAGAGAGTTTTCCAGGATGTATCAGAAAACCTCTCTCAGTTTATCAGTCTTGGCTCCTCCAACAGCTTTCCTTTGGTTCCACTACCCGTTCCCTGTTCTATAATCATGATACCGTATGATGCTCTAAAATTCAGTTTTGTCTGGTACTAGAATAAAAGGGTTGTATGTTCATTGTAGTCATCTTGGAAACTCTAATTCAGAAATGCAAAGAAATATAAAAATGTTCTGTCTGTATCTACAAAAGAAAAACAGCAATAACAACAAACTGTCTGCTGCTTTTGTTCTCAATAGTGGGAAAGGTTTGCATGGTAGGCAAAAGCTAGTTTCATCATAAATATAATTTTTTCAAGCAATTCCTTGCTAAGGAAGACTGGATTCCAGTACATGGTTTTGGGTAAATATCAATAAATAACAGCAGTTATTCCTTGTCTGATCAAGTTCTCATCCTGGCAGGTCTTTCAAATCAAATTGCTGTCATTGACAATGTTTCTGAACATCCTTGACCATAAAAAAAGAAATAGTTGCAGTAGTGAATAATGCAAAACAGAAAAATCAATAGGCACAAAACAAACAAAATCCCACATAAGTTCTTTATCTAATGAGAGAATAAAAGAGCAAACCATGTGGCTAATACTAAACACACTGTTCAGTTCACCAGCTCAGCCTTGAAAGTATTTGGATATTGGGATGGTGAAGACTGCGGGAACATACAGATAAAATAAAAAGGCATCCGTATACATATTTAATTGAAATTATTTCTTTAGTTTTAACTGTGTACAGATTTAGATGAAGTTTGTTTGGATCCAGGAGAAAGCCAACATTTGTTCACCTGAGATGTTCAGCTCAAGTTATTTTGCCTTTATTTAATATCTGGGGCCGCAGGGATGTGTTTTACTCAGTTTTATGCATAATTGTGATCCTTTATGCTGTGTTGAAACCTATTACACTCACTGTTCCTCACCTCCCCAACAGGAAAAAAAAAAAAAATAGGGAATTATTAAGAACAAAAGGAAACACATAACATTTTATTCCATGTGGGGTGATCCTCTAGGAAAAAATTGAATATGGATAACAGGTAATTGTAGAACCTACAATCTAGTTACTTGGAAAAAGTGCTAAAAAGAAAAAAAATACCATTGATGTGTATAAAGAATGGATGAAATCACTGAGCTGAGTGGAACAGTGATTCACAACAGGTTCCTTAGAGCTTTTCTCACCGTACCAATTTGAAAGAAATGTATGTCTATATGTGTTCTAAGATGTCTTGTTTGGCTCATCCATAGAGGGACCACACAACTTTCCTAAAATATGTCATCCTGACCCAGCTCCCAAGCTAATAGCAAAGGTTTTCAACTTTCAGTGAAATTCAACCTCTACTCACCTCTGCTGGGATATATGGGTTAGCCTTTTCCTGACCTGAAGTTAGTCTTCTTAACCTGTCAGAAAGAGAATGTGTTGGTGTGCTTAAACCTAGCTTTCTGCTTAAAAGCACCAAGGCAGCTTATGTCTGTTGTTCACAGTGTTTTTCCTCTTTGTAGTAAGCTTCTCTTCATCACCTTTAAAGGGACTACTGAACATGAGCATAGTTTTTAAAGAGTGATGTTGTTCAACATTTAAAATAAAATATTAGGACAGATATATTTTTGAGCAGCAGTTTACACTTTAATAAAACATTGTGATATTGAAGTTTTGAATAAACTGTAAAAAATTGTACCATTTACCAAGGGGATGATGAAAATATAAGAGTATATCAAGGTTTGGTAGCTCTTGGATCAATAGATAATCTCTCCACCTGTCTCCTAGAGGCTAAATTACTCGATAAATGGCAATAAGGGTGTCTTGGACATGGAACATATAATATGTTAGGAGACTGAGGTAGCCCAGGAATTGGGCTTATATATAAAGCAGCAAAAAAAAACAGGGAATGTGTGAAAACACTCATCCCATAACATCTGACACCATTTAAGGCTTTTATTATTATTATTATTATTATTATTATTATTATTATTATTATTATTTACCTTCTAGATTATGCATTTTAGAGGAACAGAACAAGAATTTCTTTAATGTCACTTATTTAGTAGTTATACATGTAGCTTTCTATCTGTGATATTATGATGTAGGCCTGCAATTGCTATATTTTAGTCTCTTTCTTGACACATTTTTTTCCTGTCTTTAAAAGGTTACAATTGTCAGCCATGTTCATCTGTAATGATTGTAAAATAAACTAGTAATATACTCAAAATCACTGATTTTCATCTCACATGACTGTGCATGTCATGTGTGATGTTGGAATTTTTTGGTGCATGAAAGCATATCCATTAGCTCTCTCTGCAACTGTAGTGGTAGCAGCAACCTTATCTATTTCATACACTGAAATGTCACATCTATGAATTTCTTTTTGGTGTTATTTGGAATTATTCAAAGGTGAGAACACAGTTCCAGTCTGAAGCATTCTCTTCCAAAGTTGTCTCATGTAAACGGCTCAGTCTCTAGGTTGTCTTGGGCTGACTGTGGTTGTGACTGTGGGCAGTTACCAGAGGACAATGATAGTAAATAGATTTTTTCAGGAACTCAGTAACTATACATTAGTTATACTGAAAAGCTTCTCAGGGCAGGCTTAAAAGTTCTTGAAAAATATATTCAGGGGGCTGCATCTTACATTGGCTGATCTGGAAAGGGAACTGCATAACTAGGGGAGAACTGCAGTGCAAGATTCTTGTGCCTGGCACAGCCCATAGCTGAGAACCCATGTAAACTGCCATAGAGGTAATTATGTCCAAAGGAACTCTGAATGCCAATATTTTGACATTCCAAGGTTTCTATGTATTTTTGCTTATTCTACTTTTAACCCAGTTCCAGGAGCAGATTTTACATCCCTTGCATCCCATTTCCAAAGTATCTTTCTTCCCTATGCAGAAAAATATTAACACAGAAGTGCTGTAAGTCTCAGTACTAAGCTTTATGGTTTATCAGAAACACAGGAAACTGATAAATTCCTTTATGTACCTGCTAGGAGCGGAGGCCAAAAATTTATCAGAGTGCAACTTTAATATAACAGTATTTAATGACTTGAATAAATAAACTTTAATAAACTTATATTTTCAGTGCAGAGCAGATGGTGTTTGACAGACCTGCCTGAAGCTATGTAACATCACATGCCATGCTATTTATTTTACAATAATGTGATTTACTAAACAAAAGTCTCTTCTTTTGAAATTGCACTGTGAAGAAGTGCTTTTCTGTCCAGATTTAAAGGCTGAATCAATTTCACACGTAACAGGTGAAAGACACTTAAAACTCCAGGATAGTGAATAGCTGTGCAAGACATGAAAAGTATCTCTAGGATTTTATCTGCATTCCTATGCATTGATAACGTATTGCCATAGAGAGCTCAGTTAGGTCTCTGTTTACATGGTTTGATTGCCTGGTCTCCAGCACAGATCAGTTTATGCCATTTAGCATCTCAGACAGCATGTAGGACATGATTCAGACCATTGCACAGACAGAGGACTTTCCCTGTAAGCAGAATAGATGAGACATTTTGCTGCTATGAGGGGAGAAGAGGGTGGCCATATGGACATTTCTAGTTTGTGTTGTGTGGCCTAAGGGTCACAGAAGGGCTCCCAGTTGTCTTGGGTATCTCTATAGGATGTATCTTAAGAGCCACTGTTTACATAATTCAAAAATAGACTAAAAAGATACAACAAAAAAGTGCTCGATAGAGGCTACAATGGATCTGTCCTCACAGAACAGTCTTATCGTCTTACAAACCATGTCAAATATTCAAGATAGGAGCATAAGTCAAACTTTTCATAGAATATAGGTCTTTTCATAGATTCATATGGGTTGGAAAAAAGCAGTAAGATTATCAAGTCCAGCCACCAACCCTTTCCCATTATGCTCACTGCTTCAGTGCCACCTCTCCATGGTTCTTGAGCACCTCCAGGGATGGTGACTCCACCACTTTCCTGGGCAGCCTGTGCCAATGTCATTTAAGTCAATCTGAGAATTTCTACTTTCATCCAGTGACCATTTAGGAAATATCAGGAGCTCTTGCTTGTAAGCTGTGTAGTTCATCAGGTGCCTGATTTATCCAGTGTCACTCTATCCCCTCACTGACTACTCTGGAGGAAGTCACGGGTTACTGTTTTGGACAGTTTTATGACCCCTTATATTAGAGCGAAGGGTTAAGTGCTTGATTTCTATCAGTGGTGAATGCACAGTGGATCTGCCCTGCATGAAATCACTGAAGAAGAACTGCTAACTAGTTCTCTTGATTGAGAGCTCTAAAATATCACCCCAGTGTAGGCTTCAGTGTCATGTTTTTTAACATAACCAACCCCCCTGACAAAGCAGGTTCCCTATACCAGGTTGCATGGGTAGGCGTCCAGGCAGGTCTTGAATTTCCTTGAGAAGGAAACTCCACAACCCCCCTGGGCAGCCTGTTCCAGTGCTCTGTCACCCTCACCGTAAAGAAGTTCTTATGCACATTCATGCAGAACTTCCTATGCTCCAGTTTCTGGCCATTTCCCCTTGTCCTGTCTCCACACACTGCTGAAAAGAGCTAGGCCTCACCACTTTGCCCCCCATATCTCAGATATTACCTCCAGTGTTAATATTCACTGCAGTTTGCACCACATAAGGGGAAAGAAGAGAAGAATTTAAACAATGTTACAGAAATTCAATTATTTGACTGGGAAAATATTGCATCCCACAATGCTAATATCACCAAGGATACTTGAGGCAACAAGCACACAGCACAAGGCTGGAGTAATTGAAAATTTTCTGGGAATGTATCTTTGTAGTCTAATAGACCAGGAACCTGGCAGCCCCATTTCAGACAAGCTGTCTGAAACTGAAAGCATGATCCATAATGACAGTGGCTAAGAAGCCACAGTTCTTTAGCTGGGGACCAGCAAAACTCAAACAAAGAATGAATGTGGGATGAACAAGATGAAACTGACTACAGTTATAGAGGTGGCTCCTTTTGTAAAACACCAAATTTTCTGCTTTGTGTGATTAAGTCTGGAATTTGTAATGTTTTTTTTTTTGGTTGGTTGGTTGGTTGGTTGGTTGTTTTTTTTTAAACATAAGAGATAAACTTATATTTCCTATTAAACTTGCGGCCATTGATATCATTATGTTTAAATTTCTAAATAAAATAAAGAAGACAGGTTTTACAAATTTCTAAGTGATCATAAAGGCACTGTCCTGATGTTAAAATTACAGATAATAATGTTTAAATGAATGAATGCTTAAAGCAGAAGATTGGAGCACAGGCCACTTGCCAATGTGGCCATGTAGAGCTGATAACACTGGACATATGATAGATCATTATTAAAAGGGTTTATTTAAAACTCATCCTACCCCAAAAGTGAATTCTCAACAGGTTCTGGAGTCACATGCAATAAGCTCAGTGGGAAGTAGAAAACTGCTCTTAACTGTATGCACAGAACAATTCTAAATAGGAGCATTTGAAAACAGTGTTGAGAATGAAAGAGTTCTGTCAGAAAGAAAGGAAGATCCCTTTGATTCTCGATGAAAAGCTATCAAGCAGAGTTCAGCATGATGCGGGATGTGACAAATCTTGAGAGAAGCAGTATTCTCTTAAAGGTAATACAGCTGACAAAGTCACTTAATGCTCTTTGTTCAGTGGAACCTAGAAGAATATATATCCTTCAGTGGTTTTTAGACAGAAAGCCATCCTTCCTTCATCCCCACCCCCCTTTCATAATTCTTTGTAAGGATCTTTGCTTTGAGACTTCCTGCAGGAAAATGTTTTAAGTGGAAGTTTTCTTTCTATTGCACCTAATGTCTGCCAATATGATTCCTGTTACATTCATAAGGACCATTTTCCTTCTGTCCTCAAGCTGTGTTTCTCCTTATTATCATGTTTAACATTCCCAGTGCCTGGCAGGATAGAGATTAGAAGCTCTTAATATTTGCTTCATAGTGAAAGGTCTTGCAGATACTTGAAGCATGGGCTATAATATATGCACATAATTTATTGTTGGAAAAGTTCTGAACCCTCCAGTGAATCACCTTAATCTTTCATCTTATCATTTTAGGTTTGTTTTAAAATAATCTGCTGTGCCCCAGACACATAAACATGTTTAAAATGTTGTTGAAAATAACGCTTTGATAGCAGCTAACAAAAAAGAAAGTTGAATTGTGTTTTTTTTGTTTTGTTTTGTTTTGTTTCTAAATTAACTTTAATTATTTCAATAAAAAGTACATGTTTTGTGAAGTGTTGTTCTCTAATTCCAATATTTGATTTTTAACAGACTGGAAGGAAAGAGAAGGGGGACCCACTCAACATTGCTATTGACAAGATGACCAAGAAAACACGAGACCTTCGAAGACAGGTAATCTATGCTTTTTGTACTACTACTTGATTTTCCTAGAAATTAAATGCTTGTCAACTTCAGATTGTTTTTGACACATGTAATAGGGTATTTGTGGCCATATGTAAATACACCGCTACTTTGCATCTGACACTGAAAAAAATACTAGTGTTTTCTGAACTAAAAAAGGGATACTGGAACATATTCCAAATGTAATATGGGATGTATGTAATAAATGTAATACCCAGTAGTCTTCATATGTGGGATCAAGGAAGACTGGCTAAACCTTCACTGCCTTCACAGCATTCTTAGTCCTCAAAACACTGCCAGCTGTGCTTATTAGTATTTATATGAATACACTCAATGAAATATCAATTAGTAGGATAAAAAAAATGTTCATAATAATAACTTTTAAGTTATTACACGCAGTGAAGATCCTTTATGGGTAGGGAGAAGTCTGATAAATAAAACATAGTTTGGACACATTACTTTTAGCTCTGTGATTGGTAATAAGACTGAAAAAAGACTGTTAGAAACAAACAAACAAAAAGCCTGAGATGGAAAAGAATAGAAGGGAGACTGGAAAGCAGAAGAGAAAAATTCTACGTATTACATTTTTGAAGTTAATTTGGGTGGATGGACTTTTTACCTCTTCTTTTCTCTTCTTTTCTCTTCTTTTCTTTTCTTTTCTTTTCTTTTCTTTTCTTTTCTTTTCTTTTCTTTTCTTTTCTTTTCTTTTCTTTTCTTTTCTTTTCTTTTCTTTTCTTTTCTTTTCTTTTCTTTTCTTTTCTTTTCTTTTCTTTTCTTTTCTTTCCTTTCCTTTCCTTTCCTTTCCTTTCCTTTCCTTTCCTTTCCTTTCCTTTCCTTTCCTTTCCTTTCCTTTCCTTTTCTCTTCTCTTCTCTTCTTTTCTTTTCTTTTCTTTTCTTTTCTTTTCTTTTCTTTTCTTTTCTTTTCTTTTCTTTTCTTTTCTTTTCTTTTCTTTTCTTTTCTTTTCTTTTCTTTTCTTTTCTTTTCTTTTCTTTTCTTTCACCTGTACTTTCTGTTAAAAAAAAAAACAAAAAACAAAAAACAACAAAAACAAAAAAAAAAAAACACCCAAAAAACAGATAATCATTCAAGACATTTTGTCCCTAAGGAAATGATCTAAAATGTACAAATCAGCAAGACCAAGGAAGGACTTAAAAGTACCTCCTGTTACCTATTTGCAACTAGATGATAGTTTCAGAAAGAGGTATTTTAAAAACTGTACCCTGCTCTTTTCATTTTTTCCTGATTTTTCCACAAATGTGCTTGAGGATAATATTTTCAGAGCTTATTTCTCTAAACAATAAAAATTTTGCAATGGACTTACAGACAACATGAATCATAACTCTGCATAAAGCCTAGCATCACATCTGTTGCTCAGCTAATGAGAGAAGAAAGATCCCCACTGTTCTGACCTCCAAATTTGTGGGATCCTAGGTTTTGCAGTGGAGTTTGTAGCATGTGTTGCCTCCCACCTCTGTTCTTATTGCTTGGTGGAAGTAGCAGACTAACACATGAGTTACTGTTCTGTGTGAGGCTCTCAGCAGTTGTCTGAATTACTCATCTCTAATGCCAAATTTACTCTGAAACGTGATAAAAAAAAATGGCACCTTTCTCAATAAACTCTCTGTTTCTCACGTATATTCAACCCCATGGGTGTTAAATTCAATCACAAAAACGTTGTAACTCCGTATGTGGGTAAAGTGAAGCACATACATAAATAGATTCCTGCATAGAAATGAAGTATTTAGTATAGTTTTCTATATTTATGACTGTTAATCACATAGGTATAATGTTTATTAAATCGTGGCAGTCTCTAGTAAACTAATAAAGATTAGGAAGATAGAGTCTTTGATTTCAACAGTGTGTATTTGGACTTTGAATTGATCTGCTTTATAATCATAATCAATGTTGTGCTTTGTCCTGTGCATAATCAGTGGTACAGGAAATGTGCACATCTACCCAGGTCTGCCTAGATATACAAGATGTGGATGGCACTGAGGACTACCTTTAATGGCTGGGGAGAAGGAATTAAAGGTGAAGAAGAAATGAACCAAACCTGAGATTGCACCGTTGCAGTCCTTCAGTTTGGGGCTTAATTGTAGGAAAGACAACCAACCTTGAATTCCACATTGCCTTTCATTTTCATTTAATCCATTTAGAAGCAGCCTTGATGATCAGAGTTAAGAAGCATAATGTTACCTTCACAAGACAGGGCTATCTTCAGAATGTGAGGTTTTTTAGTGAAGAAAGTAAATATATTTCACTTGGTAGTCAGGTTCCTTTGCGAATTAGTCTTCAGCAGCCAACCATCTAAGACTGATTTTTCTTTCTCTCCCCAGGTTACTTAGCTCTTTATCTCCAAGATTTTTATTTATTTTTTTTAATATATATTATTCTTTTATTATTGTTATCATGCAGATATGTGAAATGATGGTAGCTGGGACGCACAGTGATAAAATCCCATCTCACAATTTACGGGCACATCAGTACTTCTCATTCCGATAGAATTACATCTTTTATCTTATCATTTAAACACTCCTGGGCATCAGAAAAGTATTGAGGAGAATCTAATTATATAACTTAATATAAACTGCAAGTAAGATTATCAGCATTGGTTGGACTGAATAAGTTCTTGGAAAAAGACAGGTCTCACCAGCCCATAGCTTATTGCTGCCATTGCCTAGTTTATTTATTTTATTTTATTTTATTTTTTTTGAGATAGCACAGAGTTCTGTGTCTAAACAAGTTGTGCCAGTTGGCAGACTTGGGGTCTTTTTTTTTTTTTTTTTTTTTTTTTTCCCCTGGTACACAAGTCTGTAGTAAAATAATAATAATAATTTAAGAAAAACAAAACCAAAACTAATGGAAAACCTAAATGCTGAACAAAAGCATTCTTCACTGTGTGGTACAGCAAGCTAGACTGAGAACAGCAGCAGGGTGTTTATTAATGGCAGTTTTTATGTGTGTTTGTATTTTTCCTTAGGGAAAAAATGATACTAATCCTATACTAATATTAATGCTAGCACCTTAAATGGTACATCTAATCATAAAGCAGCATGCACTGCAACTCCATGGTGACATTGACACCACACGGATAAGAGGGATAAGCAGGAAGGACACCCACAAAGAATTTGGCTAAGGCACAAACTGGATGCATAGCGAGACCCACCATGGTCCATAGATCATCTGAAGATGTGTGAGCAGGGCACCAGCTGCTCTGCTGTCACCACCACTGGTGTCCCACCTGTCAGTGCCGCTGTCTTCCACCCTGCTGCTCTCATCCCTTTTCCATATGTCCTGTTCCAGCTCATCGCCTGAGCTTGTTCAGTCTGTGTTAGCCAGTCGGTTTCCCCACAAGGTACAATAACCAAAGCCATTAGTTTTCTCTTAAAGAGCAGATATCGGTACTGCCATTAATTTTAACAGTGCAGCCTGTCTGCAGTACTCTATACAGTAGATTGAAATCAAATAGTTCTTCATTTTTGTCCATTCAGGCCAGACTAATACTTTATATGCATCCAAGTGAAAGGAATCACAGAGAAAATATATTTTTTACCAACAATTCTCAGCTGAACTGGAAACATAGTACTCATATAGCTATTAAGGACAATGCATCCACCTCCTGTGGACTCAGTTGTGTATTATTATTAAAGTTAGTTGGAAATACTTGATGAAATAAATACTCAATAGAAAATTTTCTCTTTCTTTAAAATGGAGAAGCATGATAAAATTGTGTTTGTTTATGCAGAAATATAATTTTGAAGATAGTAAAAATTCCAACTGTTGAAAAGTCATATTGATGTGTTTAACATTTTCAGCTTTTCATACTGAAAGTGAGTATATATTTCATTATAGCTTTTCATTTAAAATATAAGCATATACATATAAATAAATATTGAAAATTAAAATTGAAAACAGCACTCTAGAATGTTCAAGGGCATTTTCAGCTGCTTTATGGTGTTTTGATCATTTAGCATCTTGAAATTTCCAGGTTTCATTCCAAGCTGGAACAAAGGAAAATTTAAATTGTAGTAAAATAGGATTTCTGGTTCCTGTTGCAGTTTTAGGCAACATAATTTTATAATAAAATATATGAATAAGAACTTTAAAGTGAAATGTCTAGAAATGAAAACATTACCAGTTGCATTTTGATGAATATATTTGATACTTTGAGTGCTTAGTCTGATGTCCTTTGCTTTTGTTTTAATATTGTGAATATATGAGAGAAGTCATGTGCAACTGTTTGATATGCAAGTCTACACGTGCAACAGAAAAATAATAAAAATAAAAATAAAAAATCTATTGCAACCTACAGGATCTGCATGATGATTTTGTAAATGGAAAGCTCAATCCAGCATTTATTTTTAGCAACAATTTCTCTTCTCAGATTCTTTTTCAGACATCATCCTCTGAGGTATACATAATGTGTAGACAGAGGACTAAAAAATTGAAAACAGCCAAATTAATGAAGACTTCTGCTTTTTGTAGAATTGTATTATTTTTGTTGATCTTCCTACAAAATAATCTCAGATCTTCCCTCATGATCTCTGATTTTCATATTTTTTTTCTTATTTTCTTATATCCATACTTGCATTCTGCCTGGTGGTTGACTATTTGGTGTCTATGCAGGTACACTGATCAGCCAGCTACTGACTTCCCATTACAAATATCCCTCCACAGAACTCAAATTTGGGTCAGCTTTCTACTACTAACAATTTTATTTATTTATTTATTTACTTTTAATCGAATAACTGCTTAACATCCTCAAGACCTTTCCTGTATGCTGACACTAGTCTGAAATTGCACATCAGATTGAAATGTACTTGAGAAAAATGGAATTTTGATCATAGTTTCCTCAGAAAATCAGTCTAAAACTGATAGCACCTTTGCCAAGTCTACAGTCTTTTTCTGTTACCATCTGCAACAGCACTCCAAATGTTCAAAGGTAGATGTTATTTTAAGGCCACAGTTTTAGTCATACTGGTATTGTGTAACTCTAATTATGTTATTAGGTGTTCCATATGATTTCTGCAGAGACACATAGCTTGTTTCCCACATGATTTTTCAGAATGAATTTCACTTATGGTTATAGATTGTCATAGTTTGTTAGAGTTGATTGGGAAATCTCAGTTACTTTGTAAGCTCCTAGCTAAAAGATTTCTGAATTGGTTCAGATGAGTTGTCTTCTGCTTTCTCACAAATAGATATTGTTTGCTAATTCCCAGTGCCTGCTTTTTCCTGGTGGCCATTAGTAGAATGTTGGTTGCTACATAGCTGCATACTTCTGACTACTTGGGATTGAGTTTAGCCATTTAAACATCAACTAATATTAGTGATGACTGCATTGCGGTGCCCACCTTGCAGCCATTCAGCCAGCTTGTTCTGTCACGCACCTTGCAGCAGCCTAAATTCTGAAAAAATCCAAGTCACGTTTGCCCTTTGCATCCCTCCAATCAATTCATTAAGTGTCATGTAGTTTAGACATCCCTTCACATGACTGTTATGTATTATTGATTGCTCATTTACATTATCTTTGTCTTAGGCTGTGCTCTGAAGTATAACTTTGTGTGATATTTGGTGGTGGACTACAGACATGATTTTTATTAGTTTTCAGCCATAATCTCCAGCATACTTTCATTCAATTGCACAGCTATGATTATTATACTCATTAACTTTTAGTCCTTGACAATACTGCTATATTGGTCTACAGGTCAAACTTTTAAAAAGAGATGAAAGGTAGATGAGGTAGATGATACCTTGTGTAATTTATTCATGCAAATTCAGTAAAAGATCTTGAAGAGAGCTTTGTCATCAGACTCAGTTCTTTCCTACTTCATAGCTCTGAAAGTAATCACAATTTTGTGTACTTTCTTTAATTTGGGCACAATAATTTGAATTAGATAACAGGCTACATAATGTTCTTAGCTCTATTTGTTGTATCTTTATTTCCTAGCTTTTGAGAGGAATCCTAATCTCCCTTTGCTATTTATGCTGGTCATTTACACTTAGATTAAGTTGTATCACTACTGTTTATGAAAGCTATTTGTGGTTTAAAAAAACAAAAATAAAAATAAAAATAAAAATAAAAATAGCACATTGGAACCTGCCAAAAATTGACGTAGACTCTGTAGGGACTCTCAGAATAATATTTATATATATGTATATGAGTATTAGTTTGTACAATTAGACTAAAGGGACACCTAAAACTGAAAAAATGTGCTCTGTTGGAACTGATTTCTTCACATCCAACCCATACAATGCAAATTATGTTATGAATAAACATTTATATAACACTTTCAGTACTTGAACTTAAATCTCTCTCTTCTCAAGTGTATGCATAGCTTGCTTTTTTATGGAGTATAAAAGCTTTGAGGAATACACAGAACCTCCACCAAAAGTGGAAGTTGTATCATAACTGTTTTATAGGCAAGCTACTGCCTTCTAATGACTTATCAAGTGCTACAGGGAGGGTCAACTGCACCTAGAAATGAAACCTTACTGTCCAGAATCACGATTTACTAATTTAAATCTTTTTTCCTCTTCCCTTTCTGAAATGCTCAGATAAAAGTTATGCAACAGTTACTGTTAAATTTTCTTTAGAGTATGAAACAGGGAAAAGCGAAGTTGCATTTGAAGGTGAAGCTACTTCAATCTAGATATTCTGTACTGTACTAGCTTTTAAGAGTGTGCAGCATATGAAGATAAAGCCCAAAGCAAGTGCGAGCAGTTAGAATCATAGAATGGCCTGGGTTGGAAGGATCCTCAAAGATCATCCTGTTCCAACCTCTCTGCCTCAGACATCATTGCCTCCCGCTAAGTAAGGCACTAGACTAGCCTTCCCATAGCCTTATTCAGCCTGGCCTTGAACATCTCCAGGAGAAAAAACAAAAGTAGGAGCTTCAGAAGAATACAATGAAGTCAATCCTAATTAAACTTATTAGACAACCAGCTTGTCTCAGAACTTTTAAGAAATTGAACAGCACACCCTAATAAATAAAAACTCATAATGAGGAGGAGAAAAAATAGCCAACCACCACCACCATCAACAACAAACCAAAAAAAACCACACCTGTGCATTCACACCAGCTGATGTCAATTATGGAAACTGGGTGATAATATAAACAAGATGGCATTCCCTAACTGTTTTATGGAATGGGAGAGTTCATCTTCAGAGGGTAGTTGGTGGTTTGCTTTAGAAAAGGTCACTTGTCTTTGTACGTGTATATGGAATGATGAGGAAAGTGTCTACTAGTTTATTTACCATAAAGAAAGAAACCTCATTATAAGTTGTGTGAGTGGCTCTTCTACTTTTCTACTCTAGAGCTAATCAGCACTACAGTAATAGGCTTGTGTCTAGGTGGCCTAGAGAATCAAGTTCTTGCTCTTAATACTGTAAATGAATACTGTAAATGTAGTCTTTGATGTGTCCTTTGTAGCAGGCAAGTAGGTACTGCTTAATGTTATAAATCTTGCAGGTGGTGATTCATGATCTGCATAATTTAAGGGGAGTTAAAAATAGAGAGAGGGTCATGGAGCTCATGTGGCTCATGTAACACAGGGAGAATTTGTTAATAGAGACTGTTTTGAAGATGCAGAATATAATGGAAGTGCTCAGTAGAAACAGAACATCCAAGAGAGTTTTAACTTCAAGTTTAATATTGCATGAATATTTACTGAAGATTTATTTTGTGAAGACAAAGTTGGAGCAAGGTCATGCTTAACCAGACAATACACAGTAGTCTTGCAAGTTTGTGCTGTATTGCCAAAGATGAAATAGAAGTTGTTCCTGAGGGAATATGTGATGTGATGATATTGCCTCATTCTTTCAAATGAAAACACTCAAACACTCCTTGACGAAATGTTGGCTTTTCTTTTTAATTTTCAATTTTATTTATTTATTTTTAATGCCTTTGAACCAAAGGCAGCATCAAGCCTTTGCTCATTAGAAATGTATCGCATCTTCATCATTGGTTAAGAGGTTATGTTTTCACTCATGAAAATACTACATGCTCATGATTATGGACATCTGGAACTTATCTTTCTGAAAGCATTGTATCAAGTCCTGATACAGATTTATTTATGTGCCAAAGTATGTTAAATTTTTTAATTCATTTATGTTGATGCACTGTGTTGTATGTGCGCCAGTACTTTCTTTACTAGGTTTCTCTGTCAGCTTGTGCTAAGGTATTAGATAGGAATCTTGTGTAATGCTCTGTTATGAGGAAGAGGTAGTAATGCTCCATTTGATAAACCTCTCTGTTGTTTCAGCTTCTGCTGAATTTATAGCCAGTCTTCAGAGGAACAGAAGTAGTCAAATGTTCTGAATTCACTATTTACTAAATTTAATTTAATGAATTTAGTATTTACTAAATTATTTACTTTATTCTATTTACTTTAGGAAAGAAGTTCTAGAAAAAAAATCAAGGAAGAAATGTAAAAAAAAAAATTAATTAGAGGCGATGAACCATCACTTAATCATGATTTTTACTTTAATTTATCTGAATGTATACCTTTTTGCCTATCTCAAAATGTATTTCATCCCAGTGTTTATCACAGTGACATTGAGGCTTTTATGGTGCTCTGAAGTGCTTCAGAGGAAATGGAGGGTGTTTTAATACTGCTGATTTACTCTTTCAGGTCTGTAGTAATTTCCTTACTGCCTAATTGTAAGGCTCAGTTTAATTTACTCTACACATAATGTTTACTGATGCACATATGGTGCCATATTTCAGGAAACTATACCTATATCAGGTAGTTTTGTGCGAATCTACAGAGTGTAGTATTTCCATCAAGTGAAGAAAACTCTCACCTGCAATGTAATACATGTGATGGATTATTTTGGTCTGGCAAAATCCAAATAATATAGTACCTATTGCTGTTCTTGCTTTTTGAAATAGGATCTAATTTGTTTATTTTTACTCCGACTGAATGATGTTGCAAGTTCAGAATGTCGGCTTTCAAAGTGGCTGATGAGGAATTATGAAGCCATAATTCACTGACAAATGTATTGTAAATTACTGTGCATAGTTTGCAAGTATCCCTTTAATAATGAATCTTTCTAAAATTTCCTATTCTTCAACAAATCTTGGTATTTGCTCTGGGAATTTTAGAAGATACCTGCCTTTGTAATCACTGCACGTTTTTGTTTCAAATATGTCATTTCATTAAAATGAGTTATAAAAACCACATAAATGAGAGAGGACAGTTTCAACAGAAGTGTCCAATAATGTTTCCATGAAAACAGAGAACAAAACAAAACTGTTCTGCTGATGATAATTTGATATAAAGCTTAGACTATATGTAATGTTAGCCAGAGAATGACCTATAGTTGCATTAGCTTATAAAACTTAGAGAAGCTGAAGTTCATAAAGGGCTTCAAATTTTGATGTTCATTATCAATAATGCAGTAGCAGGAGGAAGGGAGCGAAATAAATTGAAGGAAAACACAATCCCTTTCCAAATACTTTTATAACTATCTCCTCCTAATGGATTTATGAGCAATGGCAAGGAGTATGTAGAATCTAATTTCTAAATGGGATTTCAATATTGCAGTTGTCTCTTAATTGCTATTAATTCTGTTTGGTAACACCATTTCTTAAGTAGTTTGAATGTCTTTTGTGTTTCTTGCTGATATATAGCAAGTTTTGTTTTCAGTTTCTGCTCTATAGAAATTATGGCAAGAGCATTATAAACCAACAAACTAAAAAGAAAACAACCAAATCCAACAAAGAGATTGTAATCCCACTGCAGTAGTATCTCTTTTGGAAAGATATGAATGGTAATTCATGGTATCAAATGTCACTTGTCACTGTCCATAGGGTAGTATGAATTCCGGACCCTTGGGAAGGATGATGTTCTCATTCATTTTTTCAAAACACAATAAATTTTTAATTTCTTCTGCCATTGTCAGTAATTCCAGTGGATAGGTCTACCACAGGCAGCTGTCAAGCTTTTGCTTTGGCTGGTGATAATATGGCAGCCTGTTTCTTCAGTTTGGGTAGATGGGAATGCAAGCGTTATGCATATAATGCTTGTTCCATTAGCACTTTTTAAACCTTGTAGATGGGACTGCTTTTGAGTGAAGCTACAATGTATGCTTGATGTAGTAAGGATTAACTTCATGAAGAATTTTTGCAGTCAGGGTCCTTATAATTTGTGGCCGTGTATCTGTTTAACCCCCCTGGACTATTTTGATTTCATTGGTGTTTTCTGTTGTCTCTTTAGTTTCTGCCTATATTCTTGTTTTTATTTGTTTGTTGGTTGGTTTTGTTTTGGATGGTACTTTCTGAACTGCATCCTACCATATTAATGCATTGTCTCATTCTTTATTTTTATAAATTATAAATATTTGATACTAAACGAACCCTCCAGTCAGCATAAAGGTTTTATTATTTTATCCAGACATGAAACAAGACATAGCCCTGATAATGCTCATAAAATGGGCGAGGAGGGAAAAGAGTCCCTTGTTCTTAGAAGAACTTTGGAACTTTTCTATAACTGTTCTAATTCTGTTAGCAAGTACAGGGTTCCTTGTTGTCCAGAAATCATTATTTGTTGATGGATTTTACAGTTTTTGAGCCATTAAAATTAATAAACTTTTGAAATGTTCTGTAACATATGTATATAAAATGAAAAAAGAGAAAAAAATCAATATGGATTAAATATATAAGTAGTTTAGGTTATATCCAGTACCGTGGTTCTGGTTATGTAGTATATGTGTAGTATATTGAGAATTCCTTTGTGACTAGGAAGAATTTTTTTTGTCTTGGTCCCTTTTGTATTTCTGGTTAAAGCTTGTTACTGTAAGTTGCTTTCCATCAGTAAATTAATGCCCAGTCTTTACATGTGTATGAAAGACTCTTTATTTTCTTGAAAGAGGAAATAGAAAAATACATAAAGTAATAGAATTGGTCTTTGTACTTCATGATTTCTTTTTTCCTCTTAGACTCAAATCTTAAAATACTAATTATGTATTATATTCCAGAAATCTGTAGCTTAGATGTTCTTGTGAGATATGTGATTTGAATGTTAATCAAGGAGTCATTAATCTTCGCTTATGTTGTTCCCTTTCCATGTCAGGATTAGGCATTTCATTCTCTACCAGACTGTAAGTAATACTGAGTTATTTTTTGTTCTAAATTTGTTATATAGCCATGGAAAACATCATTTCAGTGGGCAGGTTAACCTCTTTGAGCTCAATTATAGCTGTGAATTGATGATGATAAAACAGCCCTAAATAGTGCTTAGAACAGTAGAACACGATGCTATCAAAAACAGCAACTGACTGTGCAACATAAACTGACTAAACTGACTGAACTGGAAAGACATAAAAGCTGTCTTCACCATTCATACTTTTAAAAGTATCTGTAGGTCTTGCTGCTTCCCTTTTTATGTTTTTTGGGCTCATATAGCCAATTTACTATTCTTTTAACTGTATGTTAATTAAGTTTTCTCCAAGACAAAATAAATTAAGTGGACCTTCAAGTCTTTTCTCCAACAATTGGAGCTTAATGTAGTAGAAACTGTCTTTATTTTGAAGCCACCTCTAACTTAAAAAACTCAGCTAGGGAATAAAAGTTAATCATCGCCATCTGAGTAATACTGTGTGTCACAATATTTACATCAGAATACAGGGAAAACTAAGGAATAGCAAAGACATTGTTTAATTTACTGGTGTGCACAAGATCTCATGCTGTTTTTAGCGTAAAACTTGACCTTTTTCACTGCATGTTTTACAACCATTTAAATTCAGGTCACAGAATTTCCTCATTCCCTTCTGAGCTGATGTCAGTTGTATGAAACCATAAAATTTCTCTATGCATAAGCCATCATTTTAGCTGGACTTGGTTGCAGTGTACTGAGGAACATATAAGATTAGTTTTCCAGTAGTTATTTACCTTGATGAATAGCCTTAATTGAATCAAATAGACTGGTAATGCTGAGCTAATACTTTTAAATGTCTTGTCTTGTACTATTAATATTACCTTGTCATGTATCCATTTGAGCAATTGGATGAATGTCTTGTGTTCATACTCCTGTCACATCTAATAAATGATTTTGTCAAGTCATTCTTTATAGCCTGTAGTGATGGATAGCAAAATTTGTGTTCTCCCGTGTATATAAAAATCATTAAGTATACCTTCCAACTTTGATATGAGGGTGTTGTGAAACTCAGAATATAATTTTTTTAGAAGACAGTTGTGCCTATTTACAAGAGGTTAGGAATGTGTTACTGACTTCTATGAATAACAGAGAATATGAAAATAGCATTCATTTATTTATCAAACCTGTGATGGTCAGAATTCAGGATTTATTTTTTTTAACTGCTCAAAATATCTGCAGAAAGCCACATACAGTTACCATAGGATATCCATTTATTCATGCATTTTGAATCAAAATGCAATGCTGCTCCATATTTACAGTGGAAAGCCCAAAATAGTTGCGTAGCTGATTCTCTTACTGTGATTTTCTTTTATTGTCTTCTAATGTGCTATTTTAATACTGATGAAAATAGGTTGTCTGAGAATTTGTAGGGTTCCATGAGCCACATTCTTATAATTATAGAATCACAGAATTATTTGAGTTGGAAAGACAGTTAAAACTATTTAGTCCAAATCCAATGCAATGAACAGGGAAGTCTACAGCTGCATCAGAGTGCTCAGAGCCATTCCCCTCCTTACCTTGTTCGTCTCCAATGATGAGGCATCTACTGCATCTCTGGGCAATCTCTTCCACTGCTTCACCATCCTGAAGTGAAGAAACTTCTTCCTTATATGCAATCTAAATCTATTACAGCCATCTCCTCCTACCCCCATCAGGTCTTCTCAGTGCTTTCTCTTCCTCAGGCTGAACAGCCCCAGTTCTCTCAGTGTGTCCTTGTAGCGGAGTTGTTCCAACCCTTGGAGGATTTTTGTGGCCCTCCACTCTAACAGGTCCATATCTCTCCTTTACTGAGGACTCCGTGTGTGGGTGCAGTACTCCAAGTGAGGTCTAACCAGCATGGAACAGAGGGACAGGATCACTTCCCTTGCCCTGCTGGTCATGCATCTTTTAATGCAGCCCAGGATACGTTTGGCTTTCTGATCTGCAAGTGTGTACTTCTGACTCAAGCACTGCTTTCCATCCACCAGTAACCCCAGTTCTTTTTTGGCAGGGCTGTGCTCAACCCTTACATCCCCCAGCTTAGTAGGGGTTGTCATGATCCAGGTGTGACACCTGGCACTTGGCTTTGTGGAACACCATGAGGTTCTCCTGGGCCTACTGCTGGAGCCTGTCTAGGTCTACCTAGACAACATCTTATACTTAAGACATGCCAACCACACCACACACCATTGGAGTCATCTGCAAACTTGCTGAGGGTGCACTTGATCCCATTGCTAATGCCACTGAATTATCAGTTCTATAATACCATATTAATCTTGAGTAAAAAAATGACTTGTTTGTTCATCGTTCTTAAGCCTTTGAAGTATTGTTCTATAAAATATAAACAGAAAACAAGAATTTGTGCTCATTTAAGGTTTAAAGTAACTTTTCAGACAGTGAACTGAACATGGTGTTTTACTAAATCGTGTATTTAACTAGAGCAAAGAGATTGCCTGTAAGGATCTTCCCTGGAAATTGGATGGAGAACACCTGGGATTTTTTATTTAATAATTTTTAACGTTGTTTTCCTTTAGAAATACTACAGTCTGTCTTATTTCAGAATACTGGACTTCAAAATTCTAACTAAAAGTGAGGTATGGAATTTAGGAGGTTTTCTCAGTATGTGTTGGAAGATGGACATCTGCAGTGGGTGATTATTTAGACTTGAGAGTTACACTTTGTGGCAATATCTCTTCACGTGCATTGGCTGTAGATGAAGTTCTTGTAGAGAAGAACAAATATATGTAGTGATTTGAAATCTATAATCCATATGCAGCTTAAGTTTCATACTGCTATGCTTTTTGTTTATTTTCTGAAATATAACAGCTTGTGTATGCATATAATATTTTTATTTTTATTTTTGGCAATGCTTTTGTATGTTTTGAGTAATATTAATATAACATGTGTATTTGTGTTGGTATGATACCTGTGAAAACTATTCATCAATCAGGACCTTGTTGTATTAGATGCTAAGCAAATACACCAATACGCCAGAAGTAGGTGTTAATGTAATAACATTCACTTGCTACCTCTTCTTTTATTCAACACATGGAGGGGAGGAAAAGAGAGTAGATGATGATAATGTCATAGGTAGTGACCAACGCAATCCAGCTTCCTAGCTGTTGGCAAGCTTCTCATCCTTTTCATTCTTTTTCCCCCTCCTTCTTCTTTATGTATAATAGTCTTAGTCATTTTGTAGGTGGAAAAATACTTTTCAGGTGAAGTCTGAGATGAATTAACTTTTAATGGAAATTAAGGACTGCTATTCTTAATGCACTGATTGCTTTAACTGTAACTTAAGTAGAAGGAAAAACACATGGAAGCACATATATGCAAAGAACTTGCTTTGCTGCATGTTTTTAGTGTACCACTATGGGATTTAATAGATATATTCCTGCTTAGATTTTTCTTTATTGAAATAGAGCTGTCAAGTGCTGCTGTCACACTCTAAATATATCACGTATTTATTATGCCTAATAATGTAGCAGTTTCCAATATGGTGTGGTGTTTAGGTGATACCTTGTCTAGTGAGAGCTTTCTACTCTGGACTGTAACATAGAAAAATTTACCTTGCCTGAACATTCATCTAACTA
Organism: Coturnix japonica; assembly: GCF_054131305.1. NCBI lineage: Eukaryota > Metazoa > Chordata > Aves > Galliformes > Phasianidae > Coturnix > Coturnix japonica. Next base: position 87,541,508 of record NC_140666.1, on the reverse strand, counting down.
AAAATGAATGATTGAAGGAGACTTGTGGCTAACCACAGCTTCAGGGCAAAATGGCTCCCGGCTTGTTGTCTCTGAATTCAGATTGTTGGTTTTCTTTTTCACTTTTAACAACCCAATGGCAGAATAAAATATGCTGAAAATGTTTCTGATCCATACTCCTCTAGAGCAATTAAATTTTCAGGAAGAATTATTTAAGATTTCATCTTTCTACCTGTCTTTCAAATTTTAGTGAAGTTTGACATTAATTAGTAGTTATTAGCAAAGTAGAGAAGTCATCGGTGATATCATTCTTGCGGTAATATTGTCTCACAGATTTTTATGAAATAACAGGTGTTTAATCAGTGAAAACTTGCATGGAGGTTTTTTCCTTTAGAATAAATCGTAGCATGCTTGCTAATCCTGCCTGGAAAGTCCTTAGTAAGGCTTTCTCTATACCTACTGGAGGTATTTGAAAGAGTACAAAGCACAAGGTGCATGCTAAAAGAAATACTAAGAATGATATTCAATGTAGGAATAAGAGGAGGCCTAGATACGTTCAGATGAATATTTTTAATGTTTTCTTGAAGTTAAGCTCCTTAAACCATATTTGACTTTTAAGTGAGCTGAACTTTTTTTTTCCCTTTTTTTAAATAACGTTCAGCTTTCAGTTCTCATCAATTTGCAGTGTATTATGTGAGAAAGCACCATTGTCCCAGACAGAGCCACACAGCCCACTGAGGTTAGATGTGTGAGTCAGCACGAATCTCAGGCCCTTAGCAGTTGGATAAAGTGTAGCTTGGAGGAAGGAAGAAAAAAAGTCTAAACTCCTGTACAATGCTGTGAGATGTTACAAAGCATTGCCAATGAATGCAGTTGGAGTGGATATTGATAATTCTCCTTTTATTTACTGCTCTGTTGTTCTTTTTGTTTGTTTCTTTTTTCATCACAGCTTCGGAAGGCAGTAATGGATCACATATCAGATTCGTTTCTGGAGACCAATGTGCCATTGCTGGTTCTCATCGAGGCTGCCAAAAGCGGTAATGAGAAAGAAGTGAAGGAGTATGCACAGGTCTTCCGTGAGCATGCCAACAAGCTTGTTGAGGTAAGCAATCTCATTGATGCTGGTAGGCTTCCATGTTGTCCCTCTAATAGAAGCAAGGGTAACAATCCATCAGCTGAAGTCTCAGAGGAAGCAGTTATGTAGTACAGGCTTCAGGATTTTGGTTCAACTTTGTGATGGCATAGTAAATAGTTGGGTAAATGTCATAGAAGAGCACGTGCTATAATTTATTAGTTTATTGAATTAATTCGGCTCATTTAAAATGTGTTTCTGGTATTTTGTCAAAAAGTTGAGCGTGACAAGAAGTAAATTTTAGTTCAGCTAATTGGTAGCATAGAAGATTTCATTTCAAAGTACAAAGCCAAACAAGTGCTGCAGAGTATCTGCTACTGAACAATACTGCTTTTGGCTAGCAAGAGATAGTTGTGCCAAAGAAAAACAGGAGAAAGCCATATAGAGAAAGTATAATCTAATGTCATAATTATTCTTGAAATGTATGTGTTTAGTATTATGTGTTTTTGAGGAGACCTACTAAGTCAGAAGCAATAATTCCAAGGCTTTGTGGGTGATACTGAAATAGCTCAGTTCTACCACAGGGAGTATAAAACATCATGTTTGAAAGCTGGATGCTCAATGAGTAGACTTTTAAGAAAATGATAATGTTTGTTGCCGTGTGCCCTTTGAGAGTGTAAGAACTGTGAAAAATGCTTGTAATTTGTGAAGACGAAAGCAGTTCAGTGATTTGTTTGGTGTTATGTGGCATTATGAACTTCTCTGTACTAGCATAATTTTGAAGAATAGGTAGCAGCCGTGTAACATCCTATCTCGTGAGCTTTACTACGTGTTCTTAAACAGGAATGAAAAATTGTTATTAGGGAGCTACTAACTTGACTAATATTGAGCTATACTTTTGAAAGACTTTGATTCTTACTATAAGCTGTCCTAAATCACTGGTAGCCAAGCTCTTGAGAGGAGTAAGGGTTCGTTTTTTGCTCTTGACTGAATAAGACAGTTCTTTGACAAATGTGTTGGATGTTTTTGGTGGCAATAAATAGCTAGTCTGGAATATGCCCCTTACCAGTTCGAACACCATGGAGCATGCTGCCAGTCTTGGATGGGCTGTCCTAAAATGCCGCTCTACCATATTGTCTGGATTTGATACCTTCTGACTTCTATCTGTTTAGGCTGATGAAAGATGTATAGCGTGGACAATATTTTCCTAGCAATAATGCTGTTGTAGCAGCTATGAAACAGTGAGTCACCTCCACTGGTGCAGATTTTTGACTGCAGTGTTTACGGTCTCGTTCACCACCGATGAAAATGCACAGCTAATGGTGACGACCATTTTGAAAAAGACTGTTCTGTAGCTGAGAATAGTGTTATTAATAACTTTTATTATTCTGTTTGGTTGAACTTTCTAGGTTAAAGTCTTAGTTTGCTGGACCGTTTTTTGTTATAGCATTACCCATTAAATTTTTGAATTTGACAGTAGTAAACACTGAGAGCCATGAAAGGAAGCTGTTTGTTTGCTTTCAAGAGGAGATGTTTTGACTTCTAACTAATAACTGTGTGAATTCATATTATAGGACCTTATAGCTGAAGCAGTGAGTCAAATCAGGCTTTCCATCTTTGCAAGAAGGATAGGGAGGAAAAAAAAAAAAAAGAAAAGCAAGTAGAATTCTACTAATTATTTCAGTGTTTTTCATTACTTAAATATTTTTATACAAGGTCAGACAGGACTTCACCAGTTAGCGAGGAGTTAAATTGAGTTCCATTATTCTTCCTTGAAGCTTACTTCCAACAATTCTATTGATACCATAAAAAGGAATTCTTATTGTTGGGATGTTTCAGTGCCAAGTTTGAAACTGCTAAAAACAATATTTTGAAAGTAGGTTGTCCTACCAATTTTACACAAATTGTTCTTTATGAAGGGTTTTATGGAGTCTGTATGTATATCTATCAGTTTCATCTCATATAAGCTTAAAGATTTCCAGGGCTGTCCAAAACAATACAAGTTATGTACTAAGAACACTTGCTAGTGGAAGATCTGTGTTAGGCAATGGTTTATGGTGATTAAAGTTTGATATAGTGCAAGCAAATCAATAGCATCACAAGGTCGGATAATAGCTTGTAGCTGGTGAAACCTAACGACAGCATTTCTGTTCCTGTTTGGTTTATAGTGCTTTTGCCTGTTTGGCTCACAGGAATCTTTATTAACTTCCTCTTGCTCATGCAGCTGTCATTTTGAAAAGGATACTGGAATGACTTCAGGGAGTTGAGGGTTGTTGTTTTGTTTTGTTTGAAAGGTGTTGTTTTTTTGTCACTGTTTTTGTTTGTTTTGTTTTTCTTTTAAAATGTCAAGAACAAAAGGTAGTGTTTGAACTCTTTTGTAAGGTACAATGCAGTCTGCCCTTCATTTTCTAATAAGTGTATTTGTAGCTCCCTAGTTCAGGCTGATCATATGTTTTCTCATCATAAATATGGTAACAGGCTTGCACGCTCAAGACAGGAGGGAAAAATAACTGCTAGCATGGACAGCATAGAAAATGAGCATTTGGACCTGCTCATAGACCTTTGCTTACTTGATTTAGGAAGGAGTGGAGGCATGGAGTGGAAAGTGTAAAATTAAATTTTACTGTGGCGTTCAACAGTGTATTTAGTCTTGATTTACACCAGCAGTAACAACTAATATCTAACCCAAGGTTTGGTGTTTTTAGCTCTGGAAACACCTTTCAGAAGGGCACTCAGGGCATTTAATCCATAAGGAATGCAAAGCCAGGGTTTCTTGTGGGCAGCGTTCAGATTCTGGACTTGCAGGTGCAGTTATTATTTGGTGTGATATCAGTGCAGTACTGAAAGTTTGTGGAGTGGTGCAGTATCTCACTTTCAGAAGCTACTAGTGATCTTCATAAGGAGCACACAACATCTACAGCACATTGTTTTAAGTTCATGAACAGAACTGGAATATAGGGCAGACACAACCTAGAGTAAGAAGCCTAAGAAGAATAAAAAAATGGCTCATTATTTCTCAAACTTTAGTTCAAGGAACAAAGAGTCCTCCTACATGAGGTATTTCACAAATACTATCCCTACTTGAAGTTTTCTATTCTTTTTATTTAAGTGCATGTCACTGCACTGAGTATACAGCTAGCTGTTTGCTTCTGGTAATGAATAAAAAAGTGTCAATACCCTTTTTTAGCTTCTGTATCCGACTTCCATCATGAAAAATGTATACCTCTCTGGATTTGCTCTTAGAAACTGATGAGGTTTTATCCTGTTATTGTACTTGACATTAATTTAGTTAGATAAATAACATTTAGAAGATGACAAACCATGGTTCTAATCAAGGAATATAAAGAAGGTCATAGATAAGTTTTAATCCAAGCCCTTCAAGTTGAGAGATTTGCTTTGAAGTTGAAGCTGTGGGTTGCTTCTGTAACCTAGCGTTTTGTATGCTCATTTTAGTTTGAATTTCCATCTCAGGCCTTTCTTCCCCCCGTAGGCAACAGATGTTCTTAATTCCTGGTAAACATCATGAGTGTATTGAAGATTATTAAAACCACAAGTCCAATTATCTCAACTGAGTGTCTGAAAGGCTTGAAATTGATTGCAGTTATTTATTCTGGATGCCTGCTCCAGCCAGATCTAGGTAGTTCATCTCTTCACCTTGGATGCATATAGGTATTGAAGGCAAAATGAACTAGAAGCCTTTCAAGACAAAACTTTCTACTATGCTGCTACTAAACTCTTAAATAAAAACATTTAAAAAGCCAATGTCTCTATTTTTAACTTGTTAGCCTCTATATAAACTATATTTGTAGTCCACTGGGGGTTGTACCAATTTCCTCTTCCAGTTTCTAGATCAACACAGCAGAAGTCATCTTACAGAAAAAGTGATTCATAGAAATAATTGCTGTTCCAAGGCTCTCGTGTACCTGTCCCTGAAGAAGACAGTGTATTAAAGGAATTAAACAATCTATGTCTAAACCTTCAAGATTGCTTTCATGCAGAAGTCATTTCTACCTTCAGGCAGTATGAATTTTGCTATGGAGCTTACAAAGTCGTCTGTAGCAGGAAGTATTTACAGAATCTTGCTGTGATCTGCAGGCTGCTCCATTAACACAAACATGGGTACAAGTCTCCAATTTGGGACTGGAGCAATTGTCTATAGCAAATGATGAAGACAATCCCTCAGCACCTGCCCTCAAACTTCCTGATAAAATCCAGACTCGCTTAAAAAGGAATAACTTTGCTGGAGAGCTGCTTTGTCAATATAGTTCAGTTTGCAAAATTTTCTAATAAACAAACAAGCAGGCTTCAAGCTGTGATACTGGTTGCGTTATCTCAATCATTTTCTATTAATTTTTCCGTTTGCTTTATTCTTAAATTGCTGAACTTATTTCATAGTGTAGCACTTCCATATATGCATAGCAAAGGGATCCAAGGGTAATTTTTGTTCATGGTTCTTACTGTGATATATAAAATAAGCATATGTTACATAAAGTAAGCAACCTGTGAGCAATGGTTGTTGTTGTTGTTTTTTCCTCTTCTCTCACTCCAGAAAGAGCAGAAAATTAAAAGACAGAAAAGGAATAGTAGATTTGTGAGGAATCTCCATGTCAAATAGAATACATCTCTGGCTTTGGGACTGTCCATATAAAGCCACTGTTAGTTCTGTTATCTGATTTCCAATAGGTCACTATTCATTACCAAATGGCTGAACAATTTCATTATGTTTTTACTTATTGGACATATGCACTTTTATGGAGAACTTTCTATAAATTAAAATGTACTTTCAAGTTCTAATACCTGTTTATATCTATCTTGTATACTCCAACCAAATAGCAAGCTATGTGATTTAAAATTAGGTAATAACACAAATAAGACCTCTTGGCATCTTTTTAATTGGCTGATTTAATATGGGATTAATGACAGTTCCTAATCAGTTGTTTGAATGTATGACCTTAGTACACTTTTGTCTAGAGTGGGTGTCATCCTCCAAATCTTCCACAGAAAGAGCTGCTTTGAAGTGATATCACATATAATCCTATTAGGGGAAGGGGTCCTTTGGAGCCTAAACTTTGGACTTAAAACAATTGCAGTAGAAGTGTTTTATTTTTATTTTTGGTTTTAGTTCCCATTGGGGTAGAGAAGGAATTAAGGAGAAGCTCTTTAATTACTCTCTCATCTCTGAGAGAAATAAAACTAGTTAGCAGAGTCACTGCTGTCAGATTGTTAGTGTGAATCCATGGTGTCTTTGTGATGATATGGTGTTAAAGTCTTAACTGTGTGGCTACTCAGCCCGCTCTGTTTAGCTATAAGAAATCAGCACTGGGCAGGTATGTGGTGTACCTACCTTCAATTTGTTTTATGTTTTGTTTTGGGTTTTATTTTTTGATATATCTTTTCACAGGGCAAGAAATATGAAAGCCTCCTCACTTAGCAGCTGAGATTTATTACTAGCATTCGTGACTGAACAACCCATTAGTTTTCTGACAGTATAGAAAAAGTTCTCTTAACACAGAAAATGGGCTGTGATTGGAAGTGGGAAGTTCAGCAAGTGACAATAATCTTTGAGAGAGGTTGATAACAGAAGGTGCTATCTGCCTGTCCTTCTGATGGTTAGCAACATCACTTGCCTTCTATTTATTTGTGTCACAGCATGGTATTGCTTGTGACACTAGATTTTCTCTGTCATTGACCGTTGTTTCCAGCTGGAAGAAGGATGCATTAAAGCAAGTAGAGCTGTTTCTAAGAAGTATGTATCTTTCAACAAACATTAAGATGTATCTAGAAGAAGGGCAGCTAATTCCATATCTGACTTCTGTTGACTTTCTCATTTTTTACCCAATTCCAGTGTACCAAGGGCACTCAATAGGTTCTCAAGAAGAATCTGGAAGATGATTAATAGTCAGACCTCTCCTCCTACTGTCGGTCACCTGCAACTCTGCTGTCACATCTGTTATTCTTCTGCTAGCTAAGAAGGATAACCAAAATCAGCACTGCTTACAGCAAGTTGTTTTTTGGTTTTTTGTGTTTTTTTCTTATAATTATTCTACTCAGCATGGAACTTATTTTCCCTGATTGTTTCAAGATAAGGTACTGTTTGTGTTATTTACTATCCAGAATGACTTCCATTTATTTTATTCAATTCCTTCCAATGTAGTACTGTGTCCAGGCCTGGAGCTCCCAGCGCAGGAGTCACAGAATCATGGAATTGTTCAGGTTGGAAAAGACCTTAAAGATTATTGAGTTGAACCACGACCTAACCAAACTACCCTGACTCTTAACAACCTTCCACTAAATCATGTCCCTGAGCACTGCATCTGGATTCTCACTGTAAGCACCTTTCAGATACTAGAAGAGAACAATAAGGTCTCCCCTCAGCCTCCTTTTCCCCAGACTAAACAGCCCCAGTTCCTTCACTCTCTCCTCTCAGGGCATATTTTCCAAGCCCTTCACATGCCTTGTTGCCCTTCTTTGGACCTTCTCCAGCACCTCGGTGTCCTTTCTGTACTGAAGTACCCAAAACTGAACACAGTACTCAAGGTGAGGCCTCGTCAGTGTCGAGTACAGGGGCAGGATGACTTCTGTAGTCCTGCTCAAAGGAAGAATGTGAAGTTCTTGGAGTAGGTCCAGAAGATGGCCACTAAAATGATCAGAGGTCTGGAGCACCTCTCCTGTGAAGAAAGGTTGAGGGAGCTGGGCTTGTTTAGCTTGGAGAAGAGAGGGACCCGGGGAGACCTCATAGTGGCCTTCCAATACTTGAAGGAAGTGTAGAAGCAGGAGGGGGAACTGCTGTTTACAAGGGTAAAAGATAGTGATAGGACAAGTGAAAGTGGTTTTAAACTGAGACAGGATAGGCTTAGGTTGGATATTAGGAGGAATTTTTTCACTCAGAGCATGGTGACGCACTGGAACAGGTTGCCCAAGGAGGCTGTGGATGCCCCATCCTTGGAGGCATTCAAGGCCAGGCTGGATGTGGCTCTGGGCAGCCTCGTCTGGTGGTTGGCAACTCTGCCCATAACAGGGGGGTTCTGTTGATGATCATTGTGGTTCTTTTCTACCCACACCATTCTATCTATTATTCTGTTGCGTATTTCATACATCTTCCCCATTTCCAGGTTCTGACTGTGGAGATCCAAAGGTTAAGATTTTAAGGCAGGGCAAATGAGATACATGATGTTATTTACTCAGAAGTGATATTTTCTAGACAGCTCCACCCAGCCACGCTCACTTTCATTCATACTCATTTTCACATTCATACGCTCACATTTGATTTTTGAAAAGTGTATTAAATGTCTGTATTGATAAGCCCTAACCATAACTGCTACTTTTCCTAGTGTTTTAGAAAAAAAAGTAGTATTTTTATTCCTATATTTTCTTAGTTCTGTGTTTGAATTAATTTTAGAATTATGTCAGCAAATTATTTAGCATCTTTTTGTTATGATATATTAATGTGACTATATTTTAACCAGTGGACGATACAAATTATGCTCTCAGGTTTCATTGTAAGAGAGTAGAGTTTAACCATAGCATCATAGAGTCATTTGAGTTGGAAGGGACCTTTAAAGGCCATCTGGCCCAATTCCCCTGCAGTGAACAAGGACACTTACAGCTCCATCACATGCTCAAAGCCCAATCCAGCCTGAGTTTGAATGTCTCCAGAGGTGGGGAATCCAGCATATTCCTGGGCAAAAAAAAAGAAAGAAGAACACCTCTCTTAGACCATGAAATTGAGGACAGAAATAAGGGGATAAAAGGGGTCAAAGAGAAGGTTTGTATACAGGTTTAAATATGTTCATATTCCAAACTCATGTCAAAATAGAAAGCACACCAACAGTTTACAGTATCGTTGCAAAAGGGAGTTGATCATCCCCACCTGAGCTTTTTTCAGCTTTCTGGACAGAAACAGAGGGGCTAGCACTTTTTAGGAATTGAGAACATTCAGTGCAAGCAGTAAGTGCTTCTGAGGAGACTGAAAGGAGCATTTGCAAGAAAATGAGTCATAAATAAAGGGCATTTTGTGATGCTCAAAAATCATAGGAGATTCACAGGGAAAAGCCATGTCAAAGGCCTGAAGACAAAACGACTTGATTAATGATGGGGCGTCTAGCTGAAATAGAAAAAGAAATTGTAATAAAAAAAAAATATAAATCTCACGACTTTTAGCAAAAGCCTTAGCAGCTTTGATTTATAAATAAATCAAAATGCAATCTCTCTATATAAGTCCAAATTTCAAATGTGGACCCTTAAGTAATACATGTATTAATCTAGAACAAAATATGTAAATGTGAAAATATTATCTCCAAACCTCAATGTCATACATTCACTGGACATTGTACAGGGCTGTCTGTGTTGCTTGAGCTTATGCAATGTGTAGGTCACAGTGTACCCTATCCTGTTATTTCCCTGTATTCCATTACAGGTTCTAACTAGCATAGGGATTATGTGTTAGATTATGTGCCCCAGTGGCGCAAGTGGTAGAAGTTCTGCTCTGCTACACAGGAGGCTCGAATTCCGGGGGGTTGGACTCGATGATCTCTAAGGTCCCTTCCAACCCACACGAGACTATGATACTATGATGATGATATTATGGTGCTGTATGCATCCATGCTAGTACTGTATCTATCTAGTTGGTACTGCTCATGTGTCAAAATAATTCACATTGCCAAAACATGAGTGATTTATTGGCTTTTTAAGTTACCATTACAAGGAGGATACACTGGGAAACTTGCAATAAGCTGTGTTTGAGTGCTCACAGTAGCACCCGGATCAATTTACCTTGAATTCATTAATACTTTGTTGTATTCAGTATTTAGGATGACTAAACTATGAATTAAATCTCCTTCATGCCAAGTTTTTATTGGAAACCTTTCAGTGATACTTGGAATAACTGATTAAATGTACACTAGCATTGCAGTGAATTTCCCTTAGTAGGAAAGTTTATTACTCCACCTGTAATTTAAATATTGATATTTCATGAATTCTAGCACTTATATTTTTTTCCACATTTTGTCTGTGCAACTGAAGATGCCTGTTGTTGTAATTCTGTTCTTGACATAGGTACTTAGATATAAGTTCATCCAACAACTTCTCAAACTTTCTGACTTTTCTTACCATTTAGTAGATGGAAGTAATACCTGTAAACATGTGTTTTTTTGTCTTCAGTTGAATGAAAAGGTCATGTCACATCAATGCTTTTGTGTCCTTTTCTGGGATTTTCTGTTGTTTTGAGTAAGGAAATGCAGGTTTTGCCATTTTGGCAAACTGTTGTTACTGTGTTTCCCCACATACAATCCAAGTCTTTGATGGCCTGTGGTACTTTAAAATATGTTTCTGTGAAAATAAATTTTCAGGTAACTAGGAGAGACAGATGAACCATGCTTTTGTTTCCCTGAGGATAGTTGTTGTTTGGACAACTGTGCGTCTTTTACTGGAAGTTCTTTTCTATAGAAGCATAAGAGGAAAATGTTAACAGAAATTGATGTTGCAATACTGTTGCTGAAACTCAAGTAGATATAGGACTAGGTATTTTTTAAGAGTTCAGTTATCATTACTACTACTTATTAACAATCCATGCATTATAAATAGGAAAATCCAACACTGCAGATAGATATGACTCTAGTAAACTATTGTTCATTATCTTCCCAGATTAAAACTTGAGCTTAGTGAGAACATATCTGATGTACTTCATTAGGGAAATACTACACTCATTCAGAAATTATCTAGATGTTGCTGAGTATAATGCTGTGATCTGAATAACAAGGTTTCTCAGCATTTGAAATGTTTTTTACAAATTAATTTGAAGATAGATTTCTGTACAAAATAAACCACAGACCTTACTTTACTGTTAGAATAACAATAGTGTGGATTCACTTCAGTAGAAAATTGAGTTCCCTTCCAAGCCCAGCCATTCTATGATTGCAAAGAGGAGTGACTTCATGGCATATCATGAAAAGTGTTTGGTCTTGATGGTTTATTTTGAAGTTCAGAGAATCAAATGTTAACTGTTAAGTGGATTTTCTTCAAAGCTCCAGAAGGTTTTTCCTGTGGCCCTAGAGAAAGCGTAAGGAACATCAGCTTGAAGACAATATCTTGAGAAACTTGTCAGTAGCTGAGGAGTTTAGAGTGGAAGTGTCATCTCCACAGTAAGTTTATTGTCAGAGTAGTTGAGTTATAAAACTCCAGTTAAAAATGTATTTGGGTGATACTGAAGTGGCTTCAAGACTTCAGAAGTTCAAGAGAAGGGTTTCTGCAAGTCTTAATCTCCTTACAATGCCTTATGTTTGAAGGCACATGATAGAGAAGGGAGCTAAAGTCAAGATTTATGCTTATACTTCTTGTAGTCAAAAGATTTGTAAGACAAAGGCCCTGCTTCTAAAAGGTAAGTGATTTACAGGGTAGTGATATCACCTGAATATTTTTGTCATTATAGCTAGGTGAGAAAGTTAAGTCACTGCTTTATAACAGAACCTTTTATCACAGGCAGATAGTTGAATTGGTATTTTTTGCATAACACTGAAAGTGTTAGGTGTCTCTTCAAAGCCTGTTATTCTGCATTCGTACCCTTTGAATTATCAATTAAATGTTTTGGTTTTTTTTTTTCCTCTTGTAATCAAAATAAGAAAAATACAATTCTTACCCATTGATATACAGAATGTATAGCAGATCAGCTGTTACCATTCTGAGACATAACATGTACTGTTTAAAGGGATTTGTAAATTTTACCATGCTGAAGGAAACCGTTAAGAGCCCATGTAAGATCATAAGCAGGCATTTGTTATGTTATTGTAAAATCCTGTTAATATGTTTTTTTTTGGAAAAAAGAAACAAAAAAAAAAACTATTGACAGTGTCAGAAGAAAGGTGAAGGTACTCAGCACCATATATTAAGAAGAGAGTAAGTAAATGAACATATGGAAGTTTATTTTATAGATGTGGGGAAAATGCAGAAGAAGCAGTGACTATACCTCATTTGATGTGGAGTATAACTTCCTCAGTATGATAATTACTCCTATGGGAGTGCCAGCATAACTGACTAGCGTTAATGAAAAAAGGAAAAGAGCTGAGGCTTTGTGTTATCCCTGTCAGACAGTATCAAAGGACATCCCTTTCACAAAGGAATGTTTGGTAATTTTGTTAGCATGTGTTATAAAAAACTGAAGTGCATACCAGAAATTTTGGCAGTAGCTGCTACTGACTGCCATACTTATAACAGTCAACATCTTGTCATACACAGACTGTGGAGCTGGGGGAGCAAAACCCCTCCCACTTTAAGAAAGGAGTCAGTTTGGGACTGCTTCATGGGACTGAATGTGTACAAATCTATGGGGCCAAAAGACATGCATCCTCAAGTCTTGAAGGAACTGGCTGATGTGGTTGCCAAGACGTTCTCTGTCATATCTGAAAAGTCATGGCTGTCAAGTGACATCCATGGTAAGTTGGAAAGAGGGAAATATCACTCCCAATTTCAAGAGATAAAGAAATTCTCCTGGAAGACATTTTAAGGCACATGCAAGGAGGTGATATGCGAGAGTAAGCACAGCTTCACCAAGAGCAGATTATGTTTCACCAATCAGTTGTCTTTCTGTGATGAAGTGGAATGGAAAGGCAACTGATATTGTGTGTCTGGACTTCTGCAAGGCCTTTAAAATGGTCCCACACCACAGCCTTATCTTTAAATTGGAGATTTATGGATTTGAAGGATGGGCTGTTTATGGATAAAGAATCGACTGAATGTTCACAGCCAGGGGATTGTGATCAGTAGACTTTTTACACAGTGTCCTACAGATAGGACAAAGGGGAACAGTTTGCCCAGAGAAGTTGTGGATACCCATCCATAGAGACATTCAAGGACAGCTTGGATGGGCCTCTGGTCAATGTAAGCTGGTGGGTGGCTGTAACAATATGATCTTTGAGGTCCCTTCCAACTCAACCCATTCTATGATTTTAACTACTCACACTTCTCTTGGCATTCTCTTGGTATAGGAACTAATCACTGTATCACCTTTATATATACTGTATGTGAAACACTGTAGGAGAAGTAGGAAGCTTTAATATTTCACTTCATTAGTCTAATTAAGGAAAATCAAAGGGTGATCAAATTCCATATGTCTGGATTCACACCTATATCATAAAATCTTAGAATATCTCAGTATTACTGTAATCCTTGTTCATTTCATTGGATAATAATAAGTCTAAATAGCATGAATATAGATCACTGGCAAACTTATACAAAAGGCTCTACATAAACATGAAATATTAATCTTACTAATTTGTGACAAGTCATTTTTAAAATCTCTAATATATAAAAGCACTACAGATATAAATCATTCATTTCATTTGATTTTTTCTTGAGTCAGGCTTTTTATTTACTGTCTGTTCATCCAGTCTTTCAAATGTTCTCTAATATTCTAGAACTCATTATTTTCACCCCAAGTAAAAATCTCTTATTTTTTTTCCTCTACTCCATCCCTTTTTGATTAGAGAGCAAGTTCAGAGTCACACCATATATTTTCTTTGTGAAAGTCTTCGATACCAGCTTTTCCATCTGAAAAGATGTGCAGAGAATGAGATGGCAAAAAGCCAGAAAACAGTAGGAGCTCTGGAGTGCAATGTGCAAGTACAGTTTTAACTTAGTTTTTCTGCAGAACCTCTGTTATTTTTCATCCATGTCATGGCCAACAATCATCTTTTACTGTGTTCTTATTCTTCATTCATATTTTTAATAAAACTCATCAATTTCTGTTGAGAAACTTCATCACTTTCTCCATTTTTGAATTTACTTATTTGCACATGAAATAGATGTCAGTTAAGTTATTCAGTTTTGGTGGCAATTACTAGAATCATCCATCATTTTCTTTCATTAATGTCAAAAGGCAAAAATATTTCTAATATTATTGTTAACATCCCACTCTTTGTCTTTACCTGCCACTTCAGCAGTACATAGATTTTGTCTACTAGAGAAGTAGTTTCCCACATCTTCAAACTTTTCTTCCTTTTCATTTTATGATAATATTTAATATTAAAAAAAAAAAAGAAAGAAAAAAATGTTTGGCATTTTGAAAGCCATAAGGCAGCATATAAAAGCAGATGCCTAGGATAAGATGAGAAGACTTTCTTCATCTTCACAGGATCTGTGACAGCTTCCATCAAACAGGTTTCAATCTATGGCTTCCACCTTGACTGAACTCACTAGAAATACAGCAGCTCAGATTACATAAGGATTTGGGTTATACTTCTTGCCTCAAACACCTTTGAGTTGTACATGTACCCAAAGTCTGTCTTTCTAGAAATTTTGAGGGTTTTTTGTTGAATTCACTGGGAAAACTTTTGAAATGTAATTGTTATCATCATATTCACTTTGCAGTTAATAACCTAGAAGGCAAAGTGATTTGCCCATAGGATAGACCTGTGACAGATTTTAAAAAGTCCAATCATTTTGATTCTTTTCAGCAGTTCATCATTGAGGCGTTCACGCTCCTTGTTCTAGTTTCTAGATTTAAACCATACTATCTCTTTGATTTTGGTTGACTTGTTATTTACATATCACTTAAAATAGTAAACTAGATAGAAGTGAGCAAGAATCTTCAACCGTTTAGAAGCCATTAAATACAGCCTACGTTTTGTTATATATAAGACAGTAAAAGTAAATATAGTAAATTTCCAGGATTAATTTTGTATAGCTAGGAATTAATAATATACAATATGAGACTCATTGACTCTCACTGTGACCTTAGACTTGTCAGTTATCCTTTTAGATGGCTACTGTCTACACCCTCTCTGTCTCTTACTGACAAAACAAGGATTGTTTTTGCAATCCCAAATTAGGGGCTTTTAGCTAAAATAGAGGGGATGCTTCCTGCTGAAGAAACCTTACTCATGCAACTCTATAGGGAGCCTGCCCTGTTAAGATGCCCTTTTGATGCTATAGATGCCCTTTTGGCAGCTAATGTTATGTGCAGTGGTCCTAAATTCCTAATATGTGCAGTAAAAGTTTTCTCTTGTAGAGATTGTTTTTGTTTTTCTAATGTTGTCTTCCATTTCTTACTGTGAGGGCATTATATTCTTGTAATTACCTTCTTATTAAACCCAAAATGCTTCAATTTCATCAGATTCTTTCCATGCTTTGTCACCTTAATATGAAGTCTCTTTGAAAGTGAGAAAATCAAAGATTCATGTCCATAAACATTGTTTCCCACCTCATACAGGCTGAATATATGTTTCTCTAATATTTTCCCCTAAGCAGAAACAAAAGAGTGATCTGTTGCCACTGCCTGTGGTCAGTTGAATCTCAACCTGTTTGACTGAGCTCTCTGAGATTATTTTAGTCCACGCTGTCTGGTCAAAGATGTTCCTGTTTTCATCTTTGATGCATTGGAAACTATCTTGGCATGTGATTTTAACACGACAGATGGGACACGGTGCAACTTGGCTGACCTCTACTTTAAGCATTTAAATAGCTAAAATGATTATATTACCATAAAATAAACTTCCAGGAACTTACTCTGTAGAACAAGCTGAATACCTAATAAGTGCCAGTTGCAACCCTGTAATTGCAGTAGATGCAGAGTTCAGTTTTCACAGTGGTTTCATGAGAATGAAAGAAAGTTCCGCTGACTTTAATGAGAACTATAGGGATAAAATACTTAGAAAACATACTTATCTGACTAAGAAAAGAAAACCAAAGCAACACTGGTGGTAACAGGCTCTAAACCGAAAATCAAAGAAGAGCATCTGAAACTGTTTTCACCCTAATAAGAATTTTGTTCAACATCTTCATCAACGACCTTGATGAGGGGATAGTGACCACGCTCAGCAAATTTGCTGATGGCACGAAGTTGGGAGGATTGGCTGATTAATTTACTAAATCTAACTACTCAAATATTCTGTAAAGTAGCTTCTCATTTCAAGTTGATTTCTAATCTGCAAATTCCAGAGACTTTCAAACTCTCTTTTGGAAAGGGATTCTTGCTTCCCAGTACCTATTTTGAATTCAGTGCAAGAATTTAATGTACATAATGATCATAAATCTTCTTAATTTCATTTTGAAATTACTGGAATACAATGAAATACAATAAATGTCAAGAACCTCCCTTGTACTCATCTCAAATATATTTGTAACACATTGTTGTAGCTTCCTCTGGTGTCCTATTTCGCCATCCTGCCTAGGAACTCTATATTTGGTGTAGTTCCCAGTGCTCTTTTTCTAAGTTATATTCTAAGCTATGTTTTGCAAGTATTTTTTTTCCAACAACTGAATTTATTCTCTTAAATTATCACTATTGACTTCTCTTCAACCTTTTCAATATCAGCTTTGATCTCTTGGGTGCTTTATCTCTGATCTGTTTTGTTTGGCCTTTAAAATTGATAGTGCAAGTATGATGCTTATTACAGATGATCATCTGTGTATGTTACTTGCCAGAACCATTATAATTCCTTATGACTTATCAGGCAATATAATTTCTCTCTCTGCTTAATCTTTTCTCTGCTTTGTCTGATGAACACTGAGATAATCTGTGATCCTTTCAGAGATACTCCAAGAGCTAGTCCAAGCCTTTTTTGTCCTAATAAATGTATCTATATTTCTAAATAAAGGAAGATCAGAGAACAAATGTAAGAACTGGTATTATTTAGCAGTTTTCTCTTAATTAAGATTATTGGCATATGTATATATATTTTTTTATATCTTTTTTTCTTAAGAAAACCTTCTTAAAGCAACCATTTGCATCCCTTTTTACACAAGGTACATTTTATGAAAAGAAAGAAGTGTGGATAGAAAGAATATATAGACCTAAAGGGACAGGAAGACAATGTTCAGTCATCTGTAGAAATGTGCTCTGTGCCCAGAGAATCTAGTGAAGGTATTCTTCTTCAAAATAAAGCCTTCTTCCTAGAATATTACTTGTTGATGTCTAGACAGACAGAATGATGTGGGAAGCAACAAGTGGAAATTAATCTGGTTGTTTTTTGTTTGTTTTTCTTTTTTCATTTTAACGTCCTTTTTTTGGTTATGCAGTTTCAACTGCTTTACAGTGCACTTGTGTATTATGTTGTGTCAATAACCTGAAGTATCTCAGGAATACATAAAATGTCTGTGAAGCGCAAATTCTCAGGTAACTGATGATAATTGATAACATGAGTATGTGACTGTATAAGACTGGAAAGAAAATGGTAGAATACTGCGGGAAAATATGAGTTGTATGAAAAATCAGTAGAAACTTTCAGTGAAAATGACTCTCAGTTCAGATGTAAGGTGGCTCATTAAATTGTGTTGGAGGCATCAGCCCCCAATATAAACCCAAAGAGAATAGCCCTGACAGTAGTGGGTAAGGCTTGTAGGTGGCAGATAAATGTGGCTAGTTTGTTGCATAGTAACATGCAAAGCCTTTCTTTTGGAATGAATCCTGTGCTGAATATGGTCTTCAGAGCCCTCCAAACAAATTAATGTATTGGGCATGAAATCCAGAAATGCATTTCTGTGTAGTTACACATTTGTTATTCTAGAATAGCCTAGAACTGGAGAGAAGCTCTGTAAAATTTCTCATTTCTCAGTAAGAAATGCTACTTTAGGTCAACATAGACTATTTGAGAATGTTTACTGAATTTGGCCAATAGAAAAGCCTTAGAAATTAATAGGGAAGGTTGGAAGGTTGCAGTGCTTCGCTTTAAAATTGCAGAGAGGGTAGAATATATAAGAGGATATAAAATATATTCAATGGTAACCTGAGGCAATGTCTGTGTGATTATTTTTCATTGCAGACAATAAATAGAAAAAAAATGTATTATTTAAACAGTTCTATTTTTGGCATGCATTTACTATACAGATAGTCTGTCTGGCACAGTTTTAAATTTTTACTTTCTTATTATGAAGGAGTTTACCTGAATCTGTCATATGTGTGTATAATAGAGCTCAGCTTTCACCTATGTATATAGTCTACTTAATAACAGTCTTCATGAAATATATGAGTATAAAATTAATGCATTAATAATATGTTAAATTGTGTAAGAATTCTTGCATATTTTAGAAGCTTATTCATGTTTCCTGCAATAGTGTTTAATATCTAGCATGGTGCCACTACTATTACTGAACTATTTTACTCAATCCCACTCATTTGGTTCAGTTAATATGCACTTCATTTCCTTCCTTAAGCTAAAATACAAAAGTGCTGGGTTTTTTTTTTTGGTTTTGTTTTGTTTTGGTAAACAGTCTATGTACTCATTATAACAACCACAATTCTTGTTTGGCGAGAGAAATAACTGTTAGCTGTGATTGTGGTGATAAATGTTCATTATTAAAAAAAGTAAAATTTTTCTTCACAATATTTAACATTTATTTTAAGGGAGAAAAAACAACCCTATAACAAGAGGATGTAATCGTGGTTATTTCTTGCTTACTTGTTTTGATGTTTTTGTTTTTTTAAATTGCTCAGTAGCCACAGTTGGCCAGAAGCAAAAAAGCCATTAAAAGGAAACAAGGAAACACTTCTATCTCATTTCCTATCATAAAGTTTTTGCTTCTGAGTCAATACACTGTATGAGATACAAGTTCTATAACTTTAGTTAGGAAGGAAGTACTTCCTACTCTTCAAAAAGTATACTGAAGAAAGGGATTGTTTTGCCTTGAAATGTGCACTAATCTTATAATAATCAGAAAAATATATATATTAGTGTTTCTAAACTCCATAGCTATTTAATGTGGGTTCATACACTCTAGACATAAGATATGATGTGTCATTATTCTCTTTATTTCAACTCATAGTTTCTAACTCTTGAAGGAATATACTAATAAACAAGCAGTGGTATTTTTTCCCATTTCAAGTGTAAACAAATGGTTAGGATTGATTTTTTCCAAAACTAGAATTTTTTTCTGATGTTTAACTGCTTCATTCTTCATCTGAAAAAAAGGATGACTTTTTATTTGAAACCCTATTTGAAAGAGGTTCTGAATTACATTGACTGCATTTGGTTTCAGATTGAAACCCTGCTTTTCACTACATGTAGTGTAAGGCGTTAAACCTACATGCTGGGAAGGTGACAAGTGTAAGTGTTTTGTAGCCAGTTGGTTTGAGCATTGTGTACAATAGTTAAAGGTGTGGGCTTGAGCACCTTGAAGCAAAGAATCTAAATAGCCCTTGATGTCTTAACAAGTTGTTGTGTTTTCTTCCCTATGTATTTTAAAGTCAAGGATACTCTATTACTGTTGGAGAAACAGAATGAAAATGGGAGAGGTCATTTGCAGGAAGTTTTTGCCTTTGTTCATTCACCTGTGTTATGAAAGCAGAACCTCCCTGAGATTTTCTGAAGTTGTTTTATTACCAATTTACCTGATCTTGAAGCTGGTTTTCATTGCTGTAATGCTGAATGAAAACCCAAAATATTGCTTTGGTAAAGAAAGCAAAGGTGGCCTAGCTGAAATCTGAGAATTTAAGATGGATTTTCTAGAATTTGTGAAATAAATGAATAAAGCTACATAAAAATAAATACATTTTTCTGGTACACAAGCACTAAATCAGCTAAGTTTTCAAATTTTTAATATTTTTGACAGAACTTGAGCTCTCTCTGCACCTCTCAATAGAAATCAGCTACCATGACATGTTGAACTGATTTGGAAAAAATAACAATTTAAATAAATAAATAAATAAGAAAATAAAGATAATTATTGTCTCTGGTTAATTTTGTCGGTACTTTATTTTCTCATGGACAAAAGATAAAAATCTCTTTAAAGCAAAGTTGAGACATCACTGATAAATTAAAATGATGTCCAAATACATTCCTGTTAATTGTACATCACCTACCTTTTACAGTGGACTTAAAGTTTTAGCTTATTGTAGAAAAGAATTTGTTGCTTGATAGCAGCAGCTGTGCTATAAGTGAATGTTAAGGAAGATGATTATCTTAGTTAATTTGAAAGTAGTCTATCTGCCAAGAACTTAACTAAGAAAATTTTAGTCCCTAAAATCTTCACAAATTGTTCACAATTTTGATAAAATAATTATTATATGGATTTGGTATAAATTCCTTTTTTAAAATTGACTTATCCATTACATAAAGTGTAAAAGATTATTTAAAGAATTTGTGTAGCTATTTCATAAATAAAGAGCATAAATTTCAGTTTGAATAAGTAAACACCAGGTAACTTATGAAAGACAGTCTCTCAGTGGTCTGCTTCAAGCTTGTGACTTCAGTATCCATTCTGTCTGCACCTGAGTTTAGGGAACATTTTGGGAATCTGCAATCTGAGATGCTCTTTTCAGGAAATTATGTTCATCACTCTGTGTGAGCTAATTGGATTGGTTTGGAGATTTGTTAGCTTTCACTTTCTTCAACTGATACTACTGTGGCAGGAATGAACTTCTGTTTGCTGGCTGACCAGGACATTCAAGGAACTGTAAGGACCTTGTGGAGTAATGGCAGAGAGCTATGAGTAAGGATTGTCAGTTTTTATCATTATACGGCCACTTTCTATATACTCAGGTGAATATATGGAGATCTGGTAATCACATTCTGCCATCTTTTGAAAAACAAATCCTGCTTCCTTTTCCTTTTCCTTTTCCTTTTCCTTTTCCTTTTCCTTTTCCTTTTCCTTTTCCTTTTCCTTTTCCTTTTCCTTTTCCTTTTCCTTTTCCTTTTCCTTTTCCTTTTCGCCTTTTCCTTCTCCTTCTCCTTCTCCTTCTCTTTTCCCTTTTCCCTTTTCCCTTTCCCCCTTCCCCCTTCCCCTTTCCCTTCCCCTTCCCCTTCCCCTTCCCCTTTCCCTTTTCCCTTCCCCTTTTCCCTTCCACTTTTCCCCTTCCCCTTCCCCTTCCCCTTTTCCCTTCCCCTTTTCCCTTCCGCTTTTCCCCTTCCCCTTTTCCCTTCCCCTTTTCCCTTCCCCTTTTCCCTTCCCCTTTTCCCTTCCCCTTTTCCCTTCCCCTTTTCCCTTCCGCTTTTCCCTTTTCCCTTTCCCCCTCCCCTTCCCCTTCCCCTTTTCCCTTCCCCTTTTCCCTTCCCCTTTTCCCTTCCCCTTTTCCCTTCCCCTTTTCCCTTCCCCTTTTCCCTTCCCCTTTTCCTTTCCCCTTTTCCCTTCCCCTTTTCCCTTCCCCTTTTCCCTTCCCCTTTTCCCTTCCCCTTTTCCCTTCCCTTTCCTTCCTCTCTTCCCTTCCTCTCTTCCCTTCCCTTCCCTTCCCTTCCCTTCCCTTCCCTTCCCTTCCCTTCCCTTCCCTTCCCTTCCCTTCCCTTCCCTTCCCTTCCCTTCCCTTCCCTTCCCTTCCCTTCCCTTCCCTTCCCTTCCCTTCCCTTCCCTTCCCTTCCCTTCCCTTCCCTTCCCTTCCCTTCCCTTCCCTTCCCTTCCCTTCCCTTCCCTTCCCTTCCCTTCCCTTTCTTTTTTAACAGAAAAGGGAAAGAGTACATCTATGTAGACCATTTTGGAATGGAATTATGAAGTTTATTTGTAAAGAGCAGCTAACTAAAGGCCAAGATGTGATTCTATAAATGCAAAAAGATTCTTCATTGCTTCATAATACTTTGAAATCTTACATAATATATTTCAAACTTGCATTGGCATGTTTGGGTATCTTTCCTTATTTGAATCATGTTTCTTTAGGAAAAAAGGATCATTTCAGAGCAATTGGCATTTGTCTGAAGGGCAGGCTTCTATTGCATTGCATAAATCCACAGTAATAACATGAATTCAGTCCAGTATGTCTAATTATACCAGCATAGAAGAATGCAGTATCTCCCCTATTTTATATTTAGGATTTTTCTAAAGTTTTATTCTTAGCTGGAGTGTTAGTTTGAATGTCAGTGTCAAATGTCAGCTGGGGTGTTAAATGTTAGTTTCTTGTTTGCACCTTTGTTCCTTTAGTCCATGTAGATTAAACTAGCATTCTTCAGCTTGTTGAAACAGTGTAGGTTATTTCCCTCCACCATAAATCATGTGAATTCAAGTAGAACATCATGACTTTTGACTTGACTGTGGTTTCTTTTACACCATTCTCTAGAAATGAGATCAAGTTATTCAAAGTTAATCACTTCTGTGCTTCCTTCTGAAAATGAATGCTTTCCAACACTGGGAATAGTGCAACACAAACATCACCTGTTCTACTCTAGTCTTATCTTCTATTTTAAAACAAACAAAGCTGATCTCAAGGACACCAGTGTTTTCTCAATGTAATCTCTGCTCAAATGTGCTTGATTAATATTCATTTACCTTCAGTTATATTATTTTTTCTTCTAAGAAAAAACAAGTTAGGAATTTTGACTGATAAATGATTTCAAAAACATTTCCTTTTCTTTTCTTCTTCTTTTTTTTTTTTTTTTTCCTTTTATTTTTCTGAATCAAAAAAATTTTACATGGTTGTGTAAGAGTATTTGCTTGTCTGTGTACATATTTGTATGATGCTATATATTTCTCCTTTGAACCAAACAGGTAAATAAGCACTATAGCAACATACTTGTAACCTAATTTTAATGGCACTCTGTGTCACTACACAATTATCTGTGATTTTACTGTTTTGTTGTGTTTCTGAGGACTGCAACATAAAATCAGTATAACAGGTAGCAAGCAAGAGCTTGCAGCCTGTTGACTGCCATTCAGAGTAGTTTCTTTGAGTGGAACAGCCTAGGGTAGGTTATGTTCCCACTGACTCATAAATGCAATTGGTTTTCCTGTGTTTATGCAAATAAACACTTCACCATCCATTATATTCAGACTTTTGAGATCATTTCTCCTATCAGTCACCACTGATGTATATCAGAATTGATTCTACTGAAGGCAATGACTAAGTAGTCCTAAATATGTGGAAAAAATTGCTGCTTTGGTAGTTTTGATTTGATAGCAAGATGTATTTTTTGAATAACGAATAAAATTAATATTAAAAACTTCTAGCAATGTGAACCCAAGTTGCAGTATGTTGTGTTGCCGTTTGGGAATTGCTGTCTCTGGGACAAAACCCTGTTGTATGTTTGGTTCTCAGACACACTGTCAGAGCATTGTGCCGTTCCTTCCCTTGACCTTTTAACTGGCAGTAAGCTGTCATCATGGAAGTTGCCAAGGGGTTTAGAGAGCTAAAAAATATTGCCATGGGAAAAAAAAAAAAAAAAAAAAAGAAAAAAAAAAGAAAAAAAAAAAAAGAAAAGTAAGGATTTAAAAAAGAAAATGTTTTTTAAAAGCATCTTTTCCCCAATGGTGGAAAGAAATAAATATATGCATATAACAGCTGGAACAAAATATACTCTGGCTCTTTGGCTTCTTGTTATTCTGGCTTCATTCTGATGCAGTTTCTTCTGTTTAATATCAATTTATAAAACTGTGTTGCATGTTCACTGACCCCTGATAACTAAACAAATCCCAGTGTGCAGCTAGATGAATAAATCCTAGTTTAATATATGCTGATGATGGTTCAGTGAATTTATAATAAATTAACCATTAAAAAAAGCAGGTTGGAAGAAAAAGCAGTAGGAACAATTTGGGTTTGTGATAATGTATTCATTCCTAGTGGCAGTGTACTGTAGTCTGTATTTTTATATAGACTACAACATATTTTTCAGTCAACCAATACTGTGGTAGATTTTTTTTATTTTTATTTTTTCCAAAAGAAAGAAATAATATCATAATCAATTGCTATGATTAGAAAGTCCTATTTTGTTTACTTCTTTCCGTACTTGAACTCACACGAGGAAGACGCTATAATGGGAGGCCATTATGCAGAGGACTGAAAACCAAGCATCTTTTACTTGATAGACAATGTTGGTGGATTGACCATAGGATCAAGATAACACATGAGGACAAGCTTTTTCTCTCAGAGTGGTTAGGCACTGGAATGGCCTGCTTACTGAGGTGCTGGAGTTGCTATCCCTAACAGTGTTGAAGAGGCATCTGGATGAGGAGCTAAGAGATATGGTTTAGTAGCTTGTGGAAGCAATGGTGATGGGACAATGGTTGGACTAGATGATCTTGTAGGTCCTTTCCAACCTGATGATTCTATGACTCTATGATTCATTTCTACTTTGGTTTATCAAAGAATGTGTTCCATGAGTCAAAGCTGGTGCAAATCACTAGGGCTTTGAAGAAGTGGAATGAAGCTGCAGTATATCATCTGAGGATCTTCAGCTTTGTCTCGCTGGGCAAAATCAATTAACAGTTTGGCGGTTTTGGTTTAGTGTTGGTGAGTTTTTCTACCTTAGAATTGTAATTGACTGAAATGTCGAAAGTGATCTAAAGTTCTTTACTCTGCAAGTGCTTAAATGTTTTTAGAGCTATATTTGAACCTCCTCTGCCTCCTTCTTGCACATGCAAATTAAAGAGTATTTATATATAAATTCCTGACACGTTTTAATCAGTGTGAGGTTTCTGTTAAAATTTCTCATTGTTAGAACAAGGATTGGCTTTAAATTATGTAGAATTGTTGAGCTGACAGTGTTAAATTTTAAATAACATAAGTAGTGCTCAAAAAATAATATTTTCATTATTTGGGGTGTCTAAGACATTACAGACATATGAGACATCAATAGCAATGCATTAAGCAGATCAGAGAAACCAGTCTGTTGCCTCTTCTGAAGATAACTTATCAGAAAAATAAACATCCTTCAGTGATATATTCTAACATTTTCCTTTTGGTCTTCCAAGCTTGTGAAGGTAGTGCAAAAGCCTAGGTAATATGTCGAAATTTAATTTAGAAGATGAAAATGCTTAGGTATATGTCATTTTTCTTGATGCTGTTACTCAATCTCAACATCACAAAAGTGAGGGGGCCCTAGTTCTGCACATTGCAGTTGGTCTGGTGCATCTAACCTCACTACACGCAGTTGCAAGTTTTCCCCACTTGCTGGTTTCACGTAGAGAAGTAGAAATTCATACAGCTATCATCTACGTAGATTTGTGAGACTGGGTTTAGCAAACATCTTTCACGCATGGATTAGGTAGAGCTTATTCTGTCTTCAGATGGGCATTATCTTTCATGTTTGCTTTCATCTCTATTTTCCCCAGCTTCTAGTAATATTATGTTGTTATGCAGTAGAAAAGATGCTGTGGATAAAAGTAATCTGACTTCACCAGTATATCATCAAATCATAGTATCAGAGTCTCGTGCGGGTTGGAAGGGACCTTAGAGATCATCGAGTCCAACCCCCCGGGATTCGAGCCTCCCGTGTAGCAGAGCGGCACTTCTACCACTTGCGCCACAGGGGAGATTTGAACCCAGAGCCTCCGGTGTTGCAACGTGGCATTCCTACCACTTGCACCACCGGGGCACAGTATATCCCCAAAATTAAAAGAAGCTTCATTTGTCTATCCTAATGTAGGACATAGGGATGTCTTTCTCTATG
Organism: Coturnix japonica; assembly: GCF_054131305.1. Lineage (NCBI taxonomy): Eukaryota > Metazoa > Chordata > Aves > Galliformes > Phasianidae > Coturnix > Coturnix japonica. The sequence goes on along the minus strand of NC_140666.1, from coordinate 87,516,164 downwards.
CTCCACAGACAAGCCGTCCTGGGATTAAAGGAAAATATCTGGATGTAGTAATGGGTGAAATCATTGCTTCTTAAAACAGCATGTAATGGGCCTGTCAAGAGACTTACTAATGATCTGATTTATTAGATATGTGCCTGTATTTCCTGTATTATCTATTTATTTATTTATTTATTTCCTTTCTGAGAATATATGAGGAAACATTTCATTTAGAGGTGGATCTTGGAAAGCTGAATGATGACTTCTTATTTGACAAAGGATACCTTTCTGATCAGTATAGGGAAGAAATAGACCCTTCTAGTCCCATAATTCACTCATACGCCTGTGGCTGATTTTAAAGGTGATTTAGTGAAAAGGTCATGTAAAAGCCAAAAACCAAAGTACTAAAAGAACTCCTTGGCCTCACCTAATATTTCACACATCCAGAGTGGTATCAAAGGTGTTGTTTTCAACATGCCACTATAAAAGTTCCTATAAAAAGCATAATAAAACATCCTGTTACTACAAACCTGTCTTCTCATAACCACCAAATAACCCCACAGAAACAGCAAGTGTAATGTTTCCTAGTTGTGTGGGTTTTTTTTTTTCTTCAGATGTGCAGTTCTTGTTTTAGTTTGTAGGAAGAAATATCTTTTATTAGACAAGTAGCTCTGCGAACCCCAGATATTATGAATGTTGGTTACTTAGAGATTTGTATTTCTGGCCAAGTGTCAGATTCAGCTGAAGGGTTTTCCACAGAATTTATGGAGCCTCTCACCTATTCAGATTCCTCAGTGTGGGCTAGTACGTATACTCATTCCTCAGTGACACATTAAGGGGCTAATAAGGCGTGTGTCCTTAAAACAATCACCTATTTTCCTTTATTATTTAGGAATATTATTACCACAGAATCACAGAATTACCCGGGTTGGAAGGGACCTCAAGGATCATGTAGTTCCAACCCCCCTGCCTTCATCTGCTAATATGCATTAAATTAATCAAAAGCTTAAAAAAAAAAAAAATATTCAAGTGGACTGATGGAGAGACTCTGCACTTCTGTCATGGACCCATCTGCCTTTTGAACTAGCAGCTCATAAAGGAGCCTAAGACATTATTCATATTCTTATTAAGTCTAATAGCAGAGAGAATAGACTTATTATACTGGTCTCTGAACACCAAGATGAAAATAAATTGCAGTACAGTGAATTGAAGATTTGTCTGCAGTCCCGCCTAGAATTTTGATGTCATTTCTTACATAAATGTTTGTTCCCATTTAGTGGTTAATGCTAAAAGTTTTGCAAAGACCTTTTGATATCGAAACTCATTATTAAAAACTATTTGCGTGCGAGCTGCATTTATACGACAAGTGGCTTTTTTGGGGATAAGTCAAAGGAAAAGCCTGAAAAAGCCTAAAACAGCATTTTGTAGCACATAGGAAGTAATCTTGGTTTTGTTAAATGGTTTTGAGTACTAATGAGCTAATGATGATCCTCTGAAAAGGTAATCAGCTTTCATGCATAGAACTTCAAATGTGTGAAAAAAGGGATATAATGTAAGACCGAGTCAGAAATATTGTTTCTGTAACAGTTTTTATTCAAATCAACCATATGGTTGAGTTTACAAGTAACTAAGACAAGTATTTCCATGTTTATATCAGAGCAAAGTACAAATAAAATTATAAGAAAAAATGTAGTCTTAAATTAAGGGAAAATATAATTTGAATTCCAACACATGGAACAATTAACAGTACTTCTTTTATTAAAGAATTGTTAAAATGCCTCTAATTTTCATATACTGCTTTTTCATGAAGTGATCTGAATTTCTTAATATCACATGCTTGTATTTTAAGATCTAGGATCATGAATATGACTTTTTCAAGAAACAAGAAACTGTGCTTGAAGGAAAAAGTGCCACACAGGGTATAAATAATATAAATAACTAAATATTATTTTGGTCAATTATTAACTCTTTCCATGCCAAGGCATATTGATAGGGTAGGTAGAAGATGAGTCATCTAATACTGTCACTTGGTCAACACTCTCTTGCTTTGGGTCAATAATAACATGTTGCACTGATGTTGAATTATTTCTAAATGACTGCAAATGTCTTTTACAGAATCATTGCACAAAAATCATAGGCAAAATATATAATTTTACTGAGTGTGGCTTAGAAAGCCTTAAATACATTATTCTAAGCAAAAATATCTTTGTTCACCCCTATGGAGGCAATCATAATCTTTCACAGGCTTTTGTGTGTGAGTATGGAACTAATCAGTTGTGATTTCTTTAAACAATTTGCATTTCACACCTTCTCTACCATGATAATCTCTGATTTCTTTAACTACCTTTCTTCTAATGCAATACCACCAGCTTTTCCTCCAGTCCTTGTGGTGGTTACAGTTGCTGCTGTTGTATGGTTATACATACATAATATGAAGATGTCTCTACCAGTGCTATCAATCAGAAGAAGCTGTAATAGATTGTTACACAATTCTTTCTAAATATGCTCAACTTCAGCTCTAAAGTTGGTTCTGTCTAGCTCAAAAATTGCATTTCTTTAGGGTTCAGTAACTGTAATTGGTGATTATCCCCCGAGGTCTCTGACAGCACACTGTGTTAATATCTTCAAAGCTTCTGTTTCTATCTTGAGCTTTTTTTGTGTTCTTACTACAATCCCATTTTTTTTTTTACTTCCAACAGCATTCAAAATATAGCTCCCTGATAATGTAGCTAATGTTTAATTATCACAGCCTAGTCAGGCATGCATCCCTGTTCCAGGGTCACTGGATATTATGCCAAACTAGTGGACTGTTATTAGAAAGATGGATTACTTTGGTAACTACACACTATTAATATTTATTAATTATAGCAGTGCTAGTGGTATGTTGTCAAAACAGCTTTACAGGATCAAACTCATAAACACTGCAGTCTTTTAAATCTTGTTTCCATAGGACACCGATTGCTCCCTTGTCCCTTGGGTATTTCAGTATAGACTGTTCATAATTCATTGCATGTTTTAAAAACAGTGGCCTTCCTAACAACTGGACAGAAACGATTTATGCAAAAAAGCTGAATTTCTTCCTTTTTTTGTTGGAATGCAAACCAAGAAGTTATTTTGGCATTTTTGCATGCATTGGAGCATAAAAAATACTGTTGGGTAAGGCTTTTATTGTTTGGCATTACAGGAATGTTGCTGTCATGTTTTTTGTTTTTTTTTTTTCCTGTTCCTCTGTATTCCTTGTTTACTCTTTGGAGTTGTTTTTTAGTATGAATAGCAAAATGTGGAAGAATAGTTCTAAAAGCCTTTACCTAATGTCAAACAGAAAAGGAACCTGAACATGCTAACAAAGGTAATGGAATATCCATGTGGGTCATTGTCTCTGACCTCTATGAAAGGAACTCTTGTCACAGCTTTTACCTTCACTTTTTGTGAGAGGAAGAAAATATGTTTATCACTGCAATATAGAATGCATTTATGCCTCTAACTCAGAAAATCAGTAAATCACATTAATTCCACCTGTCCTATCAAAACTCAGCAACTGTGTTAGCTGTGTGGTTTAGAGCAGGATATCTGCTTCATGGCCGTCTAAATAGATAGACCATAAAGAACAGATTACTTACAGTTCCAACAGCTGCTTTCTTGTAGAAGAATGACTGCTTTTCATCAGTGCAGTGCTTTGTTTCTCAAGTAGACCAGTTAAAGCAGGAATCTGGTTTTGACAGCATTTTTATTAGGCTAACTCCTGCTCTTAGTTCCTCAAGGGTTGCCACAGTTGTTTGCTGGTTATAACTTTGTCAACAGATGCACAAAGACAGTGTAAGAATATGGAGCAAAAAAGAAAAAATCAGGAATGGCTCCAATCTGAGGAGTAAATCTTTGGAAAGAGAAATCTACATCCATCACCTGATGCTGAGATCCCACTGCACTTCCTACCCTTGAGGCAGGGAGCCCAGGAGATAAGCCCTTCTCTTCTACCTCTTTCCTTTGCCCACCCAGCCATGGGGTAGATGTGTAGGATCCCCATTATAACTGACTATTAATTAATTGTATTCCATCTGGATGACTTGGAAGCACACATTTGAGTACAAGAAAAAGGATCACGTGTAATTCCTAGGGAAGTTTGCCACCAAAGAAGATGCATTTCTATTCAACTTGGGGCAATAACATCTCCACCTGCTTTCCTAAATTCCTCAAATTCCGGTCTATTTTAAGAGATAGTTGGACACAGAACCCATACCAGATGTGTGCCTCGAGTTCTAACTGTGGGAATGTGTCTTCATGTAAAGTAAGTGGAAAAGCTATGAGCCTGTTCACTCCAGTTGAGGATGGGGCTTGATAGTTCTGGCAGTGCTCCAATCTAAGTGCTCAGCAGCATTGATTAAATAAATCAGTGATTCCAAAATCCTTTTTTTTTCTTTCATTTTTTTTCTTTTCAGTTTCAAATTGGGAAATTGCTCAGAAACAATCACCTGTGTTTCTATAACCAGTTTGCTTTCCCCTGTTTTCCATAGAGAAGCTTTGGGCTTACCCTGCTGAGAAATAGCCGTTGTCTGGAATATTAGTCTGAAAGTGCACATATACATTAGCGTCACCAACACATCTAGTGATTACCCCTCTTGTTTTAGGAGGCCTTTCAACCAATCAAGAGTGTTTATCACAGTTGGAGCTCATCAGTGCTATGTAGAAACTTAATCTGTTCTAGGAAGAAACAGTTGTGTGCTCAAATTCCATGTTAGGAAAAATAAAAATAAAAAAGAAAAGAAAAAGAAAGATCATCATGTCTAAAATCATTATTCTTGTGCTATTTTAAGATAAAGAGTCAGACATAATACAATATCCATTTCATGTATTATTTACTGTCAGTAATTGAACATGAACTTTATTATCTCTTAGCTATGAAAATAGTGAAGTAGAATCATTTTTCAATGTGCCTCATTTTTGATCTCACCTCCATTCCATCCTATAGACAATTATCATGGCATGTACCAGAACTGACTAGGAAAATGGAAGGGAAACAGATCACTTTAATAGTATGTCACAGAAATTATCTGAAGCTGGGAGATGTACGTTTTAAACTGACCTTCAATATGACTTAGGCATCTAATGCCTAATGTCTTATATTTCTTTAAAAAGTCTCTGTCCAAGACACACTGAATTTCTTGGAGTAAAAGGTAATTTGAGCTTTACCAAAAGCAGCAATCTCTTAAGGCTCTTTCTGTCAAATCTGATGTAGGAGTCTCACGAGAATTTGTGTATGTGGTAAAGCCTTATTGCTTTAATGTATACAAATGAATATACCTTTGACCATTTGAGAAGTGAAAGGAGTTTTTTTAGGTTCTATGGTCAGTTTAGGTAATATGAAATAAAATATTCAACTGCTATGCTGAAAATTACCTGTAGCTTTCCAACATCCTCCTGCTACCAACCTGCTCAGATATGAACAGAAAATTGTAAGTGTATGAGCAGTTTATTTTGTAAATGTTGAGGGTTTGATGTTAAAAAATAAATAAATAAATAAATAAATCAGATCAAACATCAAACTCAAATCATTTGTAATTTACAAAAGAAATTCCATTTTTAATACTTGGGAATTAATATCTTAAAATTACATCTCTTCTTAAGTAAGACTGTGTAGCTGAGGTTCCCAAGTGAAATAGGACCTGAGAAAGAGACCACGATACAGTATTTTTACTGCATTACAAATTGGCACTGAAGTCCATGAAGAGAAAGAAACTACACTGTGACTTTTGGCACATCTTTTTGTATATGCGAAAGCATACTGCCTATTGATTAAGTGGGTTTTGCTCGTAATATAATGCTCGAGTGAATACAGTCAACATAGTTTGAAGGTCTTGGATAACATAGCTCTAACTTCTTGTTTAGTAAATCTTAGTCGTGGCTCCACTTAGTATTGCTGGCTGTTTCCAGCAATATCACCAACATTAATATATGTCAAAACTTTGAAGGATTCAAATCTTAAAACAGAATCTGAATTAACTACTACATGGAGAGAATAAAACTAATAAAGATACTGTTGTTCAGCAAATCACCTCTCCTCAACTGAAACCTGGTAGCCCATTATTTACTTAACTTTATTCCACTGTGAATATGAAAATTTTGCTTTAACCACTTTATACTCAAGCTGAATAAGTCAGAAAATTTCAGTTTCTCAAATGACTGGAGTAGACAGATAAGTTTGCTTGTGTCTTGAACCTTATTTAAATTATTCTATTTCAAGGAAATATAGACAGACAAATCTTTGCCTTGGATTGTTAATTGGTTGAGGAAGCTGAAGAGAACTTTCATCCTGTTCTTTCTAAACAGTCCATGGTGTTAAAAAATAATAAAATAATAATTTAAAAAACCTATTTTTGTATATTAGCCACAGTAAAAATCTTTTAACTTATGATTGAAGTGAAAGACTTTATAAATTGATAGTCATAATTACCTATAATAACAGAACAAGCTCAAGTCAAAAATTGAAATAGGGTTGTTTAGAAACACAACTGATTTAGCTACACCAAATTCTCATTGGTGTGAAAATAGCACAAGTTGGTATAAAATTTCCTTGATTACTTTAATCATGTAGAGTGCTATGTTAATAGCAGTTTTCCTGTCCTGTAGTTCATGTGGCAAATCCAGCTGAAATGCATTAATCCAAATTTTGATGGAGTGCACGACGGTGTGAGAAGTAGCACTGTACACTGTTTATGCTTCCTTTCTTCACTGGTTATTACCCATAAAAGCTAGAAAAAGGTAGTGTAGACATTGCCCGCCCATGTTAAACTTTCAGCTGCCATGTTTCTCTGCTGTTTTAATAAATCCAGTCCTTGACGTATTCTCTCAACCACAGTAGTAAAAATTCACATTAGAAACTTCTTCCATCATACCTATATCTGCAGATAATGCAGGAGCTGCATTAGGCTGAAATACAATCAAGTACATGCAAATAATTTTTCTTGGGACTGATTCCACATATATTTTGAATTATTTTAACATGATTAAAGATACCTAACAAAATGCAGTGTTGTATCCTGGGCTATCAATACCAGTGACAGGGAAATAAATAGGAAGAAGCTGGTGTAAACTTTTCCACCTCCGCAGTTCTGGGATTGGTTCAGTGGCTTAGTTGATTTCTGAAAAATACAACATCACTGGAGCTGCAGGGTTTATTTTCTTGTTCATTACTTTTCAATACTCTTGAAGGAAAGGTTTAAGGTGTTTAGTAATTGTTTTGATGGTGTAAAAGTAGCTTAGCAGACCTGAAATTTGGGACAGTAGTGTTTTTCTACACAGTAATCTCACTGTTATTAAGTTCCCCCACACATTTAGAGGATGATTCATGGTTCATCGGTGCTGGTGTTTAAAACATGTTCATTCATTAACGTACTTTTCAGACAGTTCACAATAATCTAGTTACAAAGTTAAGTTTTCCTTAGGCAACAAACAAATTCCAGGAACATGGTAAACACTAATGAATAAGAAAAATAAATAACATTACCTGGTTACTTCCACAGCCTCTCATAAATTCTTTTCTTCAGTACTTCAGTATCAACAGAGTACTTGAAGCATAAAGGTAAAGGCTGTCAATTCAAAGTTTTGGCACATTGGCAGCTGTGATAATATACACCCTTCTTACTTTCCTTTCCAAGCTATCTACTCCATCCAGTGTTAGATCTTTGGAGTGGAAAATTACATGAAGTCCCAATCTAGGAATGTCTGAATACTTCACCGTGCATGTTATATTTAATATGTACGTGCGAAACTGCTGGTCAAACTGAGGGAGAAGGAAAAAAGTATAGATAGAGGTGGCTTGAGAAGAATACAGGGATGCAGTCTAGTCATGCATGGGTGGGATCCGGAAATCCAAGGCAGAGATGAAACTAAACATGGCTAACAGTGTAAAAAACCTAAGATTTGTATGGCTTCACAGATCCATTCTTGAATAATACTACTAAAATGTAAGCTTTAGAAAGTAGTGTCTATTTCTTGCTGCCTCAAAAATAAGTTTTGAGTAAAGTCATATTACTTCACATTTGCAGTGCTAAATTCAATTTTATCCAGGTTGCATCTACCTTTGTAGAATTTCCTTATCTCTATGCTTATTTGACATAATCAGATCTCCCCATGGTTCAGACCAGCATATTCCCAGCTGAAATGTAAAACTAATACTGCTTTCTGGCTGCTGATGATATGGGACTATTCTTAAACAAGACTTAAAATATACCACAGAAACTATTTAGATTAGAATTATACGTGATACATATCAATGTTTATTTCTTTAAGAAGATAACTAATGCTCTTTTGATGCATATGTAAGGTCACCTTAGGTTATATTTGCACCACTTCTGTACTAGTAGCAAGACCCAGAACACTCTTCAGAACTCTAAATTATTTTATAAAAATTAAAAAAAAAAAAGAAGAAAAAAAAAAGAGAAAAAAAAAAAAGGCCTTTTCTAATTATCTCTGTATCCCTCCCTGGAAAAGCAGAACACTTTACAATATCTAAATATTATCTCACTAGATCCTGCTGAAAGAATAATTAACAGAGACAGGGAAGAAATAAGCTTTGCTTTCAAAGACTTTGTTCTGCAAAGTCCTTTTCCAAGGAAACTCAAAAGATCTGCTTAATCGCTTGATTGCCATTTCATGACACCCAGGCTCTTTCAGTCTCATATCTCAGTTCTGTCTGAGAAGTAAGATGTACAGTGCATCTGGAGCCTTAGGACAGATTTTCATCATGATAATCACAAAATGAAAGGGCAATCTCAAAAGCACTTATTTTAAATACAGGAAGCTGGCTTTTGCTGAACCTAATACCATTTGGTGGTTTTTAAGGTCTGTAATTTCTACTTGTGTTACTTCATTCTAACTATTATCCTGCTTAGCTTTTGTTTCTCACAAAGATTAAAGTGATCTGTTTGATGTGTGCAAATAAGGGAGTGTAGAGAAATGGTAAATTAATTGGAAGCTGTCAGCTTCAGAGAACATTTTTGACATGAGCACTGTAAGGCAGTTAACAAACAGACTAACTCATTTGTCTCACCGTGAAATGAAAACAAAAATCACAACATTAGGATAAAATCTTGACTAGGAAATGCCTGTAAGACTTAGGAGCCTTAGGTTCTTTTCCTCCCTGAGCTTTGGCACTCTGATATATGCAAACCACGTTCTAAATAACTGTGAAGTGAAATAGGTTCTATGAAGAACAGATGGACCAGGGCTAATGTTGCAGAGTGCATTGGAGACGAGAATAGATTAATACCACAAGGGGAAGCTGGAGGAAAATTGGAAAGATGGGGGTATTTGAACTAATTCATGAATCATTTCCAACTGATAGTTATGCCTTCAGGCACAGTGAATAATATCAAGGAAGCATATTTAAAATTTTATAAGTTTATCTTAATGTGGATTAGAATTAAGAGCCATACTTTCAGATGATTAAAAGAAAAATCATGTATTCCCCTGCCCAGAATATACCTTTGTGATTTACATACTGCGGATGAGCACAATTATGTGCCCTGTGGCACGAACTGCTCTTTTGAAAACACATGGTAGCTTCATGGACTTGGCACACAGCTTTTGGGACTGGATTTTTTTTTTGCACAGAGCCCTGTAGGAGGCACGAGAACATGTTCTACAGCTTGTATCCAAACCACAGCAATGCAGCTCTGTGCTGCTCAAAGGCATGTGCTGATTGCTAGATCTCATTTGCGATTAACCTGAGAATTCAGGTAATTTTGACATGCTTAACATTATCAGGATAATTAAGATAACAAAAAAAAAAAAAAAAGTATTTTCCCAGTATCAGTGAAGGTGTCAAAATTTTGTTTCTGGGTGGCAAAGCATATAATGTTTTTAGACTCTTCATCTTTACAAAAACTCAATAGTGTATGGATGAGCCCAATTACTATTTTTCATAATGGACATGGTTAATAAAAGTTAAAAATAAATAAATAAATAATCTGTAAGGAAAAAAACAATACATAGATAATTGTTTGGATGTGTTTGGATGCTCTACATTCTCCATTTGACGTCTTGGAAGATAACTCTCATGCTGTAGAGGAGACTGCAAAATGAATGCACAATAAGTTTAGGGGAAATAAGTAATGAAGAAAATGGCTAGTTCTGTTTGTGCTTTGTTTGTAGTTAAGAAATAATCTCCATAAGTTTATCTTTATCAGCAAAGAAGATTCTGGATCGTGCCTCTTGTGTTGAGTTCTTTCATTCTAGACAAAGCTCGATAGGAGAAAAAGGCATGAAATTACTCACTTGCCTAAAACTTGATTCTGCTGTTTTCATTATAGGTTGCAAATCTGGCCTGTTCTATCTCAAATAATGAAGAAGGTGTGAAGCTAGTGCGTATGGCAGCAACACAGATTGATAGTCTGTGCCCACAGGTAAGCATTATTTGTGCTGGAAAATAACTGAGAACTCTTTCAGCATTAGGGAGCATCTGTCAAGAAAGACACCCTAGTTGAAGATTTTAGCCTCGCCTTTGTCATTAAACTGCCTCCTGTGTCTGTTGCACAAAATGAAAAATACATTCATATCTTGAGATTTGATTACTGAATGAGATGTAATGCCTTATTTTTAATAGTCTTTTATGAATTTGTTCCTTAGCTTGTGAAAATTATTGCCACTCCTAGTAAATACTACTTTTGAATAACAGGTAATAAATGCTGCGCTGACATTGGCTGCCAGACCTCAGAGCAAAGTGGCACAGGACAACATGGATGTCTTTAAGGATCAATGGGAGAAACAAGTGCGAGTTCTCACTGAAGCTGTTGATGACATCACTTCAGTGGATGATTTCCTCTCTGTTTCAGGTACTGGGATTACTGCTAATTCAAAGCAATGGGTGACAGCTGAAAACAGCTATAATTATTAAAGCATCGGTCTTATTGGAAACCTGCTCTCAGTGGGAGCATCCAAGCCATGCCAATTAATGCCTGGTAACAATGGTTGTTCTTTTGTGTTGCAGAAAATAGCATCCTATATGGGCTTCTATTTCTAAAGAGAAATTTTGTTTTAAGTCAGGTATATTCTGTGTATGAGTCTCATTTAGATGCACTGTTAGGACATGACCAGTATGTACATTTTCTGAGAGATGGAATGTACATCTGGGCCTCATTTATTGATGTGTCATGAGCAATGCATCGAAACAGAAGGAAGTAAAATAGCAGTAGAAATAGCATTTATTTTTCACCTCTAACCTCTCTAGAAAGGACTATAATACAAACCAAAACTGTACATAGAAAAGGAACTGACAAGGGAGGAACACTGAGTCATTGTCTTTTCTCCTCTCTCCTTGAAAAGTGCTGCAACTTGTAGCAACTTCGTTATGATATAGTCATATGCAATTTATACCATAATTGCAAGTGCTACCTAAATTGATTAATGGTGCAGAAAAATCATTTTTCTATTACAGTTAGAAAGAGGTGAATTTAGTTTTTGTGAATAAGGTTGTAGAGGCTGCCAAGGCTAGCTTGAAGGAAACTAACCTCACAGAATAGCCAAGCTTCAGAAGATAGATTAGCCTTGATTTTCTTTTCTTCTCTATACTTTCCTTGACGTTTCCTCAATTTCCTGGTAAAAGTTAAATATCTCTGGACCTTTATTCTCTTCTTCACTTTGCTCTTCAAATTTTTCTTGTTGTTGTATCCCACTATTATCAGTAGCAAAGAGGTGGTTTGGTGAACTGTAAGCATAATTACACTCCACTATTCAGCACCACTGCTAGAGTGTTTACTGTAAGCCATGACCAAAAATACAAGGACACTTCAGAATTGTGGGGGTTCATCAGAGGATGCAAACACTTTTTAGCAGAAATAGTTCTGCAAGGAGAGGGCAGAACGAGATGTCAAGTTCAGACCCAGCCCACAAGCTGAAGAGTTGGGAAACGTTCTAAATGGCCATTTTGTTATTTGTTTAGGGACTGTTGCTCACTCCAAACACTTGAATCCATAAAATCAGAGGATATTTAATCAGATGACATTTTTGTGGGTTTTTTTTTTACCCAAATCATATTTTATCATAACATAATATTCAGATAGCTTTGATGTGGAATAATTGGCTTTAGATCCAAACTTCTCAGGGCAACTGAAAAGTTAGCATAACTATTGTTTTCAGATTTCTTTTTAATACTGCTCACGGACATATCCATCATATAAAAATAAGTAAACATCTAATGCATCCAGAAAGCCTGTCACTACTATCTCTGAGCCTGGGAGCCTCGGATTACACAGAGCAGTTTCCTTTTCAGCTGTTAAACCAGTGAAGCATCAAAAATGGTTTGGTGTCTGATTAAACGTATCTCATAAAATGACACTTCCTCCTCTTCATATTGAGTGTCACAACTGATGGCATGTTTTATTAATACAGTGCCTACCAAAAGAAGGCACATCTTAATTTTAATCAGTTACTTTGTATTCCAAACACAGCATCTGCTACTGTTCAGGAAGAACTTCTTGTGGGGTAAAATTTGACCATGACAGAGTAAAGAAAATAGCAATGGTCATGAAGAAACACTGAAGAAATATTTTTGCAAGGCAGTGTTTTTAAAATATGGACATAGAGCTTCGACTTTCTGAGTGACAGCATAGGAAACTTAGTGTTTTCATTCTGCATTTAAAATTCAGCATCACATAAGCCATTTCATGAACTCTCAGCTGGTCCAACATTGAGTTTCTAACAGCGAAGCTTAGTGTGTCACTCTATTTTTGTGGCAAAGGAGAATTAACAAAAAGCAGCTGATGAACTGATTGGTTTAGTTTTACTTATTCTGAACAAACAGTATTTTATTTTGAGTTTACTTGTGGCTGTGGCAGAGAAGTAAATTGCTGTTTTGAGTTGATGAGTTTCTTAGAGCAAGTTAGCTCAAACAGGAAATTCCATAATGGTTTTATTACTGAAATGATTTTTATCTGTACTGGCTGGAGGGAAACAATGTCCAAGCTAGTCAAAGTCTGCTTCATCCTTTTACATTATCTGTATGTGAGGGTACCACATAAACTATGATGCTGCAATACGTGAGAGTGAATGGATCAATTCTGAGCCAAGAAAAATTAATGGAACTCCTGGGATTTCCATAAAGCTACTTGATATTTCATCATCTGAGCAGACTCACTGTAGTTGACTGTTACTTCAGAATATGCTGTCATATATGATTACACTGTGTGTCATGAAATATTCACATCTTAATACTTTGTGCAGATGGAATGGATGGAGCAAGGGAGATGAACTGCTCATGCACAGACTCCCTGCTATTAGCAAAGACCATTTGCTGTTATCTTTTCAAAATTGTTCATTTTCTTTTCTAACTTACTTAGGCGCAAATGAAATATACATATTAAACATTTCTAGAAATGGGTAAATTAATCTTCAGGAAATTGCCCGACTGTTTATTAGAGTATCTGCATAATATCTGTCCATGTTCTGTTTTGCAGTGATTTTTATTATGTTGTCATTATCATAGAATTTAATGTGACTGTTTTTCAAGCAATTGCAGACTGGCACTCTCAGCATAGGTGAGAGTGCCCACTACATTTTAAAGATAAATATTGCATAAGATAAATAACAATTTTTAATGTATTTATGTTTCTCTTTCATCAAAATCAGTAAGCTTTGCTATGATGGAGAGTAAAATGAAATGAACCTTATATCTGTGCATTTCTTCCTACTTTTCAGAAAATCATATTCTGGAAGATGTGAATAAATGTGTGATTGCTCTCCAAGAGGGAGATGTCGATACCCTGGATAGAACTGCTGGGGCCATCCGAGGCCGTGCAGCCAGAGTCATTCACATAATTAATGCAGAGATGGAAAACTATGAAACTGGAGTTTATACCGAGAAGGTACTGGAAGCAACCAAACTGCTCTCTGAAACAGGTAAGCTTGTGTGAAATATTGCTCAATATTAACTCATTTAAAATCTCCAGTTAGTTTTCCCAAGCCTGCAACTCAGAGGGGAATCAGTGAATGAATATGAAAGCTAAATAGACAAGTTAATTACAATATATGCCTTTTGGTTTTCTACTCAGTGATACTGCAAAAGTCACACTGATGAGAACTGTGCAAGTGAAGAGATTCAGTGATCCATCAAGGATTGTGTACCTCATCAGAGTTGTGGTGTATTTGAATAAATAACACACAGTTTGTTTTTCAAGATCTCAGGCTGTTGATTATGTGTTTTGTGTCCCTATCAAATGGCGGTGAGGCACTGGAACAGGTAGACCACTGATGTGGTGGATGCCCCATCCCTGGAGACTTTGAAGGTGAGGCTGGATAAGGCCCTGGGCAACCTGATCTAGCTATGATGTCCCTGATCATTGCAGGGTAGTTGGACTAGATGGCCCTCAAATACCCTTCCAACTCTTAGGATTCTATGATGAAATCTTTGCAGACATTACTCTGTTGTCTGTGCAGGTGAACATTGGTTCTAAGTGTTTCTAAACAAAACAAATTTTCATTAAAGATACATTTGAGCATCTGAAAGTATATTATCTGAAAAAATATGTGTCATCTGAGAGACTGTGAAGTATGCTAGACTGAATGGAAAAGAAAAAAAATGTGGATTGCTTTTGCCTTCATAGACAAAAAGCGGGATTCATCTGACTAACCATAGGCAATTATGTACACATGTCACTTTAGGCTCATTTTTGCTCAGTATTAGTTGTTATATGCACAGCTGAACTGTTCAGTCTGGGCAGTACTATCAAGCACTCTCATCTCAAAGCAAAGATCTGCATTTGCTCAGATGCATCATACTTTGAATGGTATTTGCTTTACAGACTAAATCTCCACTCAGAATACAACCAACCAGATATTATGTAGATGTACATATGGTAGATACCTGAAAATTATAGAATCACAGACTGGCTTGGTTTGGAAGGGACTTTAAAGCCCATCCAGTTCTAATCACACTGCTGTGGGCTGGTTTCCCCCCTCAGCTCAGGCTATCCAGGGCCCCATCCAACCCAGCCTTGAGCACCTCAAGGCACCCACAGCAACCTGGGTAGCAGTGCAGGGCCTCACCTCTGAGCAAAAATTTTCTTCCTAACATCTAATAATAATAAAAAAACAAACAAATAAGATAATAAGCTGCATCTTTTCAGATTTAATGAGATAATATCTATCATCTAATGTTATGTAAAACTTTTACTATTAATTTTTCAAAGGAGTACCTGTCAATTATAAAGCGCGATTAAATAAACAAGCAATAGGAACAGTGAATGCTTACATTCTGTACTTAATGTACTTTTTGATATAATTTGATTTATAACTAAGTGCTAGAAGCTCTGAACTAAGTGTCTCTTGACAACATCGATTTATTAATGCTGGACTCAGTGCTTAAAACTGACCCCCTGTTCCCCAAAGTCGAATGTACTTACTTATTTAGTACTTAATAAAATGTAAGAAAAAGTATGAGCATTAAACCAGGAAGAGAGAATAGTCACATTTTACTACATACTGCAACACAATTTCTGTCTACTAAAGCCGCTTTCAAAGGGGTTGAATATTGTTTCTCTATGGCTGATGATTAACAAAACAGTAAACTTTGTTGGCTCATTTCATAACCCTAGAGTAAAATGTTGGTATTTAGATGACACTGCTCCTTTCTATGCCCTGCCAATTAATGCTGTGTCCTCTACCATAGAACTGGTCTCTATCTATGTATGCATCTGTATAGCTATGGATATACAGAAGCATCTATCTATGAATGCATGCATATATATTTATTATACTCTTCATCTTGAGATCTAATACAGGATAAATCAATGATGAGTCATTTATTTTGTCAGGCTCCACCCATAGACATATATATTAAAATCCATGAGCAATACAACTATAACCATCTCATCTTTTTCATTTCTGTTTCTCTTTATTTTTACTCTAACTTTTCTTTGTTCCTAAATGAAAGACTTTAGAAAGCTGGGGAAAATTTATTTGAATTACAATAGAAGGAGAATAAGCAAAGTACACTTCTTTTATAACTACTATTTACCTTTAATTATCAGCTCAGGAAAGGAAATCTTCTCTTAACATGTAAGCCTCCTTCTCTCAGGATTTTATAGGGTTATTTGAGTAGGGGATTTGATCCACAGATCAGAAATATAGACTACTTTGGAAAGAGAAACACTAATGCACATGCTGTGTTTACTGGGGGAAGAAAGTTCATCTTTGCTGTAAGTGATATTGATAGTTTTTGAGGAAATGCAGTCGTGCAAGCCTTACCTTAATAACTTTTTACCTTAAAGTTTTATTTGTTTGTTGTTTTAACTTACAGCCTAAATTTCCATTTAAATATATGGTTGTTTTTTTTCCATTGTTTCAGTGCTTTCTCAGCTGAGCTTGACTAACCCACTGACTTAATAGCCAAGCACTTGTTTGAGGCTAGATTATTGTCTGAAAGCAATATTACATCAGGATGTATTGGCTAATGTCTCTTTTAACTGGGTACTTTTATTTTCCTTTAAAAACAAACTAAAAGCTTGACTCTCATTTGCTGACATTCTTATAAATCTAGGATGAAAACTATAAACCACTGAATCTATGGGTCTTACTCAGAAGGAAGACAAAACACAGATTTCAGTGGATGTTAAATGTGTGCAAGCATACACTAAAGCTTCAGGGCTTAATTTTCATTTGTGTCTTTGTTTTTTTGGGACAGTTGAGAAAACAGTGAAGTATTCCTACATCTTTAATTTGGTTTACTAAAGAACACGGGCGAGTGGTTTCCTTGTCAGCCTACAGCTGGGGGTCAGGATTAGGTACAGTGGGCAAAGCCAGGGCCAGACAGCCCAGATTTTGGCAGACAGGGATTTTTGTAGGCTCCTGTCAAAGTTTTCCTTGTTATTTATCAGTGGCATTTACTTAGTTTTTTTAGAGGAATGCAATTTAAAAAGTCAGAAAAATACAAAAAAATACATGTGGTAAAAGAAAGAAGGAAGGACAGTAGGATAGGGAAGAAAGGAGAGAGGAGAAAGGGAAGGTGAGAGGCAAGGAAAAGGGCAAAAAGCATGAATCTTGAGGTCTTTCATAATGCTGAGCATCTCAGAAACCTGCTGAAAAGGGCCCATTGCTTCTAATAAGGAGGTGTTTGCAATCTACATAGCAATTTCCTGAGAAGCTTAAACAGCTGAAGGGAAAAAGCATTGGTTTCCAAACAAACAGAACCAGAACTGGCTGGGAAGGGCTGTGGTTATCTTTAGTTTGCATTAGGATATATGGAAAACAAGTGGCAAGAACCAGTACTCTAACACTGTGGTTTACATGCTCCTGCAAAAGAAACTTGAAACTTTGGAGTTATCTACTGTATGACTTAGACCAGAAATGGAAGTTTCATCTTTTAGTATGTTTTAGAAATATCCTAATAACCTGATAACTGTTTTGTTGTTGTTTTTATTTTCTCCTTTTTGCATTTTTTTTTCCTGTTAGCTTTTCTTTTTAAGTATGTCTCTCTCTCTGACTAATATTTTGACTCAAATTCTCTATTTTGTCATTATTTAAATGGACTAAAATTCAAAACAAGCACTCCTGGCAATTCAGCAGAAAGACAGAGAGTTTTATCAGTGAGAGTAGGACAAACTTTGAAGATATTTATCACTAGGCAAAAGCAGCTAAATGATGTTATCAAAGCTAATACTAAAATGTTGTAGAGATGGATTTTTCAGCAACGATATGAAATGATAAAAAAAAAATGTATAAGTAAGAAGATAAATTTAAGACTATGAGTAATCAAAATGGCGTATTGACTCCGAGGGAGAGCTAAAAATTCTCAATTGGAAACTATTTTAAAAACAAATGATGTTAAATTCATGTTTTATGTGAGTTCCAGGTGCTTATAGTACAACTTACGGATACCATCATACTTATAATGAGATCCTATATCCAAGGACTTCTATGAAATTTTGGTTTTTATTCTGCAAAGCACTACTGCTTTTTAAAGTTTTCCTAAGGTGAAATGCAGAGATGAAGGTATCACCAACAAAAAGCTTTTAATGCATTATTTAGGAAAAAAAAGAAAAGGAAGTTTTATACCCATTAAGATCCAAAATTACATTCATATTTCAAGGAAATACTTGGTTTGATCCAAAGAATTCTTAGCCAGAGAGAGAGTATCTTCATTGTGTAGAGGAATACAATGAAGGAATATGCAAAATACATTATAAAATACTTGCATGAGACTTGTAAGAGATGATTAAGTCACCGTAGAGTCTAAAATATTCAATACTGTTTCTTTTTTTTTCTTCCTTTTTTTTCCTTTTCTTTTTTTTTTTTTTTTTTTGGTCCATTTTCACACCTATAAATTGGAATATAGTACTAAAGGAGAATATAATGTGATTGATTTAGATTTTTCAAAGGTTTATTATTATTATTATTATTATTATTATTATTATTATTATTATTATTATTATTATTATTATTATTATTATTATTATTATTATTATTATATAAAATCCTTCAGGCATATGTGATTGGAAAATGAGTAACCACTGAGTGAATTTTAAAGTATTTGATGGATTAAAAAATGTATAGAATTCAGAAGAAAAGCATAAATGACCATTTCTCAGCAGGTTAAAAATAAATAGAGGCATCCTGTGATAATTCAGGGGCAGCACTGTGGTTGATATTGTATGACATATTAATAAACAGGCAAATAGAAAGAAGCAAAATTTGCCAAAAGGAAAATGCTAGTTTGACACATGAGAGTACAGGAGTTTCATTATTAGAAAGGCAACAATAAAAGATAATTTGATTTAATTTTTCATGGTAAGAGGAACATTTATCTAAAATGAGGATATTATATTCACTGACAGAAAGGCCCTGAGTTAATTCATCCTCTCGGGAAAAAAAGATGTGTCAGCAATATGAGCAGTGGGGCACAGACACTCTTTACATGCACAACATACCTCAAATTAGTGCTTAAGACATTAGACTGTATGTTAAGGACAGTATTCATTTAATGCTCCAAATAGCTTTTTCAGTTCTGATCTCCACAAATTAAATGTATTCCAGATACGAAAGAAGGTCAGGATAAGGATGGCAAAATTAATGAAATGTGAGAATTGGAAGGTAAACTAACTGTAGAAGAGTTAAAAAGTCTAGAATTGTCTTGGATGTGACTAGCCACCTTAAGTAATGGATCATAGGTTAGTACAATAGAAGTGTCTGTTTTCATAGGCCATTATTATTTATTGACTATTCAGATATTTTTTTTCATGAACATCTTGTGCTCTTATGAGACTTGGGCAGAGGGCCCAGGTGAACCTTATGAGGTTCAACATATTCAAGTAAAAGGTCTTGCACTTGGGCTGAGGCAATATCCACTACCAATAGAAGCTGGGGGTTGAAAGGATTGAGTGTAGCCTTGCTAAAAAAGATTTGGGGGCACTGGTGGATGGAAAGCTGTGCATGAGCCAGAAATGTGCCCACACAGCCCAGAAAGCCAACCGTACCCTGGGCTGCACCAAAAGAATCATGGACAGCAGGTCAAGGGAGGTGACCCTGCCCCTCCACTCTGCTGGTGAGGCCTCACCCGGAGTACTGTGTCCAGATCTGCTGTTGGAGCACATCCAGAGGAGAGCCACAAAAATGATCCAAGGGATGGAGCACCTCTCCTACGAGGGCAGGCTGAGAGAGCTGGAGCTGTTCAGCCCAGGAAAGAGAAAGCTGTGACCAGGTAGTGTATTTTCAGTATCTAAATGTGAACTACAGGAAAGAAGGGAACAGACTCTTCAGGGGAGTCTGTGGTGTTAGAATAAGGGGAAATGGTTTCAAGCTTAAAGACTGTAGATATAAGGGTGGATATAAGGAATAGGTCTCTCACAGTGAGGATGATGAGGCATTGGCACAGTTTGCTCAGTGATGTCATGAATGACCCATCCCTGGAGACTTTCAGGGTGAGGCTGAATCAGATAGACAATCTGATCTAGCTGTGAATGTTTGCATTCATTTCATGGGAGTTGGACTAGATGACCTTTAAAGAGCCCTTCCAACAATAAAGATTCTATGATTCTATGTCCAGAAAATATAGGCAGCGAAATGCAGTGAAGGTTGACTGGCTCTAACAGAATGTTTTGTGAATATGAATGTGATTTTGCACATTAATCTTTTAAAATAAAATCACTGATATCCCTTTCATCCTCTTGCCTACACACATCTACATGCAGATTCACACAAACTTATGGCTAATGCCAGAAATGGAATTTCTTCTGGTTTGTGTTGTATGATCCATTTTGCATTTAAGAGCCCACAACAATGTTCTGGATTTAATTTTTTGAAAAGCTAAAGCTAGCTTTTATTTGGAGTATTAACCTGAAGGGAATTCTGTTTAGTAGTAATAAAATTTGGGGGCTATATACTGCATGTGTTTTTTATTTGCACTGGTAGGCAGGAGAATGAGTGAGACATCTGAAACTGATGAGACACATATGTACCTACAGCCTTATTTTACAATCCTTGTTTGCATGCTTTTAGATGTACCCTTTCATTACGATTGCCTATTTTTGCCACAGTGCACTTCCCTCTAATGATATTCACCTTAGTTTTTCCCTGATGTTTACTCTTTCTGTTAATGACAATTCAATCAGGTCAAACTTTGAAGGGCTATTTCTTTTACATGTGTCCATATATATCATAGCATAACTACATCATAGAATCAAAGAATTGCTGAGGTTGGAAAAGAATTTCAAGATTATCAAATCTACTGCAAATATTCCATAAGTTTATATAGAGGCTGGATTGCTATTCTAAGTTGGAGTAGGTATATTCATTAACCATTTCAACAAGGCAGAGGTGAGTCAGTGACTAAGAAGAAGAAAAAAGGTGGTCTTGTGCTTGGGCCAGCTGAGTACTAGTAACACTTCATCATTTTCTCTGTCATAGGACTATAAACAACACATTGCCAGTTTTTCCTCAATTTAGTTTCAGTTATTTCCTGAAACATACAATTTAATATCCTGAACTAATCAACATTTACATTTGTATTACTGGGTATTTAGTTGCAACAGACATCAGTGACCACATCTCTGAGCACAGAACAGGGAATTCTGAAAATCCAACTTGGTGACATAAAACATAAACATAATTATATGCTAGCACTTCTTCATATGTGACAGCCAAAACAATATTAATATATATGTATCCATATGACTGTACTCAGTATGCAACAAGCAACAAAATACTTATATCGAATCTGCTCTTTTCAACAGTTTGTCTAATGCTGTCATATGTGGAAAACTGGTTTAATAGACAGGTATAAAGCTTTTTTCATTTTAATTAGTAGTATGTTAATCAAGATTCAAATGCTGAGAATTGCACTGTAATCGAAGGCTACAATGTAGTGAAACATTTATGAAGTATTTAGAATCTTCTGATGAAGATTTTACAGATCTTATTCTACCAGATTTTGGCAAACTTTTCAGACTAAATCAGGTGACATATATGTTTCCTACTTCACCCTCTAAACCAAATTGAGTAACTGTGCCATCTTGGACAGGATATATCAAATAAATGTATCATAAGAACTATTTTTAAAAGACCTGTTTAAAATCTGTAAATCTCCTGGGTGAGTGTGTTCTTTCCCCAGATAAATGAATTGCCATTAAATCAATTCATAAATCCATCTAGGATTAAAAATTGAACAACAAAACAACAAAAAACAAACCTGAAAGAAGTTTCATCCAGAAGTCTAAATTTATTAAGTTTTATTTCCTTTTATCTGAATAATGAATTGTTTCTGTAACAGAGCTTTTTTTTTTTTTCATGGAATTTTTTGCTATCTTAACTTCCTCTGGTAACTCTTAGTTTATTGTAGTGTCAATCATCCTTGATGGTTCTGCCAATTTATGTGACATAACCGTGATCTTTACTAGAATCATAGATTATGTGTGTGAGATTTTCAGGACTCTTCCTTCAGTTTCCAACATTGTGGTGGTCAAAACCTTTAGTATTCCATGTGTTTTCTGAAAAATTTTAACCCATTCTCATTGGTCAAATTATTTACAGTCACTTGTGGACTACTTTGACCGGTGCTTGGCACACAGACTTAAACTTGGCACTTGGAATTTCAGAAAGGCCACTGCAAATAAATAAATGAATACAGATCTGCTAAGAGCTTGCCAGGGGACAAAGCTGACTATGCCAGTGTGCCTAAGAACAGTCATTTCTTAGGAGCTCAAGTATCTAGTTTGTCTGAGAACAGTTTAGCTTCAGAGAACAGCTTCTGGACTTCTGATTCCCTTAGATCTAAAGCCCTGGATATCAGAAATGGAGAATTTCTCAACTTGTCTCTTTAGAATGAAACCTCTAAGAGGCAGCTATAATGATGCTGTTAAAACAAAATAAAAAATTATATATGTACATATAGTCCTCAGACATTGAAGAGCTTCAAGTCCTGATACAGATTTATTATCTTTGTCTGAATTCTGCTTCTCAGATTAAAAATATCCCTTTCTGTGCAATAAATGACAGATAAGAGAAACAGGAGTTTTTGTGGGTACAACTGAATTGGATATTCATCATACATTGCTATCATGGAGCTCCTCAAGTGTGTCCCAATAACCTTAACAGCACTTCACTCAGTTTTCAAAAACATTGCTGTGTTAAATGGTAACATAGAAGACCTTTAGGAACTAGCATCTAAGCATGAAAAAACATCTTAAACTACCATCTAATTAGTTTAAGATGTTTTTTTTTCATGCTTATCTAATCAAAACTAAGCACTGATGTAGAATTACAGTTGACAAGCAAGCAAACAATTCATAATTACTTTAATAGCTATCTCCATTTTTAAAAACAGATAATTTTTATATATAATAATGTAAATTAGAAACTAATCTGTGGCCAGATCAGCAAGGTTAAAATTGTTTGAAGCCTTCTCATGCAATGGTCGTGTGTGACCCTGTCAAAAACGTTACCAAATTTGAACAGTATTACAGTTAGTGGAACAGGTTGACTAGTGCAGTTGTTAATGCCCCCTTCCTGGAAACATTCAAGGCCAGGCTGGATGGTGCCTTAAGCAACCTGGTCTAGTAGGAGGTGTCCCTGCCTGTAACATGGAGATTGGAACTAGATGATCTTAAGGGTCGCTTCCAATCCAAACCATTCTAAGATTCTATGACATTGTTTCTCGTTCCCATTACTTAGCTACCCTTCAAGAAAAATTTTGAAATGTTTTGATACACCCAATTTATGACAAATCTTTTGCCTGACCAACACCTGCTCGTTATTTACAAGATAATAAAGCATTATTGCTTTATGTTATGTTTCACTTCTTTCTAGGTACTGAAAATAGATTGAATGTTCCATAGTTCTTCTTTTCTTTACCCTTCTAAAAATAGATGCTTACTTTTTTCTCTAAATCCCTGGAACTTTTACTGTTGTTGTTATTCACAAAGATGATTCAGAAATTGCTCTTCAGCTTTTTAAATACTGTAAATTAAATTCTGTATACTTAAAATATATATTTGATAGATATATTTATGTGTGTTTATATAGATAAACTACCCCTTCCTAATTCAGGTCTTCTGCATTTACTGTTAACTGTGTTAAATACCTGATCACATCTCCTGTTTAGGAAATTTTTGACAGAAATTTAAGAATCCTAGGATTCTTAATTTAAAAATATTAGGATGTTTTGCGTCCTTTTTCTGCTGCCATTTTTGCATTTCTAACTTTGCTTGTTTTATTTCAGTGACCCCAAATATATTTATTTTGATTCTTAGTTAACTTGTTTTCATTATATTTTTAAGTATTGGGTTTGTTCTTATTTTTAGGTTAGAGTTCATTATGCAGTCACATTAGTCTCCTAATGTACTTTCAAGTGTTCCATTAATTAAGATAATTTAATATATGTATTTACTTCCATCTCTCTCCAACTCCTCTTCTACTTAAAATGTTTCCCCTCTGCTTAGCAATGTTTTATTAATGTTTACTTTTTTGAAGTCTATTGTCAATATCACTTTTTCCTGTTTCCCCCAATATATTCCAAGCACTTTCTCACTTACTGAACATTATCTGCATGAAAGATTCAATTCAGTTCTTTCATCTTTGTGCATGAACAAACATATAAAGTCAGCATAAACAAGATTTGAATAGATTAATCCCTTTAAAGTTTCTCTTTCAAGAAAAAACATTCAGTGAGTAAAATGTCAGAAACAGAATATAACAGCAGGTGCTTCCAGTTGTTCTTCAAAATGTAAACTGTCTTAAGTCATGGTGTTTGGGTTTTTTGTTTGTTTGTTTTGTATTTTTGCTTTAAAACAGATGTTAAGTGAGATGCATAAAATATACTGTTTTTAGTATGAGTAAGAACAAATTTTAGGGCATCCATATAAAAAGAAAAATATGCCTTTCTACCACTGTGAAATTTAACTTCCTAGGAGAAATTATTACTTCTGTTATTACAATTCAAAGAAAGTTGTTAAAGTATTTACATAAACAAATAATATAGCTTCAAGATATGTTTCATAAAGCACATACCACACTTGATAACATCGTTACCTTATAGCTATGACTATTTGTGTAACATACACAAGTGATAATGAAGAAACAGAATGTCTTTTTATATGCCTTAACAAAGGTCACTTGCAAACTTTTGCATCCCAAAGGTGTTTTGTCCCTTTTACTACTATTGTTATTCAATATGAGCAAGACTAGAGTTACCTGATCTAAATTAGTAGGTGCAATATCTATATTTTCCTTTGATAGGTTGATATAAATATTGTACTGTATTAATTCCAAATTTAAAGGTATTAAAATAATTTTCCTGATAGCTCAGATAGTGAGCTACTGATGTCATAAAAAAGTTAGTTAAGAACTAATTGAAAGGGAAGTTTTCTTTATTATTCAGTTTGAGGCAAGACTATGAGGCTGTCTGTTTAGTCACTAGTAGAAAATGTGCCAGAGCTCTGAACATAAAGCATGAGTGTAAAACTGCCCTGTGAGCCTTCCTAGGTCTTGAAGTTGTGACAACAACATGTACCATGCCTACTGAAAAGTGTTTATGCCGGGAGGGCAGGGAGAGAATGTTCACGGAAGGAGGTGTCTAATCTTGTTGCCTTTCATTTTGTTTAATCTAGTTATGCCACGTTTTGCTGAACAAGTTGAGGTTGCCATTGAAGCGCTGAGTGCGAATGTCCCACAGCCATTTGAAGAGAATGAGTTCATAGATGCCTCCCGCTTGGTTTATGATGGAGTTCGTGACATCAGGAAAGCTGTTCTGATGATAAGGGTATGTAAGGCATGCGGGAAATAAAAGTTGGAGCTTGTCACACACTGGATAAGAGGAATAGAAAAGCTACTTGGACTCAGCCTTCTTTCATAATTCACCAGAAAAGCTTGACGTTGAAACAAGAATAAAATAAAAATATGTGCAGGAAAAAAAAAAGTATTCTTAAGAAAATAGGTAAGGGGATGAGCAAGAAAATATCATTTAACTACTCAGGAGATTATTTGGTCACAACTGCGCATTGATGGAAGCTCAGTATTAAGTAGAACCACCTCCATAGCAGTAGCAATATATTGCTAAGACTTTCAAACTTTGTGTAGAATATTTTTGATGGCTTGTTGTTGTTGCTGTTTGGGTATGTTTGTTTGTTTGTTTTTAATGTATGTGTGCTGCCTAGGATATGAAGTAAGTCTGGTTAAAATCTAAATGAATAAATAAATTATCTTGCTGCTCCAGTGAACCTCTGCAGGGATGGTTTTGGATGTTTACTGAGCTAAAGAATGTGTCATTTCAGTGTTGACTAACCGGTTGATCCAATTTGCTCAGGCATATATAGATATTTTTTATTATTATTATTATTGCTATTTTTAAAGTAGCAACATAATTGTGTGTGAGTATATCTTTATCTTACTTTTCAATCTAGTCCATAGCCAAATATTTAGAAATAAAAAATTGTTTCAGACATCCCAATTTAAATTTTTGTATGAAAAACAATTTGCCTGCCCTCATGAAAGCCACATACAAATGAAGTTATAGTGAAAAACTCAGAAAAACTGTCTTGTGAAGCAACAGTAGTAAAGCAACAACTCACTCATCCAAGCAAACATACAGCATACACTCTTGCATGTGAGTCTACTATAGCACTGATGAAGGCCTTCAGGCAGTTGGAGCAATCCAAATTGCTTCGTTTTAGTCATTATACATGTCACAATACATTAACATCTACACAGAAAGCTTTTGACAGTCTTGAATTTCTAACTGCAAAATATAAATCGTTCTTGTACCTCGTGTACCTGAATTATAGGCACTGTTGATTATGGAGCAAATGTATCCTTTCTGAGCTTGTGCTACACTGGGATATTTGCAAGAGTTTTAGACTGGAATGGAATAAGATGTGTTCTTCCTTTCACTATACAGTTCCTTAGTCTGCAACAGATGTTTCCAAACATTTCTTTCAGACAAGAGAGCCTCAGGGAAGATTCAGGTTGGGTATCAAGAAAAGGTTCTTCCCCAGAGGCCCTAGAACAGTCTCTTCAGGCCAGTAGTCAAGGCCACAAGCTGCCAGGGTTCAAGAAGAGTATGTATACACAGTGCTCTCAAACAGATGGTCTGACATTTGGGTGGTCTTGTGTGGAGCGAGGAGTGGGACCTAATGATTTTTATGAGTCCCTTCCTACTTGGGATATCCAGTGATTCTAGAAGCCACTTTTAAGTATATTTCAGTCTTCCACAGTCAGACATTTAAATTGCTTCATAAGATGCAATCATGTCATGGGTACTTCTTTCTACAGACCTATTTTCTTCTGTCCCCTGTGCAGAGTTCTGGCTCCCAGGACCCACTTGCACATCTATCCCACAGAGGTTGCTATGAGACTTTCCATCCTAAGTGAGATTTTTGGCTAAGCAAAAAGCACCATTCTATGTTCACTTATTTCAGTACCATTTTGCCATAATGCAAAAGCTGATCAGCATGCAGGCTTCACAGTCTCCTTAGAAACATCCCAGGTTACTTTTGCAATTGTATCACTACCACTTTTCACTACGTATGTGATACAAGCTAATGAATTCTGCTTACTCAGATTAGGAAGATGTATTTTTGCATTCAGACAATTAACTTATTTATGGAGCTAAATGTAGTGCTCCTTACCCAGGCAGAGAACTAAAGCAAATAAATGGTCTCATTATCCTTGTGAATTAACTGGGAAAATTCACATCTATAAATTTACATAAACCAGAGTTTGCTGACTCAGAACCTTATTTTCTGTAAAACACAATTTAGTTTGAGATATTTTCTAGTATTCCCACCCAGACATCTAATGTTGAAATAGCAAATGCAATTAAAGGGTAGACATTATGCTGTAAAAGACAAACAATAGAATATTTTTATCTAATAATTTCTTAATTCCTGCACACTTGGGCTGCAAAGCTTGTAGAATTAGATATATATATTTATAAATCTTGCAAACTTTTTAGAGCATCTGCCACAAACAATTATTTTCAGGCAGTAATTGTTTGAGAGTATGCTATGGAAGATTAAAATTTATCTGAGATTATTCTCTCATTCCATTGAGGAAATAAGGTCACATTTTAAATTATTATTTGTTGGTATTATTATTTTAGTAATCTGAAGGAAAGGGGGAAAGATATCTTCTCTTTTTCCTTAGAAAGGGTAGAATTTAATGTCTGTTTAGAAGAGGAAGGAGACTCATTTTCCGTTGGGGACTATTGTTATAATCAGTCCAGAATAGATCTCTTTCACAACCAAATAAGTATAAATAAATTTAGGAGCATAATTATAGAATCTAAAAATAAGATAGAAAATAATAACTTCGTTACAACATCTTTTTAAATTACTGCATAGAGATCAAATTACACTGTGGGGGTTTTTTCATGAATACTTGTGAAATTCACTCAGCTGTTAGATGGAAACCTGCTCTACAGCTAAGAACAATCAAACAGCACCTTTCTACATTCTTTTGCAACTATGAGACCACTCTTGACACATGACCTTTACTGTTGGCAGCCTCGCCAATAGCAAGATAGTTGCAACTGGATTAGGCTTAGTATTGCATTCAAAGTGAATCTTTGAATGTCAAACTCTAGTACTTACCATTTGCTATACTTTAATCCACATTATGGAGCTGTCTTGCAGGACATTAACTTGACTCTTCTTGGTAACTGGGGAGGATGTGCACTCCTGACAGTGAGAATTTCATTCCATGGGAGTGGACAATGCCTAGACTGAGTAAAAACTAGATGAGATTAGTGTGAGTGTGGGGTCTTGAATAGTTTGGATGTATGAATCCTCTCCTACTTTTCCACACTTGTCAATATAGACTTAGCCTTGATAACCTATGGAATAAGCACTGGGGTGAAATCCAAGAACCTGCTGCAGCCTGTACCCTCTGTTTTTAAATAGTATATCTCCAGAGAGCACTACAGCAGAGTCTGTTGTCTGTATTGAGGGCCTTTTGCTTGTCAAGTGTCTGTAGAGTTAGTTTTTACTTTAATCATTAAACAGCTGAAGGCCTGCTGTGAGAGAGGTTCTTTGTCTTTGCCACTCAGATAGTGCTTGAAGCACCTGAGTCACTGCAGCTGCAGCTGCCTTCGTATAAAAACAAATGCCCAGAATAGCATGGAGTCAAATATAAAAGCACATTATAAACTCCTTTTTTCTCCTTAGCTTTTAGAAGTGGAGAGTATTTTAGTGGTAGAAAATAGGGAAATATTTTTATTCCTACTCATTACATTAACTTGGCTTGATGTTTAAAGTGCTGAATTTCTTGCAATTGCATTCTACAGCCTGTAAGCACATAGCATTGTGAGTTTTCATATCTCCATTAAGTATTTTTGAATTGGTGAAATATTAAACAAATAGCATCTCTAATTCTCTGTATATTTATGCCACTTTATGTATAATTCATGCATAAGTGGGCTGATGGTTGACTGGATGATCGGTCATTTCTAATGATTGGTCATTTCTAATGTTTATGATTCTATGAAAAATCACATATTTATAGTGGCATTACAAAGGATAAGCAAACAAACTAAAAAAAACCCTATAGTGGAGAAAGGTGTTTTGTTTATCAACACAACCTTCAGTCTAGCAGTCAGAGAGATATTAAAAATAATAAAAAAGTCCTGTTAGTGGAAGTTGAAAGTCACCCAATTCGTATTAGAAATAAAGCATGCTTCTTAAAAGTAAGAGTATATAATTACTGGGTGATTTGTCTTGAATAGTGAAAGATTTTCCTTCATTGCAAGAATTCATGAGAATTATATGAATGTAATGAAGAATATGCTCTATATGTAGTAGAGACTGTATTTGAAAGAAAAATAATCCTCAGTAGTCTATTGGCCTGTCCCATGCAACATTTAAGTCTAAAAGTGATGAAAATTGACACTTTTTCATCAAAATCAATGAGTTTTTAAAATGTGTTAGTTTTGAAAATGGCTCTGGCTCCTTCTTCCACAGCTGGTTGTAAGAGTTTTGTTTAGAAACTGTCCCTGATCTCAAATCCATGTTTCCTTGGTTTTTATGCCCATAGATTTCAGATTTCTGCAGGAACAAATTGGTCTTTCTACCATCCAACTCAGATAAATTAAGTAACAGACTGTTGTCTTGGAAACTGGGTTTTAAATACCATGGTCCTGTTAGTTGTGCACAAAAATTGGAGTGCTGCTGATATGTTTGGAAGTCTCAGCTAAGGAATAAAAATGCTTTAAGTAAAGGTATATATTTTTCTTTTTTTCCTTTGTCTTTAAGCAAATCAGAGAGATTAAAATTGAGGCTGCATCTTCCAGACATCAGATATAGCAAAGCAGCAGTTAAAAACATACCATGTGTTTGAAATGGCAGCCTACAGTTAGCAATTCACTACTGTTCTTCATTCTAATGAAAAGAGTAGCTGTTTTTGAAAGAAAATGAGGGTGTTGAATTCTCCACGCTTGAAAACCTTAAGAAAGTGAATCTGAAAGTTAGCGCTAGATTAGATCTCACTTGCAGATAGGAAAAATATTGGAATTTCTTGAACTGGTAGTATATTATAACTGTTCCATTACCTTGTCCTTTTGTTTGGCACTGTTCTTATCAAAGTTCAAGACTTATACTGATGAAGTTTCCATTTTTTAAAGACTACAGATATTAAGATTGCAAACGTTATGCATAACTTGAACACCTATGTTTGAGAATGTGTTTTCTCTTTAATAAGAATCCTCCTCTGCTTTGACGTTACACTGTTGGGATGTAATCTTTTGAATATTCCACCTGGCTGATCTCTCTGGGTTAAACTATCAGAGCCTTTACTCTGCTGCAACTTGGACTATGAAAAGCTGGGAAAAGGCTGCTTATTATCTTTTATAGTCTTAAATATGTAAAAGTGTGCAGACAAAAGAAACAAAAGTGTACCTGGGGATGTGTGCTGGTTTTACAATGACCAGTGTAACTGACTGGCTGATTGGACTTGGAAGATGGGGATGAGTCAGCTGATTTGCAATCAAGGGTCTGAAAGTTTCCACGCTGTTCCTGCTACAGGCTAACAGAACCAGAAATATTGTCTTGCTTAGGGAGGTGTGTGCTGTTTGTTAGTAGCTGGTTTGCTTACGACAGATTTTAAAGTCACATCTTGCACTCAGTCTCTTTAGCAGAGAGATTATATTAAGTGATTAAAGATGCTTGGACAGCAAGACTGTTGGACATTACAGCAATGGTTGCAATCATTCCTTTGTTTCTTATGTCAGAGGAGAAACATTTAGTTTCTAACCTAGATTTCATCTTCTCTCCAACTTAATAGGCATGTTATCTGAGCACGTGTCTCTTTAGAGCTGCTGCCAATGTTTCATTACCACACTGTCATACTTGGTTACTTCTTCCTCCAGTGCTCAGCATCAAAATATATGTCTAATTCATTTAAGGCAAATGAAGATGGCTGTTTTTTTTCTTCCAATCATGTGCACTTTACCATGTAGTTAGCAAAGCAGCTGATTTTTCTGTTACAGTGATGTTCACTTCATGTTGGAAACCAGGCTGTAATATAAATATCAACAGAAGTCATCTCTAGATTATGTTAGAGGGTTTGGACCAGTTCCTGGTAACTGCGAATCTTCAACGGAGCTGTAATGACAACTGGCAATGATTAGCACCTCTGCTAGGAAACTTGACAGTGCCTCTAAGCTGGAAATGCCAGCATGACTGACTTCTTTAGTGTTGGTTGCTCCTCTAGGTTAACACTGAGGCATGTGGGTAGGATATCTCTGTAATTATTATCATCTTCTTCTTTTACTACATCTATTGTACCTACAAATGTTACTTGTGGACAGACTTTTTTTTATTAGATGCTGTTCAAATGACAAAAGCAATATAATCATTTATTCTGAGGCCTATATTCTTACACTATCTGTATGAAATATAATACTAAACATCGGTTTAAAGTGGACCATTTCTTTCTCTCTGCACACATGCATGGAAGACTTTTTTTTTTTCCTTTCTGTCATGTGTTAGAGGGAGAATATGCCAAGTGAATGAATCCATTAATTGTTTTTCTTCTCCCAATCTCCAACATTTCAAATGTCTGGAAGACAACTGATATTTAACTACGTTTGGTCAGTATGCCCATATAGCTGCATGCCATTTTTAGAATGAGCAGTGGAGATAATGGAGATAATGTAGTTTCAGTTTAGGAGGTAAAGGAAATTGCAAAAGTCTCAACTTGAAAAGGATTGTCGGAATCAAAAGGACAAAGCAGTTTACAAATTTTACACTTGTTTTCAAAAAATGTGGGCATCATTTACATTTTAATTTCAGGTGGAATCTCTTATTCACTTTGATAACCTTTTCTTTTAGAAAGTGAGTTAGCTTTTACCAGACATTTACTTTCTCTCTTAAAGTTTACGTTGTCATTCCAGCAATAAAACAGTCACAGTATTCATTTATAAATGAAATAAGATTGGTTGGAAATACTGCATTCCGGTTGTTAATGTTTCTGTAAGATGTTTGTTCATGGAACCACATTTGTCATGTTAACAGAATTAAGAAAAGTCACAGCAAGGTAATGATAAATGACATCTGTAAAGGAAACTCAAGTTGAAACAACTTAATTTTTCAGACAATTCAATTTCAGTTCTTGACTGCGAGGGCACGCAAGTTAATTTAAAACAAAAGGGCCGGTAGTCAATGAAATAAGAGCTTTCTGTACACAGGATTTGTACCCTTTGTAAGCTTGTCATCTCTTCTCTTGCTTTCTTTCCCCGTCTCTAGACCCCTGAAGAGCTGGAGGATGATTCAGACTTTGAGCAGGAAGATTATGACGTTCGCAGCCGAACAAGTGTTCAGACTGAAGATGACCAGCTTATTGCTGGCCAGAGTGCAAGGGTGAGTGTAAACCCAGTGTTGGTATTGCTGCAAATGAAAAAAAACTATGCCTCAGAAGGCAAACACAGTGATTTCAGGTCTTCAATCTCATGTAAGAAACAATAGCAGTAATCTAACCCTGGTATTTCGTGTCATACCTATCTCAAAAGCACTGAGTATATTGAATGATCTTGTGATGCCTTGTATGAGCTGCTTGTTCCGGAAGGTCTTATATATTTAAAATGTACACTAATTGTGGGAGTATACAGCAAATTAAAAATAAATAAATAAATATCATCAAGGCACCAAATGCTGTATCCAGAGAAATCTTATATTAGTCATGTTTCCCAGTGTGCAAACTTGTCAAGTAGAACTGAGCAGCCCCTGTAATTTAATTGTAATTGAAGACACTTGTTACTGAGTCAATGTAATTTTACCAAGGTAATTATATCATGATGAACTGGACTCATTGTGATTTGTGACCTTAGCTTGTGCATGGGGATTGCAAATTAAGCTGATGAGTGCTTCAGGGGTCACAGGTGCTAGAGAAGTGAAATTTGTTGACACACAGGATTACATAACCCTGTAATGTATTTTATTTTCCACTAACCAGACTAGTCAGCTCAGATTACAAACAATAATAGCAGAATATAATTTGGGGGACAAACAACATGGTAAAAATACATTTGACAGGAATGAATTAAAAAAAAAATAGCCTCCTCCCCTCCCAACTCCCCCCCCCCCCCCCAAAAAAAAAAAAAAAAAAAAAGAACCACTGAGAGCAGCTTGAATTATTTCCATGGCTGTTTTACGTGTCTACATTTCTTCAGATAGTAGAACTTGCTGAAGTGAAATAATAGATGAGAAGCATCTCCACACTCACACACACATGCAAGCACTACAGCAAAAGCTAGTAGGAAGAAAGGTGACTTCATGCCTTTAATTCTGGAAGAGGATTTGCAAGGCTGAGGACTTTGAAGGCAAAAAGACAGTGATAGTTAGAAAGATATCAAAGGACATGAAGTAAGAGGTTATCAGCTGTTGAATAAAGACCCACAGTATGCTAGGGGTCTAAGCATATATTTTAAATGTAGAAAACAAAAAGTAATGCCAGCCTAAATTAAGTTTATTTAGAGGTATGGGAGGGATGCAAGACAGATGGAATGAAATGTGCAGAAGTCTCATCTTTGATTCATATCCATGAATATTGAATACAGATGTAAAAAAAAATAAAAGTGTCTGCTATTGGGCCTCCTGGATATGATATAATGACTAGTAGCCTGATTACCCAGAGGAAGATGGGATTTGGATTGTAGAACCCATGCCTGCCAGTTGTGTGATTTTATGGATCTGGGTGAATATCTTTGGGGAATTATTATAATTTAGAAAGCATATCATATTGTTTGAAATATTTAAATGCTCATTAAAGTAAGTTCCAATACAAAAGTATGGAAATGTAATACTACAATTTCATGATTTGGTTGTGGTATTTATTTGTTTATTTACTTTTTGTTTTTGTTTACGCATAGGATTAGGTATCACGTAATCCTTTTTTGGTCTGGAAACCAAGTACAGATTGCAGTAATAGTTTCGCTAAGAGTCTGGTTTGCCTAGAGACTTAGGAGTCTTAAATTCCATTACATTCCTTGAGGTTATTATCACTACTGCACTTCAAACCTTCTGCTTTGATCAGCTGCATGCTGTATAAACATAATATACTATAAAGACAGTCCCATTACTGAATAACTTATAATGCAGTATATCACAGGATGCAACAAATGGATGAAAGCACAAAATAAAAACACACTGAGCAGGAAGCACAGTCCGCAGTCTTGACTGACTCATTGAAGTGAGTCTGCAAAGCATGGTGGTAACTTGTTTGAACCTTTTCCTTACAAAGGCTAGAGTTTTAGCTGTGGATTGTAATGTATTTTTTTAATATGCTTACTCTGTAAAGCTATTAGCATTGCAGTAGGAAGGCTTACGTTAGAATTCAGTAGAAACAAAACTTTAAGATATAATCTGCAGTTGCTACGGGATATAGCTTTGAAAGTATATTAGCAGCTGGAACTGAAATGCTAAAACAGTGTAGACTAGTTTAAAGTCTCTACAGATGAAGCTGCCCACAGAGAAGAACCATGTGCATGACATACAGATCAGCTTTCCAAATTCTGATTCTCCTATCACATTCTCTCCATTTAAGTAAATGTATCAGTTTTAGTGTATGTGCTTCATATGTATCCTTATATATATATATATATATTAGCTTGACTTACAGTGCATTTTTCTATGGAAAGACTAGTATGATAATGTTTGCAGCTGCTGAGTTACATTGATAAGGCCTAATTAATCATCGTGTGTTGAATTTTAATTTGATTAACTTGCAAATTTATCATTTTCTGATCTACTGTTTATAACCTTTCCTAATTTCAGTTTTGGAAAAGGTCAATTATTAATTTTTAAAAGCCAAGAGTATTTTAAGAATACGTAGAGAAAGACTTCAGCTGATTGAAAGAGACATAAACAAGAAAAAATGTTACAATACTTAACTATATGTCACACCCCATTAAATCCATAATGTGGTCTTAAGAACCCTAAAGCCAAATGGTAGCTCAACTTGGAAATCATTATTGGAAGTGTCCATTTGATCTTCAGAAATAATTATTATAATTTTGTAGGCTTTTCTTTTTAAGGAAGTGGGGGAATTTTCTGCTTTGTTTATGATGTCGAGGCAAATTAGTATCAACCTGTGTAATGTCTTTTTGCATATCTTCCAAGATACAATTAGGCTACTAAAAGTTATTGAAAGGTACATTCATTTCAGCTCACTTCAGATGTATTACTTTGCATGTCATAGCTTATTTAAGCAGAAAATCTCTGTACTTCTGACAGAGAACAAGACTAGGGGAGATGCTAGCAATACATTACATATTTCTGTAGATTTCCTTCATTTTAAAAAGGTTAAAGATAATTGCTATTAAATCTTAATCTTATTTTGTATGATAGTGAATAATCTGCATATCATGGCATCACATCTTTTTTAAAGTTCTGAAAGTGAAAAAAAAAAAACTTATGAAAATTCTATGTACTTTATTTCTGTCCATCCTACAGAAATCAAATGTTTAAGGGATTTTGTTTGCTGTCTTCCACTGCTATGAAAAGAAACTAGAATGCAGTTTGAATCAATGTATGTATTTCTCACATCCTTTTTTCATGTCCAGCTTCTACTGTATTTTTTCTTCAGGCTATCATGGCTCAGCTCCCCCAGGAGGAAAAGGCCAAGATTGCTGAGCAGGTAGAGATATTCCACCAAGAAAAGAGCAAACTGGATGCAGAGGTGGCCAAGTGGGATGACAGTGGTAATGACATCATTGTGTTGGCAAAGCAGATGTGCATGATTATGATGGAAATGACAGACTTCACTAGGTAAGGACAAAATGGTCGGTACTGAGGATTTCTTCAGATATCTTTCCTTTTTGTTGCACTTTATAGCCTATTGAAGTGATGTGCTGTTTTGAGAGATATGCAGCTTGATAATACACTTCATCTTGACAGAGGTGGTGGTTCTCTGTGTGTGACTGCTCTAGATATTTCACCATATTTGATAAAACACTTCAAAGTTTTGTATTGTTTGCAAATCAGTTTTATTTGCAGGTCATCTTCAACTGAAGCAGTCAAGACAGTCTGTAACCCCATGACACTGAAGTGACATTTTGTTTACTACCAGTGTGAAATCACGTGCCTACATGAACTTTCAATATTTCAAAATGATTTGTGTCAATCAAAAATAACAGCAGAACTCTTTGAATCATTTTGAAGACTGAACCTCTTTAAAATAAATAAGTAAATTAATTAAATTAAACCTTCTTGATCTAATATTTCATTGGAGTCTGTCAGCAATGATATATAAATATATATATATATATATTGCTTTCATTTCTTCTATTGATGTCTTGTTTTTTTCTAATTGTAAACCATCAAAAGATCATTCTGTAATGATATCAGATAACAGAATTATTTTGTTTAAATGTGGTTTCATTGTTAATGACACCAGGGAGAACATTTTATAAGATTCTTCGAATTATAGATCACCATATTAAGTTAGAGCTATTTCAAAGTTTATTCTTAATTGGAGTCCAAGAGTATAAATGATATTTATCTAAATATGATTAGATTAAGCTAGACAAATATCTTTGTTTTTTTGTTTTTGAAGTAAAACATCTATTTATTCAATCTGCTGAGATGCTCAAATACATTTCTTTATCCAGCCTTGTGTCTGAAGAATTCAGCTTATTTCATGGGAAACAGTCTCTGCACTAGTATTACAGTTTTTGCACATACCTTACATTCATATGTTTGTTAATTAATTTGCATCTACAGGTAATTGGTATAGCTATTAGCAAACATTTTAATGCATTTTAAATATGTATACAGAAAGTTTATCTATGTTATAATAGGTGACTACTGTATTTCTTTCTGAACAGTTGTTCTCCCAGCTTGATCAGTGTTCTCTCAGCTTGTGCTTTCACAACTATTCTTTTGGCAGCACGCTCACAACGCCTGTATACAAGAGCCTTCCATAAAGGGTGACATATCTGAGAAGTACTAGTTACCTTTGTATTATTGTTCTCATCATCTCTCATTCTTCTCTTCAATGAACACAGTAAAAAACTGCACAAGCAGTGCAATCATTTCACATAATGAAGAAATAACATTCTAAAGCAACACCCGTGCTTTCTGCAACCTCCTGGACATTCTTTGATACACTGAGCATCAAACTGAATGTTTCGTAATTGCATTTTATACCATCAAAAGAAAAGAACTAAAATAAGAATGAGAGAAAAGCCTTTGTCACATTTGAAGTAAATTAAAGAATAATAAGAATAATGATGATCAAAGTGCACCCCTATCTACATCAGATTTAATAAAAATTTGTTTAATATATCCTATTAAAAAGAACAAAGCCTTTTGCATATTTTGATTGGCTGTAAACACTGCAGTGTTCAAACAGGAAAAAAAATCAAGTGTGTGGAATTTGAGATGGTCAGATCTGCTGGTGGAAGGAATGTTAAAGCATAGGAGGTCACTACAGAGGAGTTCTGCACCATTTTAAGTTCAACAGAAATGGCATATTTGAAGATCATAATTTTCTATCAGTCTTGTCTGAAGCTACACTTCTCTGCATAGGATCAAAAATAAATAAATAAATGAGGAAAATCAGCTTGCTTCTAGTGTAGGCATTCTTGGGAACATAGCAAATGTTATTATAAATGGGATAAAAGTTTGGGGTCTGAAAGAAACTCAGAAAGGTCTGCAATTATTATTTTCTTTTTCCTATACAATTCATAACGATTATGATTAAAATCAGACTTTTGTCCATCATCTTAAAAGTACAGGATCAGTCTTAAAGAAAATTATACATGCTTTAAATGTAACAGAATTATACTTCAAGAATTTTTGTTTTATGACATATCTGAAAGAAAAGCTTTCTAAAACCTGGCATCCTTGCTATAGATTAGATAGGCTTAACATTAACTGTTGGCATGGGAATAACGTAGTTTTTAATAGTTGTGTACTGCAGAAAGAACATCGGTTTAATAAGCACTTAGAAATATATATACTATTAAGTGTAGTTTGTGCTTAAGGCACCATCAAGCAAAATTGCTGGAGAGGCATTTCATAAGAGAGAGGAAATATAGCAGGCCAACATTTTAATCAATCTCTACTACACAGAGTAATTAAAGGGAGAATTTGTAATAAATTAAGAAGTCATCCCTGTTACTGTTTTAAAATCAAGTACTAAACAATGTCATTAAAACTGTTTCCTTTCAAAATTTATTTATATTGTTCATCATTTCTTTGTATTTCATAGAGGTAAAGGCCCACTGAAGAATACATCTGATGTCATTAATGCAGCCAAGAAGATTGCGGAGGCAGGATCAAGGATGGACAAACTGGCACGGGCAGTAGCTGATCAGGTAAAATAAGCAGAGATACAGCAGAATTTCTATCAGTGAGTCCCATTCTGAAGTTTTTTTTTGGAAATAGTTTTTTTTTTTTTTTTTTTTTCTTGTTTAGAGGTTGTTGGGGTTTTTTGTTGTTGTTTTATTTTTTGTTTGTTTCTTTTTTTTCCTGCACTATAGGAAAGTAATAAATGAATTTTGAAACCTCAGAAACTCCTCAGGTATTCCATAGCCTCATATTCTAGACTGGGAAACTATTACAATTAGATTAATATGTTTGCTGTCATGAAAGCAATTGGATGCTCTGTTACCCTTGATGAACGTGTATTTTTCCTTATGTTCTTTCAGCTCCCTCTTCCAGCAGTTTTTCTGGGCAACCTGTCCAGTGCCTCACCATCCTTTGAATAAAGAATTTCCTCTTGATATCAAATTTAATTCTCTTCTCTTTTAGTTTAGTGTCCTATCACTATTACGTAAAATGTTGGTCTCTCTTCTGTTTATAAGCCTGCTCCAGGACTAAAAGTCTGCATTGAGATTTCCCTAAAATCTTCCCTTCTCCAAGCTGACCAAGTTCAGCTCCTTCAACCTGTCTTTATAGGAGAGATGCTTCAGCCCTCTGGCCATCTTTCTAACCCAATGTGCATCTAGTGGTCAAGAGCAAAAAATATCAATAACGATATCAATGATTATAACATTTTAAAAATCCATGTGAAAACAGTAAAGTACCACTTAATTACAATAATGGATGCCTCACTTCAGATACTTATTGTAGAAATTCTTCTATAAACACTTCTTATATGGATTGTTAAGGAGCTGAATCTTCTGCCATTATTGGTAAAATGTTTTACAGGTCTCTCTTTAAAGAGCTTTTCCCTTATATACTTATTGACATTTTTGTCGTTTTCCCCATGGTTTCTATATTTTTACTGCTACCAGCAGAAACCTAGCTGGTATTGAAAACTTTAACTTACTTGTCTCTAGTCTTTCTCTTCAAAATAAATACTTTTCTTTCTTTATTTCAATAGCATGCAGTACTTACTATGCATGAAATATAATCCAAAGTGGCTAGAATCTGCCCATTATCCCATAAACTCTACAAGTTTGGTTTTGAGATTCTTTTCATTGTCAACAACCATTTTTCCTGCACTATACCCATTCCCATCCTTAATATGTAGCAACTATTCATTTTAGAGAAATCCATCTGTTAGCTGATAGAATCTCTAACCTACATTATCTGAAGAGGTGGAATATTTTCAAGAAATGTGATGTAGAAGAAAAAAATCGTTCTTTAATCTGTGCTTAGAGTGCATAGTCCTGAGTTACATTTTCAGGAGACTGTAACATGTGCACTTAAATAATAAGCAGTAAAATCACTGTGAGAATGAAGTGTTTGTTTTAATGTTCACGCTTTAATGATGTTTTACATAACTTACTTAACTTCAAAGACATTCGTGATCTAAACATTTTTGTGGACAGTTGCACTTTTAATTACTGTTCCAGTGAAAGAGGTTTTGCTTTTTTTTTTTTTTTTTTTGTTCCAAAGTACTTGTATTTAAAGCCTTGTCAGCTCTCTTGAGGTTTTGCTTTTTAAAGTTCATTTCTTTCAGTTCATGGACTTCAGGAGTAGGGTAAATATTTCTGTATTAAATTGCCACCAGCAGGGAGAAAAGTTCTCTTAGGGATTCATGCCTGAAAGATGTGGCAACTGCCTGAGAAAGAGAGGCATTATAGCACTGTTGTAAATACAGAACAGATTCAACCGAACAGCCACAGCGAACCTCCAGCTTTGTTTAGTGTTAGTTTCAAAGGGAGAGGAAAAAGTGACTGCTTTCAGGACTATAGATGACAGTATATGCAACTATTTCACCACAGACTCATTCCCTGCTAGCTGCTAGGGACAGAACAGTTCTCTGTAGTCAAATCCTGTGGTGATATTGACCCATATGTTCTTAACTCTATCAATTTTTGTGAATATTTCACCCTACCTATGGGGAAAAAAAGAAAAAGAAAAAGAAAAAAAAAAAAAAAAAAGAAAAAAAAACAATATGAACATTTTAAGATGCTGAAAAAATGTGCTTGGAAATCATTGATCTCCAAGCAATACATTCAAACATCATTGTCAGTGGAACTTTTTTGGGTAGCCATGATGAGTATTTGCTGGAGACACGCTGGAAACAAAGGGCAATTTTAGCTCTCTTTTGTCAGAGTGAATTACTGAGGTCTTTTATTGTGAGGCAAGATTAAGAATATTAATTGCTAGAAAGTTATTTATTATGGTATGGTTATTTTGAGGGATGATGCAGTTTCTATTAAGATTCTCAAAGATTGTAAACAAATTACATTTGGACCTTTTCTAGTTATATTTGTGATGAAACCTTCACTAAGTCACATTACATCTGACCTAATATAATTTGTATTAACAAATAATTGACACAATGCTCAAAATGGTACAGGACTGTAGATAGCCTTCTCTTCAGTATAAAAACCCTTAGACATACAGAGGGATGAACTTATGTCATTGTATTCTTAAGCAGGGCTGCAAGACAGATGGCATCTGCTGAGACACTGTGTAATATCTCACATTTTAGTAAATTATTTCCTTCTGGCACAAACTAAGGTATTTAGACATTAACAGTAATTTTGCCAAGTCTGTCATATCCAAGCAAGGCAACCTCACCTCTTAAGTCCTTAATGTGTCAGAAAGGCTTCTAGAAAGTCTGATGCAGAGCTGTGTCCTCTGAAAGTCTGCATAAATGCCAGGGAAGCTGGCAAGACAGTCAGGAATGGATGACATCAGTTGGAAATAGTCCCTGTGGCATCTTAACCTGGACACCTAGCAGGTGCCCTGATACTTGGAGTTTCTGATGAAACTTTGGCTACTCAATTCCTCCATTCTGTACAAAGTGATATCCCAAAGAGACCTCCTCCAAAAAATGACAGTTCTGTTATTTCCATTGTGTTTCATTAGTATCTGTCTGAGAGGTATTTCTCGTTTTTCAAAAGAAAACTTAACAGTGCATCCTCAAGTGATGACTGATGACTTTGGCTTACATGAGAGGTAGAGTTTAGTTTTCATGTTTCAGTAAGCATTTCAAGGAACGACAAAGTGAAATGGACCCACCTAATGCCATACATGTTGATAGACTCTCCTCTGATTACCTCTCCATAACAACCATGTGAATTCATCTACATCTAATCAAGCATTAATTTCATCTGCAGTGCCCTGACTCAGCCTGCAAACAGGATCTACTAGCCTACCTGCAGCGCATTGCCCTCTACTGCCACCAGCTCAACATCTGCAGCAAAGTGAAGGCAGAAGTTCAGAACCTGGGAGGAGAACTTATTGTATCAGGGGTAAGCTGGTATTCATATTTAGCCATTTTTTTTATGACAGTAATGTATAGCACGAAAAAAAAAAGGTGATTCATAAGTAGTCTTTTTAAAAATTTTATCACCATTATTTCAGACCTTACAATAACTTGAGTAGAGCAATTTGATTTTTCCAATTACCCTTTGTTTATAGTAACCTTGTAAAATCTTCATTCTTCCTAAAGAAAAGTAATTTCATAGACTAGAAAGTAATTGCCAAGCTGTGAATATTATAATTATTTGGAGCTTTTGTATATTTGCTCATTATAAATCTTCTTTCCTTTGTTAGTACTGGTAATTTCCTTCCTCTGTGCAGAAGCCAGCTCTGTATGAACTACATATTGTTAAGATGGTGATGACTAATGGGATTTCATTCACTCAGGTTCCAATGCACACTAGGTTCAGCAAAAACTCTTGGAAGGCCAGCAAAATATTTCAATTTTTGATGCACGTGCTGTTTTTAAATACAGTTTGCCTAGCCTGATGATTATAGACTAATTATCATTCAGTTATTTCAGTTATTTTTAACAGACAACACACACATTTTACTCACGAGTTGTTGGTTTTTTGTTTTGTTTTTTTTTAGAAATAAAGACAGGAATATATGGCAGAACTCAATATAATGAATGAGTTTTCTGCATTTTTTCATTTTCTTCTCCTAATGCTGAACTGTGTACCTCTGTGAGATTACTAAGAGCCAAGTAGTAACAACAATTGTTGCTCTTCATAATTTCCTTTTTTTTTTTTTTTTTTTTCATTCTTTTAACTGATTAACCTAGTATTAGCCCCAAGAAACCTTTGTTATTTTCTAACTCAAATACAGACCATATGTATGTCAACACGATACATTTGACTCTACTGAGTGTGGATTTAAAATGACCGTGTTTTTCAGATCCTGAGAAAATAAGATTGTTTTCAGATGCTATTTTGAAAAAGCACCCTCTCATTGTTTAAGCCCAATCAAGTATGAAGACTGTTAGGACAACTTGTGCCCTACATTTCATCCATAACATTCTCCAGTGAAATCACTGGCCTTCCTTAAACATATCAAAAGACAGAACAAACATTCTCATTTGTATAACTATTT
Organism: Coturnix japonica; assembly: GCF_054131305.1. Taxonomy (NCBI): domain Eukaryota; kingdom Metazoa; phylum Chordata; class Aves; order Galliformes; family Phasianidae; genus Coturnix; species Coturnix japonica. The sequence goes on along the minus strand of NC_140666.1, from coordinate 87,473,466 downwards.
GATTTATTGCAAAGCACTGGAGAAGGTCTTAAACATTTGTTGAGATTTCTTGGATCCACCATTCTGAAAGCCTAAATGGAGCTGCTTCAGTTTTCCTGTATCTGTCCTGCAATTGGTCTTCTCTTCTTGACGTACGTACATATCTAATTGTGATACCTTGATCTTCCCACAGGACTGGAAAATCCTCTTTCATTTTGCTAGTATTCATGGAGTGATCTGTGCTTACATCGCTGACAGCTATGTTACGTAGTAAATGCTTTGATCTTTTCTTACCTACTGCCATCTGGGTCCAGCTTTTCATACCCATTGACTTTTCATATTCATCTATTTATAACAGTTACCCAAATCAGTGCTTCTACCAGCTTGGCTTTTGTGGTGTGTGTGTTTCTTTTTCAAGTCTCTTTATTCGGTGTATGTGGATGCTGAAAAAGCCATTGTGAATCTCTGGCATCTATTTGTTACTGGAACATCACCATCCGTTGTGAAATTTAAGTGGCCAAACTGCTTGACTTCATCATTTCCAGTCTGGCATTGTTAGCATCTGCTGCTTACCAGGCTTCATCACCATTGTGTTTCTGTTTGGTTGGGTTTTTACACAGTATTAGACAAAGGCAAAACTAGATTCAACTGCGAATTATTTGGGTCTATTACAAAGACTCAGTAATATTGACATGTAGAAAAGTTTAAGCTTGCCAAGCTTCTTCTCCTGCTGGTCTAAACAGGAGTTGATGTAGAAAATTGATGCTGTGCATCCCTTTTAGAAACTGTTGTCTTGTTACTTACTGTAACACAGTCAGTACACTGCTTCTCTGAGAGTGTTTTCCAAGCTGTTCATCTTCAAGCTGCTGGGTACTGTATGCTCCTTTGCTATTCAGATAGCTGGTATCCAAGTGCACATCTACATCTGCTTGTCTACTTGCCGCTTCTGCTTCCATCTTCTTCATTTTCTCTTGGATAGCCAATTACAAATAAATAGTATTTTATTTGCATTAAAATGAAATACCATTATTTGGCAACTTGCATACAGTACAGTGCTAGAAGTACAGTAGAAATCCAGAATTCAACCTTCTTAAGCTATGGCCATTGGAGTTTATGTGAATGTATTATATTTAATTGTTTTGATGTAATTATTATAGATGATTACTCAATATTATAATTAACTACTGTGTTTACAAAGAATGACAGTAAAATTCAGATTGATTCAGAAGATGAGTTATTATTCAGAATAATTTTGAGTAGTATAACCTCTGCTTGAATTTTTGCAATATTAAGCATATTAATATATATAAATGAAAATAGGACATTCATATGGACAAATAAATCTGTGTATGGGCATGTTTATGTAAAAAGGAAAGAGACATAAAACCAATTTAAACTAAACAACAGATGAAAACCACTTCACAGCTATTACAGGTCTAATCTGTTCGGGAGAATGTGTTGCAACAAATTCAAAAATACCATGTATCATGTATATAATGTGATATATATCTTTAGGTGAAACTTCTATTTATTTATTTTTTTTTCACACGAGTCATAGTTCCGTATGGTTTATCTCTGAAAATAAACATACTGCTGATCCTCTTTGCTTTTTCCTCTGTAGATTGATAGGAGACTAGCATAGCATATGAAGGGGTTCTTTCTGGCATCATTGACTTTGCTGCAAATAGAAAAACTGATCAAAAAGTAAGCAAATGTCAAACTCCTGAAGTGGAAATTACTTCAGTAAAGAACCCAGTGTTGCTTTTTCCCTTTCTGTCTCCTATTCCTTTTCCCCTAGCTCCTTTTTTTTCTTTAATCTTTCCCTTGAAATTCTTTGCATGCACTTAGCAAACTTATTTTTGCTAGATAACTTAGATCTGGCAATTGAGAGTTAGCATAAATCAGCTTAACCTCATTAATATCGATATAGGAAGGGCAATTTACACTATCTGCTGGCTTAATCTCATTAATATCAATGGAGGAAGGCCAATTTATACTATCTGATGATTTGGCCCCTTATTTTGAGTGTTGAAAAATAAAATAATGAATAAGGAAAAGCCATGCAATGTCTTTCTTCAGTGAGGAGCCTTGTAAACTAGAAGAGGACTATAGGGAATAAAGTAAAGAAAATGGAGAGGAGGGAATTAGATGAAATAAAGAGTAATTAATATTTTAAAAAATCATAAGATTAAAAAAAAAAAGAAATCTGTTTAGAGGCGCCTTTGTTCATAGTAAATGTCTCTGAACTTTGTCAATAAACAGATAAATGTTTCTGTAGTTTTAACTTTGAATATTCAATTTCTAATTCCCTTCTAACAGTAAACAACCCTTCTAACAGTAAACAGTTAATATAAGCATAGAAGAAAAGTACATCAAGATATTTTATTATTATTTTAGAATGAATTCTCTGAGGTGCTGAGCATATGCTGCTCTCAATGAAGTAAATACTATTTACATATATTTAGATTATGCTAATAAATAGACTTTTGTAGAAATTGCTTTGTTGAATAGAGTTGGTTTGGACCACAGTGACTGCATGTGGATGAAGATTGTGATTTATTCTAATTCCAGAACTGCTTTATTTTTTAGTATTCATATCTGACACATGTACGCTAGACTGTTACAGCAATACAGATCTATATGTTCATTTCTTACCCCAGAATAAATATCCTCTTATGTCTTTACTGCCGCTCTGGAGCTGATCACCTCATTTACTTACTTTATATTTAAGTTATGAGCTTGGATTTTTTACCTCTTGTTTATGTTAGCAGCTTTGTTATGGTGTTTCCTAAAGGACTACATTGAAGAGAATCTAAAAGATGCATCTAAGGAATGCCTCTATTTTCTTTTTTTTTTTTTTTTTTTTCCCCTTCTCAGTTTTGTTGTACAGACATAGTCATCTATATTATGAGAAAATGCATCCAAAGAGTTCTAAAATTCTAAGCCAGATAGAAATGCAGTATCATACAGTGTAACAGCCGTGTACCTTTGAACACAGTCCAAAAATACAGAATCAATAGCCACAGTGCAATTTAAACTTATATTTTAGCCAGGCCCAGTTTCCAATTATTTTCAAGAGCCCATTAATCTTAACATAATGGGCTTAGCTGTGATGATAAAAGAAGGAATGTTATAAGATTTTGAAGATACAAAGCAATTCATTTAAGGTTATGATTTTATCTGGGAGTTCTGGCTTAGTGAACTAAGTGAGGATTTTGGGGGAATAAAGGAGATGGAGGCACTTGTTACCTTTGTCTGAGGCAGCACAAGTTGGGGTTTGAGGGTGTGACACTACAATAAACCCCATAACACCTGATCTCGGATGTTTGATGCATGAGAATATGAACAGATGAAAAAATTCAGAATAATTGTGTCTACGTTTTCTCTTCATTGATGATGGAAATAGGTAGCTCTCATCAAGAAAAGATTGAGACTTGCTTTTTATCAGAGAATAACCGTGCTTCCAGCAATTACATCATATAAGCTACCAGATAGCTTGTTCATCAATTCTGCCTATGGCTCCTATATCTGAGAACACAAAGTAGCTTAAATGATATGCTTTTATTTCATTTAAGACAGAATTTCCCTCAACTACCCTGTGCTGTAAGAACAGGTTGATGTGCAGATGGTCAGTGAGCTTTCCAGTTGCTACTTACAAACCCTATAGACCGATAGAAAGCCAGGTAACTTCATCTGCTATTAAGAGAAGATAAGCTCATCTCTCACTGAATTTGGAGTAAGAGTCTGTGGATACATATTTACTTAAACCACTGATGTAGTATTTCATTTCTGTGCACAGTAAGCTTTTCTGTTTTGTTATTCTTTTATTAATATTTTTGTCTTTGCGTTCAAGAAGGCAGTCATAGTGAATCTCAGCACTCAAAGTTTTAAGAGTATATATATACTCTTAAAATATATAAAGTGACTCTCTCTATATATATATATATATATAAAAATTAATAAATATAAAGATGGTTTGGAGACTGGTAGTCACTTTATTCCTCCTGAATCAGGTAAGACTTTGGCTTTCATGTAAGAGAAAGTTTGCTGAAGAGAGAGTTGCAAATTGACAGAACTGTCAGGTTTATTTCCTTTGAGCCTCTCAGGAGCAGAAAATCTTCACTTTGGTTACTTGGTGAACAACAGAATAGGTTTTACTGTTGAGTAGTAGCAGAAGAAAGATACATGAGGTGAAACCACAGAAACTGACAAAACCTGGCTTTCAAATGTTTCAGGGTTGGGCTTCTTGCCCTGACAGGGCAATGTTATAGGTAGAAAACATCTAAGATAAGGCACACCATTTTTCGAAACAGTGTATTTTGTAAACCAATACGTAGCTGTACTTAAAGATTAATTGATGTCAGAAATAGATGTTTTATGGCTTATCTGTTAGTGATTAGATTTACTTGCAGCTGAGGGTTAAGAGTAGCTACTCCTGAATAACTGCTGATAGTGAGTGCTCAGAGTAACACACCACATAGAGAAGGTGTAGCCCTGTGTCTGAACTCACATCGTTGTACAGCTGGTGTTTGGGTGATAGCAACACACGACAAATAGATCCACCCACAAAAGGAAAGTGAGAGAGGGAGTTTTATATAATATTTTAATAATATTTAATAATTATTAAAATTATTGTTTTTATAATATTTTTATTTTAATTATTTTAATAATATTTAATAATTATTAAATTGCTTAAGAATATTATTTTTTTTGTTTTTTGTTTCATGTTAGGCTTTTTATTCCTTTCTTTTTCCCTTTCCCTTTTCCTCCTTTCTTTATTTCTTCCTTTTATATGTTCTTTTTTTTTTTTTTCCCTAGCTTTTTCACTTTTAACCATTCTTTCATCCACAAGAAGCTAAAATGGCACAAAAATGAGTTAAAAATATGAATAGTATTATTTACTTGCAGCAGTAGTTTCCTATAGACTGTTAAAGCTGATTAATTTTATTCTCAGTATTTTGCTTGGAGCTTATTTAACATGGAACGTAAGATACTTATTGTGTGTATACACATACATAATCATATAAATATACATTTGTGGGATGAAAACAAAGTTATATGAGATTAAACCAATGGGAAAAGATTTGTTCAGGAGGGACTGGTGGAAAGGAGTTCTGTTTTCAGACCCGAAATGGAAATAAAGGAAATGACTTCAGAGAGAATAAAGAAATAAGCCCGGGAACCATGAAATAGGTCATACAAAAGGGTTGAGGTAACAAAAAGAAAAACAGAAAAATAGGAATATGAAATCAAGGAATTTCAGTTGTGGGGAATGACTGATGTAAAGTCAGGACAGTAAAGCTGTCTGGACTTAGCAGTAATCTCCACTCTCCTATTGCTCCCAGTAGAATGTGCAAGGAGAGAAAAGCACTCTTATGTAATCTTTTAAGATGCCACTGTGAAAGGATGGCTTCCAGGACAGAAGAGCTGAGGATAGATGGGGAAAATGCGGTATCTTGATTTACATTGTGTGTTAGACTGTAGGTCATGTTATTTTCTGTGAAAGAAGTGAAAGAGCAAAATACAGGGAGAACTTTCAGCTGCACTTTTTCAGATAAATACATATGAGAAACCTCTGCATGTGTGTTTGAATTTTTGCAGATTCACTGATATACGAGTAGGTGAAATAAAACTAAGTAAGTGTACCCTGTTAAAAAGGTATTGCAGCCATATGAAGTTTTTAATTATCCTTTATTTGAGACAAATTCTTTTGAGCTCTACTATTTGTGGCTAATACAGGAATCGCCAACTTGTGCTGTCTAAGGCTGTGTCCCTCACTGCACTGTCCAAGAAAGAGACTTCTGATGATGTGGTAATATAGAAAAATAATCATCCTGATACGTAGTCAATTTACTACCCTTAAAGGACGAAGGCGTTACTGTGTTATGCTGGTTAATCAAAATGAGTGCTGATAAAATTCCTCATATATTCATTATATATGATGTATTTTATAGAAATACCATCTTAAGGCTTTCAGAAAGTTCAACCAGTGAAGATTTCCTAATTATCCTCTGCAGCTCAAAGATGAAGAGAATTAAAAAAGTCATAAATAGATTTATATAATTGCTTTAAACCCAGCTAACAATACCTTTTCCAAATATAACAATAACAAAGATTACCCTTTGATTCTCAGTAAAGACTGCAAAGACCAAAAACCCAGAGAACTTGCTTAAATGCTGTCTTTGGAGGTTTCCAAGCCTCAGGCAGACTCTGCAGCAGCGGGGTAGATCTAATGTTGGCAATCAATTAATTTCACGTGGGAATTTGTGCAAGAGATCTCCAGAGGTCTCCTTTAAGTGAAATGTGAGTGGTGCCGTGATTCAGCTAAGTGAAAGATCCCATAGGATCTTACTTAGATCTTTGAGTTCACATGGTTTTTGCCTTGATAATTGTTGCTGGATTCTGGAGTTGTAGAAACCCTGAACACTGGGCATCTGGAGAATCATAGATAAGATCCACATGCAAAGTGGCATGGAAGACTTTGGAGAAACTATTTTTCTTTTTTTTCCTTAGTACTATTACTGCTATTTCTTCAAAGCATCTGAGTAAAGTTGGCCTGGTGGTGGGCAGAGTGTATGGAGAGGAAAAATGTAATGTAAGGAAAAGCAGATGAATAAAGCTTAAAACATGTATGAAATAATAATAATAATAATAATAATAATAATAATAATAATAATAATAATAATAATAAAAAGAACCATTTACTGAAATTCCACATTAGATGAGGTTTTTTTGCAGCTAAAAGTATTTCTGATGTCAGAATGTTAAACCACTTAATTCCACGAGAGCAAAGTATTGAAAATTAAATATTGAGACTTGAAAAACATATTATCATAGAAAGGTATTTTAGATTTGAACCTCAACATAAAATTCATCATTTACTATATTTATTTTTAAAATAGTAGCCACTCAGAAACCCAAAGCCTATCTGCTATTGAAGCATCTGTAGTTTCAGTCCTGCTAGTTTCCCTATTCTGTGCCACATTAAATGATTGAGGTATAAGCTGGAAAGATGGAACTTTCCATATTGCACTTCCATATTCGTATCTTTATGAGATACAAACTGCACCAGCCTTGCAATAATTAGCAAGGCGTGGAAACCGCTCTTACATGCCATGGACTACGCCTGTAAAAACTGATGTACGAGAAGACTTCTGTGCTATTTCAAATTCACAAAGAGCTTGATTATCCTTGGGGTCCCTTTCAATGTAAGTCGTTCTATGATTCTCTGATTGGAGTCAGATGGATGTTAGATTTGATTGGAATAAGGAAGATTTTTATTTTTTTACAATAAGGTTGTAAGTGAGGAGGATAAAAGCATAGATAGGATAGATAAAAAGAGTGAGTTTTTTACAGTAAGGTTGTAACCTGACACAGGTTGCCCAGAGAGTAGATGGTGGTTGCCTCATCCCTGGAGACACCTGGGGGATGGCTGAATGGGCCTCTAAACAGATGGATCTGTAAGTCTTTCTGTTCATTGCAAGGGAGTTGGACTAGATGACCTTTCCCTTCCTTCCAACTTAAAAGATTCTAGGATTCTACATAATAGGTTTTATTATTCTTTGAATGTGGCGGTTAATGAGCAAAAAAGATTTTGCAATCAATCCATCAAGTTGATCTACTACAGCAACAGGACATCTTTGGGTCAGGTGTGTGTCTGTGTTGCGATCTTAATCTTTTATGCTATATGTCAGCTTGGTGTTTTGGAATGCTCTTTTCAAGTTGTTTCAGTTTCTTAAGATACATCCATTTTTACCTTCTGTAGGTATATCAATAAAACATGGAATGGTTCAATGCAGTTGGTACACCTCCCTGTCTTTCACTGCCTTACTGTTCTCAAACTTCATAGTTGGTATCAACTGGTACCTTAATAGTTTCTACTTAATCCTCACAATCTGTTCATCTTCTTAAGCAAGAAAGAAAATATTTCAGTGTTTTTTCCAAGAGATCTTTGATGTCAAAATGAATATGGAACCATTTTTTCCCCTTGATTGCTAGTTGCAAGTTATCAAACCAATCACCTCCTCTGGGTTTACAGAGCTTTCTTATGCAGTTGAGCTTCACTTATATTTAGAAAGATTTTTAAGTCTTCATTTGCTGTCTCTTTGCACTTACATGTATTCATTTAATTAATCTCAGTGATATTCCTTTGTATAAAATCTTCACTTGGAAGATTTTTCTCCTTCTTTGAAATTAAGTACATTTTTAAAATATTTTCATTTAAGTATATTAACACTCTGCTTTTGTTCGCTGTTTAGACAAGTTATCTGTTCTAACATCTGCTCACAAATCAGTCTTTTTTCCTCTTTAATTATCATCTTATCAACTACAGATATTATACTAAACTGATCAAAACAAGGTTTCAGATTTGAGAAGTGCTAGGCCAAAATACCATTTGGGTATGATCTGCTACGTACTGTTGTTTATACCATATTTTAATGACAAAATCTACCACATTTCTTGTTTTCTTCCTTGAAAATATCCTCAGCCATCCTCAGTTTCCCAGAAGCAAGTTGTGCTACATCCATATGTTTCTATTCCAATTTAAAATATGTATATATTTCTTTTTAGGATTTCTTAGAACTGCTGCTACAAATGTAATTTTTTAAGAATATAATCTCTGAACATCCTTCTTTTAATCAGAATGGCAATGCTTGATTAGAGGCTTCTGAAGGTCTGCTGGTCACAAGAGTTCCAAATTTATTCCTACTTTATTTGGCAAAAACAACTGTGGTGCAATGATCAGGTCATAGGGTACCTGACTTGTGAATTAATGTGGTATATTTTACCATAAAAGCCTTTAAAAGTTCAATATTTCTTTTCTTTCTGGGGGACTAATAGAATTACATACTAGAAATTGGAAAGCAGGACCTATAGTGAAAAGCCTTTTAACAGTAGGTCATGATGCTTAGAATGGTATATCATAATCTACTCCTTTATAAGAGGATGTGTTTTTCATCTTCCCTATCTTCACATATACAAGTGGCTTGAAATTAAGATTATGTTACAAGAAATTGGTTAGGCATATGTTTAATTTAATTCTGAACTGAAATTCACAGCACTATCATCACTTTGCATTAAACAACTGCAGCCTAGCTTTGCATTGTGTTCCTGAGGTTATATATCATCTCTAACAATCACAATAAATCTTCATTTAGTTGGCTGGACTAGTTAATGTGTTGAGTTTTGAAATCCACTGCTTTAAAATAGCAGCTGCAAATACTACAGTTCTAGACTGTGATAAAAGCTTTGAAGATTGAGAAGAAAAGTACCTGATCTCTGTTGTTGGATGAAGTGACTAGTATGAGACAGTAGTCAGGCACTTGTGGGTTTTTTTTGTTGCTTTTTTTTTTTTGGTAGCAGGAAAATAGATAAAAACAGAGAGCATGCAAACAGAGCAGGGAGTACACATTAATCATGACTAAGATTAAAACAATAATCATGATTAGGTTCCAATTTACATGATCCTTGTAACAAGAAAATACCTAGGGGAAAATGTCAGCCTTAACTGTGTGCTTTTAATACATTTTTTTAAGAGACATTTAAGGAGCATTCTTTTTTTCATCTTCCAAAAAGCGGGTTCCTTTACTAGTGCTTTTTACTGGTACTGAATAGTCTCTCATTCTCTGAGCAGGTTTATTTAATGGAGTTATTTTAACAGTATATGCTATTTTTTTTCTTCCATTTCAGTACACGGCTAGATTATATATAAGCAATTATATTTCCTCTCAAACTTGCTTGTCCAGAATTTGAATGATAAATATTCCATTTGCAATAAATTAGAATGAATATCCCTTTTTAAGCCCTTCAGTTTCAGATCTGGGTTTGTTGTTTGAAAAAAAAATGTGCTGCAGCCTATAATGTTTTCATTGTCTAAAACTATGAAGTCTTTAAAAGCAACAACACTTTGCAATTCTGGAAATTGGAATTTCCAGAATTCTGGAACTTAAAGTGTGCTCTGTAAATAAATATATGCCCAGACTTTTTATACTTCCCTCACTTGTTCTCTCAGCACAGTTTGTCCGTTCAGTGTGAGAAGAAAATAATTCTTTCCCATCCTCCTTCAAATACTGCTGAAGGTGGCCTCCCCTGGATTCTGTTCAATGATGAGTCCAGTGAGCTGCAGTGTTGACTTTTATCTGTCAAATTAAGCACTGATGGACATGAGTGTAATTTCTGTTGGAGTCATTGCCTCAGTGTTCCTGTTTTGAAGTGCTTTTCCAAACCATTCCTAAAATAATGGTACTCTAAAAAAGGTCAATAAAAACCATGCCCAATCTGATGTCATTCAGCCTTTAATGAGGTTAGAACTTTCTATCCTTTCTGATAGAAAGGATTCTGATTTCTTTTTCCCCCAAAAGTGACAAAATGTTTCTTCTTCCCAATGAGCAATTCCACTTAGGGTTGCATGCCTAACCTGTGCTATGGGAGCAAGTGAGAGGAACCACCAGACAGCAGGGTTACTCAGCGTGGAAGAGTCCCTGTTTCCTTGACCAAGCATAGCTCCTTCAGCACACGTTTTCCTCTCTCCTCACCTCTACGCTACGGCGCAGTATTTCTCTTGCTCTCTCTCTCACTCTCTCTTTTCTGTATCTCTCGGAAATCAGACTGGAGTTCAGAGCACTTTCACTACCTTTTATGAGGTAGAGTGCGATGGCATAGATGGGAGTAGGGCTAGTCAACTTTCTACCCACCCACCTACCTGTGCTGAGGGAGCTACGCTTGAGGCCGGAAGCAGTGACTCCTCAACGGTGAGTAACCTCCTCTCTCATCTCTGTCTTTAACTCTCTCTATAGGACTGTGGGTGGAGGGATGAGAAAATGTGTTTTGGTATTTGTTTGTTTGTTTTTTTTTTCTTCCCAATTTTTTTTTATTATTATTTTTTTATTATTATTATTATTATTTTTTAAATCTTTTTATTAACCACTGGATCACAGAATGAACTGCATGTATTGCTTTAGTCACCAGTGAAAATTCATTACCTGCCCATTCTGAATTCTTAAAGTCGTCTATAGAACAAAGATGATGTTTGTTTGCAGAGGTGATCCATTTACAGGTGGTTAAACCAATCCTTCTGACTTGTTTACTTTACACTGTGAAAAGGTATTCTCTGATCACCTTAAACTCAGTTGTTAATTTTCCATTAATTTAATTGTAGTAATGTTGAGCCAGCACTTTGTGATTAAAAATGGATGGTGGTATTTATATGCTAATCATCATTTACTATGGGTAACAATAATTTCTACAGGACAGGATTTTTATTTTCTGTATTTGCTATTACTGATTTTAATTTGCTTAATCCAGAATGTTTGTGAATCTGTCTATTGACAGCATGCCAATTACAGAAAATAATAGAAAAATAGAAAAAAAATAAAATTTGTAAGAAAATTGTAAGCAGAAAATCAAACCCCAAGAGATTAATCAGTTCTTAATGTTTGAATTTATGAATCCAAGTTTTTGATTTTTTTATGTGATGTGAACTTGAGATTGAAAGGATTGTTGCTGTCTGGATTTCTTGGTACTTTCACTACCTATACATTACTATTTTACTTTAAAGTCTTGTCTTATTATTCTTATAACCTGTTTTTCTTTGCCCCAAGTATTGCTGTTTCACTGTTTTAATATCCCTCAGCATTTTAAAAAAGTACGAGATGGACTACGAAGATCTTCCTTCCTTTCTTGTTCTGCCTCTTGGGTATCTACTCAAGCTGTCAAGATGTCAGACTAAAGGGCAGAAGAAGGGTCATACGAAGATACTGGTCCCTGGGGATACACAAATCTGACTGTGTTCCTTTAACGCTCTTTATCAGCTCCATGTGGGGCCATGTCATATCACAGTAAAAGGCACTAAAAGGCAGTAATGCATAGTCTATAAATCAGAGAGCGCAATCACAGCCTTTGCAGCAGAGGTGGTCGGTAGTCTGATTGATGAAATACTTCTATTTTCAGGTGACTAGGTGGCTTTGAGGAATTGGGAATAGGATGCAGAGCCTTCCATCTTCTGGTCACTGACATATATTGGGAATTGGTCACTAGTGATGGATGGGTATCCCCCCTGATGACTCAGTGATGCTCTTTGCATGAATGCACAGGAGATCTGAGTGAAATTCTAGAAGGACAAATATCTTGTTTAGCAAGCTGCCAGAATTTCACTAATAACTGTTTCTGTTTGAGAGAAAAATAAGGGTCATGGATAAATAATTGGCTCCTCAAGTTTTGAATAACATTTACAAATAGTTTTATTATTACTGCTTATTCCTTTTAGTAAAAGCAATGAAGTCTCCAAATCTTCCTATGCATAGCCAAAAACGTGTCTAGAAAATTTAGCTTTCCTGGCAAACTTTGATCTTTTGAGAAGAAAAGCAAAAACAGGTTAGTCAATTTGTAATGTTGTGCTGGGAAATCTTTGTAGGAATTTCAACAGCTGAAAACCTCAGCAGAGTTTGAGGTTTGGACTACTGAGAGGCAAATGCTTTGTGGGTAAACTTAATCAATATCCAAAGTATGTTTTCTGTTGATGAGTTTACAGATTATTATTATTATTATTATTATTATTATTATTATTATTATTATTATTATTATCATATAATTATTCTTGTCTAATGTAGGAGACTTTGAGTTTTGCAAAGAATTGGCAAAATGTGAAGACCAACTGAACAGTGCCCCTAATCTCACTGCAATTATATGAAAACATATTGGTAGCATACAGAGATAAATTCTTTTTAGAAGTGGTATAAGGATTTGGAATGGGAGATCAGAATTGGTATTATTCAGTAATTAAGGTGAATTAGAGATACTGTGGGGGATATTATGAAACAGAGATGTCAGTGGATTACTTTAAATCCAAAGAAAATTGCTCTCTGCATTTATCTTGTAAGATGAGCAAATCAGAAGTTGGCATATTTATATATACAGGGGAGTTTGCATAGGCAGTGATATGCAAAGTAAAGTACTGTAAAGTATTTTGATAATTAATCTAGAATCTTCCTCAACCAAATCTAATACTAAATTTTAGTCATGCAACCCCAGGCTGTGGATTTGCCTGAGTAACCTCACTGGGAGAATAAATAGCTTAATTTTACACTTACTGTGCTAATTCTCCTCTGAAATTAATTTTATTTTTTTTTTTAAGTATAAAAATTAAAATGTCTAAAGCGCACAGCTTCTTGTATTTTACAACACTGGCTTAAATGTGTATTCTGGCATTCATAATACTAAAAGAAACATTATATTACTTACATATACATAAATAAAAGTGAAATATAGTAATACAGTTTTCAGGTAATTTTGCTTATTGAAAACTCTTGAAAACAAATATCTTAGCAACTCATTTCAATATATGCTGATTTAAATTTGTTAAATACCTAAATACAATTTACATTCTCTGATTATAAAAATAAAGCATTCTTTAAAATTGCATTGGTTTAAGCTGCCATCCACAAGCTGTGTTAGTGACTCCAACCCAAGCCAGAAATTAGTAAATTTATACCTTTGCATTTAAGCAGGTCAGCATCGAATTTACAGCCTTGTTTCTCAGTCACACTGTTAGAGATGTTAACAGTACTTTAACAATGTAGATCATATACGAAGATCAAACGTTTTTTCAGTATGATTAAGATGGTTAGTTATAATTCCCACATTTTCTGTATTTTCCAGGCTGATTTCTCTCACAAGCTGAATTAAACCTTTGTGGGTTGGTTCTTACCTTCTTCTTTTTCTGTATAAGAAGTGAGGGAGAGCTGTGAAATGCACCATCTGTTTCCAAACGGTGTCAGCTGGCATATAGATGCTCATCACCCTGCCCTCTCTTATTTCAGTTTTAGGCAGGTGTAATGCCACTGACTCAACAGGAATTACTTTTGATTTAATCTTGTTTAAGCAAAAGAAGTGTGGATGATAGTGCACAAGCATTCTAGGGGACTCTTTATGTTGATTTAGACTGCAATCCTTTTAAACATTGACCTCAGCTCATCTGAATTGCCAACAAAATGCTCAGTAGTATTTGGACTGAGTATAGAGTTTCAGAGGAAAGTAGGGCTACCCTAACACCCCAGGCATTTATTCCTGGGGCAGTTCAAACTCAGCGTCATTAAATATTATTCTCTTTGATCAAAATCCTTTGAATTTGTATCCATCCTATCTGAGCACATCCAAGCAAGCACACTAATATACCCTTGATCTGTACAATAACGATGAGTTTTAGACTCCTTATGCCCCTCCAAGACTTGGGAAATTTCAAGATGAGGAGAAAGAGATCACTGTAAAGAAGCACATTTTCTTTTGTTAAAGTGGGAAAGTGACCTTGCAGTAACAAATGGAGACTACCCTACTCAAGTTAAAAAATAAAAAGAATAAAAAAGTAAGAATGAGTCAATAGTGTGAGGAAAAATGAGTATTTCATTATTCGGAAACACAAATTATGAAGAGGTTTTGACTGTTCTGTCCATTGTTAAGTAGAAAGAGATTAATCCATCCAAGTGTAAATGTCTGTATCTGAGTTGCTCACTCCAGACTTCCTTTATCATTGATGGAGAACAATAGGCTTTTCTACTCAGATTAGTAACAAGGTGTAGTCAGATGAACAAAACCATGCAGAGGGGATTTAGTCTTGGGGGTCTTTGAAGGTTGTGTATTCATAGGTAATTGATGTCAGCTTTCTATGAACATAGCTGTAGCAGAAAGGAAGTTACCTACTTTTTGCTGGAGAGAAATATTGAAATTGTTTTGTAAGAATATTTACCTAAGTAAAGTAGCTTTTAAGTAAGTTCCAACCTCATTAGAATGCAGCTTTATCATTTCTGACATTTGACGATTTGGGGGATGAAAAAAAACAATTAAGGAAATTAATCTCAAAACTATTCATGTTTAAATTCTTGAACATTTAAGTAAAAAAGTGAATACAGCTTATCAGAAATGCTGAACATCTAGGCCTAAGTTCACTGTATTGTCTTTAGAATTCTAATTCAATTTAATATGTTTAAGTTTAATCAAAGAGGAGAGGTACTCACAGTAAATTAGCTCATTAAAGATCTCAAATACATCATGGCTCGATCTTCTCCACCAAGTACAGAAGGAAACTGAAATGCTTTGGTCCAACAACTGGATCTACATAGGATGAGCAAGGATAAGAATTCATTTATAGAAATCGACCTTGCATAGGTCTCTGAACACGTCATCTGAATTTTTTTATAAGCAGACCCACTTTTCATGCCTACATTATTAGAACAATTTATCAGTTGTAGACATCTGAAAACCTGCTTCTGAGTATTCTACTGCCGCGAACAGTTCTTGGATTCTGATAAATATTAAAAGATATTCAGTCACAATTTTTGACGTCAGGCAAGTATAGACAACTGCATGATATTTAGGTTCATCCAGAATCATGTAAGAAAAGAAGCTCCGTGCAAATGCTCTTTAATTTCACCGTTTTTTCAAGTCACTGATGAAATTATACTTCCATCTTCTCTCCATACATTCTGATTTGGAGGTAAGATTTTGAAGAAAGGGTTGAATTAATTTGTATGGGAACTATTGTCCTCAGGTTAAAAGCACGTAAACTGTTCAGGGTATGTGGATCATATCGTTGCAACTACTTCTCAATTGCTGTTCAAGCAAAATGCTGTATAAAACACTGAATCTCAAAACATAGGCAAAGTAAATTAGGATTTCCTAAGATAACATGAATATTTCCTGGACAAACTGGTGTTGTACGTAAACAACTTGCGTGGTCTATTAAACATACATCAATAAGTGATGATATTTTCCTCAGTTTTACAGTTACTCATATATATATATATATTTTCCTTTTGATAAAAGACTTGTTCATATAGCAGTGAAACTGATCATCAGCATCGTCTACACTTCTTTGGTAGATATGTTTACATGAATACAGAGGAGAAGACAAGGGCAAGATATTGTTGTCTACCACAATACACTAAGTATACAAAAGAGCCAGACTTCTGACGGGTGCATGGTGACAGGACAAGAGGCAATGGATAGAAGTTCAGATGTGGGAAATTCCAGTTAGAGATCATGAAAAACATTTTACCATGAGGGTAGTCAAATTCAAGCCCGGGGTGGGAGTTTTCAGTTTAGAGAGGCTAAATATCTTCTGTGTTTGGCAATACCAGAGTGTCCTGAACAACACAATTTAATATACATCATGGCTTAAGGAGTAAGTTAATCACAATCAAATATGACAATGAATAGCTAAAAAAATAGGAACATCATAATTCCATTTTCCTGTGTAGCCACTAATCCCCTTTTAACCCCATTGCAACCACTTTGTTTTCCAAATAATGATTTTTTTCTTGATAGAGAAATTCAAATAGAAGTGATAGTTTTCTCACAATAGCTGAACATCTAGGAAAATCCTAATGCATATTCTCAAGCGACTGATGGAAATACGGCTTCAGGCACTGGGTATTAATGCTGAAAAATAGCAGATGTCTCCCACCATAGGGATGAGTGCATCTGAATAGCGAACAGGCCGTTCTTACATTGGCTGTCAGTAATAGTATCATGTTTATGCATGCAATGTGCTAAGGAAGAATAAGATGTGAATATTATGAATATAATCTTTTTCTTATATTTATATACTTATCTTACATATATAGTGCTATATTTAAGACTAAGCACAGTTGAGAGGAAAGTGTTCTTTTGTATAACAGGTTAACCTTGGAAAATATTATTTTTGATTCACCCTCCCAATTCATAATTGCTTCATGTAAACTTTGTTGCAGTAGAAGGTGTTAATTGACTTTTGGTTTGTAGTAACAAGCTTGCTTCAAAAATGAGGAGAAGTGGGGAATTCAGGTAGTCAGCCTTAATGGCTTGACAGTGCATAAATTATCTGCTAATTGCTTACAAATCAAGTTCTAGCCAAGAGTATTCAAAGAGTTGCAGGTTCTTTTTCAATATAGAATCCTGGTTCAGTCTGGGTTAGAGAAGTCTGTAAAGATCACCAAGTCCAACCATCAACCTGACCTACTGAGTCCTGTAACTAAACCATGTCCCTCAGTGCCTCATCCACACATCTTAAATACCTCCAGAGATGTGGAGCCCTAGGCAGCCCATTCCAACACTTAATCACTCTCTCCTTGAAGAATGTCTCCCTAATGTCCAAGATAAACTTCCTCTGGTGCAACATATTAAATAGAAGTTGCTCCTCACAAGTTATACCAAGTAAACAGACTAAACTTTATTTATCAATAATTATGAATACCATTTTTTGCACTCATATGTTCCAAGGTCAGTGTGCGCCACTGTTAACATTAAGCTCCCTAAGTGACAGATGGGCTCTCTGAAATCACGTAATTAAAAAATCTCCAATAGTTATGATAAACTTGAATATACATACTAAGCAAAAAACTTTCAATATTGATTTCACAATTTCTAAAGATATAATCATTATATTTTGCGATTAATTACTATCGCTACTAAAGTTTTTCAGCTAATTAATAACTAAAATCGCATACTTTACCTTCCAGCCGTTATGTTCTTTTATGTCTTTCTCTAGACCAGGCTGGATGTGGCTCTGGGCAGCCTGGCCTGGTAGTTGGTGACCCTGCACATAGCAGGGGGGTTGAAGCTAGATGATGATTATGGTCCCTTTCAGCCTAGGGCATTCTATGATTCAGTGATATGATATGAATCTGTTAAACTTATATGTTACCACCTACTTGCTGACTTAGTTCATTTTCAGTCATTTGCTTATTAGTAGAAAGCAGCTGCCTGAATCTTTGCCATGAAACATTTTTTATTCTTGAGGTTTGTTATGTTCTCTCCAGTTCTTACGCCATTGTATCTGTGCTTTTTAAGCACAGCTTAAACTGAAGTAACACAGCAGTGTATTAAGAGCTGAATGTTAATTGGAGTGATGATGTTCATTCAGTTAAATTCTTCTTTACTGAGCCAGAATACAAACATGGAGCTGGAGGTAATACGAAAATCACTAGAAGTGTTTATGTAGCCAAATTGGACATGTGGGATGGTTACCAGAAGATTTTGGAGAACAATTATATCAGAATACTCTTGTCAGATTTTTATGTCTCTTTTCTGTTTCCAAAACTTGAAAACAATACAGTACAAATAAACATTAAGGACAAGGTCTAAGTCCTTGCATGTTGAAATTAGATTAATAATGGTGAAAATAGGGTGCCCTTCTGTGTTATAACAGAAGATTGGATAATTAAAAGGGCATAATATGTAAAAGACATCATTACAATCCTCATCTGATCTTGTAGAATTACCCATGCTTCTGCACAATCCTACCAATAAACTCCATAAAATTGTTAATGCATTTCAAGATGTAGATTATGTTCTATGTATGGATTTCAGCATCTTATTTATGTGCCTACTCATTTCAGCATGCGGTCTTCCATCATTCTGCTCCTTAAAATATGCTCCATTTAAAACAGCTACCAGAATTTTTTTACTGTTATTATTTATTTATTTTTTCCTGCAAAGAAATCATGAAATATGTGAGACTATTAGAAATCTTCAACAAATGGAATTAATGGGAATGTACAATATAGGCTTGATCCAGTCAGTTTACCCACACTGATTACAAAGTAAATACTATTCGGCAGTATCACTTTATATTCAGAATCAATCCACTGGTGTTTCAAAAAGAATCATTTAACAATGAATAATGTTTAACTGTAGATCTCAGCAGTAAATTAGAATATCCTAATTTAATAGAGTATGATCTGTTATTTGCCAACAAACATAGATTGCGTTATAAATCAAGCAATTCTATGGTTATGGAATAGCACTATACTGAATTATATTTAATTACTGCCTTTTGAACATTCATGTTTCTGCCATATAATATAATTTTCCATCTTTTAACTTAGTTTCTTTTACTAACAGAAAATGTAAATTAGTTCTGAAGAAAAATACTTACTGGGGACAGGCAATTAACTATGTATTTCAGGAAACGGCACCAACTACGTGAGAATCATCAAAATGCTTTTCTGTTCTGCACCTCTCTGTATATAACTGTTTATGTATTTAATGAATTATATTGAATATAGGCCACAAATGAGGAATTCAAAGTAATAGGTAAGTCTATAGATGAATGTTCTTCTTGGTGCAGGCTTCCTATACTGTCTATTCTTGTTTCACATTAGTCACCAATACTTTTCAGAAAGAGGTTTCACCTGCATTTATATTCTGAACTCCTGTTAATGATCCAGCATGTTGGGGATTAATTTTGTTGGTGTTCATTTAATGCCTTATAAATATTTGCTTTAATTTCATGTTAAGTAATTGTATGGTCCCAAAAGATAAAGTGGGAAAAGTTTGGAAGGAGGACGGGCCTTTTATTCCAGGTAAAAACACCTAAAAACTTTCTGTGAGGTAAAATTAAATAGCTAGAATAACATTGCATCCTTAGTAGTTGCTAAAAACTAGGGGAAACTCCTAAAACTGTAAGCTGAGTTCTGTGGTAGAAAGCATTCTGAGACAGAGATAATTGAACATCCTACATAGTAAACTTGTTTGCTATGCTGCTTAAATCCATAAATTTAAGCACCTAATGATTCAAGGATGCCTAGTTGGATTTGGCAAACACCTAGCTTATATTTTGGAACACTGACATATTGCTTTGGAAGTCCCATGTTCTGCTTTAATTCCTTTGAAATATTTGGCCAGGGGCATGTATTTGATCTCAGTATATGGAAGCTTGTTGATTGGAAGTCCCAATGGCTTGGAGTTTAACAACTTCTTGAGGCCTCCTACATCTGGAGTATCCATAAACCTGAGGCAGACTGGAGCATGGGAGAAACATGGGTGTATATGTACAAAGTTACTTTGCTTATCACAAGGTAATATTACTTGTGAACACGAATAATAAATATTACAGTTATGAAACAAAATATGTGGTTAACTGTATTAAATTTTTAATTCTTTAGGAGTTTTTGCATCTCCTTTTGTCTTTTCACATGGGATTCTTGAACAAGCTCAGCACTGGCCTCACGGTATTCCTGCGGATATCATTGTGGATGTCCTGGGATTCATAGGAATAATTAGTGAAAATAAATAAATAACAGATCACTTGGGAAAATGTCTGTTGACCTATTTTGTTGTTTCTGACATTTAAAAGTAAATTTGTAAAGGCTTAAGTGAAAAGTCCTTTCTGGTTTTGTTCTTGAGGAAAACAAGGAAACTGAATCTTGACCCATAGAAAAAGAATCAGTGTAATCAACCAGCACAAGCTTTCCCTCTGAACTACTAAAAAATGTTCACGTGAAGTACCACAATCTTCCCCTAATATGGTGCATATTGCTTCTGGTGCTTATTACTGCAAATATGTTGATTAATCCTCAAAGGGCTCCTTGTATCTTTAGCGAAATCTTACAGCATCCAGACTTCAGCAAGGGAATGATCCAGTGATCCAGACACGGAGTAACCCTGCTATATTTCATTTTGTTTTCTCTTCATAGCTGGACAGTGCCACTTCACTCATCCAGGCAGCTAAAAATCTGATGAACGCTGTGGTTCTTACAGTGAAGGCATCATATGTAGCTTCTACTAAATATCAGAAGGTCTATGGTACTGCTGCAGTGAACTCCCCAGTTGTTTCTTGGAAGATGAAGGCACCTGAGAAGAAACCTCTAGTAAAGAGAGAAAAACCAGAGGAATATCAGACAAGAGTGAGAAGAGGGTCCCAGAAGAAACATATTTCCCCTGTACAGGCCTTAAGTGAATTTAAAGCTATGGATTCATTCTAAAACACTAAGCTTTACCAGCAGGGTTTTATATTCTTTTTGTATGCATACCTGCCGACTTGTATGCGTCTGGCATGGGGTGGGGGGGAAACAGTGTCAATTTGCATGCAACCTGAGGCTCTATTGAAGTAACTATTTTCTGCAGTGCCAAAATTTAAGGGCATTCTCTTCCAATGTTCAGTGGACTTGGTCCAAGCTTACTTTTTAAACTAAACTATTGCATTAAATTGGCCAAAGAATTTGCATCACAGGAGTATTTGCTTGGGTTAAATAATGAATTCAAGACTAAACCCAGAAATTTTTATGCATGCAAGAAACATTAGGTTGGCAGGTATATTAAGTGGAAAAAAAAAAAAAAAAAAAAAAAAGAAGAAAAAAAAAAAAGGAATTGTAATGGTAGACCTTAAAGCTTGTATTGCTTCTGTTCCAGTGCAAAAAATGTACTAGCCAATATGCTTAAATGTGTGGCCCGATAATAAAATGATATAACTTTTAAGTCATTTTCATTATAGTCTGTGAATTTTTAAAATGGATACAAACTAATTCATCTTAAAATTGCTTCTTTTAAACAATATTTTGTTCTTTATATTCTAGTAGTGTTATGATTGCTCACGTTTCAGTTTTTCCCATTAATATGAACAGAGGTTTACTTTTGCCAATTGAATTCCTTATGGTGGAGTATGAAGCACAATATGGTGATTGACATTGCCTTTTATATTATAATTATGATGATGATGATTATTATTATATTAGTAATAGAAGACCTGATGGTGGAATGTTTTGAGACATGGAAATTGACAATGTGAGAACTTAGAGTCAAATATGTAGGTGTAGCTTGGATTACAGGTATCTGAAATACCATTGTAACCACTAACTCAATAAACTCATTTAACCTTGGAATCTTCAATTTGTATGGTGTGTCTTTTTTAATGCAGAGATGCACAGATGCCTTCTGCATCACAGGTGAGGTAGCTCACTTAATTTGGCCTTGTGTTTCCTTTTATTTTTTTGTAAGAAAAAGCAGCATTACACCATTTTTTTTTTTATTTTTTTTTTCTACTGCCAAGTATGGTAAATGAGTCAAAACCCAAATAGTTTAAATCTTCAACAGAGTTATAAGAGATATAGTAAAATAAAAAGACTCCCCAATAAAACCTGGAGACTGTGCATATGATCAAAATACAGTCAAATGTATAGGGAAGTTCTTAAAGAGCCTTCCCCACAATTCACTGTAGTCTGATGTGGATTTTAGGAACTTGTGATATCAATAAATGACCTAAAAATAATTGGAATGCTAATACAGGAAATTACAGAGACAAAAAAATGAATATTGTACTTGCAGGGAAAAAAAAAAAATAAATAAAAAAAAATGTCACAGTCAAGGATGGCACATTCAAGAAATATTTATATGTATACAATTCGCCATAATGACAAACCCATTGCCAGTCACTCAGGCAGAATATTGACTGTGTCTGCAAAATGCTAAGGAAAATTAGATTTTGTGAAGGTAAAAATCCATAATGATTCTGGGCAACTTAGTTCACTTTAATGAAAGCCCTTCTTGAAGATTAATTATTTGTCTTTGGATGGGGCCCATCTCTGCTCAAAATGTCACTGTGGTAACACAGTAACATTTACCACTGAGAAGTGAAGAATGATGCCAGTGAAAACAAACATAAATAAATAAATAAATAAAATACCCAGAAAATAACAGTTCAGTGGTTGACTCAATAAAGTCAATGGAATGGAAAGATCAGTGGAGAAACAGAAAGAAGACATTATTAGATGATACTACATATAAGATAAGCACCCATGTATACATCAAGCAGATTTTATCTACACTTCTGAAAGAAATGGTATAGCATGGAAACATACATGACAATATGAATTAATATCTAGAATCAATTTCATGAAAGAGACTGGGGATGGTAAAAAAAAATCTTTCTTCAGGGCAACAAACAGGCTAAAAGATGAATAAATATGTTACAGGATTTAGTGATGACAAAATGAATTATCAAACAGGAAGTTTGATATGATAACAATAATTAATTCATTAGATAAGGTAATTTAGAATTCATTGTTACAGTGTCACAGTTGTTATGATGACAACAACTCTATTCACTGCACTAACTAGGAGTTCATCCTACAGTTTCCACCTTGGAATCTTGTATGTCTTCAATATCTTTGTTGTAAAACTAATGGATGAAGATTTTGGAATCAAAGATTTTGAAATGTCCAGCCAGTCCTCCACTAGCACAAGGGAACCCATATCACTGGAATAGCGTAATGAAAAACTGTGCTGGTCCTTAGATCAGGAAGCCGTGTCTGTTTCATGTGACAATCAGCTTGGTTCACAAACTAAATGTGTATAAACCATACATATTTATGAATACATACAACCTTAAAAACGTTATTTTTGATTGTATTTCTAATGTAAGAGAAGCAATTCTATTCCTGTTTCTAGAAAGTATAATAATAAGTTTCTTAAACACATATTTCAGCTAGATGTACATCTAGCAGATACATGTACACAAAAGGACTGGTTTGAAGATCAGTGTGGATCTGGCATCCCTGAACTAGAGGCAGTTTTCATCCTAGCATGGTCTTCCATGCTGTCGTCACTGTTCATATTACTCAAATGCCAGTAATTTCTCAATGAGAGATGAAAAACCCAAATAACAATTGACTTATATGTTTATCTAAGGAGTGGCTGTATCTATTGGTATGATGCCAGGAGAAATCTAGAGAAAGGGTTTCAGCCTACTTCCCACCCTAACAAGCTACGGAAGAAGGTCTAGTAGACGATTTCATTTTTATAAGTTATTTCTCCAGGAGGGACAGACGTCATAATACAGAAAGCCTGAAAACTTTTACCTAACTATAAGAATAATTTTCCTAAGATTACTTTTCCTCATTAGTTTATTTATTAAATTAAGAATTTGAAAGCGAGAAGAAGAGTTATAACATTTAAGTACATAATTTACATTAAGGAGCAACTGAACAAATCATGGTAATATATAGGAGTGGAAGTTTTGGATGGGGCAAAGAAATGACACCTGAGCATAGTAATATAAGTCAGTACATTACTCATATATAGCATTTCTTACCCTTAATCCACAGTGATCTTTAAATTTATACATGAACTTAAGTGCTTGGCTGCATATAAATGGCAGTATTCATATGCTTAAAGTTGAACAAATGCTTTGATAATAAGGAAGTAGGGGATAAAGCTCAGCACAGGCTCACTTTGATCCCGTATTTTCTTCCTACTCTTATGTAGAAGAATGTGAAATACCAATCGATATTTCAGTTCTTTTGCATTTTAAAAAGAGGTGAACCAACGAGTGGAAACACAGTGCTGGAAACAGTCCTACAAGGCAAAATATTGGTTAGCTATTTTTATATATATCACATTATTTTATATCTCCAAGTGAAAGCTGGCCAAAACAAGTATCCTCTCTCTCTAGGAAACACACATTTAATAATTAAGATGAATATTTATAGTCTCAAAATGAGTTTGCATCTAAAATTTTATATTTGAATGAGATTATCAAGGAAAATAAAAACTATAAGTGCATTGCTATTTGTTTTGTTGGTTATTTTTTGTTTTGTTTTGTTTTTTTCAAGCCAATCACCCAATCTAAACCACTTACTTATAACTGAAAGAAGGCAATATAATGTAGCTCATTTCACTCTATTATTAATTATGCCTTCAAAAAGTCTTTGTTGTTCAACTATTTTTTTCAAGGCAGAGAAAGAATACATGTGAAAAAGGCAGGAGGCTGGAAAAGAGAAAGGGAAGATTTTCGTTAGATCCTCATGAATAGTTTGTCCAAAAGGGAAATATAGTTGAAGCTATGTCCAAGGAAGGATAGGTCTACATATGCCATCTTAGAATGAAAGAAGTTAATTTCAGCATACATTTATTTGAACATGCTGACCTTGATGCTAATTTGTAACTACAGAGATCAGTAATAGTTTCAAGGATTTGCCTGTTTTCTCACTAAATGACCACGTGCATCCTCAGGCAAGAGTTCACACTTTTCTCCTGCTTTCGATATTTTTCTCATTATGACTCAGTTAACACCAAACTACGGAGAGCTTGACAGCTTGATAAAAGCTGTGGGAGGTAGGAATGTTGTATTTTCCTGCTCTAGTTATAGTTTTAATGTAATAAATATTTAATTACTTGAGCACTAGTTCTTCTTTTTCATAATGTCTGGTGGGGTGTCAAGGGTGATCAGTTACTATTAATATAGGGATATGAGATTCTCTGGGTAAAATTTCAAAGGTCTGGTGATGTTCGGTAATTCCTGTATAATAATAGACATCAAGCAGAATGTGAAATTTTTATACCTACCCGCTTTGTCCTTTGCTAAGAATTAAATATGAGGAAGAAAGAGAAATAAAGCAATGTTTCCGAAGCCTCCTGTAATGTTCAGGTGTAACTAGTTTTCTAGAAGGGCTTTGATCCAAGGCTTGTTCTTCTGAAACATCCCATGCAGAAATTATTAAAGAGTGATTCTTTGGCCTGCATTTCCAGCAGGTCGTATTAAATTGTCTTAATGATTCCATCCCTCCACTGAACCATTATTCTGGATTCTAAAAGGAATATAATTTAAAAAAAAAAAAAAAAAAGAGAGAGAAGAAAAAAAGAAAATCTTTTAATTTGTCTTAAGCTATTGGATGATTTTTCATTAATTATGTGTATGCTTTGTGTATACTTAGTGTGAGTGCATGTATACATACAGGAGCATTCAGGACACAAATACATTTAGATGGCCGAAATTCTAGCAGGTAGCATCTGCTCCCCAAAAAGCAGTTTGCATTTATTTAGCTGGAATATGTTTAAGGTTCACAAGAACTTCTGTGTGAGCTGTATTGACTTTGTAAGATCTCTGAAGACTATGATGATTGGCTTCCACTAAGTGCATATGTATGGAATTTTTTCAAATGCAATTCCTCCTTTTTATTTCCATGGAAACTACAATCAGCACAAAGAGCACAATAACACATCTTGATAGAGTAAATTCTCAGATGCAAAGCAATATTTTTTCAACGTATTCACCACTATTAGCTATGCATTTTCACCAGTGGTGAACAAGAGCCTGCATGCTGCATTCATAAACATCTGCACCAGCAGAGGTGACTCCCACAGTCACTGTCACACTTGTGAAATGCACCACCCACCACCTCAGTGTGCTCACATCCACTATTTGGTCTCCATAAATGTTCAGTAAGCATTAGTGAATGTCAGTGAGTAACACTTTTTCTGCATGGAGGAATACAGTTCCCCACCTTTTCTCTGTATGCACTTACTTCATTATCATTTTGTCAGACTGCTTCTTTGCTGCCATTTGTCACACACCAACAGAATGTAATGGAATGTTTGTGAGAAGGTTCAGCCTCTATTGCCATACCACCAACATCCAGCTCAGATATTGCAGGCACACAGAATAATGTAGGAGGCATTACTTTTGGAGCAGCTCATGTAGAATCGTAGAACAGCCCAAGGTCAAACACGACCTCGAAAGATTATGATAAAAGGGAGCTGAGATAATCTGGAACCCTATTCAGTCACATCTTGCATTTATTTATGTGTTCATATATATATGTACGCACAGTTATATATTTGGCTATGTGGAAACCAAGCCTGGTTCAGCTAAAACACAGGCTTACAGGCTCTTCATTCTCATTAGCCTGCCAGCAACGGTACTGCCCAGCATTAGTCAGTATTACACAGTCTGGCATCAGGAACCCTCAGGAGCAAAGAGACCCTGCTATCTGCCATGTGTGATATTTATTATCAATTAGACCCTGGTCTACAACTGAGACTTTATGGAATATCTATTATTAGAGACATATTTGTGGAGTGAATTAACGTCACTAGACTTTGTCATAGAGCTATAAGGAAGACTATGGGTTTCTGTGTTTCATTTATGCCTCAAGACAGGGTTTTAAATCTGCAGTTCGAACAGCCAACAGGCTGGAAAAGCTATTTCAGAGAACCATTTATTTACTCCCCCTGGGAAGAAAAGCTCCACCCACTTTCCCAAGTGCCATTATCTCAACTGATTTACACCCTTGTGTGTACATGGGTAGTTTTTAGTCTCTTTCCCCTTTATTGACAATGGTATCAAGAGATCACATTACCTAGATCTCAGACACAATGGGAAATTTCTTTCACTGGATGCAGTTTGAACTGCAGATTTATGTTACTGTAGCTTGGTGGAAACAATTTCTGCATGAGATCACAGAGCGTGCTCCATGTGTCATATCTATTAGTATCTATTAGCTATATTGCATGTTAAATATTGGTCACCACCTCACTGGAAAAAAAAATAAATCAGCTTTTCCCAGTGTGTACATTGAGACGCTTCTGTTGCTCCCAGAACTCATCCTTATTTTTCATTTAGATACATCACTGACTTGTTAAATGATTAAGTGAAAGCATAACAACCTACATCCCAGTACCTGTTTTGAAGTATTTATGGGAGGGGTGTAAGGAGTAATATAAGCTCACAACTCATAGGCATTTTCTCAACCATCAAAAATTGAATTCGGTAACTTTGCTGGTTCACTTTTCTCTTTCTGTCTTTATTGTTTTCTTCCCAGCTTTAACTGATCCTTATTACCTCTTCTTTCTCTTTTATAGGTATTACCTGGTTTTAGTTGGAAAGCTTTTATTTCAGCATGAAGGAACTGTAGTGTGTTGTGGATGGCACAGCTTATCTGAATGACTGAAACAACGGAAAGTCTCATCACAGAGGTGGGCTTGTGTAAGCGTTTCACCTATTAACATTTTAGGGCTGGTATTTGAGAATTCAGCAATCAAAGCAAGTAGTTCTCTAACTTCATTACTTTAAAAAACATCACAAGTTTTGCATTCTAATGCTGATGGAAAGTGGTTGTGCAGAAGGAATGACATTTTGTACTTCAATAGCTTTCAAATGACTGACTTGGAGAAGGAGAAAAAAGCACTGAGCTCCAGCATCCATGAAAATATACCCTGCTACAAAGACTGAATAACCAAGTCCTGTACACTGAGACTTATTTTGGCAAAGCCACAGTCTACATTAGGCTGTGATAAAAGCGCTTAATTCATGGCCCCTTACCATAGCTTTGTGCATCACCAGTAACAATGAGTTCTAATTTCTTTCCTTCAGCTACAGAAAGATAATGCAGAAAGCTGCTTCCAGACTCAAATACAGCTGCAAAAGACAGACATTTCAAAATACAGTGTTCTAGTTTTAACAAAGTTGCAGAGAAATCACCCCCTCCAATTTTTTTAATCCCCTTCTCAAATACTTTTCAGATGTTAAAAGAAAGAAAAACGTTCTTAAGGCAGTTTCAAAGCCTGTTAATTTATGTTGCTCTTACTAACAAAAACATCTGACTGAGAAAACGGTTTGCTAATTGACCTTAGGATTGACTTACACAGAGTCATGTGCTGGGCATTAGAAGTTATCTCACCATAATGCCCTCCTCATTAAGACTTGCTGCTTTAGTTAGCTAATTAGGAAATGAAGGCATGAGTTAAACTTGTAGAGAGGAAGTTGATGTGGCAAGGTCTTGAAGTATTTTGTATGCTGTAGAGGGTAAGTAGCTTTTCTCTTTGTTTTGCTTTGCATAAGAGATATATTTATTCAGAAGCTGCAACTATTGCTACTTTTAATTGTTTCCTCTGAGACTTCTATGATAAAAGCCTGTTTCATCCAATGAAAGCTGATTCTTATCTGAGACTATGTGGTAAAGGTATCCCTAATGGAAAGGAAGTTTTTGACATGAAATAGTACTTTATGTAGGCTTCTTTAAAGAAGCTTAAGTGTGGTAGTAACAGCTTCAAAGGCTCACACTCAGGTTGCCTTTTGGGATATTACAGAGGTTGCTCACGATAGGTAACCTGTATTCACAATGCTCTTATAGTAATCATTGAATTTACCTGCATGAACTAATTTAAAAGTAGTTTTTATTCATTGTTGACGAACTATTTTAGATGGCATAGAAGTTTTATTTTTCCTTTCAGGATTGGTGTTTCTTATCCAGGCAGTCTTTTCTATGTTATTAATTCAATCACTGAGTACCTTGCTGTTTAATTTATTGCTTTCAGATTCTTCCCAAAAGTGGTGGGATTTTAGGTTTGCAGTCAAGCTACTGAAAGATCTGTTCTTGTTAAAATAAATACTTTATTAGTGCTGACTTTATGGTTCTGAGACTCATCAGCATGATGCCTCAGGTACTGAGTGGTGAGGTATTGAAATGAACTGCCTGAGGAAGTGATGGAGTCCCTGGGGGTATTCACAAACTGCGTAGATGTGGTACTGAGGGTCACAGTCTATTGAGTATGAGTTGATAGTTGGACTTGATCTTAGCAGTCTCTTATAATGTTATTGATTTGATGATTCTGCTATTAACTTCACTCTTCTCCCCAGTGTTCAAGAGGAGAAGTCATTAAGTTACCTTAATTACACAGAATCACAGAATTGTAGGGGTTGGAAGGGACCTCTAGAGATCATCGAGTCCAACCCCCCCGCCAAAGCAGGCTCCCTACACCACGACACACAGGTAGGCATCCAGGCGTGTCTTAAATATCTCCAGAGAAGGAGACTCCACCACCTCCCTGGGCAGCCTGTTCCAGTGCTCCGTCACCCTCACTGTAAAGAAGTTCTTCCTCACATTCGTGTGGAACTTCCTATGCTGTACTTTCATCCCATTACCCCTAGTCCTATCCCCACGCACTACTGAAAAGAGACCAGACTCACCACTATGGCTCCCACACCTCAGGTATTTATAAACCTGGATCAAATCCCCTCTCAACCTTCTTTTCTCAAGGCTAAACAGACCCAGTTCCCTAAGTCTCTCCTCATAGGGGAGATGCTCCAGGCCCTTCACCATTTTAGTGGCCCTCCACTGGACTCTTTCCAAGAGATCCCTGTCTTTTTTGTACTGGGGAGCCCAGAACTGGACACAATATTCCAGATGAGGCCTCACCAGGGCAGAGTAGAGGGGGAGGATCACCTCCTTCGACCTGCTGGACACGCTCTTTTTAATACACCCCAGTATGCCATTGGCTTTTTTGGCTACAAGGGCACACTGCTGACTCATGGTTAATCTGTCGTCCACCAGGATGCCCAGATCCCTCTCAGCAGAGCTCCTCTCCTAATTGTGTAGCATCTTACCTTACCTCCCCATTTGTGTATCAGAATGCCTTTTCAGGAGTTTAGGATGCAGGAAATACTGCTGCTAAACACCTCTATTCTTATTCTTTATCACTTCTGCAAGAGAAAGATTGGACTAAGTGCCTCTATAGCATAGATATTTAAATGGCAAAGGAAATTCCTTTGTCTCCTGCTCTCTAGATGGCTTCAGTCTACTTTCTTGTTATTATCTATGTGTTTATCTGAGTCAGTGCCTATCATGTGCCATAGGACATGACTTGGAGTTAAAGACTGATCATGTCAAAGTTGTGTGTGTAAAACCAGCAGAATAGCTGCATCATAGCTGTCCTCTGTACAAGTGGAATCCTGATGTGAAAAAGCTCAGATCATTCAGGGTTTCAGTGCAAAAATGCTAAATCTTTTTTCCTATAGTAATCTTTACAAAAGAAATGGAAATATCTGTAAAACACCTACTACCTGTGCAGGTGTCCTCCTTTGAACTCCCCACTCACTTCTCTTTTCTTGTTTTTTTTCTTTTGGTCCCATTGTGGATTGGTGATATCCCCTTTCTCCATGAGGATCTGCTGCTCCCTACCACTTCTCCCAACATTTCTCTGTCTGCTCAGAGCTGCTTTGAGATTCTTTGCCCCATCTGCTGTGGCATGGTGAAGAATGTCTCTTGTCTGAGATGTCTGAATTACGATTGCCTGAAACAGGGTTATCCCAGGCTGTTTGTCAGAAGAAAAGTGTTCCTTATGCATTAAACTCTTCATGCAGACTACAGTGATAGGAGGGACAGAAGCTTTCCTGGTATTACCTTGTTAAAACACATTCTTAGCAGTGAACCTTTGACATAAGTCTCTCTAAGTCACATCTTTCAGTTTGCTGCTCAGTACTTGAGAGCATCTTGGTTGGGATTCCTCAGGGAAACACCTAAGGGACTCCCAACTGGAAACTAGCAGCAAAAATACTGCCATGGTCAGAGGAGAATATTTCTTGCAGTAGTTCCACATGCTCTTGGAACACCCTTCGTTTCCCAGCTACTGGACCATAGATTTTCTCTTTTGTTGGATTTTTTGTTGTCCCCTTCCCCCAGGCAGAGCTGGAAACTAGTAGTGGAGTGAAACAAAGCCAGACCACGTCTAAAAGGTAAGGGAGGGTGAGGAGTATTTGGACGTGATTGGATAAACTTCAGTATCTAAGCAGAGGAGACCTGAGTTGCTTTTTGTGATCAAGGTAGTGTTGAAGCTATTCTTTCTGGCTAGTCGTTGTATTCCAAACAAAGCCATGACTGCAATGTTAGGGTTGGCAAAGGAGATCCTGGGAACAGCCTGTGTGCAATAGCATGAGTTCTAGCAAAGATTTGCTTAACCTGTTTGCTTTGTTTACTTCTCGCTTGTCTGTTTGTCTCATGAATCTGTGTGTTCTTACTGTACACTTGCATGAGGTTCAAGCTCTGGAGCTTTCTGTGTGAGGTAGCTTTAGAAATTAGTTTACATTTGACAAATGCACACTTCTTAATCAATGTATATGTATAACAAAGTAAAATAATAACAAAATGAATAGGAACTTCAGAAATATGCTATGTAAAATCTACCCACAATTAATTCTACATAAAAATCTATACATTGGCAGATTTGCTGCCAGTAAAGAATGGTTAATACTAAAGCAATGGGTCCTATCACTACTGCTGTACCTCCTTATGAAGAACTTTATCAGGAAATCATATAAATTTTATTTAAATATGTCACAAATATCCTTTACTCCAATTATATTTGTCTGAGTTTCTGTTAAGAAATCATGTACAATTTAATAATATAAAGTGGATTCTTATTGTGTGCAGTAATGTTATTGATTTTTTTTTCTCCCTCATGTATGCAAATAAAATAGAAAAAAATCAGAATATGCTCCCTTTAGCACAAATTGCTTGTTAGTATTTTGTCATAGTAACCCTTTATTTGTATGTTAGCTCAGTTTATAATATGCTCATGCTGAATAAAGAACTGGCTCTCAAATCTCTTTGCTTTACCAGTTGTGGTTTCACTCAGATTTGTTTTTCTACTAGCAAGTATATATTTTCCAAGAATACTTATTGTTTTTAAGGAGGGGGAAAGAAAAAATGAAAATAAAGCAACTTTCACTATTTTAATCAATAGTAGTTTAATAGTATTTCAATCAAAGGCAGCTCACTAACTTTGAAAATTGTGTTAGTTTTAGCTCATTTTGTGGAAAGCCACTTGGGAAGTGATTTAGCCCTGCTGTTGAGCCCCTCTCCTTTACCAGAACACAAGGCTGATCATTGATACTTGACAAGACTAATGCAGGCTCAGACCCAGATTTGTTTGTATGGTTGTGTACAGCTGTGTACAATTTGGAAATATGTACGACTGTACAAATATGTGAGATTGGCTCAAGGCAAGTGAGAGTAGAATGTGATCCTAAATTTTAATAAACCTTTCTAAGGAAAAAAGAACTTCTTTCGATGAAGAAAAATTCAAGACTGTTTCCAACTTGTTCTGTTTTGAAGTGGATCAGAGGCTTCACCATAGAGTGGAGCTGCATCTGCTTTAAGCCAGAATATTCGCACTGATATCAGAAATGAATTTCTTCAAGCTGTTACAATGAGCCACTGTCCATTGTGTCTCTTCAACATACAGATGGAGGTCTGCAGTATTTCATTGGTGTTATTAACGCAATTAGCTTCTAGGGAGTTTTGCATGACATAGCTCAGCTTTCATAGAGATAGATGCAGTGACTTTGAAGAAACAAGAATGATTAACAGGAAAAAGAAAAAAAAAAAGCTGTTTTCAGTGCAGCTTTGTACAGTGAGCACAACCTCACAGAGACAATTCTTCACTTAAATTTCCATTTCAGTTCAGACATAAATATTCCACCTTTGAGTTAGGTATTATTCTGATTTGTTTAAACCAAATGGTATGTGTTCCCATGGAAGAGTTGCCTTCTCAGGTATTCAAAACTGACACCACAAATTTTTCCAATCAATGAGATGTGTAATTATATGGAAAGAAATCTGTTTTCAGGAGAAAATGTGAATTGTTTCCTTCCTTTAGGTCTTTATTTCTTATATCTTGTGTCAACCACTATTTTCCTCAGAACTGCTGTCAGGCTGATGTGCCTGTAATTACCTTGTTTATCTAAATACCAACAAAATCTGTGTTTGAAGAATGTGGATGCAGGGTGTACAGGATTATTTTTAGTCCAAGGCTGGAAATTGTGGACACTAATCAAAGCTAATGTGGATATATTAATCTTGCAGTCAAAGATGAGGCTGCAAGGTACAGCTGAGCTGCAGTTCATTATATCCTAATGTCTAATCACAAAACAAACAGGAATAGTTAGAGGCCCCTGTGGTACTAGAAAACCTTGAAGTAGTTGCCAAAGATTGGTGGCATCAGGATAGTAGGCTGTCTGACCTGTAGTGACTGTAGGTGGTAGGGCTCACACTCCTGACAGATATTAGACAGGCAAGGGGTAAAATTAGCAAGCTTAAATTTAGGAAAGTCAGGGAATTAGTCAACAAAACCACGTGTCCTTGAGGAATCTGTCCTCAAGGACAAGGGAGCAAAGCAGAGAAGGTAGATCTTAAAGGAAGCTTTCCTTAGGACTCAAAGACTCTCTGTGCCCAGGTGCAAGAGGTCAGAAAAGGATGGCAGGAGATGGGCATGGTAGAACTGGGACCTGCTGGTCAAACTGGAGAGCAAGAAGAAAATGCACAGGCAGTGGAAACAGGGACAACTTCCGTGGGAGGAAGTGTTGTTCAAAGAATGTAAATTAGACAGTAGAAGACAACTAAAGGTTGTCAGATGAACAATATTTCTTACAGAAGTAGAGGATGATTAGCCATTAAGGTAGAAACATTGCTAATATTGCAAAATTAGGTACTTCTTGTTAGGTTGTTTTTTTCTTGCTAGACTGTATTCTTCCTGCACTTCCCAAATTCTCTTCCCTGATGGGTCTACACTATGATCAGGCTGTAATTAGATAAGTACAGACAACTTTTTTGGACGGTAAGAGTCACTTTTCATACTCCTTATGTGTATGATAGGCTTCTGGGGTTACATCCTGACTGTGTAGGAGAGGAGTATACAGTCTCTGACAGACTTCACCATCACATTCTTTTGGAAACAGTGGTGACAAAGTATTCAGGAAGAAAGGAATACTTATGTTTTTGACAGTAGTGTTGGCTAGAACAGAGTAAATGAAGGAAGGACCAATAAACTAAATGAGAGTATCAAGTGGTTTCTGATTAAGTGATCATTGTCCTTCCTGTAGAATAAGAACTGTAGAATGAAAACAATCAGCTTTCTATCTGTCATTTTTAATCAGATTTATACAAAACTGGGTGTTTTCTGGTATGAATCTTTATCCTGAAATGTTTATTTAGAGTGTTCATTGCCCTGTGTCTGAGATGGGGGGGAGTGAAGGGAGGTGGAGGGAGTGGAATTGTTGGAAAAGACAAATTAAATATATATATATAGATAGATATATTCTCCATATTAAAATCATTAGGAAATATTCAAAATTGCTGTCTTTCAGCAAAGCATTTTATTGAAGAAAATAAGTTGCAAATTCTGAGACGTTATAATTCCAAGTCTATCTATATCTTACTCTGTGGACTTTGTGAATTCTCAAAGCAGGGCATCAGTGTAAATACATGACTTAGGTATTAGAGTGAATGTGTAAAGCTGACCACTTTGCTTTCTGTCCTTAAGAAACAGAAGGTTCATCATTATGATATGATGTGTCAAGTGACAAGATTCAGTCAGTTAGTAACAGAGACCTAAGATTTACTTGTTTGTTCAGTGGTTAAAATGAAAGGTAGAAGTAGTGGAATTACAAGAACTTACACTGGGGCATGTTAGGATAGACACTTTATATTCCTGCCATTTCGCATATTCATTGTTCTTGTGAAAATAATCCTGCAGCCACACTTGTAAATACTTTCAGTAGAGTCATTTGAGATCTGTGCTGATGGAGTTTTTAGGGAAAGCAGCAAAGAGAATAAAGAACAAATAAGATAATTGATTCTCTTATAATATTCTCAGCAGTGGAGATCTCATTTATTTATAAAAATAAAAAAATGTAGCAGAGAAAAGGGATGAGCAGGAAAAGAAGCATAACTCCTGTCCCTGTTTTACATGCAGAAAATTGAGGTCAGCTATATTATAGGCAACAGAAAGTGAGGTATTGTAAAACATCACTTCCACAGTATTTTATATCCTGCAGGTAGAATAAATAAATGTTTACTGCTGTATTAAATACCCAAAGAACTGTTGTAATATGCAGTAGATCAGTCATTCTCCCTGTGATAGATAAGTCCTCCTTCAGAGAGTTATCAGTCTGCAGAAAAAGAAAAGTGAATAGCACAGTTATATCTAATAGAGCAGTTTGGAGCTGTTCTATTGAATGTTTTTTGAAGTTACTTGTCAGCAATCCTAACAAAAAGTCTAATAGACTTTTTAAAGTGAGAGTTTAAATTTGTCTTCTGTTTTTAAAATAAACACTGCATATGGGAACAGTCACTTTTAAACTTGTTAATGTGGAAAAGACTGTCTTTTTTCTTTTTTTTTTTTTTTAATCATGGATATTGACAAAAATGGTTGCTCTGTCTATCAACATTTATATCAGGTATTATCTTCCTATCGACTATACAGAGTGCAAGTGTAATCTTTTTTTAGATTGACTCTTAGCTTGAGTGAACAACTTGCGTACACCAAAGCCCTGATGGCACATCCAACTAACTTTACCTTAAGAAACAAGGGGCATTATTTGAAGAAGTAAAATTATTGCTCGGTACAAGCAAAGGTGGACGAATCCACTTGCTAGCAAAGAAACACACAAGGTTTCATCACTAGTTGGTAAAGCTACTCTGAAATAAGCATTGTTGAGTGATTTAATAAAATCAGCATGTCATGAAAAAATAACTCCCAGGAAACATCTATCAGACACAGCATACTATCTGAAGAAGTACAACTTAGCATTCCCTTTCCTTGGAACTGCTTGTTTGTCCTCAAGATGGTCTCTTTCCGTCCTATTCCCCCATCTGTTCTACCCCCGCTTCCTATCCTGTCTACTTGTACACTTTTATTATTATTATTACTACTGGCCTTCATCTCAAAGAATCAACATTAGTTCTGGGTCTAAAACTGCTGAATGTCTTGGCAATTTAAAAAGAGATTCCAACTCCCATTAGCTTCAATTTGCTAGTTTCAATTTATCTGTCAAATCTTCTAGGTTCTGGCATTATTGTCTACTAGTACTGGTGCTGTTCAGGTTACAACTGAGTGCTACAGAGGAATCCCTTCTCATTAGTGCTGCTCTAAATTTCCTGTGTGTGGTGATATCATAGATGTAGAATATTCAGAAACTCAATGAGAATGGCTGGGAAACAGCAGTGTTCTCCAGTTAGAGCTATCCCCATGCAGATTCACTTCTGATATATATATATATATATATATATATTACTATTGTTTAATTATTATAAAGACCTGAGCATGTTTGGTACAACGTGAAAGAGAACTTATGAAGACTTCACTAAGGTTTCAACCCACTGGGTCACAAGAGCTCTCAGTAATGTGCCCCTTGACACGAGTAGTCATAAATGCTCTGACTCCCCTTATACTTTGATCATTTTCCAGTTTTTCTTCACCGAAAGACTCCTGGCTTTACCTCTGCATATTGCAGGTCATCTGACCGTAACAACTGCCTGAAGATATTTAATTTCAAGGAATGGTGCTTACAAAGATGTGTAAATCACCTAAGAAAGAATGAAAAATTGGTAATAGCTTTGCTGGCTTAAAAATCAAATGGATCTTGGGGATGAGATTTTGATAGAATAATTTGACACATTTAGATACTTTTAAATGTTTTCAGTTTTTGGTGTTTTTTTGTTTTTTTTGTTTTGTTTTGTTTTGTAATGGTGACTGACAATTTGTAAGCATACAAAAATTAATTCTCTTTTTTATCACAGCCTCAATGGTCTGTTATTAGAATCTCTAATTTGAAAATACCTCTCCTGGACAACACAGCCTATTAAAATGTCAGTAACTCACCAATTTCTAGCTATTATAGGGAAGAATACCTTTTGCTGTGAACAGACACAGCATGTAATAAAGCAGACAGAAGATTAAACATGTTTGTTTTTATTTTATTGGCCTTTTTGATGTGTGTGAGATTACTGTAATATAAAGTGAGTTAATCATAGTCTTTAGCTGGGAGAGTGCTAAAACAGTGATGGAAAAGGAGTGACTCTCCTAATAATTTCAGACAATTAAAAATAATAAGAGTAGGGATCTTGTTTACCTAAGAAATAGGTCACTAGAGAAAAGACAATAAGAGGAAAAAAAAATCAATGACTGCAACATAAGTGGAAAAGTAGAATTCATGGAGGACTAAATTTTCAGACCTTCTCTAATAACATCTTTTTCTGTGATGGTGTCGTAATTGTTTGTGTGATTTTTTTGTGTGACAACTAAATTCCAGTTATATTGAAATAAATGTTACGAACTGTGATTGCAGCTTTAAGTTTCCATTAAATAATCACTCTGTGAATTCTGCAATTTGTAACTCATACATTTGACTGAAGAGAGGGCTGCTTTTGTTTTCCGTTCACCTTCTACTCAGTCACAAACACTTATAGTTCTCAGTAGTAATGAAACAGGATTCAGCCTTAAGGAAAATTGTTCTGCTATGCTTTTTATTGGTGACACAAAACACAGAAAATATGAATTGTTGAAGAATATCACAGATGAGAACCACAGAATATTGGAAGGGTCCCACAAGGATCATTGAATCCAGCTCCTGGCTCTGCACAGCACCACTCAAAATTCAAACCCTATGTCTGAGAATGACATCCAAATACTCCCTGAACTCCAGCGGCTCAGGGCCATGCCCACTGCTCTGGGCACCCTGTTCCATGCCCATCACCATCTGGTGCAGAAGCTACTCCTAACCCCCACGTGCCCACCCAGACGCAGCTCCATCCTGTTCTTGAGCCCTGTTCTGTCACCAGAGAGAAGAGATCAGTACTTATTCCCAAAAATAAGTCATGATGTTCTGGGTATCATACAATACAGATTTGTCTGACTTGTGTTTAACAGTAAGCCTTCATGATCCTCGAGGAAGTCTACATGATAAAAAGGATTAGATGCTTAGGGTTTAACTGACTAAACTGTATTGTATGATTTTCATACAGGGTAAGATTTTTCTAATCACAGATATACCTCTGTGGTGCAGCTATACAATTTATTCCAGCTAGTCACTAAAGACCCTTTTTAGTTTAAAAGAAAACAAGCATGAAACTGTAAGGCTTTTTTATTTGCATGTTGAAGTAGACATAAATATCTTTAGGGTTATATGTCTAACCAAATACGAATTTTTGATGTTTATATAAATATCTAAAAAACCTTATTTTCCTGTCCATCCCAATACTCAATTGCATAGGAAGAGTCAGCTGAAATATATAATAGGCAGGTGGATGTCACTGGAAGATATGTTATTTGTTAGGGTTGTTGTTATTGTGGTCATGTGGAAGAAAAGAAGGCTGTGTATTAACAAATTATCCTCTATCAGAATACAGATACGGTAATATTCTAAATTAGAGATGACAGGAGATACAGAGTTCTGCTTTATCTATATAATAAGTTGGATGCTGAAAGGCCTTATAGTGGCCTTCCAGTACCTGAAGGGGACCTACAGGAAAGCTGGGGAGGGACTTTAACAGGGAAGCCTTTCTAAAACAAAACAAAAATTTTCAAAAAAATATTAAGAATAAAATAGACTCCTCAGATCCACCTTCTTGAAATATAGCAGAGGTTGAACTATAGAGTTGTATGGAGCATCTTGGTAAGATTTCTCTAAATTCGTTAAGATTAAATATATGTCCACATTTTTAAGCTTCACTTGTAATAGATTTCATCATAAAAAATGGGGTATGTTGATATGCTGCTTACCTTTAGTCTCTTTTGAAGAATTTTGCAAAGTCATTTTTATTTATGCTTTATCTGGGCTACAAGAAAGACAGGCCCAGAGAAGAGCAATGAAACTGGCGAAGGGTCTGGAGCACAAGTCTTATGAGGAGCAGCTGAGGAAACTGGGATTGTTTAGTCTGGAGAAGAGGAAGCTCAGGAGAGACCTCATTACACTCTGCAGCTACCTGAAGGGAGGTTGTGATGAGGAGGGGCTTGGCCTCTTTTCCCAAGCAACAAACAGGACCCGAGGAAATGACTGCAAGTCGTACCAGAGGGGATTTATATTGGACATGTGGAGGAACTTTTTCTCTCAGAGAGTGGTCAGGTGCTGGAATGGCTGCCCAGGGAGGTGGTGGAGTCGCTGTCCCTGGCAGTGTTCAAGAGGCATCTGGATGAGGAAGTATAAGATATGGTTTAGTAGCTTGTGGTAGTAATGGTGATGGGAGGGCAGCTGGACTATATGATCTTTCAGATCCTTTCCAACCTGTGAGTGAGCTATTTTTATTTCTCCAGAATTTGCATATTCACTTTTTTTTTTTTTTTTTTTTTTTTAAAGCAACATTGTTGAGGTTACTGGAAGGGTGAGTCCCTGAGGTATCTTAATCATCAGTGTCTTTTTCAGATCATGTATTATCAGAGCATCT
Organism: Coturnix japonica; assembly: GCF_054131305.1. Classification (NCBI taxonomy): domain Eukaryota; kingdom Metazoa; phylum Chordata; class Aves; order Galliformes; family Phasianidae; genus Coturnix; species Coturnix japonica. The sequence continues at coordinate 87,433,963 of NC_140666.1, read as the reverse complement.
AACATGCCAGTTTTCTAGAACATGTACTAAATCATGATAAATGTACTAAGTCATGATACATAAGAGGAGAGAAGAAAAACAAACAAGCCAAAATATAACCTAGAACAATCTATATGTCAGAAAATGAATGAATACAACTACTTTCTGCACAAAACTGGTGTAAGAGCTAGAATCAAATTGTATTTGCTATTTAACTTGATGGGCTAGGAAGGTACCTCCAGAGATCATCAAGTCCAACCCCCTTGTCAAAGCAGGTTCCCTACACCAGGTTGCAGAGGTAGACGTCCAGGTGGGTAGCTTATGTCTGAAATATCAGGCATAAACTAAGTATGGCCAGAAAAACTCAGAAGACCTTTGACATATTCTTAGATCTGATATATAATTGTGAGAAACATTTTTTTGTCTCTCTGTTCCACTCACTATTCTTTTTTAAATATATGTTTAGAAAGCTGTTTGAACAGTAAAAGTCTTCACAATCTCTGCAGTACATGTCATCACTGCTTCTTTGGCCTTGATTTAGGACTTCAGATGTGACTATAGCATAATGAATAACATAAAAACAACATTAAGAAAATGGAACAAGAGCAGAAACTGTCCAAAATATTTCAGAATAAAATAAGAAACAAACAAACAAAGAAACAAAATTAAAAATGCCTCAGAAATGCTCCATGGAACGAAATATAATAATCTTGTTTAATCCTGAGTCATTGTTGCGATCAATTCAATTTTGTAGGTAGACTCCCATGACACATCTATTCCAGAGTTAACAAGAGTTAGTGCTGAAATATCAAAAACTCCAACAGGAGACCAGATTTTCTCTTATGATGAAAATCTCTGCATGGAGAGGCTTCAGATCTGTGTGATCAGTGTGAAATTGAAATTACTCAGAATGATTTCGATGAGTGACTGTCTTCACAGACGAACTGTTTTATGTTAATGCAGGAAAGGAAACATTGATAGGAGAGCAAATGAAATCTCTGAAGGGGGAGGAGGGGGAAATGGAAGAAGTCTGATTTAAAATAAATGTATATATATATTGAGTAAGCACTGTAAATTTGTGATGGAATAAAAAAGTAGTAGAACTAAAAAGGTGATCAGAGTTGGACAGACATGAGATTTATTATTTGCCCAACATAGGAAGAAATTAAGTACAGCAGAACATAATGGTCAACAGTATTTCAGTAGCTGAAATATGCATGTGTCAACTATACTTCTCATGTTGAATTAAGGGAGAGTTATGCTGAAATAAAAGGCATCTCATGTGATGTCTGTAACTTGTAATCAAGTTTTTGCCTTTAGCAGAAATTAGACCTTTTAATCTTAAGGTGGCAATCATAGTGACAAATGAACCTACCCATGTACATTAGCCAATTTGATAATTTCCTTACTAACTTGTGTTACTAGCAGCTCTGATTGAAACTGGGCCATCCTGAATTCAAGATCTGGTGCTGTTCAAGGTGACATATAGTCCTACTTTCCTTTTACTGCAGATAATACTTATTATTCTGTAATTAACCCTTCAGTCTTTTCCACAAGTAATCTCACTTCTAATTATGGTTCTTGATATTAAACGATGTATTTGATGCACAGAGACACCGATCTCAGTCTCTGAAAGTGGGGTATGCTGGGTAGCTTCTTAGTATCAGACCCGTACTTCCACAGGACTGAATCATTTTGGTTTTCAGAGCTGTTGTTTATCAGCATAGAAGATTGCATTCTCCCTAGTCTTTGTATTGTAAGGTCACAGCATATTGGAAACATGCAATAAATCTTCTGGTGTTTTTGTATCATTTTCATCTTGCTTAGACAACTTAATATATATTCATTCTCGAAGACAGAACAGCTTGCTGAGTTGTAAAAGTACAAAATACCTTTAAATACTGCTAATCAAACTCCAGGGGCAGCTAATGGAAGTAATCTTAGCCATTACAAAGAGTCAGTGCCCAGTTTTGCTGCCTACCATGGAGAAATGCATCCAAGCTGTGAACTTAAAGACTTGGTCCTCGCTCTCGAGGATAGAAAAGCATGCCAATGCTCTGTTTGGCATGGCTTAGTTCTACTTACATGCTCACTCAGTCTGGCTCAGCTTCACTAGCTGTTGTATGGAGTGGATGAAATCAACACTTGGTGCTTTTTATATTATGGAATATTTTTGTTGTCAAACCTCTGTGAAAGCTAGCTTCCCACTACTTTAGATGACTGACATAGATACACGCAGTACAAAGCTACATAATACCCTTAATTTCCTGTGTGTAGGTGACTCAGAAAAAGCCCTTTATTATTTTTGTGGGACACTCCAAATTTATTTATTTTACATAAATATGTGTGTGTGTAACAGTGGATGACTAGGACAGATAGGGAAGCTTGCATTTAATATAACATATTGTACAGTTATAGAAGAATGATTTTTTTTTCTACTTTAAAAATAGCATGATTTTATTTTTGCTTTGGTCCAGAAGGTATTACATGGTTATAGACTTCATGCCCTGCTTGCAATTGGTCGAGTTAAAATCAGACTGAATGGAAGTTATATCTGTGGATAATATTGAGGCAATTAATGCATGCAGATATATTATCTATCATATCATTTTCTTTTTGTACTCACAAAGGATCACAAATTTCAGCATTTTTGGGTGCCAAAATATATGGATAAAGAACTAGAAAGATGACCAAAAGCAGCCAGGCGCCCAAGTTAGACAAGTTCTTCAATATTATCCTTTGGATCAAGTCATGCAGCTAGATGCAGACACTTCTGAAAAATCTCTTTAAGTATGATTTCTTCCTGTTAGATCATTGTCTTTAAAAATATGGTAAAAGCTCACAACAGTGAGTTTCAAGCATTACAAAGGTAAGGAAGTAAAGAATTAACGGACTGTTATGGAACTGGCACCATGGAACAAGTATTATACATTGATGGAGATCTCCATGAAGTGCCCTAGTGTAGGCTCAATTTTTAGATGTCTCCAGCACACACAGCTGTTTTCGAGCTTGGAGGCACTGTGGTTCCTCTTTTCTTTGTTGCTTTATGACATTGGTTGGTGTAATAAATGCCACAATAGATGGATACTATTATTTTCCAATAAGGCATAGTAGATTTCTTTAGTGTCAGGTTGTTTACAAAGCAGATCTGGGATATTAAAGGAATTTAGAAAAGAGGAAACCAAAGGAATAGATATCACTTGAAAAGTGCTGAGTACTTGTACCCTTCTGTTTCCTGTAGCTGAATAATCTATTTTTTTACTTTTTGTTCTCATTTGACTTTTTTTTTTTTTTTTCCCTAGAAAAAAACAGTAGCCATCTGATCTTCCTAAAATATGTTCTGTAAACCAGGGAAAATCTGAATGAGTAAATCTGTACTTAAATGTTGCCTTTGAATTGAGATTTGTTCAACATGCAGAAACTTCCAGGACTGCATTATCTCTGGGAGAGTACCCATAAATACTAGTAAAATTTAGAAGAAGGATGAATGGCACATACTAAATGAATGCACTTAATGAATCCCTGGTTTCTACTTAGTGGTCTCTATAGTGGTAATGGAATCAAGAAGTTATTGAAATAAATTACTGAATCAGTACACACTGAGTCACTGGCTGGCTTTTTTACCCTGGGTAAATCTAATCACCCTTCTGTCTGCTGCAAAGATCACAGCGCTTGGAAAAAAACATAAAGCCACGTTATGCATTTCTTTCCCTCAGATGTACTTATAGGGCCACCTAGCTAAAGTTGTGAATGGCTGAGTCAGTCCAGGACAGTTTGGCTGTATGTACCTCATCATTTTCTGTTGGGCTATTAGTTTCATCAGAAGACAATCCTGTTGCTAAAAGCACAATCCAAACCTCTTTGAAATAACTGGAAAAGCTGCCATAGGTTTCGGATCAGACCCCCTAATGCATGCTGGATGCAAGAAAAGCTGCTAAATTCAGCTGATATTCTTTTCATCCAGATAAAAGATAAGCTCTTACTCAAGCTGTGAACTCCCAGGGAGAGAAAAATGAATAGAAGAGTTGTTCAAACACAACAGGCTTGATTATGCCTGACCCTGTGTGGGTGCTAGGGAAATGGGATCCAAGTGCAAATAAGCTTACCCAGCTCCCTCCTGAGAGTCTACCCCAGGTGACACATGGTTCTACTTCCCAAGCTCAGGGAGTTTGGGGTCTAGTGCAGAAAATGATGCCTGGAACAGGGAGGAAGAAAGGGATGTCAGAATGCTGAGCCATTTACCCCCCATTAGCTCACTTGGAACCCTTTGAAGCAAGGCAGATGCTGCCATGAACAGGATCAGGCACTTGCATCAATAAATCTGTTCTCATAGTCATATGTTTGGAGTTTCACATAAAGTAATCTACTTAACTTTTGTTTCTGTGCTCCCAGAAATCTTTGTTGGGTAGTATGCATTTTAACTGTGCTTTCTGCACGAGTTAGCATGGCACATATCAAGCAGTTGAGTACACAGTAGAAAATACATATATATTTAGCTGCTACTTGTGCTGCTGTTCTTCTACAGTAATGTGCCCTTGCAGCCCAGAAAATCAACCATATCCTGGGCTGCTTCATTCACACCTTGTCTTGTGCAAGACATGTGGGACCATTACAGCTGCTCAGAATGGATCTGGGGAACCTTTCTTCAGCTTTCTGTTGCTGCATTTCTGTACTGTTGTATGGAGAGAAGCTGCAGATGTTTTACTGATCAACTTAATGATATCAGATTTTGAATTGTAACAAGAGAAGAGTCAGTACCACTATTGTTAATGTTATGAGGTAAATAGGGCCAAAGAGAAGAGTCAATGAAATTCATCAAAAATGTCTACACAAACTAAAGCCAAGTGTTCGGAGTCAGTGATGGTTCATGGTTTCTGTAGCAAATATAGTTGGTTTTTTTTCTGTCAATTTGCAATATATATATATATACATATATATATAATTTGAAGTATATATAATCTTTATAATAAACAGCAAAAGGTTGACAATTCTGCTTGCTGCTGAAAGAAAATTTTCCTTTGTCACTGAAAGGAAGAAGTAAATGGGCCATTTCTTTATGAGCTGGCATGGTTCCACTGACCAATATTTTTCTGGTGACTTTATCTGTGATGACTGATTTACCTATTTAATGACAGAGCAGACAACTACTGCAAAGGTGATGGCAGTAAAATCTGTGTGCTTCAGGACTAATCTGAAGGACCGTGATGAGAACCTTGTTGCTTCATTCTCCATTTTAATTCCTCTATTCTGTTGAATGTACCACTCAGCACCATCTGAATATACAACTCAGTCCTGGAGCTGTGAAAAAAATAATGAGTTTCAGATTGATTTCAGCTGGCCCCAAACAAGGTGTGGTTGGATATAACCTTTTAAAATCATTTTATGCTGTGTGCATATAGTGAAAAGGAATATTGTTTCCACATGTAACATTGAGTATAACAAAAAATACAGACATATTCTCTCCTTCCTGAAACGTACATTATTTATTTATCTATTTATTTATTTGTTTGTTTGTTTATTTTAATGTAGTAAGCATTTGAGAAATGTGGTATAAATTTTCCGACCTTTAGAGTTAAGTAGCAAAACGGGCATGTTTTGGATGCCAATACCATTGGACTTAAATAACGTATTTAAGCTACATCATTGAAAATCATTAGGGAAAAATAAATTAAAAAAATAAATCACTGAGCTTAGAAGAATTTATCCCTATATTCTGATAAATAGGCAAACATTGTTATGGATTGACCCACTCCCTTCTCTGCTTCTCTGCCTAAGATGCCATGTTATGAAATACCTGCCAATGCTATCTGATTCCAAATGGGCGCTGATGTGGTAATACAGGAATGGTGGCATGCAGCCTTTATTACCCCCCTTCTCATCTTTCAACCTCTTTTTCTCTGTCCTTTTGCATTCCTTTTTCCATGAAGCCAGATCTTAGTAAGCAACATTAGTCATTTGCCTTCAATACAAATTCAAAGAAGAAATCTTGGCTATGTTTAAAAATACTACAAAATTTCTTCTGACTTCAGTATGGACAGATTTTAATTCTGTAATTTTGGACCTTTATACAAGTAGCAGACTCGGTGACATTTTGCTGCATCACTAAACACACGCAAGCAGGAGTTACTTTTGCCAAAGTGAAGAACATGAGGCTGTTACACACAGTTAGGCTTTAAGGGTTATGCCAGAAGAATTTCTTGAGTCTTTTTAAATCCAGCTGAAGGTGGCATCAAATTTATCTTCATAAGTTTTATGCAGGAGGGTGAGACTGACATATCAAATCTGTCTCTGAACCAAGTCTCTATTTAGTAACCTATACTTGGACTATCTATACGAGATGTTTTCTATATATCTATATATATTTCTTCCTTGAAGTTTGTGGGAGTTTTGTGATTTATTTCACCATATAGATGCATTATGTATCACAGGTTATTCAATATACAGTTAAGTGTACAGTTTCATTTCCAAGACTAGAATTCATGTCTATACATAAAGGTGTTCTAAAAGAAAGTATATAATGTTCAGTGGTCACATCTTGAATAATTTAGGCTATAGTTCTATAACTTAATAACAGGAAGATGTACTCACAGTTACTAAGAAAATGAAAAGAAAATAATTTTCTATTAACTGTTTTTTTATTATTTTCTCCCATAGCTCTAGATTTCCAAGTACTTATATTATGGAATCTTTAGAAAATGTATTTTTACATATGCTTATCTCTCAATATGTAATCACCGTGATCACAGTAAATTTGCTTATTCTGCGTGGGAATGGCATTTTGTTCAAGAAATATTTAGATGGTATACTAAGGGATATGGTTTACTGTGGAAACATTGATGGTAGGTGGGCAGTATTACTGGATGGACTAAAGTCTTTGAAGAGGAGCACAGTCAATTGGATGTTTCTCGTGCTGTCCCATTTTGGTCTCTCACACCTTTCCATCTTTCATGATCACGAGACAAGCCTGCCCTATTCAGTTCTCAAGTGACTGTGACTTGTGAGGCCCCATCTAGCGTACTGCATCCAGGCCTGAGGCCCCCATTAGAAGGAAGTGGAGCTCTTGGAGTGGGTCCAGAAGAGGGTCACTAAGATGATCAGAGGACTGGAGCACCTCTCCTATGAGGAAAGGTTGAGGGAACTAGGCTTGTTTAGCTTGGAGAAGAGAAGCAGGCAGACCTCATCGTGGCCTTCCAGTACTTGAAGGGAGCATAGAAATAGGACAGGGAAGGGCTGTTTACGAGGGTGGATAGTGATAGGACATGGGGAGATGGTTTTAAACAGAGACAGGGGAAGTTTAGGTTAGATATTAGGAGGAAGTTTTTCACCCAGAGGGTGATGATGCACTGGAACAGGTTGCCCAAGGAGGCTGTGGATGCCCCATCCCTGGAGGCATTCAAGGTCAGGCTGGATGTGACTCTGGGCAGCCTAGTTTGGTGGTTGGTGACCCTGTTCATAGCAGGGAGTTGAAACCAGATGATCATTGTGGTCCACCCACGGCATTCTATCAATCTATGATATGATTCTATAATTTAGTAACCTTACAGGAAAACTCTCTACCTAAGGTCAGTTTGGGTGTCTTCATCTGAGGTATTTCCTTTTCATTCACAATTGGTAGCTGCAGCTTTGAGATCTCATGTTTCACTTCACCTCTGCTCAAAGGTATCTTTTACTGTGAGCTAAGTATTGCTGTAATAGGAAATTTCCAATTCTTATTAAATTAACATGATCATTTATCTCACTGTGACTCACTTTGGTAAACTATAATCTCTTTCTATGTATGATTTGTAAGCTTTGGTTAGTTCAGCTGCTGAGAGATTCTGGCTGAGGTTGTGAAAATGTCAATGATGTTTTTGACTCATTTGTAGTGAATTGTTTTAGAGTATTGGAAGTGACAATATATTATGCACAAAATGTACTGGGGAGGTCTCTGGGGCTCCCTTGTTTCCTTATTACTGCAATTTCTATATTCCCCCCATCAGACAATGTCAAGTGGCTATACAGACTGGTTTCTCATCTTGAAGAAGCAGATTTTACCTGGTTACGTCTCCAGACTTTTGAGCTTCTAATGCTTCATCTTAGACAGAAATCTAGTTCCATATCCTCATCTGTTACAGAGTTTGTGTATGTATGTTATAATTATTTGCCCAAGAAATTAACATTTGTCACATTCACTCAGTGGTTTGCAATAGACATTTTCATACAGTTTACACTTGGGATTTTTTTTTTGCTGGATTTGACTTATCAATACCTGATGCAGACGTCTGAATAAATAAAACATAGCCTGGAACTACTTAATATCATTTCATACAATTGGTGAAAACTAATTTGATGATTCTGTACAGGGACTTCTTATTTCCCCAAAGAGCCAGTAGATGACATCTACCTAATTTGCCAGTTAAGATTCGTACATGTAGCTTATATGCAAAAATTGATTGGAACTCATTTGACTACTGAACAAGATTCACATCAGTAAATATAGTGACTTCATTAGTATTAGCTCAACTTCTGAACCACGAAATACATTTCTTCTCATTTTATTTGTAGGAGAATGGCACAATTGCTTTGTGAATATTTAACTTAATCTATTCATAATTACATCCTGTTAAAACAATTAAAATCACACCTTTTGATTTACATTAGTTGAATAGAATAATGATTTTTTAGCTAAGATTTAACTACATTTTTTCTCTCTCCTAGCCTTCAAAAACCAAGGTTATTTTAAGATCATCTGTTGGCTGCATGCTTCTGTTAGATCTTCATATTGTTTGGCCGACAGGGCCAGAATGTGGGTAGTTCCAAAAATTCAAAACTTCAATTCAAAAATTCTGTTAATTGGGTTGCTTATGGTGGAAGAGAACGTTGTTAAAGGATTCAAATACAGTAACTATTTACTTCTTCAGTATTGTATGCTTGTTGGTGACTGGTAGGCTGTGCAAAATACTATAAAGCATGCAGTCATTTTATGTATGGCATCAAGGAAATCTCCTTAGGAAATATGGAGGATTTATATATATTCTCTAATCCCTGTCTGTATTCACTATTTAAAACTCTTTAAAGATTTAAATATTTTTTTCTGTTTTTAAATGCTCTTTGATTCACTTAGGAATTTAGATACTTAACTGCTGTGTTGGTCCTACATCTTATGTTTCAGTAGCAAATGAGGTCTGCAGAATATCTGCCCAGCTGCAGACCTAAGGAAGACCTGTCCTTTCCCTGTGTCCCTAGATGGAAGAAGGATGGTAATCCTCCACTTTTCAGCAACAAAACAGGGCAAAATATAGAGATGACACATGTTCATCTGGTCTCCTTCAGTTCTGTCTATTTTCTTCCATTTTCTTATGATCCTTCTTGCTTTTTGCCAAACCTCAGTGCTGATATTTCACCTGTGTGCAAACAAGGAGCAGGCTCTCTGCCAAGCCAAGTCCATCACAAAGCTTTTTAAATCTGTCACGTAACTGCTGATAAATACAATGTTTTCTTCTTCCATCACTTTTCACAACAGCAACAGAAGAAGAGGGTTGCCTCAAACTTCCAAACTAGTTTCAGCTTGCACATTTGTCCAAGACATTGCCATGCCTAAAATAATGTAGTGGATAAAGTAATATTATACTAAGATTTGTTTGGAAATGTTAATATTTGAGTATAGATGAAGTAATTTAAGGTATATGCTGGAAATCAGCAAGAGATCAAGTAATCTGAATTGTTCCCTTTTTGCTTTAGACGTAGTTCTGGGCACTGCATAGAGCACCAAATGAGAGTTGTCTTTCATTATTTGTAACATAGCTGTGCACACACTTTGTGTAAGAAAATAATATCACTTTGGAAGGGATGAATGCCTGCTATCTGGTGAAAGATGTATACTGAATTATTAAAATAAAAAACAACAGACCTGCCTTGAAAAAGTGCTGCTTTCTGCATCGCTGATCTCAGTGCCTGTCTAGGTGCAATCCACAGCAATAAAAAAGCTGCAGGGTACATTAGATACCTTACAGATCCTTTTTACATTCCCATATGTCATATTTCTGGACATATGTTTGCACAATTAAGCATCTTAGAAAGACACGTTAGAAAAGAAAGAAAATATATTATCACCCTTATCTTTACCTAATGAAACTGCAAGAAGAAAACACAACAGCTAAGGCATCATGTATTCCTATGTTTTCTTTACACCTGCTCATCCTTTTTATAGAAGACTGAAATTTAGAAGGTGAAGTATTCAAACACCTGTAGTACATCAGAAATAGCACCCAGCAATACTGCATAATCAATTAATTCTTCTCAAAAATGTTTATTGTCTAGCAGTTTGTATTTGAAGCCCAGTCTTGTGGTTTGAACAGTACTATCACACTAATTTTTGACCTTACTGCAGGTTTCAAGTAGGACAATATGTTATTTCATGTATATAACTTAAGTGCCATGTAATCACATTCTTTTGATTCACTGTATCATTATGATGTTTAACTAGTGCATCACTGCATGCTCAGTTTCCTAGTTGCTGAAGTCTTCTTCTCCTTTTAGAGAAGTTGAGTCACAAGCCTGCAAAGCCTCAGGAATTTGCAGTACTGCTACATATTTCATTCCAAAAAAGCAATCAGGGTTAGTCTGGATTTATCCAGACACTGACTTTCCACAGTAAAAAAAGTAGTGTTTTATGAGATCATGGGTAGTCCAAAAAATGGAAATTATACAGGATCTCACCATGTAAATTTACTGTTGCCATACATTCCATGTTTAATTTCTTTTCAAGGTCTAACAAGCCTGAAGGCTTCTTTTCTAGGGTTTATTTCCAATTACTCTTTTAATGGCCTGTCCATTTTTTCTAACACATTTAACAGATATTAAAATGTGGCATGCAGTGCTGAATTTTATGTTAACGTAAAGACCCTGACCAAACTAGCACTGAAGAGTTAGCACCAAAATAAACAAGATGGGGAGAGGATATGGGACCTAGCACTTGGATGAGCAGAGAAAATAGTAAAGGGCATATCAAAGCTCTTGCTATTATAAATAATAAAGGCATAAGGTGCAGCAATAACATTTATTCAAGAGATATAACTTGAACAAAAATGAAGCTTCAGAGTGAGTACAATTCTATAAGGAATTTAAGAAAGACAGGCATCGATTAGCCTTGATGTCAATGGATTATGAGGCAGTAGAGTAGACAGTCAGTGTGTGAGACAGAAAATTCAGTGAAAACTGTAGGTAGAAACCTGTAAAGGGATCAAGTATTTCCTTGCTCTGATTTACTTTCATTCTGATTTTCCTGCCAGGTGCAATCTCCTCCTCATGTTTTTTGTTGTCTGGTGACAATGCATAGAGAAAAGATGCTTTAGATGTTCTACCATCAATAATGCACATTTTCCACAGAGTTTGAGATAGAAAAATATAGAAGCTGATTTTACACCGTATTTCCCTCCTCCCACTGAGACAATATCCATTTTATTTGGTCCTGATTCTTAGAGTCTCAGCAACATTTAATTCATTTGCTGGCATTATCACTCAAAACTATGAGATTTTTGTCAGCACTTTGAGAAAATACTGACGATCTCATCAGCTTTGAATGCTGTTTCTGCTTTGGTTGCTGAATGTAACCAGGTTGTTTGCATCAACAATGCCTGCCTGACCTAGAAGCATGCTTTATGTGAGGTATCAAAGATGATTAAATTGCATATTTCTGTGTGCTTGGTGGGACTGGAAGAGTAATACTGAAGAAAGGGTTGTGGCTTTTGGTGCAGTTCCTTTTTATTATTTTTTTAATTTGATATGAAGCAATTGGATACATTCTCTAAACAAAGCTTGAGTCATGAGATGATAGAAAAATAGAAAGCTGGTATATTCCTATCTGTATTATAGAAATTCCATGGTGGAAAGTCTTGATCAAGTGCTGAGGCATCATGTGATGTTTCCTTCAGCTCATTCAGAAGAAGTTAGAAAGCATAAGACTAAACCTGCTGTAAAATCAGCTGATTTTGAGGAAGTTGAGTAAGGTGCTTATGGAGTTGATACATGGCAAAGAGCATGTGGTAGGAAGTAAGGTTTTCCACTGTGAATGTGTAGTGACCTGTCTCTGCACCACACTGGTGCATTAAATAGCTCCCACAAAGTTGCTAAAAACATCTGGAAGTAGAATAAGAACATGAAAACAAATTAACTTCTGTTTGCTGTACGTGTATATTCAATCTGGCATAAGCATAAATTTGAAAGTAAGTATTTTGGATAAGTTGTACTTGTGTCCTTTTCAGAAGCTTCTAGGCACACGATCATTTGCTATTGTTGTTTCAATAAGTAATGAAATTGGGAGTTTGCAATATGTAATCTCATGCTGTTTGGGGTGGTTTCTTCAAACTCAACAGGCTGATTTGATGAAGCAGTTTGCTGCCTGCCAAATGACTGGGATCCAGCTACTTGCAAAGCTTTCTCTAGACATAAAAAGACACTACAGCAGTAGATTTTGCTTCATGGGGCAGCTGGGTTTGTCATTCTAACCCTAGCCTAAAAGCCTGGCTCTGAATGGAGTCTACCACAGCCCCTGAATGTCTTAGTGTAATCCTGACAGTTTTTATTTTATCTGCAATGTCAAGCAAGGCAAAGTTCCTCAGCCACTAAAATTCCACACAGAGAATCAAGCTTTAGGAAAAAGCTCCTACTTGAATTCTTTTTAGCCTCAAAGCTCAGCTGGTACAATATCTCATCCTAATTTAGAGTAGTTGTAAAATAACTGAAGAGCAGATTGCTATGATGTTGCAGTAGCTAACTGCCTGTGAGTGAAACTTCTGTCTGTACTGAACCCTGATTTATAGACATCTACTTCATAGGGGTTTTTTTCTCCTCTTTATAAAACTCTTATGTGTTTTTGGTCTTTCTTCTTCATGAAGGCTGAGTGTACAACCTCCAATTCTAACGTGAGAGATTGCTGTGACAGGTTGAAATCCTGGTGCTATTATAGCTGGCAACTAATTGACACATTTATTAACTTGGGAATAAAAAATCTGCACAAGAGAGGGAAGAAAAGAAACTTTGTTGTTTCCTTTTTTTTTTTTTTTTTTTTTTTAATATACTTTGCTGTGGGATTTATGATTTTTGCACTGGGTTTCTGTGCTGCAGGTTTAATAAGGACTTCAATACACAAAGAAGGAAAAAAATGGCTTAGTGATGTGAAGAGTGCACCACAAACCCTTTTCAAATTTGATAAGTTCATTGTTTACACTTGCCAAATAAAGAAGGTATTTAAGAAAAGTGGTATTGAAATGGCTTGAAAATATTTTTTCCTGACCATTCTTGTTGTAAGGCTGTTTTTTAAGTTGTTTATAACTCTACAAGATTTTATTTATTTTTTTTGTGTGTGTGTGTGTGTATGATCTCACTTCTTTCTTGGTGATAGCTCTGTGCTGATTTTTGGGGGATGGGATTTTAGGAAGAAAGGACATATTCAGAAGTCTCAGCTCTTATTTATTTATTTATTTATTTATTCTCTACAGTGAATAGAGAACATGGGCATGCAAATTTAAAGTGGGAGGAAAACTATCTTTTGAAAGCACCTTGATAGGTACATAGCCTAATGTGTAGCATCAGTAAATTAGGAAGAGCATCTTGGGAATAAGACAGCTGGTAAAGAAAAGAAAATATCCGCAGTTTATTTGGTTTAGGATTGGGGACTGACTATCTTGACTAAGAATGGATATCTGCTGAATAGTTAAAAGAGAAAGGAAGAGTTGACTTGAGAAAGGGAAGGTAATCAGTCGAGTAAGATAAATGAAAATGAAATGGGGAAAAAGAAAATGAGTGGTCTTGTTACTGAACAAGGTGTTAAGAAATATGATAGATCAATACTAGTATTTAAGAGGCGAGAGAATGTAGAATAAAAACACAGAAGAAATAAAACCATCTGCATCCAGGGGTGTAATGCATCTTGGGCTTGGTTTCAGGCTTCATGTGGGAAAAGAGTTCTATTTTCAGCAAATATCTGAGAAATGCAGTGCTTCCTATTCTACTTCTATTGATTCCAGTTAAGGATGATTACCCACTAGGGTTATCAGTGACTTTGTTAATTTACTTAACAGAGAATCGTGTGATTGAAATGAGTCACCAGGCCCACTCATGAACCATGTGGTTGTTGGTATATTTTCTTATACTGAATTGGATTCATTTTCTGTTTGTAGCAAGATGGTCTGAAGGCAAAACGAAACAACTATTATCTTGCAAATTTTATTTATTATTCTAGAATACATATATTTTATCTTTATTCAAGAACTAAAACTGTGAGGAAAAGGGTTACTTCTGTAACTGTTATTTTCTATACATTTATAAATATCATAGTTAGCAGTGAATATAAGAAATAGTTCCACTCCCTTTGCACCTTCTAGATGTTATTATTTTGTTCACTGACTGCATGGAAAAGTCTAACATAGGATATGTAAAATTAACTCAAAACTGTTCCTGGCCAGATTTAAATACTGAAAAATTGAGCTTGCAATAGATTTTCATGGTTAAAAAAAAGAGTTCAGGTATTTTTTGGAAATTGGTTGTTCCCAAGAAAATTTTCAGGATTGCTTATGTAACATTAGGATAGGTTACATGCTTCTGCCACCTTTGTGAGTGCTGGTTCAATTGTGAGGCCCTCAGTACTTTGGTACTCAAAGAAAAACTCTATCTCATCACAGAATCATTGAACTAAAGATTGTAAGGGAGATCCAAAAAGAATCCCAGAATCACAGGGGCTGGAAGGGACCTCAAGAGATCACTGTGTCCAACTCTCTGCTAAAGCAGTACCCTACAGTATGCCACACGGGTAGATGTCCAGATGGGCCTTGAATATCTCCATAGAAGGAGATTCCACAACCACTCTGGGCAACCTGTTCCAGTGCTCCGTCACCCTTACGTTAAACAAGAGCAGTCCTTATCATTCTCTACCTCAATTTTCTTCTAGCAAAATAAGGGTAATGCTATTTTTTCATTCCAGCTAAAAGTTTTGAAAATAAATTAATGTTTATGGAAATTACTATAGTAATGAGTATCACTGAAAAACTCAGGAGGAAACCAAACGCTATGCAGTCTGTGCAACAATAAAAAAAGCAGAGTTAGCATAAGCTCATGTAGCTAGAAAATATACCACACACTGGAGTGTATTGGCTGACTTTTATCATTTTGATTCTATAGCCCTACTAACTAACCTTACTTTTGGTCTAACTTCTGAGTTTTTGGATTATAAATGTTACAACGGCCTGGACGCCTAATCCTGACTGTAAAATATTTTGGTTATTACATTGATGCTTAAATAGCTTATATTAAGGCTTTGTGAGAGTTCTCACAGTGCTTATGCAGAAATAGCAGATGCTGATATACTGCTTCCCTGACATCCTATTTATTATGTATGTAGCATAAGTATTGGTCAAGTGAATCAATAAGCTCTGAATGTATTAGCTATTGTATGAAGAATATGAATCTAGTAACCATTCAAGCCTTATTATCTGTGATTTCAGTAATTTTGATTTACTTTCTGATTTGTATGCCCGTATTTTCCTGGGACAGCAGATGAACTTTGTCCTGAATGTGTGGTGGGGAAGTGGTTAAGTCTAAAAAATACACCACATCCTACATTTCTTCTGTTTTTATACCTTGCTTTCAGTCAGTGCAAAAATTATCTGCTATTTTAGCCACGTTCTCTGAATGAATATAAGGAAACTAATAACACTTCCTGATCCTTCTTTACGTTAAAATGAGGACATTAAAACCCATCCTTCTTGAACCTGACATTTTGCCTATGGCTCTTGCTTGCTGCTTCTACTGGATCCAGAACTTTTTGATCTGGATTTTTACATCCTTACCTCCACTATATCCCTTTAGGAAACAATGATCCTATTTCTATTTTCTGACCATAAACTGAATTTTTAATCAGATATAATGGTTTCCTACTCTCAAGGGAATGTATTGTCTGTTTTATCTTGCATTAGACACATACGGGGTCTAGTAGGCCATATTGTGAGACTGGCTTTAACACTTTTAAGTATGATGAAGTTAAAACAAATAGGATATCCAGAAACATTTTTTGATAAATGTCTTTGAATTTACTACCTTTTCAGAAGCTTTTGTGGGAATAGTTTGGCAGATTAGGAATGCAGGACAGGAAAAATAAATGTGTATATCTTTAATGTATTTTTTTGTGGCTTATAGGAACTGAGTGGCAAAGTGACAATCACAGGCATAGAGGGAATGATGCCTTAGTATGTAGGTGACATACTTGATTCCTGTGCAAGAATTTCATTTTTTTATATTTTTTATTTTTTTCATTTTTATTTTTTAATATGTCAAGGGTGCTGTTAGTTTGCATTTGATCTCTGTCCTTACATCAAGGCAAGGTACACGTGTCTGTTAAGAGGCTACATTTTCTTAACTTCTAACTAGAAGCATAATGGTAACAAACAGGCTAATGGTCAGTGCAGGAGGGTGGTTAATTAATGGGAATTCCAAATTAAGCAGAAAATTGAGGGGGTCTGTGTTAATTCAGTCTTTTTCTGGGCACTGATGCAGTCAAAACTGGAGTTGAAGAATCTCAAGGTCACATTTTCTTCATGCAATTTATGCTCTTTAATGACCAGAATAGTAACACTCTGATATTCTAAAAACTCTGCCTTTAGCTTCTGCTCAGCAGTCATCCATCTGGGAGACTCACAAACCACATCACCCCAATATCTGAATTCCACTCATCTTTAATGAGAGAACTCCCGAGAGGCAGAAAAATGCTATTATTCCTCTTTTAGAAATACAAAACTGAGGCAGAAGGAGAGATAAGGACTTAAACAAAGTCATAGAACAAGTGTGTGAAGGAAAAGAGAACTTAACCTGCCTTCTGAGTTGTGACATTGCCCTAACTATCTTTCACATATCCTAAACATACAACCCTCTACTACAGAAAAGGCTCAGTAGTGCTTCTAAATATTATCTATTCTTCTTGATAATTTTAGGATTTACTTGTCTTCTCTGCTACAAAAGCAAACTTGAAAATCTTATATGTTCATTTACAGACTTTTGATTATGATTTTGTGTTTGTGTGTATTACTTCAGAGCTGCTTCACAAATTAACTTGCACTGATTTCACCATTTTCAACGCAGACAAAATCTTGATAACATAGTAAACATTCAAAACTTTTTGATGTTGAGTTGATACTCTTTGTTGAGACTACATTCACCCAAAGTAGTAAGTGACACATTTTACTTCATTCTTATCTCCTCTTTATTATATCCTGTTATTTGGACACTTACGTAAATAACTGTCAACTTATTAGAGAGTTAGCACTCTACTAGACAGTAAGATAATGGTATTTGTTGTAAAAGACTTACAATTCAGTACTTTGTGTGATCTGAAGTTTGTACAGACTTACTACGAGTGTTGTTTTATAAGACAGGCCTGTTACCCTACAGAAGGTAAATCCTGTCTATGGTGACTCTATCTTGATAATGATTGTCAGTTAATTTCAGAATAAATTTAGACTAATGTGTATGTTGTTGTTGTTGTTAAAAAAAAAAACAAAAAAAAAACGTTAGGCAATTTCTAATTAAAACCTGGATTTTCCTCAGATTACGATTTTTGCTCTGGATGGCTCAATTCAGTTTTTCTGATTAACTAGTTGAGGTATTTTAGACATGAACTGGTGTAAGTGAGAGCTGGATGTAATCTTTGGAAATGAAAGACTCTGTATTCTTAATTACAGTTTTTGTAAATGATGTTCCTAATTAGGGATCTCCTTTATTTTTGACAGTGATTGGGAATTTTCATACACTAGTTCTCCATTCCTAAGAACATGCATGAAACATGCATGTAGATGGGGTTATTCATGTCAGCTCTTCTTTTTCACCTCTTCTCTCTGTTCTGAATCATAGGTTACTGGATCATTTATGTTACATTACATGGAAAGTACTCAGTTTAAATAGCTTTATATTCTAATCTTTACCCAAAAAGCATTCCTATTCTGGAAAATACTTGAGGCTGGCTAACTTCAATGAGACTAATACCAGATAAAAAGCAAACAAATAATGTGCCTAATTGAGTTAGGACCATTATCATTTTTCACTAATGCAATTGCTTTGAGTTAAACTGATTTCTGACAATTGGAGGGAGAAGAAAATCAGTTGAGGTCACACAATGCTCTCCACAGTGGGTAAATTAAGGGGTAATATGAGTATTGATGCACAATATCCAGACACCATTAAGCACTTTTGAGGTTATAATCTAAAAATGAATTTCTCTTACGGGACTGATGTGTGTAGTTATGAAATTAAACCTGGTGAAGGATTAATGTATGCTAGTGAATGGAAGCTTTTGTTATTTCTGCTAAGCTCACACCTGGATTTGACCATCCTGGGAAAGATCGAGCCAGGTTTTATCAATTGTTGCTTATTTAAAATGATTTATGAAAAAGACCTAAGAGCTTAAGCAGATATTTAAAAAAATAATAATAAATAATAATTAAAAATAATAGTAAACACGATCTTTTGTTTTGTGGGAAAGATGGTAACATTTTTGAGATATTTCTGTCATATATTTGACATTTGTTAGTCTTTAAGTGGTTGCTTTTCATTTTCTCTTCCTTTAACTAGACTAAGCTTTTCATGCAATTGGAGTTGCTGTTCTGTCCTGGAGTTGTTGAAAAAGTTAGATAATTTGTTTGAAGCTAGAATGTAATATGAATAGGCCCTAAGATCTCAAACTGTTGTTCCTCATGTCAAAACAATTTGAAGATGGCATAAATAAAGTCATGACACATTGGTCATGACCTGACATCTGAAAGAACATGAAAAAAATATCCTTTTTTTCATGGGATAAGGGAAGGAAAGATCTAAGCACTTCTCAAATGTTCTAAAATTGCTTTGTTCTTGCCTCTCTGGACGTTTTCAGCCCTTCTAAATTTGATATTTTTCAACTGTACTAACAAGGTGTGCTTATTTTTGCTTTGGTTTGTTATCATTCTCCCTTCTTACTTTGAGATTAAGGGAAAAGAGGGAGAAAACCACACCTATTATAAACATGTATTCTTACCATGGCATGGATGCTGATATATAAACTGTAAACATAAAGTATTAGAAAAAACTTTCTTTTCTGATAAATTCTGGTAGAAAGCAAAAAATACAAAAATATGGATCTGCCTTTGCATGTTCGAACCAGGATCATAACTTACTCTTCTTTCCTTTTTCTGTTCAATAGTTCTTCACAAATGATCATTTAGAAAAATATATGTAAGTCATTCCTAGAGGAGAGAGACTGTAATCATAATTTATAACACTGAAGGAGAACTATTTTAGACTTCTCTGTGCAAACCCAAAGCAAAAACATGCTCCCTTCACTGAGCTTGAGTTTAGCAGGATATCAAAGAAAATCTGTGTTATCAAATAATACCAATATTGCTTCCCAGGGGTTGATACTGGGTCTGATCCTGTTCAACATCTTCATCAGCAACCTGGATGAAGGGATACAGTCCATTCTCAGCAAGTCTGCTGATGTTATAAAGCTGAGAGGAGTGGCAGACACAGAGGAAGGCTATGTTACCATTCAGTGAGACCTGGGCAGACTGGAGGGTTAGACAGGGAAGAACTTGCTGAGGTTTAACAAGAGCAAATGTGAAGTCTTGCACCTAGGGAGGATTAACTGCATGTGTTAGTACAGCTAGGGGGATGACCTGCTGGAGAGGAGACTTGCGGAAAATGACCTGCCTGTGGCAGAGATGCTGGACCCTGATGATCCTTGAGTCCCTTCAAACCCAAGCCATTCTATGATTCTCTGATTCTACCTGAGAGTCCTGGTGGGCAGCAGCTTGGCCATGAACCAGCGGTGTGCCCTGTTGTCCAAATGGCATCCTGGGCTGCATTAAAAAGAGTGTGGCCAGCAGGTCGAGTTAAGTAATCCTCCCCCTCTACTTTGCCCTGGTGAGGCTACATTTGAAATGCTGTTTACAGTTTTGGGCTCTCCAGTTCCAAAAGGACAGGCATCTCCTAGAAGGAGTCCAGCAGAGGGCCGCAAAGATGACGAAGGGCCTGGAGCATCTCCCATATGAGGAAAGACTGAGTAATCTGGGTCTGTTCAGCCTGGGGAGAAGACTGAGTGGGGATCTGATATATGTTTATAAATGTCTAAAGGGAGGTGGGAGGCTAATGGATGAGGCCAGCCTCTCCTCAGTGGTGCATAACAATAAGACAAGGAGCAATGGCCTAAAACTTGAACATGGGAATTTCCATACTAATATGTGAAAGAACTTCTTTGCAGTAGGAGTGATGGAGCACTGGAACAGGTTGCCCAAAGATGTTGTGGAGTATTCAATATCTGTCTGGATGCCTACCTGTGTAACTCATTTTACAATACCTGCTTTAACAGGGGGACTGGAGTTAGTGACCTCTTGAGGTTCCTTCCATCCCCTACAATTCTGTTATCCAGTGAAATGTTTAAATCTCACTAATTTTGAATGAGGGGATGGTGGCATCAAGGTAGTTTTTGACAATCCATTTCATTTCTGTTTTCCTTATGTCCTTTTGCAAGAAACATTTTTTGTGGATTTGTTCTCTGGAGTCTGGTCGTTTGTACTGACTTTGTTACAGTGGCTACAAAGTGTCACAGTGAAGGTAGGTATTGATGGGAATATAATAAGTTTTTAAAAGAACTGTCAGGGGCGTTAGAGAGGGAGAGCCTTGAGACAAATGAGATAAGGACAAAAAGTCACTGGAGAGACTTCATTGGAAAGAAAAAGGAATTCCAAAGTGTTCTAGATAGATTTGCCATACTATAGAAGTGGAGATAAGTAGGTTAAGGATGAGTGAGGAGGTCTGCCTTTTGAGGGAGACAGATGTAAACAAATCAAGCAGTAACTGATAGGATGAGATAGGGAATGAAGCTTCCCACAATACAGGAGCCTTACAGGAAGCTCTTCTGATGCAGCTGTAGTTTAGTCAGCTGTGAAATACGTGCTCTCATCTCTGATGACGATCTTCCAGATTCAAGTTGGAAAATTCTTAATTAGAACAGTGATTCAATGATCATTGCCATCAGGATAAGCTCATTTTGTGCACCTCCGCGTAGGGCAGAAATTGGTTGACTTGCCAGTATGCAGCCACTGGAGAACTTCTGACTCTGTATTCCTGAGGACCTTTTGGTTCTTTCATTTTTGTTGTCTCTTTTATGAATCTATTACCCCACAGAGAGGAGGCAGAAGAGATTGTGCAAAATTGCTGAAAGTTTGGAAAGTTATTTAGGTTGTAACACCAAGTGTGATATATTGCTCATAACTGCAGTATGTAACACCCACCTGGTAGCCAGAAGAAAATAGCTACTGAAGCAATCATCATAGGCAGAGCTGTAAACAGTTTATTCAGTCCCTTATAAAAGAAAGGGGGAAGAGAAGTCAAATTTGTGGGTGTTATGCTGAGAAAGGTATATGCAAGGGAAGACGAAGAGAGGTAGATTATGTTATTCAACTGCAAAATAGAGGATATAGGCAATTAAAGTTGAATAGTTCTGTTGCTGTTTTGAACTGCTTATTGAAAAAGTACTCTATGTTTGTAGTTAAACTGTGAAACTCACTCCCATAATTAAGATCATAGATGAAAGGTTGGATCTCTAAGTTTTCAGAAGTTGCTTACAGCTTTATTGCCAGAAATAAAATCTTCTGCTGCAAGTGGAAGGTCTAATTGCAGAGAAGTTTGAGTTCTTCTTTCCCTCAGGTGTCCTTGCATATGTTCAAGTTATTTCTGCTCACTTACTGGCTATGTATGTTCCTCTGTGGTTGACTCTCTGTAAAGGTGTTTCTGTATGCAGAGAATATATATAACATCAGACATTCTGATCAGTGCAAAATGTCAGAATGGAAAGCTATGACTTGAAGCAGGAGATATGATTTTTGAAGTGATGGTTATTAAAGATTTTTATCTCAGTGCTGCTCCGTTTGATTGCCCACCCTGACATTGCCATAAGCCCTTTACTTCCCTGTAATTAGTGTCTGAGGTGCTCCTCTGACAACTGTTGACCCAGTATAGGTGGAAAATGTGCAGATTAGATGTCTTCTATCAAAGTAATAGCTTAAAGAAATCTTGAAAGTGTTGCTTCTATCTAGGCACCACTTATGCCATATGTTTTCATTGTACCCCAGACATTTGGCCCTAAATTCCAATGGGAGATGGGTAGCCAGGTATTTTAATTTGAATTTTCTGTGGTAAACTTCCCCCAAAGTGAAATCAAAAGAGATTTCCCAATGACCAGAGACTACTTAAGAAAAGTGCAGATTTGAATTTGCATCGAGATTTGTGTAAGATCTGGAGAGGGGAGTTGGTGGGGTGGGTGAGGAAGACACAGCATCAATATATCACTGTACTGCTCATGATAGAACTTCATTTCAAAGGCTGTAAGGAAAGCAATATATCATGAGCTGACTCTTGAATTTTTGGTGTGTCTTTTGTGTTATATTGCCTGACCCCCAAAGCTGCTGATGTATGCTCTCCTGTGATGCTGTTTTCTTCCCCAGTTGACCTGCTTCCCACAGGCAGTTTAAAAGTTGAGGAGTAGTTCAGATTTAATCAGGGCTTGAAATTCAAGCAGAGAGAGATTTAGAACCCTGAGTTAACAATACTATGGTGTACTCCTATTAAGCTTTTGTCTAAAGGTTGTTTTTGTAACAACATAGTGGCCAATAAAAATGTCATATAAACCTGATTCAAACAGTATTACATTACAGTCACAGTAATAGTTCTACAGGTTACAGTTTACAATTCAACAAGTGAAACCAAATCTAAATAGAACAACAAAAAAATTACTATTCTCTGATTTAAATAAATAAATAAATTTAACGAGACTCTGTCCACAGACATAATCTTCTAGAAGGCATTTAAATAAAGAGGAAGCTATCACAGTAGAGACACTAAAAGAGAAGGTCCTACAGATAAAAAAGAAAATAATATTGGCCATTACTGTGAGGGGACTGGGGGGAAAGAAACCTACATGAAAAAAGTGTGAGTTTCAGTAGCAGTAAGATTAAAGTAGCCACAAGTATCAGCACTGCAACATCAGTCAAGAAAGAGGAGTGTTATTCTCTTAAATCTTTTCCCTATACTTGTCATTAGCACCAGGATCTGGGATGTTGAGGAATACGTCTTTGTATAGCAACTGTCGGAGTTTTTGCTATTACTAGATTAAGAAAATGAAGGAGAGACAGTTCCTGTATCTTGTACATCTTCTATGACCTGCACATATATCTTTGCTCTCTGAAGGTCCTGGAGACACAGCAGATCTTACAGGGGGCAATTCAGTTTCTCCTAGGTGCCTTTCTGAAAGCAATGACTCTAAGTTCACTTTTTATGAATCTTACTTTAAGCGATGCCTTCAAGGACATGTAAATCTATGGCTATCTCGAGAATGGAATGCAAATCTTCCTTATCCAACTTGGGAAAGCATATTATTTTTGATAATAGCGCCATAGATATCAGAAAGTACTAACAACATCTGAAAACCATTGAGAGCTGGAAATGAGGCAAAGAGATGCAAAGTTTGTGAATTCCTATGCAGTTTATAGAGACTCAAAATGCTGGTAGTTGATTATGTGGACTGAATCTATGACAACATGGTGAATAAATTTTCAGAAATTGGGAAGAAAAAAAAAAAAAGAGCAATTTTATTCATCTAAAAACTCTGTCTTTACATTAAATGCATGTATTTAATCTGACTTATTTTTATTCCACTGGCCAAAACAAAAATCTATTTGTTTCTTTTAATTCTATTATACCTGTTAAAAATAAAGATTAAAAAAAGATGATTGTCACTATTCTGTAATCCTGGTTATGTTTGATCCGGAGATTAATGAAAGCATTCAAAACTACAGCTAATTAAGAGCAACACAGTCATAATAGAAGTACTGAAGATTGTCTGTGCTATACCTCAATAAGGCAAGCCATTTGTGAAGTCATTTTCTTGGCACACCAGAAAGCATCTGACCGTTTGCTTCTTCACCTTGTCTCCAAATGTTGTGCGTCGGTGTGTTCCCACTAGACACTGTTTTCCCCCGTTTAGTGTTTAGAGAGAAAATGAAATACCGAAGTGCTGAATTGCTAGGGGAAATGACCTTGCTGGAAAGATGAAATCTGAAAACGAACCACCTTGTCACTTGTGAGTGTAAAGAACAAAACCTGCTATTTGTGAGACTCTCAGGATAAGAAGTGCTTCAGTGGGAACAGCTTTAGCAGGCTACAGTGACCCTTAAGAAAAGAGGAAAAGTCACTCTGCTGTTCAGGTGGCTTGTTTTTCTGTGATGCATTCACCTCAGCAGTTCATTTTACATTATAAAACTTAATGCAAGTGAATTTTTGTCTTGAAGTGTTCTTCAAAGCAGATGATGGGTTAAATCTGTGTGAGGATCAGTAATATATACCTGAAAAACGTCCTCCACCTGAAATTGTGTCTGTACTCAACAGACCTCCAATGCAGACTTTGGAGACTGGAGTGAGGAAAAATCTAATTAGATTAAAACTAGTAGTTAAACTTCATTAAATTTGGCAGGAAATACTATTTTAACATGTATGTTTCAAGAATGTTTCAGTTTCAGCACTTGATGTTATTTTTGTAATGGGTTTAACTTTTTTTGAGCTCTATCTTTTTTGAAGGTTGTTGCCTTCAAACCCAAATGGTTCTGCTCTACTATAGCACAGCACCTACACATCTGGAGACAACCTCTGTGTTTGAAGGATGATCACAAGTTGTTAGTCACAGGTAGGATGTTGCAATTCCCATTATGATACCTGGCAGTCAGATTAGGTGAGTGCTACAGGAACATGCTGGAAGATGCTCTCTGATTTAGGGTGGTCAGGCACTGGAATGGGCTGCCCAGGGAGGTGGTGGAGCCACCGACCCTGGGGGTGTTCAAGGAAAGACTGGATGTTGTGTTGAGGGACATGGTTTAGTGTGAGCTATTAGTAATAGGTGAATGGTTGGACTGGATGATCTTTTAGGTCTTCTCTGTCCTTGCTGCTTCTCTGTTTCTGTGATTGTATCACAGAGAGTTTGCCATGGCAAGTGGCTCTGGTCAAAACTGGGTCAGGTGGATTTGATTCAGCCCAGGGAAGCGATAGTGGACTAGGCATTATTTTATCCCTATCTGAAACTCTATTATTTTCAATATATCTTCTAAAGCTGAGCTCTCATAGCAAAGCTAAGCAAAAGAGATAATTCCAAACAGTTCTGAAGTTGAAATGGATTTGGAATCACTTTAAATCAGATCTGTATCTCATCTGTACTGGAGTTAATGCAATAATCTTCCCTTAAGACCTTCATAAAATGTGGGTTTTTTGTTGTTTTTTTTTTTTCTATTTTTGCCTGCTGATTTTGTTGTTTTCAGGTTGCATAGCTGCACATACAGGAAAGCTGTTAAGTTATATCTTATTTTTATGTTTATCTATCTTTCCAATGTACTAATGCACATAGATGGAAAATAAAAAATCTGAAGTATAATGTTATATTCTATACAATAATGCGATCACACAGGCAGGTTTTCAGATAACAGTACTGGACCATATTTTTAATGTATCTGGCATTTATTTCCATTATTCTGTACAGTGCAAGTCTGATAAAACTTCATGGGAACTACTGAGGCTTTAAGACACTGTGAAATATTGGCCTCGCTCTGAAATCCAGACGAATCTCACAACTCACATGTGTGCTGTATATTGGCAATAACAATTAGCAGTAAATATTAATGTGGATGTGTGTCTGAAATCATTAGTTACAGCATCAGAAAAGACTTTATGCTGTTTAAATCTCCTGAACATGACAATTTTCAGCTGAATACAGAATTTACAGCAAGGAGATCAGACTCGATGTAGATAAGAGCTGTAGGGTTGTTTTTATTTTTTTGGTAGGTGAAGATGAATTGCTACTGTTTATGTATCAGTTTTAAAATAAATCTCTTAAGGAATGTGAAAACAGAATTAGGATAAGTTAAATCACACCGTATTTCAAAATTTAATTACTGAATGTTGGAAAAAGTGTGATCAATTGTTGGTTGGGTTTTGTTGGTTTTTTTTGTTTTTTTTTTTGTTCCTTTCAAAATTAACAGTCATTATCTCTTCACTTAAAATTAATTGGTTTGGATTCTGAATTTATTGCATGGGAGTTGCTGACTGATGGCTGGAGGATGTAGGACTAGTTATACAATTACTTTCCCAAACACTGCTCCCTCCTCCCCCCTCCCCTAAGCCCCTAAAGAAACCCATGACAGCCTTTATATGCATGTTTTCTGACCTGAAAGATATTGAGCAAAGTTGCTGCTTTTTTAGAGATTAAAGCAAAACTATATTAAGGTCTATGGAAAGTAAATAACTAGTGAATATGGAGCAACATTAAAATGTTATAAAATCTTTTTTCTAGCACACCATTAACAATGCAATTTTGGATACAGCTATGAATTCCACTTTCTTTACAAATGAGACTGTTCTTATACCACTGTAGTTAGTGGGGGAGGGTCAAGAGGGGAGGGCTTTAAATAAATGAATAAATAAATGACACAAATTAAAAATGAAAGCAAAAAACAGACCAGATATTTTATTAGCAGATGTTTATTAGGCACCGTTTTTAATTGCTCTTCTTGACTTCCAACTCAGTGAACAGTTTACTGACAAAGCAGCTGTTTTGTGGTTGTAGACTATTATCTGCTTTAACTCCACTCATCTTATCTAGTTGTGATATAGTATAGACCATAGTTGTGTAGCCTTATTTGACTTCTGGAACAGACTGAATTAGCAGGAATAGGAGAGAATTCAGTTTGCCTGAAATTAGCTATGTATATAACCAGAAAAGAAGTGGAGAAAGTGTTATGCTGGTTATGCTGTGGGTAAAATAATAGTCAGTGCATGAAAGTAGACATAGTCCTTTTGATATACACTCTGGGCAGAGCATCCACCCAGCAACAACTCCTCTCTCACCTCCCTCACAACGCAACTTTCCCACTCCTCAGAACAATTTTTTCTTTTCTTTTTCTTTTTAAATAAATTTTGGTAGAGAAAATGTTTACAAATCATTTTCAGAAATTCTGTAAGTC
This sequence comes from Coturnix japonica, assembly GCF_054131305.1. NCBI lineage: Eukaryota > Metazoa > Chordata > Aves > Galliformes > Phasianidae > Coturnix > Coturnix japonica. The sequence continues at coordinate 87,406,928 of NC_140666.1, read as the reverse complement.
TAAAGCATACCTTTGGCCATGTGGTAGAGTTAACTGATTGGATATCATATGCCAAAATAGATAAATACTGTGCCCCTGTAGTCATTTCGTATATGATCAGATTTACTACTATTTCCTGAAGTGAAAAGGGGAGAAGATAGAGTATATCCTTTGTGTGGCCTTAAGGAAATAAGGAACTTGATTAGAAACATACTAGGATGTGTGCAGGGAATGGCTTACCAAATTGAATTGTCAGGATTGAGACAGTGGAGACTATATGGTACATTCCCTTATCTTGATGTAACAGGACTGCAGTGTTAACAAATTCATTGTTGTGGACTTTGTCTTGTATTTGGCTGCTTAGTTTTCACTTAGGACACAAATATATTTTGCTTCAGGCATACATTTGATGTTTTGTTTCTCTGTTCAGGTCTCATAGCATCACTGGTCTTTTCTGTAATGGATCATCTAAATTCTTCAGGATCATTTTAGTACAACATTCTTTCAATTCCAGGAGTTGTGGTTTATGGGAAATCAATCCAGGCAATGACTGAGACCTTGGCACGTTTAAGGAAGATACATGAACAGAGAGATCTCTCTAAACTTTCTATCTCAGAAGTTGCTTCTCTTAGTGCTGTCTGCCAGGTGCAAGAGGTCTCTGTGTGTTTTCTCTCTGGCAAATACTTACCTTAAAAGACATTATGGGAACTGATATGACAAATTCTATTCTTGCCTTCCCACCAGGAATTTCAAGGAGTGGATGGCCATACCTAGATAGCAGTATAATTGCTCCAGAAATGGTCTCTCTACAGATCAGTGCTTTACCAGCACCCAGAAATGCAACATTATTATAATTTATTTTTTTTTTTTTGTGTGTGTGTGTGTGTATGTGCTTATTGGTTTTAACTTAATTTAATTTTTATTTAAATAATTTTCCATAGATCACTGGGGAAGTTTTACATAGCTTCTTGATGATATGATTCAATTGCAGTTTGATACAAACATAAGATATGAAAGGTTTTGTTCTCTCGGTGTATCAGCTCATGATAATCATTATGCCTTTGCTGATGATCTGGTACAAATAATTAAGTAAATTTCAAACTTCCATTTTATTGTCAGAAGAATTTGAGTCCTGGAATTTAAAATTGTGAGTGGTATAGTTTAAAATGTTATTGAATACATCAGCTGCCACCAGTGTATTATGTTATATCTTGAAAATAGTTCTACATCTTGTTTTCTGTCTCTGAGAAAATGAGTGAGGAATTCAATTTTCCTCTTGGAATTATTTCGATTTTTTAAAGAGAAAACCTGAAGAGTTTTGGATTGTTTATCTTCTCCACGGCGACAGGAGACTTGAAGCATTTTAAGACTGTTTTAATCTGTTGAAACATCAAAGAAATGAGACTCTTGTTTTTCTCAGTCTCTGAGACCACAGTCTTTTCTCTCTGTAACATAGCTTATGGCTTTAACTCAAATGGTTATATTATTTTTATTTTTTCCTCCTCGTTTTTCTTGCTCCAAAGCACAAATTGTTTCCTTTCACTCTACAGGTTTTTTCTCCCTTAATGATATGGAGTGAGATAACTTACTTATAGTGCTGACAGAGGTAAGACTACCAGAATAAGTAATACTTCAGAAACAGAATGATATACTGCTGCTGGGAGTAAACTCAACAAAGATTCATATCCCAAAACACTAGTTAGTCTATCAGCACTTCTGTCATTCTCTCTTAGGCCACAAATCTGAGAGAGTTTCAAGGTCAGCTGTAACTATCTTGAAAGTGTGTAGGCCTAAGAAAAATCCAGTGAATTAGAAATAAAATTCAAGAGGCAGAGATTTCTAATCTGAAGTCTTTCAGGTGCTTCAATTTGGCTGTATGAGTGTAACAGATTAAATATAATAATAAAATAAAATGAAACAAAACAAAAACAACAACAAAAAAGAACTATGCAGATAAATATATGTTTGGAGAGATGAAAATAACATTTTATGGAAATACCAGGTATTTTAACCCATAAAGTTATGAGGTCAGAAAGCTTTATGCTACGGTTTGGGAAACTACTAGGGTAAATAAACATCCTCTGTTTACACTGTTGGTTTCATTATAAATTATCCTTAACAACTGGCCGTAATGAGCATTTTAAAACTGCTTGAAGTGCTTCAGTGTCTCTTTAGGAAAAAGAAAAAAAGAATTCTAAACCTCAAGATAAAGATATAAATGTTGACCACAGTCCTGTGAAAAATACTTTTTATGTGTGTGTTTTTATATGATTAACTTAGTCTAATTATTTGACTAAAAATAATACCATTTTTCATGGAATGCTGTGAAATAAATACCTTGATCCTTAGTGGAAGATTATCCACCCTTCACCTTTAGTTTTTGGCATTAGCCATATTACAAACATAAGAATATGCATAAATATATAAATAGATAATAAATTAAAAAAAAAAATAGAGCAGAGATGAAATTACATCAAGAAGCTAAGACAGAGCTCATATATCTTATTAACAGAGAAACAAACGAAAAAAAAAAAAAAAGAAAAATAAATGGAAGCTAGTCTTGGTTATTCGAAACATGTCTTAAGAATAAATCTGGAAAATCTCAAGCCTTCCACCCTTGGATCAGTTACTATCTGCAACAGATGGTAAATTCTCTTTCTACAAAGGGATATGAAGGTAAAATAAAATCAGTAAATTTGGATTGGCTGGCATCAATTAACTTTGATTTCTGAATAATTGTATTTTTCATTGTCTGAACTTATTTTCCATTTTAAACTAGACATCAAGAGGAAAACAAGAAACTACTATTTAATATGAAACACATCCATACTCAAGCTGGATTCAGGTCACTAGTAGAATTATAGCCCATTGCTAAATGATTCTTTCTGCCATTCACATCTACCCATACTTGTACCTGAGGAAAATAATAACAATAATAAGCACCTTGTGAATCCCTGGTGATTGCACTCATAGCATTACAAATGATGACTGAAAAATATCTGCTTTGGAGATTGTTTAAAATGAATCACTGTATGGGAACTGTTGAATCACAGCCTGAACCACTGATTCATCACCTGAAGCAGTCACTGTGTCACCCACAGGAGCGCAGGTGGAGGGAATTCATCTGTGTGACTGGAAGAGGTGGAGCCTTGTTCCAACTCCCCTACACCCCATTTAAGGACTGACTGCCATTAAGGAAGGATTTCTGTCTGGAGATTGCTCTCTTTGGAGTTTTTCTGTGAGCCTAGCAAACAGGTGAATATTTTTATTTACTTTTTCTAATCCTTTTCTGTTACAACCTGTGAAATACTGGCCTAGCTGTGCCACTTTGCTAATCATGTATTTGTTGTGTGTACAGTTGCAAACAGAAAAGTAAAGCATGAATCAAAGGGTGATCTTCAGGGATGTGTCCTATTGAGCTGCTGTTAAATGTTTTTGTTGTGATTCAGATGATGGAATAGGAACTTACTGCATTTCAGGATGTATCAAGGTGGGAGAAACTGCAGGCATGTAGGAAGACAGGGTAAGAATTCAGAATTGTTTTGGTAAATTGAAAGTAGGTTGTAAATAAAAAACAAACAAAAACTGAGCTCAGATTCATCAGGGATAAGTTCAAAAGCATCAGAGACGGTGTTGCCAGCAGGAGCAGAGAGGTGATTGTCCCTCTGTACTCAGCACTGGTGAGGCTGCATCTCAAGTACTGAGTCCAGTTTTGGGCCCCTCACTACAAGAATGACATTGAGGCACTGGAACATGTTCAAAGGAGGGCAACAAAGCTGATGAGAGGTCTGGAGCACAGGCCATATGAGGAGAGGCTGAAGGAGATGGGGATGATCAGCCTGGAGAAGAGGAGACTCAAGGGAGACCTTATTGCTCTCTATAACTTCCTGAAGGGTGGTTGTAGTGATCTGGGGGTTGGCCTCTTCTCTTGTGTAATTGGTGATAGGACCAGAGGGAATGGTTTCAAGCTGCAGCAGGGGAGATTCAGGCTGGATGTTAGGAAATATTACTTCTCAGAAATGATGGTGAGGCACTGGAATGGACTGCCCAAGGAGGTGATGGAGTCACTGACCATGGGGGGAGTTCAAGGAGCAATTGGATATTGTTTTGAGGGACATGGTTTAGTGGAAGCTTTTGGTAATAGGTGAACAGTTGGATTGAATGGTCTTTTAGGTCTTTTCCAGCCTTGGTGATTCTGTGAAAATCCTGTACTTACATAGAAACAGAAATAATCAACTCTATGTGAATCAACTGAAGACAAAAGCTGTAGTAGTTATAATGAATCTAGAAATGTTGCCCTAGAGGTAAAACAGAAGAACTTGGTTTGCTTCTTGTGAAAAAAGGAGAAACACAGCATACAAGAGAACTGCTGTTAAAAATAAGGTGAGAAAAAAGGGCATGAAGAAGAAAATGTTTGAAATCCTCCAGCAAAAAAACCAAGTTAGACATTGAAAGTAACAAGTCAGGAAATAACTGTTTGTTGCCTGACCTCATGTTCTATCCAATGTTTAAGTACTGATTATAGAATTATATATATATTTATATATTTTATATATAATGATATAATATATATATATATGATATAGATTATATGATACAAATAAGTCTAAACATAGGAATACCAATGACAAATATAAGGTTGCAGTTTATTCATTGGACAAATATTCTTTGAGGGTTTATTCTCGCACAATCTTTCGCAGTCAAGGATTGTCTGTACACCTGTCTGAAATCAATTTCCTGCTACTACCAAATCCTGGGACCTTCAGGGAATCAGTACCCTTTTTCTCTGATTTCCATTATCACAAAGTTGAAAAAGATGTATTTTTGTCCTACATGTGAGACTAGGAACTGTAAAGCTGTTGTAGGTGTAATCTGTTCTTTCCTATTGTCTGTTTGAAAGAAGGAATACTTAATGCATCAGTGACTTTGAAACCGAAGCATGCGTGTTCACAATAAGCTTTTGCCTTCATCTTAACTGTTTGAGTAGCTTCTTACATTAACATTCTGTAGCTGCCTCATAGCCTAATATTGATATCTGAATTTAAGACTGAATGTGCATCTAACTTCTGCAATTGCTTGTCACTCACGTGTTGAATTCAGAATTTATATTGCTAATTATAGTGAGCAATTTCTTTTCCCTAGCACTATGCCCACTAGACTACAACCATTTACCTGCATTTTCAGAAACCACTTTCTATAACAGACAAAGAGAACTCCAATAATATCCTCTATGTTAACACAAGAAGTATTTTCCTCTTTAAAGAAGCAGTATTTTTAGGACTTTCTCACCTTTGTATTTGTTCATGCTCCCTGGAGCCTGGTCTTAGAAGAATCAGAAGGATGTTGCATGGATGCCTTCCATCTCGTGACTTGAAATTGGCTTCAAACAGCCACTTAGGATAAATTCTTGCTTATCCTTCTGAAACTTTAAAGACTGCACTTGATTATGTGCTCGTGTAACTTCTTAGACTAATCATCTATACCATGGATTATCCCTTTCAAATGCAGGTCTTTGAACGCACTGTCATAGACAGCAGTCATGATGTGGTGTTAAAGATATTCTTTCAGGTATTGTATAATTATGATCTCATATACTGGGCTTTGTCTTTCAAATATTACTGCATGAGACAAGTTTTCTTTTGCTCTTCTGTTTTTAAGGTCACATTTAATAACAAGGAACAGACATGCATTGCATCTCCATTTAGTCTTTACATGAAGTGGAATAATGTTGATCCTGAGTTGAGCTCTCCATTTTCGATACATTTTCAGTGACTGAAGCAGTGCCTGTGGAAGGTATGGGTTTGTTGTTGGCTGCCGGGATGAGGGTGTGGTCTATCAGTGCTCTGACAATCCTTGGAAGCAGTAGAGTGATCTGAGAACTGTGGGTATCACTTAGAGATGGACATCACTTAATGCAGTTCACAAAATCCAGTGTTTTCTCTGTGTGCCTAAAGATCAAGGACTAGAAAAGCAATTATTTTAAATTTCTTTCCTTGTAACTCCAAGTAGTGTGTTGCGATAGCAGCTGACATATGGAAAGCTGGATAAAAATGCATTGAAATATAAGTCATGTTTGTCAAGAATAGAAACAGTGTCATGTTCTGACTATAACCAAAATAGTTTGCATGGCCCCTTAACTGTGTTATTTACTTTGATCCAACTACAATAGAAAGCACCCATGCCCGCGTTCTGCCTGGCATGTCAGTTATTTGAAATCACAAACTATAAATCAATGGCTTCCACTCCTTTCTGCTGAACAGCACCACAATCAAATACTACCACCTGCAGACCTTGGTCTGTATCTCTGCCCACCTTCCTATGGAAGACAGTGAATAACAGCATACAAAATTAAATAAGAAAGAAGCTGTTCCATACAGTTGTAAATTTAATTTGTGCATGTGTAGTCCCACTTTTATCTGACATCTTTTTATAGTCATTTCTTGTGACCATACAAAAGATAGATTTGGTGGGATCTCTGGAGATTTACAGTCTGATCTGTTCAAAAGAGAGCTAACTTCAAAGCCAGAGGTTTTGTCCATCTGCATCTTGAGAATTGCAAAGATAAAGATTCAAATCACTCATTTAGAACCCTCTTCTGGCATTTATGAAGTCCTATGGTTAAAACTTTTTTTTTTGGTTGGGGAGTGGGGGCTGTAAAGCTGCCCCCCCCCCCCCCCCCCCCATCACCCCCAAGCTAAATAAGGCATTTCCTCACCCTTCTGTCTCTATCTCTCCAGTTTCCTGATTGTTCTTGTACTCTGGGTCTAGGGGCAAAAAACTGTGCAGAATGATACAGGTACAAATGCTAGGGAGAGGACAATAATCAAATCCTCATAACTGACTGGAGATGCTCAAGTTCAGGCTGAGTGGAGCTCCGAGCACTGTGATCAAGCTTTAGGCATCCCTGTTTATTGCAGTAAGGTTGGTCTAGAGAGCCTCCAAAGGTCCCTTCCAGTTCAAATGATTCTAGAATTGGCTGTAGTCTTTCAAATGCAGTCAGGTATGCAATGACCATCACTGATATTAAAGACACACATCAACTCACATTCTACTTCCCTATCACAGTGCCTAAGTCCTTCAGAACCCTCAGGCTGACCCGCACCTGGTCTGTGGTGTTTACTTTGTCCAAAGCTCACACTGTCTGTCCTTCTCCTATATTCAACTGTTTCTTGTTCTTGTTAAAATGCTGTTTAGCTAATCATCCTTTTGACAGTCTGTTTTCCTCATAACTTGAGGAGAACTTGTGGATACTCTTTCCCTGGTGGTGTTCACAGCCAGGTTGCATAGGGTCCTGAGCAACATGATTTAGTGCCTGATTTAGCAGTTGCAACCCACACCACAGCAGGGAGTTGAAACTAGATGATCTTATAAGTCCCTTTAAACCTAAGCCATTCAATGGTTTTGTGACTCTGTGAGAGTTTTTACTGTCACTAGTAGCATGAAATGAAACTTTTCCCCAGCTGCCCTATCTCTGGGATAAATGGGGAATAGAAGAGATGGGGAAAGAATCTAACATTTTAATTCCTGCAATGGCAACTGGAAGGCTTGTGCTGGAGATTGGGATGGAAGTGGAACAATTTTACATCTAAACATCACATCAGTACCAAACTGGTAATGAATGCCATGTCAAAGGACAGATAGCATCTAAATGTATTTATTTCACAGATAATAATGTGATTGAAAAACTGTCTGGAGGTGATGCCCATAGAAATGATTAAAGGAAAATCTGTAGAGGGGAAACAAATTGCCTTGGAATGGAAGCTGTACACAAAGTCATTGAGTTGCCCTAAGGCTGATTGTGATTTTTCTCTGCTCTAGATCCAAGGACCTAAGGGTCTGAGCTATGAGAGAAGCTGCACTCACTGTAAAGGGAAGGAAACATATTTAAAAAAAAAAGAAAAGAAAAGAAAAAGTGTTTAACATGAGATATGTATTTGGAATGAATTTCTCTGTGAAGCTGGGTAAGAAATGGCTTAGTCTGATAGCTCCTCCCAAAGGGACTATGGCTCAGAGCAGTATTGTATTTGTCTTCATCTTCACAGTGAAGCAGTACTGGAAGCAGATAAAGTGTTCTGAGTGAATGCAAAGAAAGATATAAGTTTGCCAGTGAACATTAGCATTCATTCAAAGCCAGAGAGCTGTTTCAAGCGGTGTTCTTTGCTTTATTTTGTTAAACTCCAGTCTGATTGCAGGTTGAGCTCAACAGCATTTTAAAAGCTGCACAGCACAGAACCAGTAATCTTATTGCCTACCTGAAGTCAGCTTATTTTGATAAAATGCAAGGATTGGAACCAGGCCTTGGTGTTGTTCTATGAAGTATCTCAATGCACTTTAGTGCTCAGCCTTCCTCTGCAGTTACCAGACTCAATAAAACTAGCAAAAGTGAAGGAAAAACAAAACACCTTAAACATCTTCCCGTTTGCTTTGTGAATCCATGTGGTTTCAGAGGCAGAAACACACAGTACTTGTGATGCTACACTTTGATTTCTCTGAGAAAATATCTCTCTTTTGGACTGATCAGACAGTAGAAATAAAGCACAGATTTTATTTTTAGATAGAAAGTGTCTCATGGAGAACTTGTTTAATGAGTTCCTATTATATCTTGCAACAAGGACAAAACCTCATGTGCAGGACTGTAAATATAGAGCTCTCTGAGCTGAGGAAATTATACTGTTACTGCAGCCTTTGTGTAGGTTAATTCCTTAACTGAAATCACTGAGGTGTCTTTGTAAGTGGCATATCCACAGGCTTTCAAAGGCTGCTTAAGTATCAAGAGCTACTGGTAACTCCCTTTTCACTTTCCAGTTCTCCAAAGCAGGTTTTCTACTGTGGGACTTAAAACACATGGTGGATAGAACCTGGACACTAACATAGCAGCAGGCTCCCCATGAAACAAATTCAGAGCCTGATTTTGGAGTCAAGATGCTGCTGAGGTTATTTCTATCTTTTGCAATGAGTTATTGTTTTTCACACCTTATGGCATTGTATCCTTCCCACTGAAGTTAGCTTTGGAGACTGCAAGTGTTAGCAGGAAAACTTAATCTAGTGAATAGCTATTGCTATAGTCTCTTTGACAAGCTTTGTGGCTCCCTAGGAGTCATGGAATCATAGAGGTTGGAAAAGACCTCTAAAATCATTTAGTCCGACCATCCATGTACCATTAAATGTTACCCACTAAACCGTGCCCTAAGCATATCTACCCTTTCTTTAATCATGTCCAAGTATGGTGATTCCACAACTTCCCTGGGCAACCTGTTGCAATGCCTGACCATTCTTTCTGACAAGAAATTCTTCCTAATATCCAACCTGAGTTAGATAAGTCTGTAATTGTTAGATAGAGAAGATTTATTCACTGAGGTTCAGGCTATTATGTGTTTCTACAAATTTCACTTGCTACACATTTAGTGGCTCAGCCTCTTAAAACATTTGTCAAGTCAGACGGGTGATTGTGAAATCTAAGAAATACAAATAATGCCTGGTTATTTGAAGGCACAAAGTAATGAACACGCTTCTGAAAGAAACAGAAGGTCAGAAAATAGTTACTTAAATCTGATGCTTTGCATATGCAAAACTGTGAATATAACAGAATTATTTATCTGGAAAGAGAGATAAGCAGCAAGGAAAGAGGAACAACTAGGGAGTGAAGAGTAAGTTTTGAAACAAAGAACTAGGAAGGTTGTTTTTTTTTTTGCCTTGTGTGTATATATATATTACACACACACTTAATTGTATAGAAAACTACTCATACAGATATGGAATACAGACTCTTTCTGATTAAAAGTTGTCTTGTTGTAAGTCTAAAATGTTGCCTGCATAGTTACCGGCAGAAACTTAGCTTTGTCATTCTGTACCTGTATTGCAATAAAAACTTAACTGGAATTTCACTGTGAACCTTGGTTATAGGAGTACTTTTTAATTTTATTGTAATGGAATAAGATTCACTTTCAGCAGGGAGCAAAAGTCTATGTTTGCATCTTGTATAATCTCCTCTATTTGATTATATGTATAAAAGCAAAGGGAGGAAATGAAGATTGCCTGTTCCTGGTTGTTGGATTTCATGATCAATATAATCTCTGATATAAAATTCAGCAGTACAATGTTAGTCAGGGGCAGTTAGCCATTTTCTTCTTCTTTTTCTGTTCTTTTTTTATTTTTTATTTTGTGTATGTGTGTGACTAAAAGTCAGAGAAGACGTGTTAGACTGTTGATGTTATTCACACCTGATAGGGATAGAAATCACGATCAACTATGTGCTCCAGTATGAGGCAGTTTAAATGGAATCTGCAGTTTCAGCACTGTCTAGAATTCAGTTTTTGCTGTGCATACTTATCATATGGGATATTCTGGGTTATGTGCTACTGTTGTAATGGACATTTACAGTGGTCACATTCTCTAGATTTTGAATCACAGAAAGTTTTGGATTGAATGGGACCTTGAATCCCATCTGGTTTTGACTTCTTCCTGCCATTGAACATGACCCTGAACATCTCCCTTATCACCTAATGGTACATCCACAGTTTCTCTGGGCAACATGTTCTGATGCCTCACCAACCTCTGAAAAAAAAATAAAAAAATAAAAAAAATCACACTAACTTCTAATCTACATCATCTTCCTTCTTTTAGTTTAAAACTGTTACCCCTTTTCACATACCTTGACAAATTTTTGTCTCCAGTTTTCCTATAGGTTTCCTTTAAACAGCGGAGGGCTGATAGAGGATCTTCTCTAGGTTAAATAACACTGTCTCTCAGCCTGTTTTCATCAGAGGGGTGCTCCAGACCTCTGATCATCTTTATGGCCCTCCTTTAGACCCCCTCCAACAGCTCTATGTCTTTCTTGTACTGGGAGTCCAGAGCTGAACACAGTGTTCTAGGTGCAGTCGGTGTCTGTTTTGATCAACCCTGTCTGAAATACTTTGAAGCCCTTCACTTTACACACCTCTAAGATCTTTGTTATAAAAAATAAGGTTGGTAATTTTATGAGATGTTTATTATTTCAAAACTTACAGGTTATTGGAGGCAGAATATACCAATATATGGTAGCACATATTAACTGCTGAATAGGGGATAAATGAAAATTCTTGGAGAGTCGTCTGATGCTGAGAAGCTTGTCAAGTCTAGTATAGCTGAATGGGATGTGAGAGTTGGGAGAACAGAAGGTGCAAGGAGAATTGTAACAGCCTTCCACTGCCTATGATAGGATACTGAGAAGACAAAAGTGGATTCCTCTGAAGGTCACATAATGAAAAGTCATGAGGCAAAGGCCGCAAGATTTAGTGACATTTCCAATGCTTAAATTTGATATTTTCAATATATTAGGTATTTTTCCTTTGTAGCAGTGTTCCTTTTTGCTCGATATCAGTGTTTATGCACATAGGCACAAGTGGTTGCAAAGTGGTGGTTTCCACTGTCCGGGGGGTTGGACTCAATGACCTCTAGAGGTCCCTTCCAACCCCTACAATTCTGTGATTCTGTATTTTTCCAGTATTTCCTAAACAATCTGATTTATCTTTGAGATTGCTCAGGGTTTGTAGAAGTGGAAATCCCATGTAGACGAAACTCTTGCCCAGTTCTGTGATTTTAATAGAATGTAATCACTCCTGGGGAAAAGGAGAACCCCTCTGAAATAAATAATAGAACTGAAGAAGCAGTGATTACAGTGCTTTTTAATTATGAGGATGAGCTCAAAGGGCTTATGTCAGCTCAGTTCAAAGAAGTTATATACGATATAGTACAAAAGTCAAGAAAACAAAAGATGTGGAGATCTATAAATACTTCAGAGATCTGAAGGGGCTGTCCAAAGTATATATATCATCTGTTAATAAACCAGGCATTTCTAATTAGTATAAGTGACCGAAAACTCAAACCAAAGAGCACAAATTAGAGAGAGCATAGCTTAATTTAATGACTCTAGAAGTTATTACCTGCCTACATGAAGTCTGACATAAGGCAAGTATTGACTGAATTACGTGGACTGGATGAGAATTCTGGTGGTTTTGTGCCAAGTAGAGGCATAGGAAAGGGGGTGGGAGGTGGAAGAGAGGGAAAGCTTTGGCTTGTGATGGAGAAGCTCATTTACCCCAGATCTGAAATCCATATGCTTGTTAACTTGGAACTGGCTACATCCCAACGTGAAAAATGAAGTTTACATTGTGTGTGTGAACCAGCAATTTGCATTGATTTGCACATGATTTGTGCTTAATTTGCTAATCGTTAAACTCCATGTGATATGTAAATAGGTAGAAAGTTAAAACTGAGGTTTTAAATTCATTCACTTTGACGATTTAATCTTGCTGGCAGGAGCTGCCTTCTCTCACACAGTCTGACTGCAATGAAGTTTACCCTTTGCAAAAGGCTTGCAAGGAGATCTTTCACTCTGTTTTCTTCCACTGCAAGTGTCCAAAGGTTGATTTAGCTTGTTTAGCAGAGACAATTTAGTCAAAGTGTTTGAGACACCTGGATTATTCCACAACCATTTATATGCCTTGTGGTCCATCTACAGGTCAAACTGACCAGTACAGCTAATTACCACCTTCAGATACCTGAAATATAGATGGGCTGAGCAGCAGCAAACGTTGAATTGGCAGAAGTGAAAATAGCTGTAAGAAACTGAAAGGATACTGAAAGACTGGTTTTAATGTGTGCAAGATGATACCCAAAATGTGCAAGCAGTTATTGTAAAATTTCAGAAAAATGTTATTTTTAAATGAGTTTAAAATGGAAAAGGATTTTCCATACATATCTTGTAACACAAGATATAAAACAAAGCAATATAGATAAGGTATAGGAAAATATTCCTCTTTTTACATGAAAGATATCAGGTCTTCTGTTGTTCAGTGTGGGAAAGCTGAAGACTGAAACCCTAGACTTTTTAGAAACATCAAAATTCATTGGTGACGTTATGAGCAGATACTGAACAGATTGCAATGCAAGAGAAACATCGATTCCATATTGACTGTAGTCATATTTTACAGAGGCTTGTACTGAATATGTAGCACATATATGTCTTCAGACTAAAAAAGATTAACTTTACTCTTTTTGTCTATAGCCATCTGTAGGTTTTCAGGTTTTTCTCTGAAATGCTGATTCAGAGAAGGGTGTAGAAAGTACACAGAACCTCATTTATCATTGTCATACTTCCAGTGGCATATGTGCTATCATGGATGTCAGTAAGATTATTTGCTAAGATAGCACCTAGTAGAAAAGGTTTTGGCTGATCTTTAATTGCCTTCTACTTTAAATCTCCAAAATATGGATCCAATGAAATCAAATCATGTAGGAAAAAGTACGAATGGCTAATCAGACTGTCTTCAGTAATACTACAAAGTTTGGCATGCTCCCTTCCATACAAGCCAGACATTTTTGTCTTAGATGTAAATACTGCAGTGAACATCTTCAATGAGTTTGCAATCATAATGAGAGAAGGTTCCAGTTTCTTTCAATGTCTTTGAAAATCAGTCTGAATTATGCATGCACCCGTAACATTCTCAAGTGCACTAATTTAGGCCAAAAGGAAATACTTCTCAGTTAGGTGTAGATTTTTTTTCCATAGGGAAACAGGTACATTATTACTATGCATTCATATTAACTTCATTCAAATTTTATATCTTTAGTTGAGGCCTGAATGGTAGTTCAAAACTGTTACAGCCTTTCTGTGCAAATTAGAGAAACTACTTTGCATAGAAAAATTATGCATCTAACTCCACTTGAAATCAAGGAAGCCAAGAGTATGCTTTTAAAAGTCCTTTCTCTTTTTATTCTTTCCCCCCATACTACGTAATCATTTTAGTTTGACTACCGCTCCTAAGTGGGACCTTCCTCCCCCAGATATGGTCATCACAAATGTGATCAAAGAATGATTATTACCAGTCTTGACAAGATTCAAAAATGAAAAAATAAAAATGTAGCAAGAGAAAGCAAGCAAGCAAACAAAGAAAAAACAATAACAAAAATAAACAAACAAGAAAAACACACCAACCACAACAGTTACCTGTGATACTGCCATTAACATAATTTTTTCTGTCTGTAATAACAAATTGTCAGTTTAACTTCACAGTTTTCTGGTTACCCAGAAGTATCACAATGTCAAGTGTGGTAGAAAGGTAAGAAACATGAATGAAGAACGCTGCCTCAGTAACTGAGTTTTTGGTTTTTTGTTTTGTTTTGTTTTTTGAAAGCCAAATACATAATGAGTTAGAGCTTAATTTACATCGATATCCTCTGGTGTTATTTCAAGTGTTTTTCAAATCTGTATATTGGATTTCCTACAATAAGTATTTCTGAGGTCATGTGAAATGCAGACTCAGTAGTTTCACAGTTTCTGTTTGTATGGGAACAGAATGGGCTTTTCAGTACAATGCCTGCACATTAAAAAATGTCTAGTTGTGATTTGTTCAAAGTCAAGGGGAAAACAATTACCTACTTGTATATACTGGTGCTGTGTGACACAAAGAACCTCTAAGCAAGAGAAAAAGAATAAATCATGCTGAGTTGTTCTAGTTTGTCTCCAGGGTAGAGAATTTGGCAGCTGATCCAAAGAAGGGAAAAAAACAAACAAAGAAATAAAAAACACCTTTTCTACATCAAATTGCAGATACAGGTATAGGAGTTTTGTTCTACAAGATGGAAATTAATTGCAGAATTTATCCGTGTGCCAAACTCTACAGCTAACGAGTTTTGCAATTGTTTTGAAAGGAGTCAAGAACACATCTTATTCTAGTCTATATAAAAATGGCATTGCAACCATGAACATGAAGTTGAGATGTGAAAAACTGAGGTCTAGAAGTTGACTTTGCGTAGCTAATTAACATCAGGCAATAGATAACATACCAATAACTTTAGTCCTCTACCAGTAAAGTCAAGGCAAGCATTTGTTTTACATGGATACAGTGCCAGACCTGGATCCTGCCAGCAATCCCTTATGAATGTCTTAGGTTGAAAAGCACCATAAAACTCATCCAGCCCCAGCCCTTCTGCAATGAGCTGGTTACCCTCTACCAAATCAGGCTGACCAGGGCCCCATCTAACCTGGTCTTGTGCACCTCCAAGGATCTTAAGCTTCTCTGAGCAGCAGTGCAAGTGCCTCACCATCCTCCAAGTGTGAAATGTCCTTCTAGTGTCTAATCTAAATTGCTCCTCTTTTAGATTAAAGCCATTGACCCTTGTTCTATTGCTATCAGGTTGGGTAAAAAGGTCAGTTTTTCTCCTTCTTGTAATTCCTTTAAGTATTAGGAGGCAGCAATGAGTTCTCCCTTGAGCCTTCTCTTCACCAAGCTCAATGAAATCAGTGCCCACAACCTTTCTTCAGCCTTTTGATCATCTTTGTGGCCCTTCTCTGGACTTGCTTTAGCAGCTCCGCATCCTTCCTGTGGTGGGGGCCCTAGGCCTGGACACACTGACCACCTCTCTTTTGATGCAGCCCAGAATATTGTCAGCCTTCTGGGCTGCAAGTGCACACTGTGCAAAAAATATATCCTATTTCTGTCCTTACTCTGCACTGTCTTGTGCCTTGTGGCCATTAAATATTGGACTGTTTAATTGATTTACAACCATTCTGATAGTCTTACAATAAATTGCTGACCTTGATAAGGGAAGGCTTTTGCTTTTTCCTTTTTCCTTTTTTTTTTTTTTTTCCCTTTTCTCAGCATAGCAATTAATACATACTTAATAGAATCCAAAATTAGTCACTTCTGAAAGTAATTACATGCTAATTATGCAATTATTTTATTTTATATAGGCAGCAAAAAAATTAAAGTACTTCAATTATAGTTTTTTATGAAAAATCAAGTCAACTACTACTTGACTTAAATATTCATTTATGAAATAATTTGTCACTTGACATTTTAAGTCTTCAGGTATTTTTACAGAATTGTTATTGTGTACCTAACAAAACTCCTTTTTGTTATCTGAGACTGTTTCACTGTGTTGGAAAATTGACATGATTTTACTATATGTATTTGTTAGAAATTATGACTCTGTTCTTTTAGCTGATTTTGAAATAACTCTTTTTTAAAAGAGGAATTGATTTGGGGGAAAGGGGCAAGATATATTTATTGTGTAAACAAGGCTGATAAGATCAAAATCTTCGTATAGTTGTTGCTTTATTTACTCTTTATATGAAGTTTCAAAACTATTAACCATCGCTGTTACATCTTTGAGAAGTGAATTCATCTCCATGTAAACATAATTGCTCTGTTTTGTGAAAGTATAGTGTGTACCCAAACTACTGCTTCCAATCAAAGAGAAACTATCTAAGGTCAGTCTGTCTTGTTTGGCCAGCCAGTGTATCAATCAGCACGCGCTTCGTGCTTTCTGATTGACATGTAGATAGACTGAAACCAGTTATAAAGTTAGCAGCTCCCTGAGGAGCAGCCTGGATCCATTACAAGGTAGATGAAGCATTGTCTTGCTTAAGCTGAGTATTGCAGTATGGAAAAGGTTATGGGAAGAGATGATAAGGGAGAGCAGTAGGAGATAGGACACAAATCCACAGGAAAGCAGGCTGCCTTGGTTGAGATGCTCATGAGTTATTATAATTCTTGACTAAAAGATGTCTCTACAGTGCTTTATCTCCATAACAATATTGTTCAAGACAGTATCTGCTGTGCTCAGAGGGAAACTCTCATTTGCGTACAGGAAACAAATGGCGTCAATCAAATAACGGTTATGACTCTTTCTGTATAATACTACAATAATATGGTTCTGATTTACGATTACTCTGACTACATTGGTAATTAGGAACTCAAATGAATTTGAAGCCTTATTATTGTAAACAATATAGGAATACATTCATAGTTGATTTACAAAATAATATTATGCTGTTTCGTAGTCTAAAATGGAGCTCTGTAATAAAGCTGAGATTAAATGCTTACTGACACTAGCACGTATTAGTTCTTGTTTGATACTAGGTGAAATTCTATCAGTATCAAAAATCAAGCAATGTTAAGGTGCTTGCATTTACTAAAAATGACTTTGGCAAAATCATTTGCAGTTCCAGGGCAGAAAAGCAGGGTTGATGCTCCAGCCTGCATTTTCAAGAATGCTGGCTGTTGACATTGAAAGGCCGAGTAGCCTGGGACTGTTCTTCCTGCTGAAAAGAGGACTGGGAGGGGAACTGATAAATGTTTATAAATATTTTAAGGGGGGTAGGAGGCAAATGAATGAGGCCAGGCCCTTCTTGGTGGTGAGTAGCTACAGGACAAGGAACAATGACCTAAAACTTGGACACTTCTGTACTTCTGTACTAATGTGCAGAACTCCTTTACGGTCAGGGTGACAGCTCTGGAAGAGGTTGCCCGGAGATGTTGTGGAGTCTCCTTTGGAGATATTCAAGACCCAGCTGGATGCTGACCTGTGTGACCTGTTGTAGTATACCTGCTTTGGCAGGGGCTCTGGCTCAATGATCTTGAAATCTCTTACAACTCTGTGACCCAAGAGCTTAGCCATTCACTTGGGGCCCAGTTAGTCACGGGCTAATGCTTCCTCTGTTTGTGGCGGTAATGTTGCTTTTCCAGATATTTTTACATTAAAAATACCAGTGTTTCCAATTTACATTTTCAATCAATTGAACACTTAGATTTCCAACATTAACGTACATTTAATAAACAACAAAGTGAGCTTTCAGCTGACATTTGTGACTGTGTACCAAAGCAGAAACACTTAAAACGTGCTTACACAGAACTCTTCATGCATACAACTGCCTCACATACTTCTACTTACCATTTTCCTTCTCAGCTGCCACTTAGAGAGCTCCTGCTGAAAAGATACAAAATATTTTGCCTTCTAGCATCAGTAAATATATATACACTATTTTTATTGAGTGCTAGGTAACAAAGAAATGAGGAGTTCCAATAGGCACAGACATCAGACTGTGACAGAGATGCCTTATTTTACATTGTTTGATAGCTTTATGTTCATTTTGTTCTAGGACATGTTCTCATCTACATTCACTGATGACCACTGAGGAGCATATGAGCATATGGATCTCTTCATTTCATCACCCCCATGAAGTGATTACAGGTTTTGTTAAGTTCCCTCTAACCTTTCATATATCTGACCACTGGTTTCTCCTGTCTTTGCTTCCTTCAGGGAAGGAAGATGTCAGAATAATGTTTTAAAATCAGAAATAATTTTAGAGGACAAGAAAAAAAATATATATTTTAATGAAATCTTCTATAAAGATTGTTTCCTTTTCACATCAGTAAATATATATAGCTGCATTGAGAATCTGATTTACTTTGGACTATGTTAATTTGGGGTTGTCACTTACTCCTTGCCAAATAAAGATGGATGGATGTTGGGAACATTGTAGAGTACTCAATAACAAGTGTACTTTAATGAAGAGGAACCTTGGATTCTTTGAGTTGTGTGTATTCTTACCTTAATACTAGTAATTAGAAGATTAAGGAACTGAACTCGAGGTTTCACACCTTGAAAACAAAAATATGAATTTAATATATTTATTTTTTATAATAAAAATGTGAAGTTGTTAATATAGATGAAAGGACGGAGAAAGAAAAGCAATATTATGCCTTGACAATGTAAGAGCCTGAAATTAAATTTAATGAAAGGGCAATCAGACAATAGCCTTCCTCTGCATGTCATTTTGTGTCAGTAATTATATACTTCCTTTCTCTGAATGAGTTTATGATAGTCATGGGGAGCTGGCCATCTGATACACTCTAGTACTTTTACCATTTTACAGACGAGAAAGGAGTCATGCAGGACATACAGTGGCCTACATTCTGTGAAAAATTTGCTATAACCTCACCTTTGCTGAATGTTTATCCAGTTTCCCAGCTGCAAGTCACCTTTAGTTTCAAGAAAAAAGGAAATTGTCTATTTCCAGGAAGAGAAAAACATATCATTGTCAAGAATAAGAGGGAAAAGAAACTCATTTATTTCTATTAAAATAGATATACTTCCTATGATTAACTGATCTTTGAACTTTTCTGTTTGTTTATTTTTTAACACAGTCTATTTTCAAATCGAAATGTAGGCTTATTTAAAATTTATTGAAATATGAGTGCTTATTTTTTTCAGTGAATGGGAAGAGTAAACAGGGTCTAGTCCTTAGAAAAAGCTCTCTCCCAAGAGAGAAAATGACCTTATGCTTTCCTGATGAATTGTAATACTTAAGGTATATGTCTGTTCTGCCAAGTTCTTTAGTTTGGTCTCTTAATCTGTTTTTGTTTGTTTCTTTTTGTTTTGTTTTTTTACTGAATATTGATTTCAGTTCACTGCTTTACTTGGAAGTACTGTACCAAAAAATTATCGCTCAACAGTCTCCAAGCATGAGATGCTTAGTAGAAGTCCCTTGTCTTATTAGAGGCTTATATTCTTAGAGCAGGTTTTCTGTTTCTCCTAATACATAGGCTAGTGCTATGGACAGTTGTATCTACAAATACTTTCTTAACTCTTTAGATAAACGTCAGCATTGACAGTTTAAACTCAGATGATAATTTCTTTATCCTCGCATTTTGCTTCATGTTTTTTATTCAAGTTTTCATTAAGATGATTTTTACTAGGATAGTTTTGGAAAAGATTTCAATGCAGTTCTTGTTTGAAATTCACTGGGAATTTATTTATTTGCCAGAATAAAGGGAGGGCAGAGGACACTGAAAAATTAATTAGGTAGATTCAGTTAAGTAATCAGGCAAACTGATGAGTGATTAAACAAGAAATGTCTAAGGAAGGTTTTTAATCATAACAAGTTATTTCTTTAGTCCTAGGTAAATGAAATTAATTTTAACTTATTTTGTGTCATATTTCTCTCTGATGTCATGTTTCAGATTTGTGTTAGAGTGACTCTATGATGACAAGTCCTAGACTGGGGCTCTACTCAACATCCCTAAATCAAATGAGGAGAGATGAGAACTTCAAGTGTCAGCGAGGAAAAAAATCCATTAACTGGAGTATGAAGGTGTTTGATGTGGATTTTGCTACATAAATCTAATTGTGATCTTCAAAACCTGTGACTAGTAGGCTATGTCTACATGGCAGAATGCAGTACTACAGAGATGTCTGAACTATCTGTGAATGAATTAATTCCAGGACTAGAAGAAATATGTGTGCAGTTCAGCTCTTTTCTTTGTCTATTGTAGAGTAGTCTTAAATATTTTTCATCAGTCTACACAGCTTTGCTTTGTGCCATGTCTGTGAGTACCTAGCACCGTTTTTTATGTATACCCACTGCCAATCTTTCTGAGTATGGCAAATGATCTTTATGCTTTAGCACCCATGAGCCTGCTTTAGGGTCTGACCTTGCCCCTCTGAGCAGGGGGAATTCAAATCTAACACTCTTCTAGGAATGTTTTCACTGGGTTTTCTATATGACAATTTGATGCAAAGATACTTCTCTCTGGCTCTCAAGTGATTTTGGCAATTCTGTATTTTGGCTGTGCAAGCATGAAGGCTGGGATCTGTGAGCTGCAACCTTTCCATTGCTGAACTGTCAAGATTGAACAAAACAGAACTGAAGGGACATCATTTGGAGACAGAATTTCTGAGAACATTTCCCACATTGTAGGTTTCTCTGTCTACCACATGGGCATCTGAATCACAGAGACAGACAAGATTAGACATATTAATTGTCATATCAGGCTCTCTGCTCAACCTGGAACCTAATAAAAATGCTGTAGAGAAGTAGTTTATTATTAGATGACAGTGGGAGTGTGACAACACATCCTCACTATTATTACTCTGAGTATGTAGTCTGTCTGCATTTATGGATGTGCATGCAGCCTTTACATTACCCTTATTTCCACTTAGAAAATTTTGTCAAAGCAGATTTGAGGATTTCCAGCATTGCTTGAAGTATTTGGAAGTCTGCACAGAGCAAGTGTTGCAAAGACCAGACAGAGCTGAAATGAGGAACTTAAGTGCACTTGTTTGTCATGCTAAATTAATCCAATAAGGAAAAGAATCTGTGCACACATGAAAGAAGGATGGACATACATACTAAACAGATCTGCACACCTACTGTGTATGATGTCTTTGGCAGGAATTTCTTGTCTAGAAATCCTAGGAGTTTTGTGTAAACAAACAAGCAAAAAAGTCAAATGCAACTGATACCTGTGAAGGACCTTAGAAGACGCTAAGTCAGAGTAAATGTAGTCAGTCTGGCCTATAAGCTTCTTCTTGTGTCAGAGACTGAACTCTGTTAACAATTGCAACTGCTCAGTACCAAGTCTCCATGACAGTGCTACCGCCTTAAAAACCTTTTGGAATAGCTTATTAAGAAGCAAAAATACTAATTTATTGGGAACAAATAAAATGCACTTAAAGTTCTTGAAAATTGATGTAGTATAAATAAATAAATGTTAAAAAAACTAAAAAATGGAACACCTAAGGGTTGATTCAGAATTCATGCAGAATTCTGAATTGATTTGATCAAAGAAATAACAGTTACTCTTCCTTCTCACAAACCTCCTCCTCCATAGAATGAATGCAAAGAATGAAGAGGAAAATCCTCTTCTCTAATTTGAACTTGATAAAGCCTTGACAGAGCCATCTGTTTCATTCTTTGTGGGAGATAATATACATGCTAGTTATTCTGAGTTCATTTATCATTAAAAAGCAAATGATCTGAACTCTACATCATATACTACAATATGCAAAAGAATTCTACATGTATTGTCCTTCCTGCCATTTGTAACTGTTTCTGTCTTTTTGGAATTACACTAATCAGCATTTTTTTCCTTCTTTTGCCGTGTTAAGGTTCGTTTTCTTTTGCTTATTTGATTTTGTGTTGTTTTGTTTTTTTTTTACATTTGTTTATTTGTTTATATATATATGTTCTTACGTTTTCATTATAAACTTCAAATGCTTTTAAACTGCTGCTTTTAGCGTGGCTGTCTCTATTAAAACCAGACAAATGTCACCAGGTTGAAATATATCTATTGTATGATTTGGGATTTTATATGATTACATGAATTCTCATTTGATAGGAAATAATTCTAGTTTCAATATTTCATATTTATTAGTACCACAGGCAAAACTGAATGTCTGTGTTGTAAAACAGGGTAAACATCAGGATGTAATCTTTCCCAGCATCAGGTAAATATTTGTCATTTTAGATTATATATATATATATATAGATTATATATAAAGGTCTTTTGTAATTAATTCTCAAATCACTTAGTCTTTACTCTTTGAGTAAAGTAGTTGGATTTGTTTTGTGGTTGAGTAGTTGTGGGTTTTGTTTTGTTTCTTTTTCACCAGCTTTCTGACTTTGCATGGACATTACAGGAAGGAACTGAAGCAAATGATTTCTTTCAGCACAGTCCCTATGTTTATTGCACTAGAAAACAAACAAACAAAACACTGACAGAAAGTGCAATAGAACATACTTGCACATTTCATGGCTTCTGTTCTCCATTCAGGTAACAGCATTTGTGTTAGATCTTTTTGAAATCCGAAAGCAGTATAAACAAAGTTCATTATATGAAATCTTTATTACTTCAGCTTCCTCTTTTACATGCCCTTGGCAGCTGCCATTTTGCCCTTTCTATTTACTTGAGAGGCTCTTGGAAGATATTCTTCCTAGCTCAATGCTCTAAACATATCAACCATTTTTCCCAGATGTCAATGAGTTTTACATAACTAATACAATTCCAGTCTAACTCAGTTTCTTATTTCTCCTGTTTTAGTTCTTACACACTGGCAGTTTGCAAACAGGAATCCAAATGAGCTGAGAAAATATGCTCTGGACTTTTCATTCAGCTCCAAATCACTTCCAGGTTATTCCATGTATATTGGATTCATGTTCATACCAGTTCACTTTTCATCGACTAATTCTTACTAAGTGAATATAATGTTCTAAAAGTTTATTTTATTTTATTTTATTTTATTTTATTTTATTTTATTTTATTTTATTTTATTTTATTTTATTTTATTTTATTTTATTTTATTTTTATTTTATTTTTTTAAAGAAGTTCAGATAGTTTATGTGTTGATCGTGTTCCATATTCTCTGTCTTTTGGATTGCTCATAAATCTAGGCTGGTTGGTTGTCAGCATTTCACTCCAGTACTTCCTGTAGGCTTTATGGGATGCAACTGGGTTCATCACATTTCCAATCCAGCTGAATGTAGCCTCTCTCACAGACCTTAACTGTTTACTGTCCTCAGCTAAATGACACTCATAATGTAGGGGGGAAATAGATTTCTTGAAGCTGAAAAGATTTTGTTGGTTTTTAGTTAATCAAATTAATCATAGGCTTGATTTTGATTTCTTGGTGGACTGAGGCTGCCTTGGCTGTAATAGTAGCAGATGCTTTCCCTTTACTTCTGCTCTTTGGAGGGAGAAGGTGAGAGGGGAATAACAGCATTATGTTGTGCCTATCTCTAACAATACTCAGAGAATGGGAAAATGTTGAATGAAAGTGCCTTACTGCCTCCAGTTACAAGAACAGGGTGTTCTTTGACGCACAAACCTAACTCTTCTTCATGCTGCCCAGTTGTATATAGGGTTGCATATGCTGCATCCAATAAAAGATAGTTGATTATTTTCAACACCTGCTGCTTTTGAGGATCTGTTCATGAAGAGATTTTTAAAATTTGATATCTGTAGTATATAGATCAAGTAGAGATTTCCTGGGCCTTTGTTCCAAGCTCCCTTCTTTCACAGGTAAGGATAAAGTCAACAAGCTCTGGTCTGACAGAAGTGAAGTAGCAGAATTAATAGAAGGGTGTTATGACTACCCAGGTAATCATAACTGCTGTTTAAATATTTTCATGCTGTTTTATATATTTTCATTTCTAAAATACTTAGTACGTAAAATGATGTCAAGATTGTGTTTGAAGAAACCTAAAACACACATAACAGATAAATTGCATCTGTGTAAGAGTAGCAGGAGGAAATATTCTCAGTACCTGTGCACAAACCTTTGTCCTGCACCCATTGTGCATAAGGTGTACAGAGGCAGTCTGGCTTTCATACCAAACAAATAGCCCAAACAAATTGAGTTCTTCCCAAATAGTTTTTCTATCATTAGTATTGAAGTTGCAGAGTGATCACCATCACTTTGAAGAGTTAAGACTGTAGTCTATTAAACATTTGATATACGGACCATAATTGTCTTTACTGAATTTTCAGATTATTGTTAATTAATGCTATTCTGTTTTTAAAAGTGATCTGTTTCCTTCCCCCCATTGGTTGCCTTAAAATTTAAAACTACTTTTGTTTCTTGGTGTTTAGTTTTCAAAAACAGAGTGATAGTTATCTCATCTCCACTAGCCCTCATTCAACTATGCTGTACTTAATTAGTTCTTTTAATCTTTCCTAATAATACTTCTCTTGAGTAAATGCTAGTAAGGCATTTATAAAATGCACTTGCAGTTCAATTCATCAGAGCTATGTCCTAGAAAAGCCCAAGTCAGAGTTGCCTTAGTGTTCTCCTTGCCAATTTTCAAATGGGCAGGACTGCCTTCAGGTAATAGAAGAGTATAATTTAAGCTGGAATCACTGTTTTCCTTCAGTTTAGATGCCTTCCCTGCCTTGTTCCATATCTGGAACCATAGGCAAAGGGTCTGAATAACAGTAAGGTCACCTTTATTGTTCAGATAAATTGGTATATGCGAGCAGATTTTGTGTCATATTATGACACAAAGAACATCAAATTATTTTGAAATTTGAATTTTCTTCTAAATCTCACAATATACGCAGATATTGCTAATTTAGTTCTTTTTTTTGTTTGAGATCAAGATATAAACAGCCTCAGTAACTCAGTGTAAGACCACTAAAGACAAACAATACAATGACAAGAGGCAATAGGCATGCACAGCTTGTATTCCTGAAACATTCACTTTTCCTTCTTTCTGAAGTATTGTTTTAGCAGATAGCCTTCCAGTGGTGCACACATCTTAAAGTCAAAAGGGACTATCATATGGTGGATCTTCTCACTCTCCTGCAAATATACTTTTGCAAAGAGATTCAATTGTGCCTTAACAATACCTCTGATCTACTTTTCACATCTGCTCGCAAAGCTGCTCAGTGATACTTGCTTCTTGGGAAACTTCCAGTTCTACTATATGTTAAATTTTCCAGATTCTGTATCCCTCACTATGTTTTCTTCATTTTTTTTTATGCTTGTTTGTTTGTTCTGTCTTTGCTGTAGGCACACACTAACCAGTTCTCTTCTTTGCATTAATCAAAGCTCTTACAGAATCTGTGTCATTTTTGTTTCCTTCCTTTATTCTAGCTTGCCTTTATTTCATTTTCTTTCTCAAAATTCACCAGTGGAACTAAAGTTGCCATTCAAGTCTTGTGGGAAAAAAAAAAATAAAAAAATCAGTTCTACTAATGCTCCCTCTGCTGAACTTCCTTGAATTTCATTAATCTTTTTTTGTCACAGTCCTGTACAGAGTATTGTATCGTGGAGTGCACATTGAGATGATTATTACTTATGATAACCCTTAATTTCTATGCTGATTCACTATTTTCTAAGCCAATGTTTTCATGCTTTCAAGAATTAACTGAATATTTGATTCCCAAGTGTCTTATTTTGTATCATCTTTTACTAATACTCATTCTGCTGAATTACAAGTGACTAATCAAGTTATATTCCTCGTTACCTCTTTTCTTATAAATCTGAATTTCAGTTGAAGCTCCATCAGCAGAGATTTTTCTAACATTTACATTTCACATAGAAAATACGCAAGCAGTGTAAAAGCAGATAATGGGAAGACACTCTTCAAACTGGTCACTGGGACCTCAGCAACACTCCCGTAGTGATGTTAATGCTAATTGATTTTAAGTAGGTTAAAATCTTTTAAACTTAGTGTCCCGTGGTTGGAAGAAATCTGTCTTGGCATGCCTATCTTTGTTAATAGAATTGCAATTGTGTCAAAAACCAGCAGTCCTAGCAGTTGTTCTGACACATTCTACCACTTTCCAGAGACAGTGGTGGCTTTCATGGACTCTGTTGCCTTTCATTCTGACAGTATGCAATCAACTGTTTCTCAGCCCAGTCACACTAAAAGCTGGTTTCTGTTTCTGTATGTGAAAATAATAAAAAGGAAAATAGTATTGCAGAGCTACTGAGATCTGTTTGCTAAAAAGATTTTTAAGGTGCTTTTTTCCTTCAGCATCAGTAATCCATGTTTTACTTTGTTATTGTGTTTTAATATTTAAATATAAAACTTGTGTGTTGGATTCCTTGAACTTGCTTGCCCTCAGGGAGCTACCCAATCTGTGTTTCTTCTAGCCTGCTGCCGAGTGGAATATAAGACTGTGAAGTCTCTGTGCAAATTTTGCCTTGTTCATTATTCATTATTCTTGCCACAGCTGACAGTGACAAATGTCATTACCTTAATGACCATCGTTATCCATTGTCATAATTACAGGAGATCATTTAATGAAGCTGTATATAATGTTGCTTAATATATCAAATTAAGAAAAGATGTCATGAGTGGGTATACAACATCACCCAGATTCATTTTGCAAATGAATCAATATATTAAACAATTCCTCCTTATTAGTATGACAATGTGGTCTTGCCAAAGACTCACAAGGGCAATGACAAAGGGGACCAGATGGTATTTTTCCCTTATTCCTTCCCAATTCAATGATGATGTGGGAAGCTGGATTCCTTTGCCATTTTCTGGGGCTCAACCAAGAATATTTTGTGATTGCTGTAATTATGCCTAGCTTGCGTATGGCTGCACCTCTTTGAATAGCCCATTAGGCATGTCAGCATCAAGTAGCTGCAGCTAAATGTTGCTATCACTAACAAATATATCCTTAATCTAAGTGATAAGCATCTGCATCGCTCCAACAGATGGCCATGAGCTCTGTACCATGGATTACTGTGGGTGGTCTGGCATATGTTACAGAGGGCTGAAGCAATTTCACTACCAAATTTTTGCAGTAGCCATGCTGTATGACATGCCAATGCTCTGTAATAAGAATTGCAACAGTTCTGTACAACCAGGGAAAACAATTGAGGCATGGTGTCAGTTCCTTCCACTTCAACCAGTGGATCCACTGCTGAGGAAGCTATTCCATCTTTGATGGGTAGATGTATCTTTTAAGAAGGATCAGCATGAGTGATGCTCAGTTACCTATTATGAAGTGAATGTTGCAAAGCAAATCTGATAGGTTGGAATGTGGACACTGGAACAAGCTTCTGAGAGCTTCTTTGGCTCTAAGTGACTTCAAAATGATACAATACTTGTAGTTACATTTGATGCTCTGAAGGTTTTGATATGGGTCAGAAACTTATGTTCATCTTCTACTGAAGTAGATGTGCCTCTCCCTACTGTAGTGGTCTCTTCAGAGACCTGTGTTCATAGAGGTATTTTATAATGTAGCAGGAGTTGATCTATATTTTATGTAGTTGTAAGCTAACAGAGAAGCAAATGGCAACTTGATGTGTATTTATGTGGCTAACTAGTCCATTTAATCTACTTGTTTCTGGTATGTAGTAATGAGAAAACAAGTGCCAGTGAATACAGAGTTAAATCCTTCATTTCCTAGTGGTAGAACAGTAGTCGTAATTTTGTAATATGCCCACAAGCTATTAAAAAAAAATAGTAGGAATTCCTTTCACGTTCAACTAGTGATATTTAATCCATTAACTCTGCTGCGTTTTACAGTCTTGTGAGGATATCTCCTTGTGTAAAAATGTTTGATTTGGCACGACAGATAAATTTTACTTATTGCTGTGGTGGCTTTGGCAAATTGATGCTGTCCATATGCATAGGAAACTCTTACTGCTGTGGACTGATTACATAAAATCTCTGCCTTTTTCTGTAGGACAATAATTTGTGTGGGTGTTAATGGTCTAGATAGTGTTTGAGATCCTGTAGTCTGTCTGTGCTGGCTCAGCAAAGAATATGTGCTGATGGATGGAGTCTGGATTTTGGTTTGATAGTAATATCAGGAAGAACAGAGCATATGGTAAGTGGGTGCAGAGGAAGAGAGAATTTTACAGAAAAGAAACAGGGGAAAAAGCAGGAAGAAATCAAGAGGGAAGAAATAAAAAAGGTCCATGCAGGTTGGGTTAACAAGTGAGGAAAAGTATCTGGCAGCTCTGTGGGAAGGAGGCTTAGTCGCAGATGGTTCTGGCTTTGGAGCACACTTAAGGAGCTTTAGA
Source organism: Coturnix japonica (assembly GCF_054131305.1). Taxonomy (NCBI): domain Eukaryota; kingdom Metazoa; phylum Chordata; class Aves; order Galliformes; family Phasianidae; genus Coturnix; species Coturnix japonica. The sequence continues at coordinate 87,378,857 of NC_140666.1, read as the reverse complement.
GTCACTTCTAAGGTCTACACTTTGAGTGGTTAAAGACAAGTCACATTCCTTTCTTGAAGGGCTTGAGGTTCAGCCAACAATGAATATGATATTTAGATATCATTCGCATAGAAACATCAGGAGAGGAATGTATCGTAGGGGAGCAATTTGGAATGCGATACATTCTACTGTACTCTTGTTGGAGGAATCCCTTACCTCAAAACTCAAATAACGATTACAACGAAGTATTGTAAGAAACCCATGCAGATGTGCTTATGTTAACAGCTTGGAAGTGTTCTGTCTAAATATTGTCAAGTACTGACACTGTTTAGCATGACATTTTGTGAATCCAATGAAATCAGGCTACCAGCTAGCTGGCTACCTTGTAATTATATTTCCTGATAGAAGAAAGTATACCTGCAGCTCTACAGGTCTGATTTAAGACTGAGCCTTAGTTCTGACAATGAGAAGTACATGAGAGTCTAAAGTACTCAAAATCATGCCCTTCAGGACACTTTTTCCCTTTCTCCCTCCTCCTTTCCTTTTTTTATTTCCTGAAGACACAAAGTCTATAAAAAATACTAGGGGCTAGTTAACCCCACTGATTGGGTTTGATAAACTGTAACAAGGTACATGGTCCTCAAGGTATTTATTTATTATTTTGCCTTAATAATAGGAACAGCTACCTGAGAACACTTTCAACCTCGAGGACAGAATACATTATTGTACTCATGAGATCCATCCATCACAACAGAGAACAAATTCCCTCTTAAGTATTAAAGGTGAGATACAGGGAAAAAATACTAGAAACAAACAAACAAAAAAAAGAAACAAAAAGATTAAAGGCCATTCTGCCTTCCCCTTGTTACTTTTAGAGCTCTATTAAGGAACAATTGCATGTTGTGTTGAAGGACATGGTTTAGTGGGAACTATTGGTAAAGGTGAATGGTTGGACTGGATGATCTTTTAGGTCTTTTCCAACCTTGGTGATTCCATGATGAGCTCACTATAACTTAACTATAACAGAAAGCTGCATAGTGGGTAAGCTGTGTCCAGCCACTTTGCACATCTCATTGATTCCTGGCCTGTACTAAAGTCTGATATAGTATTTGCATTTCTGGCAGCAAATAAGAAGGTATGAATTTCATTTGGAAATATATATATATATCTGCATATATGAAATAAAAGCAACACCCCCAAAATATTTACTTTTCAAGATACCTATCCTCTCTTCCTTCTATTACTTGAAGAGCAGCCATATAATTTATTTAGCCTTAGCTTTATTTTTGTTTATGCATTGTTTGTACCTCAGATATCAAAAGAAAGCCGTAAGCATTAGATCAATTCTATTTAAGGAAGAATTCCACTGCTACTCTCCATAATTCTTCCTTACTGGGTTTCAGTTTTCAGTGCCTCATAGCTAATGCAAACTTTTCAGTTAAATTCTGCTCCATTACCCTGAGACAGTACAAGCTAACTTAACTTAAATCAGTAGAGATATTGAGAATTATCTCACTTAAATTCCATTTCAGTAAACTTAATCATTTCATTTACTTATTTTGTTCTAGAGATTCTTTGATATTAAAGAAAATACCATCCCATGACTTCGAACATTAAGTCAATCTCTGCTCTAAAATGAGACTTAAAATCAATTCGATCTACAAGTGCAGATCAGCAGCAAATCTGGGCTGTAAAGTGGTTCTGAATAATTGGTTTTCAGTAAAAATCTCATGGTTACCTGAATATACATTCACTAATTATTTCTATGAATGTACAATGACTAATCTGAATGTAATACCTCCTATTTTATTATGTTGGGCCACAAAATCAGAGGTGGATATTGACGGTATGACTGTAGAGGTAGAACCTTTTTCACCAATATTCTATTATATTCTGTTGCCCTGTGACAGAAGGCAGCAGAGGAGCAGCCTGACTGAATGGTGCCTGACATGGAAGTGTATATGAAGCAAAGGTGTGTCACCTCTATGCAAAAAAAACATGGCACCCACTGACATTCATCAACACTTGCTGAACATTGATAGAGACCAAACAGTGGATATGAAAACAGTGAAGTTGTGGGTGGTGCATTTCAGTAGTTACATGAAAGACAATTCACGTTCTGAATGGCAATGTAGTTTTTTTATTAGTGTGGCATGCAGGCTCTTGTTCATCGCTGGTGAAAATGCATAGCTAATAGTGGTGACTGTGTTGAAAAAGTGTTTTGGAGCTGAGAGTTTGCTCAAATACTGTTATTGTACTCTTTATATCTTCTGTAGTTTCCATGGAAATAAATAGGAGACGCTATTTTAAGAACCATTACATATATTGAAAAATGTTAAGTTAGATGACATTTGTGAGGATGGGAAATGCAGCTACCTAGTTCTGAGAACTACATCACTAAATTAATTGTTTAGAACAGAGAAAGGCACAACAACACAGTTACCACCATTAGCTACGCATTTTTGCTGGCAACAAACAAAAGTCTGCATGCCACGCTTGTAAAAATCTACATAGGCATTCAGAACATGGCTTGTCTTTCATGTCATTGTCCCTACTGTTGAAGAAGAAAAATCAATTAATGCGAAACATATATTTTTGTCATTTAATGGGCAACCAAAACATGTTTCCTTATAAATTTCAATGTGACTGTGAGTAGTTACTATTACATGCAATTTAAGATGGTTTTTTTTTCAGAACCGAAGGGAAGGTTTTGCATGTGTGAATTTCTTTTCCTCACTCTATTGCTGAACTGGCTTTTAATTTCAGTGTATCACTGTTAAAAGTGGGAACTCATGATTATTTACCTCTCAGTAACACTGTAAGATTTCATAAATATTTTTGAGTTTTGAGATCCTTGGATGAAGTGTGTGATATAGTGAAAATAAGCAAACAAAAATTTATGGGGTTCTTTGGTGATTTATTTTTTTCTAATTTTTAATATTATTATTATTGTTTATTTATTTTTTACTATTGGTTATCTTTGCTAATCTGCTATTATTGCTGATCTGCGCTGTTAAACCCTCGGACACTCTGTTCTTACCTTTCTAAGACAATGCAGACCAGGTATAGGAATAATATTTTTATGTTTTATGCAGAATTCCTCAACAGCTAAGGAAAAGAATGAACAATATGAGCAAATGGGATCTAAGTGAAAATACTTTTATGTCCTATGAATAACTCTGGACTAGAGGAATAGTTCAACTGGCAGGTTTTGTAAGTTGGATGTTCTGCATATTGAAGTAGTTCAGAACTTAGATGAGTATAATAGTAGTACACAATGCCTCTGGGACACAGAAAAAATGGAAATTCAATTGCTTGCTGGGTAAGGAAAAAGAATATCTGTACCATACCCCATAGCACAAGCTGTAAATTGCATTTCATTGTCTCTGCTCTCATCTCCATCACTTCATATAAGATGCTTAGGGATCACTCAATACCAGTGCACTTCTGCCTGAAGTGAGGTAGGACAAAGGAAAGTGGGCTCCCTTATTTGTGCTCACTACACAAACACTACTTTTACCATTGTCTAATCTGTGTAGGCTTAATGTGTTTTTTTTTTGTTTGTTTGTTTGGTTTTTTTCATTACTTGTGTATTTAGATGTCTAAGCATTAAGTTTATAGAATCATAGAATCATAGAATCACAGACTCACAGACTATCCTAATTTGGGAGGGACATATAAGGAACACTGAATCCAATACGTGGCTTAGAGAAGACCACACGAAAATCAGACCACTTTCCCAAACAATGTTTTTTATGCTGAATCAGTGGTCTTCTGGACATGGTATTGCTGCTTCAAGAAAGAAAGGTTCTCCACATCTTTCCTGGTACCATCATTAAAGATGTGGGAAAGACTTAATTAATTAACACAGATTATAGGAAAAAAAATGCCTACTGAACTGTAATATTTCCTTTGGTTCTCAGGTATGTTCCAAATATGATATATACATCTGCTCATGTTATTGTAATTATATGTAATTTTTAACACAAGACTCATTATCTCCATTTGTCTGTTTAGGTATTTTCAGCTTGTGAGTGTCAAGAAGCTACCTATGAATTTACTGCTGATGTTTGCATCTTGGTATCTTGGTAGAGCACCCTGCAATTGTGTGGATGCTGCTATGAAGATTTCGCCTGTCATTTTTTATTCTTTTTTTTTTTTTTTTTTTCTTCACCTGCTTGAATAATTTATCTTGATGCCAAATTGGTGAGATAATTTATCTTGAACCCCAGAGAAATTTATTCTTGAGTGCTGAGTGTGATCTTTGAACACTCTGAATGATAGACCTGAGAAATACAGCTAGATTGCAACTGTCACTAAAAATGAAATTGTGAATAAGAGGTTGCTCTTGCCACTTAAAAGCATCATACAAGTCCAGTGATATTTGTGTTTGAAGAGTGACAGTGAACTGATAATTAGAAAGCTGGTTTCCTCTCAAAGGAGACACTTTATAATGGTACTTATAACCTGATATTCTCTTTCTGAGAGTTCTGATTTTTAAGAGTGATAAGCTGCATTACATGAAATATATTTTGGAGGATACAATGTTCATTATGACCCTAGTCCTATAAAATACTCTTCAGTTTCCTTCCATATGGTTATTTAGTTCTTTCTCAAAGGATAGAACATTAATAATAATAATAATAATAGTAAGTTGGTGATACTTCAGACAATTCAATTGTGTGGTATAGAAAGTCTTAAAATTTGTCTTAACACTGAATCCCAAAAATTAAGATTAAAGGAAGTGATGTATTACCGTATACTTGTATTTTACCGGGGGCCTTGTGATTACTTTCTTTTAATGACTAGTAATAAAACTAGTTTTATTTTATACATGGCTTTGCTGGTAAGGTAATCTGATATTTTTAAGTTTTGTGGTATCTGTACATGATATAGGAATTGGCTTGGAGATCTCCTTGAACAGTTATGTAAAGAATAGCATAATCAGTCCTATAAGACATAACACAGATGAACATGCATGATGCTGGAGGGATCTTAGAACTAGCAACTGAAACATCTTAATATCCAGTAGCTCAAAGGCAGAAGCTGGAAAAGTCAGTGTCCTTCCCAACATAGATGAAAATCAGGCTTGCATCCACCTGAGGAGCCTGAATATCCACGTGTCTATGCGTCCCAGAGTCCTGAGGGAATTGGCTGATGTAGTCATCAAGTTACTCCCAGTGATATTAGAAAAGTCGTGGCAGTCATGAAATTGCTGAATTCAAAAGATTCAGTTGTTCTAGGAAATCTTTGTAACTAAAATAATAAATAAATACTCAAATGTTTTATCTAACTTGACAAATAACAGTTATATGATGTACTATTGTTCCATATAAAGTAGTCCACATGGAGAGCAGATTTCTGAAAGTGCACTTTAGTCTTAAAAAATAAATAAATGTGTATTTAACAACTTTGTATGTTAACAAATAGGACAACTAGTCAGTACAAAAACTCTATCATTTATCATTTTTGAACTGGAAATTAATGACTTCCTAAAAGGCATTCTACATCAGGTACAATTTTACACTTTTATGTCGCGATAGCTTGGAGAAATTTTCTAGAAAAATATTCAAATCATTGAGTTAATGAAGTAGCTAAATTGTGATAATTTAAAGCGTGAGAAATGGTGTTTTTTATTATCAAATGGTTAGATAATCCATTATGCTGGGTTTGATAAATGGCAGACACAAGCAGAGATACTGTATTTTGCAGACTATATAAGACTCAATTCTTGCAGAGGTGTATACTTTCCTTGTTCTTCTGAGAATGTGTTTGGTTTTTTTTTATTATTATTTGTGTAAAGAAAATGTCTGCCTTCTACAAATAATTTGAATTTGCTTAGGAAAGTAATTTAAATGATAGCATAATGAAGTAGTGCTTCAGATTAAAATTGAGGAACAATGGTAAGCAATTTCTTATCCACTTATCAGTCCTGGAATTGAAGGTATAGTCTATAATTATGCATATTTATGTCTTTGAAATAATTTTGTGCTAAAAGCAATAGAGGAGGAGATACAGTATAGCATGATGTTTTTCCTATTTGCATATGCATAAACGTTGACTATCAATTAGCAGTTATATTTTTGTTAATTTACTCGTTCAAATTATTGTTTCCGATAGTCATTTTGTACCTTGTTTTATTTTTTTTTTTAAGACTGGCACTGAGTTTACATGTATTAGAGTATTATTCTTACAATCGTATTATGTACTTTAGTATAGGAAAGAATGCAAGGAGAAAAGAAGTAATGAACTTTGATCGTCCATTTTATTTCACTTCCCCATAGAATAAATCATATGTAGTGAAGCCTCATACTTGATAGATAATTAAAATTGGAACTAAGAAGTATGAGGTGCCACTTTGGAGGAAAAAAGGGATAGCTGGAAAAATAAAAATTCATTATTGTACTCCACAAGGAAAAGAGTGGGGGAGGGGGAGGAAGTCTGTCAGCATCCTTTTCTGTCGGGAGACTTATAAGAAAGCTACCTACTGATAGTGGGACAGATAGAATCCACTTTCCCTGTTGTAGTTTTTAAATGCAACATGCACATATAAATACTATATGTTTAATTTTTTTTCTCCTAAATTTACTTCAGTCTTAAGCTCTAACCCATCACCCATTCTGGATGTTTGAAATTGGAATTGAAATCTTTGAAACTATTCAATTCATCTGTTATGCTTCACCCTATTTACTGTTAAGCTTCAGTTTTCAACATTATTTTCCCAAGCATCTGGAGTTGGCATGACCAGCCTCTCAAATCCCTCATGTCATATATACTATTTTCCATTTTGTGTCTTAAAGAGAAATATTGAGTGAATCGCCATGAAGTTCTTTCCAATACTGGCAGCTGAGAATAACACTTTTGTTGTTGTTGTTGTTGTTTTTTGTTGTTTGTTTGTGTTTATTCGTTGTTTTTGTTTGTTTGTTTGTTTTTGTTGTTGTTGTTGTTGTTTTCTTTTTTTCTTTTTTTCTTTTTTTTTTTTTTTGTTGTTGTTGAAACCTGTAGTCATATACTGTTTGTTTTTAAGTCTCTCACTGAACAGGATACATCTAAGCTTTATCAGGAGCTACAGATTAGATGTTCATTCTTGTGTCCACAGGCGGGAGAGTCTGTGGTTGACAGAGGAAACACACATGGTAGCTTTTGCTTCTCTGTAGCCAAGCCTGGAGATTAAGTTTCTCTTCCACATGGATGAATATATGAAACCTACACAGGTGTATACCTTAAGAGTAGCATGAAGAGAGAAACTGCTGCTCACTCAGACTTTTCTCTGTGGGGTGGGATAACTTCAACAAAGAGGAATGGGAAAGTCCTCCAACCACTGTACAAGCTGCTCACTGAACTTTTAAATAAAATATTTCCCTTTCCTCCTGTCCCCTCCTCCTCTTTTTATTTTATATATTTTTTACTTCTATTTTTAAATATGTTTTACATTTTACTTAAAGAAAAGGCACTTCTGCTGCTGTCGTATTGAAAGACAGTCTACCTTTACCTATAGTAAAAAGTTTGTGTTGTTGATGCTCAGTTATTAAAGTAATAATAATAATTTTTAAAACAAACAAACAAACAAAAAAAAAACCCCACCAACTTCTGTTTGAAAGTTCGACTTCTGTAGAGGGTATAAATTTAGAAGACAGACCATATCCAGTAGTGGACCTAAAGTATCACAGTCCTAGTTACCTGCCTGCTAGTTTGAAACAGAAAAGCTTACATCATAATGAAGTGTACTTTGTATTCAGTTGGACTGTTTAAATAGACCAGAGTATAGCTTTTTGGAAACTGGGGAAAATGAAAAACAAATCAAGAAATATGAGCAGTTGATAGGATAGTCAAAAACACAAATGTAAACGTTGATAAAGGTGAAGCTGAAAGTGCCTCTATTCCAACAGAGAACTTCATTCCACAGACGCAAGAGTGTATTACTAATTGATAATTAAAGAGGAAAAAGAAGGAAGAGGAAGCAGATTCTGATCTAATAACATCAAGAAATAACACAAGGACCCACAGTCTCCTGTGGTGATGCCTAACACTTCAAGTGTCTCTGTTATAGTTCTGCTAATTTGCATTGGTGGCTAAATAAATGTGATGTATCCTGTAGTCTTTGATAATCAAGTACAGGTGATGTGCCACATTATCCTGTGCATCAGATTCTCACAGTAAACTGGAACAGGTATTTACTGACGCTGAGAATGCCTTGCTTGCTTTTCACTGTGAGCTCCTTGGTAAATATATTTAAAATGTTCTCTCAATTTACAGCCTAAATGCATTCCTTACATGGGCAGTGGAGATGATTTCCCTTAAAATTAGGTGTTTTAATAATGAGTATGATAGTACATATATCTTTGTCTGCATTTGAGTTATATCAAGACACAAAAACATCCAGCATTTTATGTTAACTTGGGACTTATTTTGGGTAGTCCCTGAAGTTGTTTTTAGTATCAGAATTTGATTGCAAGTAGCGCAGGTTTAATTGTAGAAGTTGCAAACGGGAAAGTGGTGTTGGTTCATGGAACACAATTGTTCCCACTGGTCTCTCCTCACTTTAAACCATTTTATTTTAAGCTGAAAATATGTCTCCTTGGTCTTCAGATGGTCTCAAGGGGGGTCTGGCAGCCGGACTAAGTAGAAATTAATCCTGGTGATAACATAGTGATCAAGACACTCTGAAATAGTTGCGTATTTACTTAACTTATTTCTCTAAAACATTCTCTATGTACTTTATAACCAGAATAAATGTGCTGGTCTTTGAAATCTGGGAGCCTGATACTGGAAATTATTTTTGCAAATTGTACTTATCCAATGGCAATAACCCATTTCAGCATCTGCTGCTACCTTGCTGAACCTTATGGATTTAGCCATTAGTAGGAACTTAATAAGCCTAGTGCGTTCATTGGTTTCTTTCCAAATCATTGTATCCTATGAAGAATTCTTTTGAGAATCAAAGCTGCAGTGTGTCATAATGCATTTAGAAAAATGACAAATGCAAACACATTGAAATATGTATGAAGGAAAGGAAAAAATATACCTCCTGGGTTGAAAACTTACTAAACTGTGAAAAAAATCTAAAATCAAATGAAGACCTACACAGAATATGATATAAAATATCTCTATAAGAACAGATGGACTAGATGATGGTTATAAAATATCTACAGAAATGGGCTAGATTCTTCAATACACTCCAGCTGTTTTACTATGATGGTAAAAAGCAGCAATAACAGTTAAATTGTGTTTATGGCAGATTTGCATTGTTTGACTGACTCAAAGCATCTGAAGCAGAGAACTTCGTAGTAGTTTGTGTCCTTGCAAATAGTAGCTCGCTTCTTGCATTGTATTGTCCATCATAAAAGTTGCATAGTTTTGCTCTTTCATAAATTATGTCCAAGAACAGAGAACAAAGGCAAAATCTCACTTATTTCTTATTTTGCACTTGAACAGATTGCCCAAGAAGGTTGTGGATGCCCCATCCCTGGATGCATTCAAGGCCAGGCTGGATGGGGTTCTGGGTAACCTGGTCTGGTGGTTGGCAACTCTACCTATGGCAGGGGTTGAAACTAGATGATGTTAGAGGTCTTTTTCAACCCAGGCAATTTGAATCATAGAATTGCACAGATTGATCTATGATTCTATAATTTCTCAGGCAAATAGTTGCGCACCTCATATAAACTGAGAGTACTTAACAGTGCTTTCAGGTCTGTCTGTGGTAACAATTTATAAGAAGAGAATGGTGTTGTCCTCATAAACAAAGCATGTCATTAATTACGTTTTTTCTGATTTTCAATATCCCAAAAATTCATAGTTGCTCTTCATTTAAGAAGTTGGATTTGTCTTCCTTTGTATAAATAATTAAACATTTTCTAGATTACTGAACTTATGCTTCTGGCAATTTATATATATATATATATATATATATATATATATTTACTTGAAGGATACTGATGTGTTGTAACTAAGATTTAGGGCATTTAACAGAAATAAGTTGAATGTTCCAGGAAACAGGTACAATGCAAAGCTCTCTGTACAATGTGTTAAACTCCAATGAACCTGAATTCATTCTTTCTAGCTTTTAAGCTGAAATAGTCAAATGAATATGAAATCACCTGAAATTAAAGCCTTTCTGAATATCCCTTTTCAACACTGTAATTTTTGGAGGTCATAGGCTCTAGCAAAGGAAATTGAATTCTATAAATCGTTATAAAAGAGAAAGAAAGAAAGGAATTTTAATGAAACTGTACTTCTAACAAGTGGTGATTAGTATCAGATCACAGTTGGTTTTACCAATCAGACCTTGGAGACATCAGGGAAGTAAGATTTTGACAAAGAAAGGCACAGTTGCCTTGATAACGTGATAGATTTAATTTAATTAAAATTAGACATTCTCATCTTAACAATGAGAATTAATTTCAGGTTGCAATGAGTCATGATGAGATATGGTACTTTACATAACTAAGTAACCGAAGGCTGACCTGCAACTCTGTGTGTTGTGCAAAAAGGAGTTTGGTGCTGACCTTTATTTTGTGAAGGAATTTATAGGAAATTGAAACTTTGAAAACATGCATAAAGTATTTCCTTGCTCTATCAGATTGTTTGGTGAGGGTCAATTTTAACATTGCTCAGACAGCTGCCCGTTCTTAGTGCGCAGATGGAAATCTGCTCCTCCCTTCCCTTTTCCTTTTGCTAAATGTATAAGGTTACCACATTTTGCAGAAATACCTGTGAGATTATACAATGATTGCTTACTTCCTACTCTCTTCTGTCCCTTGACATATATTAAGGAATATCCATGTTTATGAAATTTAAGCCTGTAGACTCATGAAACTGATTGCCTGGACTATGCTTAAAATTTTATGCTTTAGTATCAGCTCAGTCATTGATTGAATATGTGTTGTTTCATGGTAAATCTTTGTGTGATTCCAGGGTATCACATGAGCTTGTGTGCCCACAAGTCCCTAAAATATTGAAATTTACCATAGGATAATTTAAGCTATATTTTTGTGAAGCAGAGATTAATTTTATTAAATGCTTTAATAAAATAGAAAAGAAGAGCCCAAATGTCTCACACTTCCATGCTTTCTCAGTAATGCTTACTCCACATCTCAGCATCACTCACATCTGTATTCATACCCCAGTGCAAATTGTGCTCCCTGATCTCAGTGCAATGGAACTTTGACCTGAATGCACATTTCTGTGCTTAGTCCTCTTGTAGTATTAGTCCCAAAGATGCTGATTTCAGTATTAACATGATGTCAGGGAAAGGAATAATTAATGAATTCTGTGTGAATCATTATTACAGGTTTTCCCAACTGATGTAAAATATATTGTGATTCTTTGTCACAAATCACTAGAAATTTGATATGTGTTCAGGTATTTTTAATTCATAGTGACAAGTGGCCATTGTGAAGAGAACAATACATTACTTTCCTGAACACCTTTTTATCTAGATAATAGTACTTAGGTGAGAAATATAAATACTTTAATTTGTGATATAGATTGTTCATTGTCTGAAAGCATTGACTTTTGAAGAGAAGGTTCAAATCAAATTGGAAAGTAAAATGCCTGTTAGCTCAATGCTAATAGTGTGAAGTGGTTACTGTAACAATTGGTACAGGTGTGAATAAAGATATATGAGAAAGCAAACAGTGCTTTCACAGTTTTAAAAAGCGTTTTTGTGATTTAGGGGACAAAATATGTTGCTCTGGAGTTACCAAATATTTTAAGTAGCTTTGATTATTCGAACATACAAGTTTGGATTTTGGGTCTCTTGGGCCAAGCAAATTGTGGGCAAGCAAATAAAAGAGAACTCATCAAGTTAAAAGGCAGAATAAGTGCCATGGAAGAGCTTTTGACTAGATCATCAATAGGCATCTAATTACTGTAATGTGATGAGAATCAAAGTACCAGAGACAAACATTTGTTGTTGTTTGTTTTTTTACCTACTATCAGACTTTTTTTCTTGCCTGGCAAGAGTCAAAAAAAGAGAAATACTAAATAGAATTACATCATAATGTCATAATGAATATTACAGACAAGATGGATGAATATCCTTTTGCAGGTATGTCAGAAATACATTTTATAAAAGCTTTTAATTAACCAAATTATAAATTTATAATTTACAGACAGAATCACACATCCTCTCATCTTGAATTGCTATGACTAAGATTGCAAATATTATGATGCTGTTTGTTGCAATTATACAATCAAAGAAGACCACAACTAAGATTGGGAAGATTTTTACCAGTGGCTTAATTTAATGAATGGACAAATGTATACAAAATGTTGAATGTTGTCCCAGATATTGAATTATTTTTTTCATGTAATCTGGTGCTTTCTGATTTTGATGTGTATAAGTTCTTAAAACACAAAACCAATGTAGGGGAAAAAAAAACAAAAAACAAAACAAAAAAAAACAAAACAAAAAAACCTTTATTTCACCCAGTTCATCTACATAATAAAAGCGTATTTGAAAAAAAGAAAAAATGGTGAAAAAATGGGCACGAAAATAAGTAGACTGAGGTATCAGTTATTGACTTTGGATATGTTACAATAAAGTAAAAACAAACTGCAAGGGAAACTTCCAATTACTTGTACATGTTAAAAATTTTTGAGAGCTAGCAGCTGAAGAACCTTGTTACAGTGCTGCTTTTCTCAAGGACATCATAGGTACTGCCTCAGTACATTTTGTCATTAAACTCCAATTTAGAACCAGTGTAGATGGCTTCTTCCCTAACTAAACATCCTGGGCAACATTCTTGACAATGCTTCTGATAAAAAGCATGTTTTTGTAAAACTGTTTCACCGCATTCAATGTAATGCAAATAATAAGATGAATATAACTCTGTCTCTTACTATTTATTGCTTCTGCCGTAATTCCCCTCCTTCAAAAGTGAAACTGATTATCAGTATTTTGTCTATGCCTCTTGGAACTTTATGATGAGAATGGCTGTGTGCGTACACATTTTACATACATACAGATAATTATCCACTGTGCTTATATAGTTGAACAAGCTGGACAATTAGGCTAACAGCCAGAACATACTGCCTCCACTTTTTGAGACTTTTCCTCTTGTGATTTTAATTTAACTCTTGGCTGGTCTGTTCTGATTGCTTATGCTACGTTTCATACTCTAAAACAGGAACTGTATAGCTGGCATTCCTTTACTCTTTCTACGTCTTGCCTATATGAAATGTGATGTGTTATTTATGTTGTAGTGGAGCTCCAGTCTCTCTTTCTAGTACAGCAAGGTAAAAGACAAATGTTGTTTGTTTGGCTTTGTAAATATAATATAAAACAATGAATTAGGTATACTTTCAAACCACTGCATTGTAGTTACAACTATTCTCTCACCTTTATTTCTGCTTTCAAATGCGTAAAAAGATTTACCTCAGGAACTAGAGGGATGAATAATATTGAGAATGGACTAATAGATAGAGCTTCAAATTAGGAATAGCACTAAGCATATTAATTTTTTTCTTTCATATGAACACATTAGTAAAGAGTCAATTATTAACTCTATTTGATTTATTCCAGCATTTTGAAATGTATTAGAGGTCAGTGTATTTAAGGATGTTTTTTTAAATTATTATTTCTTGTGGTAATTAGGTTCTCAGAGGGTAAGTAGATTATAACAGATCCCAGCTCCTGGGCCCATGCAATCATATGTCAGTAGGATTTATTATAACATGTACACTCAGAGAATAAGAATTACATGTAATTTCACCCTTTTAATTAATGAGATTATGTATGGTTCAGTAAGTATTTTCAGTGTGATTTGATAGTGAATTCTTACTGGGAAATCCAGTCCTTTGTTTTATCAGTGTGGTTTCTTAATTTCTGATCTCTCTCTCTCTCTCTATATATATATACATTATTATTTTTAATGCCATCCTAATTTACAGTCATATTCAGGTAAAAATATGCAAATTTATCTCTGGGTTCACCCACATTGTGTCATTTATGAGAATATTAAGCTTTGCAGGTCCAGAGAAAGCTCATAGAGCAGTTAAATGAATAAAGAGTTTGTAATATCTGAGTCTTAATTAAAGTTAAGGAGGTGAATGAAAAGCCATAAAAGGGAGAAGGATGAGAGGCTTCCTAGAACAGGAGCTCAAAATGTAAGTAATCTGGATGTACATCATCCTTAAAGGATTTTTAATCTGATTTCATCAAGGTTCTATTACGAAGAAAGATAATTTATTAACTGACTTGCTATTTATTTCAGAACTGAACCAATTATGCTTACTTACTGGAATATTTGGAGGTGGATTGGTCTTCCTTAAATTAACCAAGGGCAAACCAATAGAGTTGCAGGATTTATTTCATTTGCTGTCAGAAAGTTATATGACTGTTGTAGGCACAAGAAGGGATCAGACTGCTTCTCAGTCTCATTTGAGCATCAAGCGAGGAACATGCAAGAACAGAGAAAAATTAGGGTTTTCACATCTGTAAGTTGGGAAGAAATGTAATTTTTCCTTTTCAACATGACTGAAATGAATGTTGTTCTTACTGATGTCAAAAGTGCCCAAAGAGATGTTTTCTACCATAGGAGCAAATTATTTTTTGAGAATGCCTCTCTGACTGCAAGTAGTAAATCTTATCCTTTTTATTTTGAGAAACAAAGTACTTGTAAAAGATTTCTGGGTTCCCACATAAGCAGCTTATTGGAGCTTAGGATACAGAGACAAGTTAAAAGCTTCTGATATTTATATTTAGTTACAGTGAGAGGTTTTCCTGATAATTTTTCCAGCTAAAAGTACTCTTTCAAAATGTACTCTGTGTATTCTTGTGGAGGCATGTAGATTTTCACTATAAGAGTAAGAACTAGATATGTTTTCTCTTTGGTTTTTGTTCTAACACTTACATGGTCAGTGTCTAAAAATCTTAGTGTTCCAAGGAACAGCAGTATTAGAAGTTTTCAAAATTTTCTACCTAATAACTGATGACTCTAAATGTATAAAAGAGAAGTGGATTTTCCTCTTTTATTTTGTCTATGATTGGGAAAATAAATATCATGACATTAAATGAGATCTTCCTTTGGAATTTCAGGTTATACATTTGAAGTTTAAGTTTAGCCAAACTGGACTTAAATTTAACTCTAACTTAAATTTCAGTAACAGAATTACATGAAATTTAGGAATCTCAGAAGTCCACCTTCCTTATGAGATTAAACTGGAAAGATCTTACAGCTGCTTGAGGTAACGTACTTTTTTTGTGGCAATAATTCACTGGAGGAAAAAAAGTATGTATTGACACTGACAAAATAGGCAGATTTATTATATTGTTTGAGCTGTGCTACAAGTTCAGTGCTAGATTTTCATCTAGTGCCTATCTAGTATCAACTTCAGAGAAGGAAAAAAAAAATCTTAAATTGCAGCAGGTAAGGATTTCAGGATAAAAATAGTATCTTGTAAGAATACGAAATATCCCTTTGAGTTTTATAATGTGTTGCAAAGGGAAATTTGGTCATGTAAGTAGGATCAAATAAGGGTGAATTTGGTTGACAGTGTTGCAAATAATTTAGATAATTATTTATTGCTGGAGAAGCTAATGTCAAGATTGTTGGTGAATTAAGTGGTTTCTTGTGTTGTTAGCAGCTTATGTCACAGAGTTTTCATCTCAAGTGCTAATATGATGTTGGTGTCCTTATTATTGATACTTATTATTTATTGAGACTGTCAGTGTAAATGGTGCATAACAAGTATAAGTCAAGGCAGAATTTCCCTGGTAAGCCTTGGATGAACTCATTAAGCAAAAACTACCTGAGTGAGAAACTGGAAAGAAAAAAGGAAAAGACTGGGGAGGCATAGTCTGCTTGTTCAGTTTTCAACTACCATATATGTGGACAGGTGAACTTATACCCGTGTGTGAACTGAGGCTCAAATCACAGGTAAGGAATCATAAAATCATAGAATGGCCTGGTTTGAAAAGGATCGTAATGATCATCTAGTTTCAATCCTACTGCTTTGTGCAGGGTCACCAACCACAGTCACAAATGAGAAAGAAAAATGAAGGAGTAGAGAACTCATGGAAGTCATGCTTCTTCACTAAGTTCTGAATTGACTGATGTGTTCCAACATGATTTCCTTGTTAGTTATAAATAAAATGAAGTACTGCTTCAATTTATAGGAATGGTCTGAAAGAAGAAAGAGAGATAGCCATAATTCATCAAAATATCAATGGTGATATAGGTTTTACTGCATTGTTTTCTAGAGATGATGCTAGGAGTGAACTCTTGGAATCATCTGCTTAGAGTATTTGAGTAATCATCAGGGACTATCAGAATCCATAAAGACATAGTATCCCCTATATAATTTTGAATTGATTTGTATGCAGATATTGTTTTGAAGTCTATGAAATGAACAATGAAATAATATCAGAATGATGGTGATTTCTGAAATAGACTTAGTAGAAATTAAATAAAAAGGAGTTTCTGAATTTACATGACCACATGATGTACATACAATTCCCAAATAATTTAGCTTACTGTATTATTTTATATCCTATGTACAGCAGTAAGAAGACCATCAGAACCACTATAAAGATGTGTTTTTATTCATTATTCGGGGGGGAAAAAAAAGCTACCATTGAGAATAGTACTACTAAATGCATACTGATTTGAACAACTAGAGAATTAGTCTGTACTTCCTCCATAAAACTGGGTAGATGCTGCCAGAAATCATAGTATTTAAGAAAAAAAAGCAGATTTTATTTATTTATTTATTTATTAAGGAAGGCCCATCCACAGCATATTTGAGGGTGAATTTGAGGGTTTTTTCTAAAGGAGGCCCCAGGGAAGCCAGCAAAGCATTTTAAATAATTCACATGGCAAAATGCAACTAGAGAGCTTAAAGTCAATAAAGCCTCTAGCTCTTCATAGTACTTTTTTGACTGAAGTCTCAGTATATTAATTCAAAGCCCTCAGAGGCATTGACTCCATATTCTCAGTCTGCTTGGGTGCAAATATGAGATACCATATGGGACTTAGCCCCAGGAGGGAGGACACAATAAGCCCACAGTCAGAAAGCTTAAATAAGAAGTGGGATTGGTCTCTTTAGCCTAAATAACACTTTTTCTATCCAGTATTTCATGAGTCTACATTTCTGATGTGAATAACTTTGAGTAAAAAAAGTGTGATAGAGTAGAAGTCTGTGTGGGTTGGAAGATAAATTTAGGTCTGTAATGGGGGACAGTTTGAGTTATATGCCTGTTGTATCAGTTAGTCAATACATATTTTTTAGCTACTAAAAATGCAGGAGTTTCAAAATGTTTTCCTATGGCTGGTGGTTTTTTAAAAGAAAAAATTCCGCAAGCAATGCAAAAAGCTTTAAGCAGAGCTCATGACTCTCTTTCTGCAGACTATACTCAAAGGAAATGAATTCCAGTGCTGATCAGATACTCATTTTGTATAAAATAATTCAGGAGATGTGAAAAAATGCATAGGTCAGATTTTTTTTTAAATTTTTATTTTATTTTATTTTATTTGTTAAAATTGAATATTAATTTTATTCATTTAAGCATTTTTTTTTCAAATTCACTAAGAAAAATGCAGCATTCTGATTTATTTGAAAGATAATCAGGTTCCAGATCTTCTCATTATCCTCATCTTTAAAATCTGGATAAATTCTAAGCACTGGATCTTTGAACCAAGCTACAGGTATTTTATTTTACCCCTTCTAATGGCAATGCTTTGGTTCCCACCAAATTTCAGGAGGAAAAAGGAAACTTTAAGATAGTGAGAAGAGTTTGGATGAGAAAATGTGTGATTGCAGTGTGCTGATTTAAACCCAAGACACTTGCGATCACAGAAAGTGTCCCAGATAGTCTTTCAGGTGTCTAACTACCCACCATCCACTTCATAATCACTTCCAGTATATTTCCCTTTCAATAAGAGGAGAATGTCATACACTTTCAATGAGGTTTCACTGTTCTAGTGTCTGCTATGCTCATTTCTGCCGATATGGGAGAGTAGGGGAGATCAAGTTTGAGAATGGGTTATGTAACTCCTTTTTATTTTCCCTTGAGTAGTTTTGGGAGGATGTTAGAAGCAAAAGAATTATGAATACCAGAAGGCTCCCAATGCTGTTCTTTGTTCTTAAACTTCAAGGCCAGGTTGGATGTGGCTCTGGGCAGCCTGGCCTGGTTGTTGGCGACCCTGCACATAGCAGGGGGGTTGAAATCAGGTGGTCATTGTGGTCCTTTTCAACCCAGGCCATTCCATGATTCTGTGTTTCAGTGTGAACGTAATATATTGGCGGATAAGATCCTCCACTAAAATGCCAACAGAGGGTATGAAAGCTGAGAGGTAGCACCTTCAGAAGTTTTCACTGGAACCAAAAGACTCCTTTGTTTGTTGCATTTGGAAAGCTATGTCCATCCATCCACCCACTTATCCATCACTTCAGACCTCCTGGTGTCAGCAGATGCTGAAGTGAGTCACATTCTGTTTCCAACTCCAAAGGTATAGTTATGTTAATGAAGTAATTCAGGGAGGTCTTTAATGGTTGAAGCAGACAAAACAACATAGCTCAAACCAGAATGGACAGCATTTCTGTAACTTGCAACTGTGATAGAAGAAAGAATGCTAAGAGGAGCATAGAAGGCTCGGGTGTAAAGCTGGGAGGATATTAAATCAGTTTATTCCCTTTTGGGATCAGTGAGACTGTAGGAGTGGTAGAAAACTGAGTCTGGCTCCATCTATGCTGGACTCAGTAACAGAGCATCTGGCATTTTGCCTTAGAGTATGTAAAGCTTGAATGTTCTGACTAGAAAGTTGAAAGATAATATCCAGGGTGTTCATGAATTTCCCAGAAAACCTTCTATCCTGTAGTGCAGGGAGAAAAGGAAACACATGATAATGAAATGAAGGTGTTTTTTTGTTGTTGTTGTTGTTTTGTTTTGTGTTTTTTTTTTTAATGGCAGATAGTTTTGACTGAATAATATTGGGTCAAGTATAGAGCAAGTAGTTTTCAAGAATGTGCTGGTGTTCATCTAAAACTTTTTGTAATCGAGAACTTTAAACAAGAAAGAGACAGTTAAAAATGAACCAGTGAACTCGGCATGAAATCTGAGCTAGAAATCCTATACCCTAAACATAAGCAAACCTCAACTTGCCTGTTGAAAACAATACATATGAGCCGTTTCAAACATTTTACTAAGATCGGTGGTTCTGAAGAATCAGAATAAAAATGGAATTACTGGAGTCAATACTAGATGTCTATAAACAAGGACTTTTGAGAATTACAGTAAAATAGTGAAATTGCATGAAGTTCTTATGTTATAATGAAATAATAATGAAATTCAGGTTTCTGTTTATTTGTTTTTGTGAAGAATAAGGGACTTTCTTGAAGAGCAAGAGCCTAAAGAGAGTCTAAGAATCACTTTGGCAGCCATTTCAATTTTCATTCACTGAATTTTAGATGCCAGACTGCAAGAAATCTATTGCTGTTTATTTATTTCTTTGCTTATGATACCTTGTGAATCATAAAATTATTATGTTTGGAAAAGACCTCTATGATTATCAAGGCCAGTCATCCACCTACCACCAATATTGCCCATAAAACACTTCTCTAAGCATGACATCCACCATTTCCTTAAACACCTCCAGTGGCTCAAGCACTTCCCTGGGCAACCTGTTCCAGGGTGTGCAATTAATTACTCGGCCAATATTTAAAACAAAAGTTGTGCACTGAATCTCTCAATTTTTCTCAGAATTGAAAAGTTTTCAAGAGGAAAGTCATTTCGAAATGAGTCCAACTGTATGTCCCCCACCATGCTGCTCTGTTGTGCTCTGTAGTATTATATTATTTGTGAGAGTAGGGTAGGACTGGATTGCAACATTTTATAGCTGAAGCTAAGCCACTCTGAATTACCTTCCTGTGCTATTCTTTATGCAAAATGGGGCTAATGGAGGAACAGCAATTTGGCTGCCTGCTTTAACAGCCTATATGATACTTGTTGAAATAATGACTAGTCAAATTGCATGAATTGTGCTTTTCTTTCTACAGACAGGTGACTGTATTATTCCTAAAATAACAGCCTACATACTCATTTGAATGAAGAAGAATGAAAAAAAGAAGAAAGAAAAGGAAGGCTTGTGTGTCATGAAAGGAGAAATAATTCTAACTGTCAGAAAAATCAAAGAGAAGATACCAACCATAGATAAATCCTGGGCATGTCTAAGAGCATTCTGGCTGGCAGGTGAGTTTGACTCATATCTACTGACTAATGAAAATGGTATTTATACTCCATCAGTCTCTTCAGGTGTTCTGGTAGTCTTATTCCAATTATTCTACGGTTATAATAAATTTGGTGGAATCCTATTGTATTCCATCTTTTTAGCTGAGAGATGTAGAATGGAATAGATGTTGCTGACTGTTGAGCTACCAACTGCATCTCTGTTATCATTATAAATGTTTTTATTCTCTCTTCCTATGCCTTTCTATCAAGACTGATACCTTCAAAAGAATATGACAGGTATTCAGCTTGCAAAGCTGTGGGTGTGAAATGAGATCATTTATGCTTTTAAATATTTGTCTTTTTAGGATAGCTAAATGGGTATCCCACTGGGAATGTTATTAATAAGATTTCCTAAAAAGCCTAGTACTTCCAAAGGTGTTTTATAGCTATAATCTGCCAGCACTATTTTTAATTGCTTCTAGTGTATGATATGTTAGATCCTCTTATGCTGAAGTTCTTCCAGTAAAACCACATCAAACATACAGATACAGCTATTCTTCCAGCCTATGCATATGCTATAGCATCTAATAAAGCCATGTGGTTCTCTCTCATGCAGACACACATTTGAATTGCCTTTACTGATTGTGAGTGCTCCAAATTTAAATATGGGTAAGTAATTCTCATTCAACTATTCCCAGAATAATATGCCCCAGATTCTTGTCTCATTTAAAAATCTCTGCTTTCCTTGTGTATTTCAGTAATGGTGATCTGCCCTGCAGAGCAGGTAAGAAGTATCAATACAAAAGCAGAACCAGTACAAACCACTGGAACTTTGGTTTCAAGTCAGCATCAGGCACTGGTGCTGTTAGGTCTGTGAACACAGAAACTATAACACATTAGAAATTATTAAAGAAGCAAACTTAAAAAGTCATAGACATTTGCTGAAGTCTCTGAAGGAAATTGTAGAGTGGAAAGCTTCAATATGGTGTACAATTTCATGAGATTTTTCCGAAATCCTGAGCTCAATACATTGTGTAATTCATTTATTTGACAGTACAATTCTGTAGGAAATAATGGGGTTGCAACAAGCAGACCTGGAGGTACAGAGCAATCACTTTCTTCTTCTTCCTGTCTTTCGAAATGACCACTGTCAACTTGTGAGAAATGTCTTGTTTAGCATTTGGGCATTGTGTAGACAAGGGTACTGACTTATCTATCTCCTTTTTCAAGCATTCAGAACAGTGCTAATTAGCCTGGCTATATAAAGGCAACAGTCTCCAAATGGTATACAGTTACAGCTCAATTTATTCCCTATGTTAAGATAGATCTCTTCATTCTCTTTGTAGTGTGTTCATGTGCATATGTATGCAGTTTTTGCTTCCAGATAATTGTCCTAGTGGTAGAAGTGTTTGGTTTGATAATTACCACAGTTTATTTCTACCCCCTAGTATACTAGCATACACAGCTCTGTTTGGACTGTCCAAACATGGCAGTGTGGGTTTATGCCTGTATAGACGTCCAAAGAATTGTTAAGTGTTTTTTTTTGTTTTGTTTTGTTTTGTTTTTTTTCCAGGACTCAACATTTTTCTATTTAGGGAGATCCTGTTGGTTCAGTTTTTTTGTTAACCTTCTTGCTTGAGGCAGCTCAGGGCTGGAAAGCATTTCTGAATACTTTCTCTGATTATCGTAACTGTTTTCAGCAGCCATGGGTAAGTGTGAGAACTGAACATGAAGAAGAAATGTTTCTTCCTCCCCACTCCTCATTTAGTAAAGAGAGCCTGGTTTCATTTATTCTTCAGAAAAATAAAGTATTGTATGTGCCTTAGCCAGCTATAGAGCTGATGGGTGTGGTAGGGTGAGATGGAGAGATGATCTCTGAACACTGAAGTTAGCCTCAGATACAGCTTGGGAACAGAAGATAACTCCAGATATGGAGTCCTCAGTATAGGGGAGGCATGGACCTGTTGGAACACATCCAGTGAAAGGCCACAAAAATGATTTGAGGGCTTGTATGGGAAATTGGTAATCACAGCCTGAACCTCTGATTAATCAGCTGAGGCAAGTGTTGGGTCAGCTGTGGGAACACAGGTGAAAGTAATTTAGCTGTGCTCCCAGAAGAGGTGGAGCTTGACTCTAGACCTCATTTAAGGGCTGACCACCACTAAGTCAGCATCTCTTGGAGATTGCTCCCTGGTGGAGACTGCCTCAGTGCTTCCCAGTGAGGGCATCTATATCAGTGAGTTTTTCACTATAAATAACCTTTTTTGATATCTATTACCACCTTTTTATTATTCCACCTTACAATATATATTACCATCTTTGTATTATTCCACCTTACAGGGCTGAAACATACCCCTGCAAGAACAGGCTGAGGGAGCAGGGTCTGTTGAGTCTGGAGAAGAGAAGGCTCCAGAGAGACCTTTCAGTATCTATAGGGAAGTTATAAGGTAAAAGAGAATAAACTCTTTAGCGGGGTCTGTTGTGATAGGACAAGAGGAAATGGTTACAAACTAACAGGAGTAATGTAGTTTGGATATAAAGAAGATGTTTTTTTCTAAATTAAGGGTAGTAGTGTTTTTTACAATAGAGGTGGTGCAACACTAGCACAGGTTGCCCATAGATGTGTTGGGTGCCCCCTTCCTGGAGACATTCAAGGACAAATTGGTCAGAGCTCTCAGCATCTGATCAAGCTGTGGGTGTTCTTTTTACTTCAGAGGTGTTGGAAGTGACTCTTAAAGGCCGTCTAGTCCAACTCAAACAATTCTATGGTTCTGTGAAGAACAGAGCAAACTAATAGTGTTAGATGCATAAAAAATAGGACACAAACGTTAAGAACAAGAAGAATCTGTTTTCCTATAACCTTTGTCTCCTTCTGGAGTTATTTTCTCTTTCCTCTGGTGATAAGGGCTCCAGGTCAGACTAACTGAGTTGTTAGTTCAGAGAGCTGACCATGGCTTCTGTTTTGACTTTTCTTTTTACTTGAAAGCAAGATGAAAAACTCAGTCCTAACCTCTCCACTGAATTCCACATTGCCAAGCAGTAGAGAGTGCAATGCTTCTCTCTAGGAATGCAGAAAAATGAAGGTAGTGGTAGTACAACACCAGTGTGGCAGCCCTGGTGAGACTAGCTGAAAGCCATCCCAGATTGTACCTCGTTTCCATACTGTATCATGGAATAAGAAAGTCATAAAAGGGCCAAGGTTAGAAAAGACCTCTAAGATTATCTGGTACAACTATTAACCCTACACCAGCATGCCCACTAAACTACATGGATGCCCAAAAGCCAAAATATCTTCTGAGTATCAGTATCCTTTGGGGATACTCAGAGTTGGCAGTCATGTAGTGAGTAGTCAAAGTAGTTAGACATGAACTATAACAGGTGTGAGACTTTATTGTAAGGACTTCAGTTTATAAGATTATTTTGATAGAGATTTGGTAGTCAGTATTTGGTAACCTGCAATCCTTTAATAATTAATAACTAACATGTTTAATACAGTTGCATGTGTATATGAGTGTCGGATGTAACGTTCCTTCATCTTTTCCTCCTGCCTTGTAGTTTTATTGACCAAACTCAACATTTTGGTTTAAACCTTATTTATTCTATTTCTCAGTACAAATTAAACAATACAGATTTTTATTTTTTTTTAATATTTTCATTCAGTGTATGCAAGCTGCTATGCTAATTCCAGCTTCTGGCACCATCCTGTGCTTGTAGAGGCCTTTTCTTCACTTATCTAACACTGCAGCTTAATTAGTTTCCAGCTCACTGCACATCTCTGCCTCACATGCACATGTACAGGCTCCAACACAGAAGCAGTACTTCTCTTTCTGCTCAGGATGCAGGCTGAACACAAGAAATCAAAACCAGCAACAAGGCTGAGCCTGTTGGAACCAGTGGGTGCAGGACTGATGGGTATATTGATTTTTCTAAAGCTTCCAGGGAAATAGCAACAAACGTTTCATCATTGACTGTACTACGTGCTCTTCTTAAGACACTTCTGAATGCTGTAGCCAAGATATGCTCTTTGCTCAGCATGGTGCTCTATACTGTGTATTTGTTATTAATATTCAGTATCTTACCTGGATTCTGAAGAATAATGCCTGATTCTGCTGGAAATACAATGAAAAGGTGGTAAAAACTTATTTTCTTCACCATTTTTACTTGAAATGAATTGCTATATTACATTATTTTATTTATAGTCTTTATGTAGTTAGCCTCAGAATTTATATGACATACATTCTATTTTCCAGTTTAGTATTAAAAAACCAAAAACCTAAGTCTTCAAAGTTACACAATGCTTTAACTCCACTGAGAATTAACAGGACTAAATGGGTTTCAAGATACAGGATTAAACAATATGTTCAAGGTCAAAATTGTAGCCTTTAGCTATAAACTATAGCTAACAAGTCCCATTCTGAATGTTGTGCCTTGTTAGTGTTTTAAAGCTGCATTTCTATGGAACTGATAATTTCTGAAAAGTTACACATTAAAATTATTCATAACATTACAATGTGAAATTTTTCACCAGTGTTGGGTCCCCACAAACACAAGTGAAATTACTGTTGAAATGCTTTTAATGTTAGAAGTAAGGAATCGTGGTAATCAGTGCTATGGGAAGAGCGCTTTGTTCCTTTGCAGTACTATCATTTTTGCCTAGATCCCTGTAGTGGCTACCTCTCTCATTTTTTCTCCTGTGTGTAATTGCTTTTCGAGTACACACAGCTTGGCACTTCCCCTTCTTTTGCTCGTTTTATCTTATAGTTATTTCTCCTGTGGCTCTAACTGTGACTAATTCCGTAGTGAGATTTCTGTATTATTCTGCAGGCCCTGGGTGCTAGTCTATCATACCTTCAGACACGCAGTGCCAAGGCTGAGATTCACAGGCTGCTATGCAGTCCTTCTTTGAGCATTCTAGACGCTACAGGTGTCCCTTTCCACTTGAACTTTGTCCTTTGTTTGAAGACTGTGAGCTTTTTGTGTTTTTTTTTCTTTGCTATTCCAGTAAATCATATTTTGAGCATTTTGGTTCTGTTCAGTATTATTCCATTATGATGCTGACTTCCAGACTGGCTTTCATCTTGGGAGTTATATTAGTCATAGCTTTGCTGGCACCATGTCTCCCAGCCCAGACAGCTTGATGGCTGGGGTTGGTGTAGGGAGCAAAGCAGTTCTTCCTGAGGCTGAGCGTGAGCCAAGCACCTCTATTCTCTTAGGAAAGGTACAACCCACATCATTTATAAATCTACAGTGAAAGCAACAGTATTGTTCGAAAGTCAGGGCTGAAAAGCTTTTGTCAATACCCTTCCTTGTCTGTTTTGCATGGTTTTGATTCCTTTTCCTGCTCTACCTCAAAATAGTGCTGAAGCTGCTTGTATTAGGTTCTTCTCCTTACATGCTGACAAAATATCAGGCTTGCTTTATTTGTTTTGTTATCTGTGGTTGTAACCCTGATTGTTCATTGACAGATGAGCTGGATTGATCAGATGCTGCTGGACAAGAAGGTTTTTCTTATCTATGTGTGTAATTTCAGTTTTCTGCTTTTAAGTTTGTCTTCATGAATATATAGCCATAAACCTCCAACTTTCTGTTATTGAGGTGGGTGGGTCTGCATTTGTAACCATTTTTAATGAGAGCATTTGAATTGAACATGGATGATCTGAAAACAATAAGAAGCTTTGGGTACTGGCCTATATCTGCAATAAATACATGCAAAGGCAGAAACAAAGAAAAGGGAACCAAGTTTTCTTGTTTATGTTCAGTTTTCTTCGTGCTGGAGGGTACTCATTTTCTGCTGATGTATGCAGAGGTGAAGGTGGCCCAATAAATGTAACAAATGAATCAGCTTTTCCCTCTAAATGAGTAGTTTGGGGCAGTGTATAGGGGGAAGAAAACTGGAAGTTGGTAACACAGAAATTTGGAGACTCTGAACTTCCAGTTTTGTATTGCTTGGTCATTCAGGGAGGGTCACAAGATGCCTTATTTAGAAAAAAGATTGTCAAAGGATGTGCGGATTAAAGGATAATAGTTGTTTCTGCCAAGTACTTGGTCAGGAAATGTTAACAATTAGAAATGAATGCTTTACTTTTACATTTATTACTTTCCAAAATTATTATGAAAAGGCTGCAATAATTGTTATTAATCAATCCATTAAATGTAATGGGGTATGATACCTATTACCTGAATAATGAATGTTACTATCAGAGAGTCCATTTTTATGACTTTTATGTATTGAAATCCACATCCTCACTCAGCTGGTCTAGACTGGAAGTGAAATCCTCTGCCAGGTGATACATATGTATATTTTTGTAGCAATTGTAAATCCCCAGCAAAGTTTATCACAGAGTAGTTGCCTTTATTTATTGCAAAGTGAAAACAAGGAAACTTTCATGATAGATTTCCTTAAAGGTTAAGGTGTCTGTGTGTAAACAGAGAAACAGGAAGAGAGGTGGCCAAGGTGTTGCATTAGAGCTCAAGGGCACCCAAATCCTTTCTCTGTGCTGTGAGTTGTTCTGAAGAGTTGTTATATTTTTGAGTGTAAGTTTTCATCTGTTGGCATGTGTTTCCATTCCCTTTAAATGTTTTCAGAGCAATAATGCTAGGAAGTCAGTCGTGGTTGATGCAACTTGTGATGCAAGCTTACTGAGCATTCTTAATTATTTTTATTTAAGGAGTATTTCTACTTTCAAAAGTGCTATTAAACAGGTGTCTAGACTTCTACCAAGTGATATTCAGGTGACAGGTTTCATAATTGTGAGATTATGATCTCTTATGTGCCAAATGAAGTCTGTAAGAATTGCATGTGGCTCATAAACTCTTTTAGGGTAACAGTATAATTTGCCTTGTAGCTTCAGTAGGTATAATTTCACAGAAAGATACCTCAGATTGCTAAGTGTATGTTGTAGTTGTACATAGGTATTGGTCCTGTAAAGAACTAAGAGACCTTGTTTGTTTTCTTTGAGCAAATTGTTTAGAAAACTTTACAGAAACCTATTTTATCTTCACTTCATTCTCAACCAGAACTCACTAATGAGCTACAAGCATCAATTTCATTGATGTGCAATTAGAAGTTACTATGAAATATAGGGTTCTGTGTGTAGAAAAAGAGATTTGCTCATTGTCCAAGTGGAAGAGAGCTGTTAATGTTTCTACAAGATCTGCTTGAGTGTAATTGCTAGCACCTATATACTTCTAAAGGGCTATTATAATTTCCATGGCAGAAAGCACAGTCAATACCTTGAAGACAGAGTACTGAAACTGCCTCCTAAATAAATTAAGTATCAATAACGTTTGGTGGGAGGAAGGAGAGTTTTAATCTAAATGGAGCCCCAGGGAGATTTAGGAAAAGGATCAAACAAAAAAACTGACACGCTTTATGAAAAGAAACCTCTTTCCTGTTATAGCAACCTGAGCACAGAATGGGCAAGACAACAATTCACTGCCCATGGGAAGATAGCAAACATCAACAGTATGTCAGGTCACCACAAGGAAGTAAAGAGAGAACCTCAGGATTTGACCTCTGTATTTAGATGATGTTTTCTTGGTTGTCCTGATCTCCTCCTGCCTCTTCCACACCATATCTCCCCTGTAACCCTTTGTTTCTGTGTTATTGGTTTGATTCTGGAAATAAATGTTAATTGCCTTTATCAAAAATGGCTTCAGATGTGTTGTTCAAAAGGAGATGTGCACGATCGGAAAAGGAATGGGTCTGCTTTCTTACAAAAGGATACCAGCCCCTCTCTAGCTGCTACTTGGTGTTAAAACACCTAATGCATGCCAGCTACAAAGACACCATTTGTGTTAGAGTTGAAGGTGTCCATTGTCCATAACAAGCATTTTATATACATATATATATATATTTCTTGCCTTGGCAATGCAGTAGAGGGCATAGATTGTAACACTGCATGGGAAAACTGAGAATATAAATATATGTGCCAGCACCTCTCTGCAGAATGAAAAGCCTTGAAATGAAAGACCCCTTTTTCACCTTTCTCATGAGTAGGAATAGTGCTGAGGTGAATGTAAACACAACAGGGAGAAAGAAGTAACTAAAGCAAAACCTTCATGTATTTTGCTGTCTATACTTTGAACAGTGAATACTGAAACCTACCTGCTGTTCCATGAGTTGGACTGACCAAAATCCTCAAGTAAATACGATGTAATTTTAATTTTTTGAATAAATTTTACCAGCAGTTGAACTGCACTTGATAAGATACGTATTTTAATGAATTGGTATCATGCTTTCCTACTTCCTTAAATTTGATGTATTAAATCGAGTTTTAATTACTTGATTTTGTTTTAATAAATGAGTTTTATTATTTTAATATTTATTATTTTAGTACATGAAAATCAGAGGCTGAAAGTGGTCAGAACCACTTTCTTTACAAGGTTGGTGTCAAATAACTTAATCTTTGCCTATTTCTGTGTATCTAATCTGAGAAAGTAGTATCTTGATCTTTTAGGTTTCTTTTCTGTCTGGGGGAGGGGGGGAAAAAAAAAAAAAACACAAAAAGTCCAAAACATTTGGAAACAGTTTTGTTCATAATTAACACGGTTTAAAATGAACCGGCTACCAATGGGAGCTGTGCTGTGAGCAGATTTATTTTTAATGTTAATTTCATTGATAAACCAATATTTTAAAAAAAATAATATTAATACATTTAAATACAAATTTTTGTAGACCATTTGAAAATTTTTCTTAATTTAACTAAAAAAGAGTAATTTGTAATCAGACATATGATAACATGTGATATGAGACAAACATACAAAGAGAGAAATGTTTTTTTTTTATTATTCAGAATTAGAATCATAGAATCACCAAGTCTGGAAAAGACCTAAAAGATTATCCAGTTCAACTATTAATTAAACTTCTGAGAGTCAACAAGAAGTTGATTTTTTTGACTAAAACACCTCAGATTTCAGCTAGTTCAAACTTACATTTTCTCATGTCCAGAAAGTTCTACCTAACTTTATCAGATATTTCTCCCACTTTTTAATCTCATCCTCTCTTCTTTATAGCAGATTAAGCATCTGATGCAAAACAGATTTTATTACAAAGAACACAACAGAATCCAAACTATTGTTCTGTAGCATATACTGAGCCTGAGAGTATATTGTCGGTGCTCATGTAAATAACCCAGTGATGAAATAAATTAATACAGATATTGTAGACTGATATTTGCTTCTAAGATTTTTACATCTCCTTGTGGAAGAATAAGTCACAAAGATGCATTCCAATCCATGTTATAATGACAAGTCATAGACCCTCTTGTTTTCTCACCACTTGCAATGTTATTTCTTTTTATACGTTTGAGTTTAGGATGCTCCTAAAATAAGAACTTCCTAGTGTAAGGTAGGGGAATGATAACTGTCCTATTTGAAATGTGAGTTAGGAAGCATTATCTTGTGAATCTTCGAAGTTACATGAAAAATGATAGCAGTAAAAACTGATTAATTTTGAATTGAGGTCAAATACAATTAAACTTCTAATGACACATCTGTGTTTACCTTTAGAAGTGCCCTATGAGAAATAAGGTAAGCTAGGAGTTATCACTTCATTAAAATTAAGCCATTGTAATGATTATAACCAATGTAGCTTTGAAATCAAAGGCAGTTAATAAAAAGAAGTACTACAAATGAATGGGGTCAATTATGAATGGTAATAAAAAATAAATGTTTTTCTTTCTGTGCTCATAAGGAAAGAGGCGAGGATATGTACTGACTGTAATGTTTGAGAAGCAGGAAGGAAAGATACTTAAGATATTTTTTTATTATTATTGTTAGGTATTGACTAATAAAAGTGAACATCTTTCTAATCCTCTATTCTGCTTCTGATTCAGAGATATTACATTTAAAAAAATGAAGAGAGAGAGAGAGGAAAATAAGAGATCTTGCAAAACACCAATCTAAAATTTACAACCCTCAAGGTGAATCCTAATGTCAGATCCCACCAACCCTGAGATCTGGCGGAAATAATTCATTGCAGATAGAATTTACTTATAGTAGTTTTAACATATGGAAATCAATTATATATGAGACTCTTCAAGCATCACTGTGAAGAGTTTTGGTTTGGTTTTGGTTTGTTTTTTTTTTTGTTTGTTTTTTTTTTCTTTTTGAAATGTTTGTGCATTCTCATCTTTAATAATTTTAGAGTTCTCTGTCTTTAGTAACTTCAAAAATGCCAGCATAGAAAGGGAACTCCATAAGAACTTATTGCTCCACTTTTTCAACTGCCCAAGCAAAATCATAGCAATTGCTGGACTGATTTTGTTCCTTAATTCTGCTAGTCATAGCCACATCTCTTTCTTTACAATTAACAATGGAAAATGAGTTCTCCTGATGTGAAAACCTGTCCAGTTTGCCTTAATGACTAGTTTAGACTTTCAGTAGTCTGCATCCTAGCCAAAACCAGAAATAAAATTTCATTGTAGATCTCACCCTGCAAATCCATACTGTATCATTAGTCTCATTTGCTTGACTAAGGACTAATTTCGTAAGAAGTCTCAGTTGCCGTGAATAAAGATTTGCAGTTTCAGGTTCATTGTCATTAAACTGATGCTGAAGTGGTATTGATTTCCTTCACAAATCTACTTCTGTTTGCAACTAATGAGAGCTCTGATTAGTTGGTTTATTTCTTACATCCCTGTTCAGTTGCTAGCCTCCTACTGATATAGGGGTATGAATACATCATGTAAGTAGTATTTTGAACCTTATGATGTTAATTTGAGATAGTCTATTTCATTTTACACACTCTCATATTGTGGTGCTGCTGAGCTTGTAGTAACTTAATGAAATGGGAGTTTTAATCTTTGTACTTGTGAAACTTCTATGGAAATATCAGCTCTGTTAATGCACTGCACTACAGTATTCAAATATTAATATGATATTGAAAAAAAAAAATAATCCAAGTTATGCTTCTGTCCCACTCAGCAATTTACAAAACAAGCTGGTTTGATTATACTTTGACAAATCACATTTCTTTCACTGTAATCATTAGCATGGAAAAAAGCAGGAACAGCGCTATTGGAATCCAGGAACAATTAATTATTTTGTATTATATTGCTTCCTTTGCTCAAGTATTTGCAGAATTTTAAGAAGTCAGAAGTTCTTTCTTTCTTTCTCTTTAATTACTAAGTGACATATTTTTTATTCCAAGTAGAACTATTAGGCATGTTTTTGTGTTGTTGTTTTTTTTTCTCTGTCAAGTTGATAAACAGTTTTTCTGCACCGACCCAACAAAATTACAGCAGTAAGAATTGTTTTGATTCATCCCCACCCACTGAACAAAAGCAATCCAAATTATTTTCTCTTACTAATAAGAATGTCTAAACAAAGTCATCTTTTTAAAATTCAAAACAAGGAAAAAAAAATAAACTGCATCTTCAATTCAGAAATCTTCAGTAGTTGCCTAAGCATAATAGAGAAAACTGAAGGATGAAGAGAATTTGGTCTGTTACTCAGAGCTGGTCTGAACTGGCAATCACAGTTTATGTTCATGTTTCTATCACAACCTGTCCCATGACCTTGGACAACTTATTCCTTTCTATATTTCATCTTCCTGATCAGCTTTATAAGCTGAAGTCTGCTGCATAGCAGGAACTCAAAGGAACCTACTAGGACTTAAGGTGTCATTGCATTGACTTGAAATCGGTTTCTCCAGGGTTATTGTCAGTAGAAATATGGCTCAGCAATCCATCCAGCCCAAAATCAGGGTTAGTTTCACCATCTTTATTAGTAGATTGTCTTAAAAGATATAACATGTTCCCTAAGAAATGAATTAGTCTATATTCTATACCTCCTGAAGAATTAACTGCTATTTATGAGTATCGGGCTTTATTATTATAATTATTGTAGAAAGTGTGATATTTAGCAACATGCTCAGAGTCTACAACTAGGATTTCCAGGCATTTTTGATCGCCCCAAATATTAACAGTGATAACAGCAGAACATTATAAAGAACACAGGTTTTTATGTCCAGAGTCCATCCACATTATCGTTTGTTTCTTTATCCTGTCCTTACACCTTGGCACTCAGTCAGATGCAGAATCAACACTACTAGAAAGCAACTAGAATTAAGTGCTGAATTGACTCAAGTCCAGGTGAAATGGAGCCAAACTTCTTCAGTTTTAAGCACAATGGAGGGCAGTCTGGAAGGCTGCTTTTAGGTAATTCTCCGTGGCCTTAGACTGAATCTTCTTGGATTCAATAATCCAAAAAAAAAAAAAAAAAAAAAAAACATTGTAAATTATTGTTTTCCCACAATCTCTCCTGAGCTTGGATACTATTTGGGGATTGGAAGAATCCATAGCAGAAGAAGAGATCTTACTCCTTACCAATGTACCATATCTCCATCTGCTGTAAGCAGAGGGAAGGAAACTTTGCTGTCCAAGTTACAGTATCCAAAGAGAATCAGGACACCAAATTGCAAAATGTACTGGGTCCAGATGGGAAATTAATTTCTACCAGGCATGAGATTACCAGAAAGGTGTATATGGTTTTGGCATCTACGTTCAAATAAAGGCAGTCTTCACTTCTGCAATACTGGTAAATAATTTCATAATTGAACTGAGTTATCTGCCCTGTCTGCAGTAATCAGAAATAATTTCTGCAGTGTTTTCACTCTGTTTCTCAGACTGTAGTTTCATTCCCATTACTAAGTGAAAGGGGAATTTTAATATTCAGACTTGATTGTCTGCACAACAGTGTTAACAGCTCACGGTTCTCTGTGTTGGACCACTGCGGCTAGGTGTTTCTGGGAGTGCTCTGTTACAGGTTGGGATTGCTCTAAGAGTAAAACAGTTTTGCAGCATGTGTTACCAAGGTGTGGCTCTATCACTTCCCTTCATTTCTCTGTCATTGCAAATTTCATGTTCTCCCACAAATAACACAGATGGTTGGCTTGCTCAGATTCTTCAGAGTACAATGATAGCTTCTCCTTGCTCTTGTCCAGATCAGGTATACAGGCACTACAGGATAAGGAAGTACAGCTTAAGTATTCTGTATACAGAACAATAGTGGACCTATGAGAAGAAAAAGACCTCTGCGGCATATCGAGAACATTGTTCTGTTGCTCACAAAGAAAGATGTCCTACTGTTAAAGTACGAAGACAATGCAAATCTATGGGGAAATCAGCATTTTGCAGCAACATTTGACAAATCTAACTTGATGCTCTAAATATTCAAGGCAAATCTGTGACTTCAGAAAAGCATTTAGATATTTGCAGTACTCCAGTGACCTGATTACTTCTTTAACGATCATGCATACCTAGCCCAATATCTTGGTGAATTGTGTTGTTTCTCATCCAGTATTTTAGATTGTACACCTATGTGGTCAAGTTTACTATTCCACATCTCTGCATTAAAATGTAGTAATGAAACTAATGCAGAAAAGAATATTTGCAGAAAAAAAAAAAAAAAAGAAAAAGAAATTCAAGTTTAAAGTAAGTGAAGCTTCTCACGAATTCCTACTGAATTAATCTAATATTTCCATCTTGGGAGCAGGTTAAAGGATGGAGATGAAGAAATCAAAGTGTTATGCTATCATTTCTGATATTAGAAGTTTTGAAACATAACACTTGTGTCAGGAATTTTACCCAGATTTACTGAAGAGTCTATATAGACATGGAAGATTCCACTGATGGGAACAAAAGCCTGGATTCAATATGATGATTTGTTCTTACCAACCAACCAACAAACAAACCCTGTAAATATAGTGCTGTGGAGTATTTTTATTTTTTTTTTCTCTTCTTCATGTTTCTTCCAGTTTTTGCTGGAATATCAGCATGTGTACATGCTTCCAGAGGTCAGTTCAATGAAAGCCGCATTCTTGCCTAACCCAAGGTTATTCAGCTTTAGTTTTGTACTCCAATCTATTTGTGTGATCGAGCTTTGCTTTTGAGATCTCATATCTGCTTGACTTGTGATTTTTTTTTTGTTTTGTTTTGTTTTGTAGTGATTTACTGTTGTTGTTGGGTTTGTTTGGATTATTATTTTTTTTAAATTGTTTTGATTGGATTTATTTTTGAGAAAAGACCTTGGATAAGAATTTTACTGCGCATTTTCCAATCTGTTCCTCCTTTAAGTAACTATTCCATTGTGTACAACACTTCTGTTTTTAACTGCTTTTAAAAAAATGTTTCATGAAAAAAAAAAAAAAATGTCTTCCCTTTAATTTCATAGGTAGCTGTATAACAGTTAAAAATGTAAGGTACAAGGAACAAGTAGAAAAAGGAATTGAATTTCTGATTTCTATTCCCAGTCTTAAAAATATGGTAATGAATGTTGATAAAGTTTGTTATATTTGTTATATTTGTTTGGTTTTGGTTTGTTGTTTTGCATTGTTTTTGTTGGCTTCTTCTTCTTCTTCTTCTTTTTTTTTTAAATAAAAAGGGAATAATTCCTTATAGGACATAAATAACTTTTTCTTCCATTTAAAATTATCTAAACAAAGGTTTGTTCTGAACTTTCCTCTTTTTATATACATAATTAATAAACTAGATATATGCATGCACAGAAGTAAAACATTACTTCAGTAAATGTTTATTATAGCCGTTGCTAATCTGAACTAAAAATGAATTCTAGAAGCTCATGGGTATGGGACCAATAATTATGCATGAGGTGGAGCACACTGTATTGTATGCAAGCTTTCAGAAGCTGTTTTTCTCTGGAAGTTACACTCCTATCACTGAGCAGTCACATAAATGGCAATCTGTATTTGGCAGATATTAAAAAAGTAATGGAAGTAGAAAGGAAAGAGTATTAAGTGAACGATGACACTTTAATTGAGTAATTGTCAATCCAGGAACCTCTTTAACAGGACTTGCTATTAACAAATGGTACTGCTGGCCTTGTCCAATGAAAATACATTTTATCTGCTGGAAGTAAGCATCTAGGCAGAAGTTCAATAACAAGCTATTTTCTTGGCACTGCAGTATGGTTAATTAACACCATTACAGGATGTGCCTTTCCAAAGATGTTTGGATCTGGTGTAATACACATAGTGGTAATCTGTTACCTCTGGAAGCCCACAGGGGTGCATTTAAATAAACAACAACAACCAAACCAGAGGACTGGATAACTAAAATAATTTGAGAGACAGTTCTTTTGTAACTTTCCAACTGAACTTTTGTGGGTCACCATGAAAGTAATGCCTTCTATTTACTTCGTGGAACAACAAGACACAAAAAGCAAAATAACACTATATGATAGAGCAAATTCTCAGCTACAGAACATTGTTTTTCAACATATTCACAACCTTTGCACAGAGGAGCTGATTGAGATGCTCTTTTGTGGTGTGACAGCAGTGCATGGCTGTCCAGAATGTGGCTTTTCTTTCACGTTGTTGTTGCTAATTCTGAAACTTGCTGTACTAGTATCCAGTGTTTGGTCTCCAGAAATGTTCACCAAGTGCTGATGAATGCCAGTAGGTGCATTTATTTATCTATTTATTTATTTATTTTCTGTTTGGAGGATTTCAGTGGCACGCATTTGCTTCAAATGTACCTCTGTGCCAGATGCCATTTTGTCATACTGCCCACATCATTTCCATCACATTTTCCTACATTCCCCCTTGATAGGGGCAGACGATACTCAAGGGAAGAAACAAAAAACAACCATAGAATTAAAGGGCAGAACATATACAGAGATTCCCTTTGAAAGATAATGTTTTTAAATGAACGTTTTTCTTTCCTACAGATTTACTTGTAGCAAAGATAAGTACATAAAATAAAACATGCACAGCTTCCTTAAACCTGTACCACTTTTCCAGTCAGAAGAAAATGGATTTAACTATCATAAAGCATAATGGTGAACAAAGGAAAGAAAATCTACTTTGTTTAAATGGTATTTCTCAGTTTATTCTTGCAAACTTACTATTTAACATTAGGAGAAAGTTGCCTTTCCTCTTATCATGACACATGGCACCTGATTCACATGGGAAAAGCATGACAGGTTATTCAGTTCGTTGTCAGTGGGCTTATGCTGATTTGGTATTCAAATTTCTTTTGAACCAAGTGATACTTTTCCATTAGTATTTAAGGGATTTCTCTCAAAGCACCAACAATGAAACTGAGAAATAACTTCAGCAAAGTAAATTTAGATTACAGAACTCCCAAAGTTATCTCCTACAGCATGTTTTCTTTCCTTCAGTTCCTACCCTGTCACCTGCATTTATCTCTACATTTGCAGTTGGAGGAAAAAACTGTTTTTTTTTGTTTTTTTTGTTTTTTTTGTTTTACTACAAAGTCTCATGTCTTATGTAATAGTAAACAGCCATACAAATGGTAAGTAACATTATTCAAACAAACAAACAAAGCAAAACTCATTGAAATCCAAGCAGGTAGTGACATTTTAAAAATTTTTTATTTTCCTCTTATTTACCTTCTTTTATTCTACTTTTGGATCATGGTCAAAATTGTGTAAGCAAGAGCAGAGAGCCCATTCTTTCCTTGTCTCAGCATGTATTTCACTATTTAGTGGAACATATGATGTGTTGTGGTTTGTCATTCAAGAGCCTGTTTCAGGAGTAGACTGTAAGGCTAGAGCTGTAATTTGTACTCACACACAGGGTTGTGTTTGCAATTCAAATGGCAGCAAATGGAAAATCCAGCTTTGCTAAGTTTATTTCACTATGTGTATAAGAAAAGGAAAAGAAGAAAACAAAAAAGAGAGAGAAAAACTGAGCGAGTGCTGACTCTTTAAATTGTACATGGATGTAGAGCAGTGGAAGTCAGTCTTGCTGAGACTGCTTGCACAGTGATGAAGCAGTAAAGATTCAAGATCTGCTGAGAGGAACTTGTCAGCTGCATGTTGTCTAAAGTACTCCATCATCTCAGAGAAAATGGAAGAGATCCAATTAAGAGTGGTGGAGGCTGTGTTGAGTTTTCTTTAATAACTTTATAGTAGAAGGAAGCAACATATGGAGTTGGAGTATACTGCCAAAGAAGAAATATTCCAATGTCTGCAAGATCTTAGAAAATCTACTGAAATATACCCTTCAGGAACTCATTTTGTGGGTTAAAGCTCACAAGCCAGCACAGAATTTTGCCTGGGGATAGATAAGATTAACTGATCACCTGGGGTTCAGTCCAGCCTTATTTTTTTTCTGGTGACAAGTCTTCAAGTCGTTGGTGATTAGCTGTTGAGATGCCATTCAAGGAAATAAATGCACCATTGCCTCCACCATTGGGTGGCTTTGTCAAGTTTTTTCATGCTTCTAGGTGAAAGGGAAATAACATGCCTTGTTTTACTCCATTATAGTGATGAGGCAGTGACTCAGAAGCTTAGAAAGATGCTTTCCTGGGCAGATGGCCTCCAGCTTTAGGGGAGAGTTCAGAGATTTGCTTAAAAAGCATTATCAGGATGCAGGCTTTACTGCCAGAATATATGACTCACTTGAAACTGAAACAATAATGTCGATCATCTTCTTTCCCTGAGGCTGGAGCACCTGAGATCAGGTGGAGATATATTACAAGGAAGCAAGGAAGGAGAGCCATATAGTAAGGTGTAATTGTATTATCATCAAATATTGGTATTAAACATTGGCGTTGTGCCCTTCCACTCCCACATAATAGAACCTGGGCTCCAATGATGCCTATTCCAGGTGTACAGGGAGGGACAAGCCATGCAGTCTCTGACTCAGATTTTCTTTCTCTAAGGTAGGGATGAAATTATTTTTCTTAAGCATCATTTTGCGAGAACATTAGCCTTTTAATGTGATATTAAAAAAATAATAAATAGCCTAACAGTAAGCTAAAGCTGCAAACATTTATTATGTCTAAAAAAACTTGATGGATGAAACTAAAGAAAAACCTAAAAAAAAAAAGAATGTTATTAATGGGGCTTCTCAAAGTATATTTATCTGGCAATATAGGTATGCCAATAAAGTTTAATTAAAATAGGAGGCACTCATGATCAGATTCAATGGTGTGTATACTAATCTCATGCACTTGC
Source organism: Coturnix japonica (assembly GCF_054131305.1). NCBI lineage: Eukaryota > Metazoa > Chordata > Aves > Galliformes > Phasianidae > Coturnix > Coturnix japonica. The sequence goes on along the minus strand of NC_140666.1, from coordinate 87,340,762 downwards.
ATGAGAACCTAAAAAGCATATGACTTAAGAATGACAACTGAAAGCAGAGTATTTTTAGCTAGAATCAATAGAACTTTCTTCCACTCAATTAATTTCTGCATAATATGATGAAGTAGTTGCTTTTCTTCCCATCATCTCAGTAGCAGGAATGAAGCTTGATAACATTTTTTGGCATAAAAATGTATGTATGTATTTGAGAATATTTCAGGGAAGAAAATGTACCTATGAAAGATATGGGAAAGTGTTAGTCATTCTTTTAAGTTTTCTTTCCAGTTTTCCTTTTACAAGATATACTACTTATATGTATGTGTATATATATATATAAGTATATATATAAGTGTACATACGTACATACATATACATATACATATACATACATACATACATATACATATACATATACATACATACATACATATACATATACATATACATACATACATACATATATATTTATACATATATACATGTGTATGTATGTGGTACTGAAGGACATGGTTAGTGGTCATGACGGTAATGAGCTGATGGTTGGCCTTGGTGGTCTTAGTGGTCTTTTCCAACCTTCATGATCCTATGATTTAAATGTATGTGTAGACAGACACACTCATACTTCTTTTCTGTAAAGGAGAAGAAAAGCACATGATGAAGAATAATGGCAGACTTTTATAACAGTCAGTATCATGACATATTCTGGACCTTTGCACAACAATAAGACCACAATTGCTGTTTAAATGTTACTGAATGTTAATTATATGATGATATATAGGTTAAATAATTTTGTGTTATGCAGACCACTTAAAATTTGCATCTTCTTAGGTGGAATGAAATATACCTTACCAAGCACAGATCTGCCTGTAGAGCAGAAGCTGTTTGTAACCATATGCATTCCATTTTTAGATATTCTATTAGATAACAAAAGTTCTAGCAACATAAAGAGGAGGATGATATCCTTCTTTCTTTGAAGACAATGATAGCTTAAACTAACAACTTAGTTTATAGCATTACTCATAGACACTTGGATGTCCTCACACAGTTTTAAGGATGAAGGAATATCTCTACTATCTTTTAATGTACAAGGTCTTGGTCAGCTGCAGGTATCTATTTTAGCAAGGAAATGCTCAGACTCTAAGGAAAGCAAAGGAAGATGCAGAATAAAGATGTAGATTTAATAGACTATGAAGTGACAGTCCTAGTCTACAGGTACCGTGGGCAAAAGTAACTTTACTTATGCCTAACTTGTTTTAGAATATGGCTTGTAGAGTTACAAGCACATGTATGTTTAGGCGAAGTCTATCTGTACATTGTGTTGTTGGTGATAATGAGTTTCTATGAGTCACTATGAGTTTCACCAATGGTCTATGTCAGCAGGTTTAAAATAAAGACACCCCACCTCCACATGTATCTGAATGGTGTAAGATGAAAAAAAATACTTTCCATGATCTAGGTATTGATACAACAAAGCACTTAGGAACCTGATATGTAGTAAATGCAAATAATCTATTATGTAAACTGGTTTGTTTGCATTAAATTAATGGTTTTAATTAACATAAAGATGTGGTTTTAATTAACATAAAACATGGTTTTGTTTTACTTTATAGACATCTTCATGTCCATCATCCTAAATCCCCAAGGACCATAAAGCAAAACATAAGCAGAAAAACAAAATGAATAAAATACATCTTGGCTTCATTTGTGTCAAAATCTCAGTAAAATGAGGAATATAATCAGTTTAGGTACCGTTTTCCTTTTATTTATAAAAGTTAGAGTTTCAATCTGTTGTAATTATCATTGTAGTAGATGGTAAGTGTGGAAAAGCAGAGAAGGCTCTGTCCCACCTTGACAGACAGATTAACATCTAGTTCTAAATTAGACACACTTTAGAACATTTCTAGAAGTAATTCCCCAAGTCAATGTTTTTATAGCTTCACTCCATCAATATTTTTTAACAAGTGCATTTTCATTTAATTTCATGCTTCTTAGTGGATAATTCTTTGCAGCTGGATGAAAGGAACTGAAAATTTCATGTATAATGAAGTGTAAGGCCAGCCAGTTTATCTTCTGTATTAATGGTATATGGAACTGTGTCTTCCTTGGAACTGAGCAGAATTCTTGAACCAGATTAAACTGTGGAAAAACAGCAACATTCTAGGTGGGAAAATAGAGAGGTAATATCAGAAAGCTTCCAAAACAATGCCGATATTTTTATCACTGCAATCCATCTGAGACTTTCACAATTTATTTGTTAAATCAGAAAAACAAACAAACTAAAGTTCTTCCATATTGGAATTGCTCTTTTTCTAAGTCTCTTAAGGACCGTACGAATCTTGTTACAAAGTTGATGGAATGGCCTTAGTTTGCTGCATTGTAATCTGCTCAGAGGTTTACATTATGTGGTTTATTGCTTCTTGCTGCATTCCTGTGAATCAATGTCCAGCAAACAAAAATACACTGCATCTTAATAAATTCTCTCTGAAGAAAGTTAATAGCACATTGAGGTTTCTACTGATACACAATACAAAGCATTTTGTGATAGGGTCACAATTGCAGCCTCTCTGAGAAAGGTGGTTTTGTTTTTGTTGTTCAAAAGAAAGAAATTTACAAAAATCACTTTTGCAGTTTTATTAACAAACCCACTCTTGTGGTAGGTAAGGATGGTGGCAGACCATATTTTATAGTAGGTTGAATGGATAAATTATAGATGCATAAATAATGGATATTGCCATCATACATATTGATTTTAATCTCGCATAGCTTAACCCAAAGTAGTCTATTAAATCTGTGGATCTCTTTGTTTATATGTTGATTGTTTTGTGTGTTTTATTAATTATTGCAAGTAAATGATTGCTTTGTTTTGGTACCCAACTTAACAACATTTTCTTCCTTTTAATATGTTAACTGGTTCATTACATAAAATGTTATTTCATAAGCATAGAAAAATTCAATCAGTTTTTCAGAGAATAATATAATGTCATGATCACAAAAGCCTGTTGTGTTATAAGTGCAGTAAACACAATGATACCCAAATGCTGTTTACAAGAAGTTTATGAAGTATTACAGCATGGCCCTTGTTTTACAGGTCATTACACATACGAAAAAGAAGGGAAATGATCCCAGATAACAAGAAAGAATGATAGCCTACAGAATTCTGGGAATGTCTTTATCGTTATAGTTCCTCTACTTCTCTTGGAACCACTGGGTGAAAGTGCTGAAAGGGAGACAACACAGATCTTCCCTTTGTCCCATGTGCAGTGGAGAGAGCATGCTATGCAATACACCAAACAGTAAAATAAGTTCAGTTATGTCAAGACGTGTAACTTGCCCAGATTGGGTTTAAAGGGAGAGCAATATGGGTGAATTTAATTAAAACAATTTTCCAGTTTTTAAGACAAGTATTGCTGTGTTGTATTATTTTGGAAAACATACCTTTTTTTTTTTAGTCTTTTATCAGATGTAGTGTTGATCTGGGAATAATAAAACATTCCTCTGAGTGTCAGCTCCTGTGATAGACAACACAAAACTCCTAATGAATTATCTTCATGTATCATCAAACAGAAAGGAGGATAAGTCTTTCATTCATTCACATGCACATCGGGAAGTCTGCTTAACAGAATGCTTTCACTTCCTTGTGTTATGTTTATGTTCAGTGAATGACAGAATATAACCATTTGCACTCCTGATTTAGGGGATTTCAGCTCTACCACGAAAGGCTATAATAATCTTTTTCACCACAAGGAATCAACTCCACCACAACAAAAGTCCTTACTGGCTTATTATGGTCAGGCAAATACTGAAACTTCTACACCTTTTACCAGAAGTTTATTAGATACATAAATTTATATATACATATGTAGTAAGAAATGTTCAGTGTTCAAACTGTTCAGTGACCTAAATTGACCTATGGGATTTGCAGAAATGTATGACAGCTTGAAGGGTCGCTTCCATCTTCATTACTTTGTTTTGTTTAATAAGTAGTATCAGAATTATCTGATTGAGAAGTGCAAACCTAATACTGACATTTATCAGTCTGTCTTTAATCAAAGGATGACTTAGTACTTAGGAAAGGCCTAGTGAGCCACCTCAGATCTCAGCTGGGATGCACATAGGGGATTTCAAGACATTTTTAGAGGATCTCAAATATGCCTTGAAAAGACAAATGCATCTGATCCTCTGTCAACATCTGTTCATAGCTGTTAAATCTTTTTAAATTTGTTTCACATATCATCCACTGATCTTTTCTGGACAAGAAATGAATAATAATTCTTTGTGCTGTAAAACTCATTTTACATCTCTATCAGCTATGTTTTTGCCATGGATTCACCTGGGGTCCTATGCTTGCTTACCAGAGCAGTATATCAAATCCTGATATGTGAAGCAGAATGATAGAACTGAAGGCTTTCAGAACCAGGAATTTACTATGGTTTTTCTTTATTCATGGCCCAAGGAGTGGGAGCATGAAAACAGAGAAAAGGATGACAAATGAGTTGTTGAAGTTTATACTTCTGTATCACAAAATTTCAGCAGATCTACGCAGTGAATTGTAGGTGAATTTTTCAAAGGGGAAAGATGTTTTTTTCTTCTTCTTCTTCTACTTCTTCTTCTTTAATGTTTATAATGAAGGTTTTTAAGCAATAATATAAACAATTTGACTATAGAACAATTGTCTTATTTTTTTCCTAGCACTGTTTATACTCCCTACCTATATGATGTGGCATTTAAAACAAGTTAAATCTCCCGTTTTGAAAAAAAAATACACACATTTCTTTATTAACTACTAAGGACACAAAATAGCTTTGTGATGCTACCAATTTATGCTATTTTATATCTCTTGGCCCAAAATTTAAATATGCAGAACATACTTCCTACGCTTGGAAGTCAGTAGACACCTGTGTTTCCTAAATTAAATGTGCCTGTATGCCTATAGATGTGAATGTCAGTCTCTCTGTAAGAGCATTGGTCTTCATAGGAAATTCTTTCCAGAGCTAGCAAAGAACGATTGTTTCTGTCTCAACTATAGGACTTAATTTAATAGATATTCTCAAAATCATTTACCAGATAGAACACTTATAAAATCAAAGCTTTCAAGAAAACTGTCCTAAAGTATCTGAAAATTAAATTATTTAACTGGAAAATGCAATATAAGTCTGGCAAGGACCATTATCTATTTGGTTGCCAAGTGCTCTCAACACTAAGACATAGATTGCTTTTCCAGAGATGTTCTCTGTTGTCCTTCCTGAGGTGATTTCAGTCGTACTGGTTACAGGGTGGGTAAGAGAATGGTTATTATGATCTATCATAGAACCATACAATCATTAAGGTTGGAAAAATCCTCTAAGATCATCTAATTCAACCATCAACCCACCCCCACCATGCTCATTAACCACATCCCTCAGTGCCATGTCTCCACAGTTCTTGAATACCTCCAATGCATTACCACTCTTTTGACAAGTGTTTGTTGTTGGTTTATTTTCCCCTAATATCCGACCTGAATCTTCCCTGGCATTGAGGACACTCCCTCTCATTACCTGAGAGAAAGACTGGTTCTCACCTCACTCCAATGTCCTTTCAGGGAGCTGCAGAGAGTAATAAGGTCTCCCCTGAGCCTCCTCCAGACTGAACAATCCCAGCTCCCTCAGCTGCTCCCTGTAAGACTTCTGCTCCAGACTCTTCACAGCTCTGTCGCATCTCTGAACATGCTTCAATGCCTCAATGTCTTTTATACAGTGAGGAGCTTCAAACTGAAACACAGTACTTGAGATGCAGCCTCTCCAGTGCTGAATTCGGAGGGACCATTGCCTCCCTGGTCCTGTTGTCTGCACTGTTGCTGATAGAAGCCAGGATGCCATTGGCCTTCTTGGCTACTTGAGCACACTGCTGGCTCATGATCAAGATTGTAAGCTAACAGCCCCCAATCTATAGTAGTACACCTTGTAGTTGTATATGGGGTTGTTGCCAAAGTACAGGACACAACACTTGGCCTTGCCAAATCTCATACAATTGGACCCAGACTATCAGTTCAGCCCAGTCTAGATTGCTCTGTTGATCCCTTCTATACTAAAGATTAACACTTTCTCCTATCTTGGTATTGTATGTACACTTTCTGAGGATGTATTCAATCTTCTACTTATTGATCCATTTAATCTATGATCATCCGTTTCTCATATCTAATTGTTACTTTTATCTAGAATAATTACATTTGTCTCCAATTCATAAATGTTTCCCAGTGTTAATGATAGAATCCTTTCAAAGTGCTAAAAGAAGTATATTTTCTTATCTTTATTTCACAGAATGGGAAAAGAAAGTTTTCCAGTGAGGCAAGTATTCTCATCTTCCACTGCTTTCAAGGGGAATGGCTGCAGTCTTGAGCTTGAAGAGTCAAAGTTGAAAAAGATCCCTGGGCTGGGTTTTTTTTCAAGAATTTATAGCCTTCCATTTATGAAGCACTTTTGAACATTTACTACCAATTGTTGGTAATACAGCACTTTTAGAATGGCTTATTTAAGGAATTTGCTTGTAGGAATGTGGCCAGCTATTAATAAGGAGAAAAGTGAAGATAGGTCTCTCAGTTCCTTCCTGTCCTCTTATTTGAAAAGCATTTTTTTATTTTTTTTTATTTTATTTATTTATTTATTTTCCCACCAGATTAAAACTTTTGCTTGACCCTAGAAACATACCTACGGAGAGGTGATCAAAGAAGAAATGTAAGAATAACACACTGTTTGCTCATTTGCTTTAATTCCTCATCTGCATGCCGATTTCTAAACAACATAAAAGCATGTCTCGACAATAAATCAATAATATAAATAAACAACATAAAAGATACAGAGAAAAGATCTGTTCATCACGATGCTGAAGAGTTTCCACTGGGGACTCTTCCATTTCTAAAATTGAAAAGTAAGGAGAGAAACCACTATTGATGTATGTTGCATTAATTGATGTAATGTTCTTAGTCATTTTGCAGATATGAATTTTACTAGTCCAAGCAGACACTGGAAGCTCAAATTATTTCTATAATACTTAAACATAACACTTATTGTATATATATATATATATATATAATGCTATTCAAATGAAGATTTCAGTTTGTCAGTGCTTTAAGTCTCACTATTCTTCTTTATTATCAACAGGTGAAGCAAATACTTCTGAACCCTTCCTTAAATTGCTTGTGTGTGTGAGCTGATTAAATAGTTTTCCATTATGTTTGCATTTCTGACCCTCTTCATGATTTTTCCCATCTGGAATTGCATTGTCCCAGATGATGGCTTATTTTTCAATGTTTATAATATATGATAATAATGCCAAGAAGCCCTGCTGGGGTAAGGTCCCTCTGAGAACATGATTTGTATGCAATGCCATGTTCCCTGCTCTGCTGGGTATTTTCACAAGATGCCAAGATCACTCATTTGGAGACCTCTCTCAATGTGTACCTTAATTGACATTTAATGGATCCTAATAAAAAATCAAAGTCTAGGAAGATTTAGTTTGCAGGGATTTGTTTAGTTTACTCCCTTTGAAGTACCTTGAGATTTTTGCATGCTACCATGCTTCCTTTAAAACTGAGCTTGCACCTTGGTAGCAACAGTCTGTTCTCCGACAATGCAGGAATTCTTCATGTGGAAAAAGTACTGGAGTGTTACTGCATATTTTCCAGTTGTATCTAAATCTCTGTTTCACTGAATATTAGATTGTCTCAAAAATATAGATTTATTGTTTTCTTCACCTCTTTCTGTTTAGAAAATTATTGATTTTTACTACTAGTTAAATGCTCCTTGTTATCCTTATGTTGCTTTTGTGTGATTTTTGTGTTTTTTTTTTTTGTTTGTTTGTTTGTTTGTTTTTCCCATAGCCTATTTCCCTTTTGTTTCCCAGAGGAAAATGCTGAAGTAAATGTAAAGCTGAAAAAAATACATATATCAAGCAACACTCCTCACCATTGTCTGAAACTGAAACATAATAATGCAAAGTAGAATGGTGAGAAGAATACATGTAGGAGGAAAGGATGAATGTTTTCAGTGTTGTTCAGTAACACAGAATATTACTCAATAGTAGGGTTGGGAAAGATCTTTTCCTTTCCCATGAGAAAATAAAAAATAAAAAATAAAAAATAAAAATAATAAAAATAATAAAAATTTTAAAAATAAAAAAATAAAAAAGGTTGGAGATAATAATAATAATAATGGTCTAAGTAACTAAGGAAATAAGAAAAAAAATGCATAGTATCTCTCCTGGAATCATAGAATAATTTGAATTGTAGGGAACCAGTAAAGGCAGTGTGATCCCACTCCCCCGCAACCAACAGGAACACCTGCAGCGTCATCAGTGCTCAGAGCCCCATCCAACCTGACCTTGAATGTCTCCAGGGATGAGGCATTCACCACCTCTCTGGGCAATCACCCTTACCATAAAAAACTTCTTCCTTATATCCAACCTAAATCTCCCATCTTTTAGTTTGATACAATTTCCCCCTTGTCCTATCACAACAGACTGCTATAGTCTATGTCACCCTCATTCTTATAGCTCCCCTTTAGATACTAAAAGACAACTATATAAAGGGTGTAGGGGAGTTAAAATAACTGAAATACATTATGTCTTGGAATTTAAGTTTCGGAGTTCATGTCTGCAGAGAGGTCAGATGGAGCCATGATTCATTCCAAATGTTTCTTCCGAGGTTACTGCAAGTGGTTTGCTTTTTCAGCCTGAATTCATTATGTACTTAAACTTGTTCTTATCCATGGCTTTTTTTTCTTTTTTTCTTTTTTTTTTCCTACGCTATTTTGCTATTCAAGAATGATAATTGTCTTGATCTGCATTTGGATCAGTTGATTGAACACTCATTGTTGTTTCCAGTCATAATGGTAGCATTATTCACTACTTTTTTTTCATTGTAGCTCATTATTTGTTTTTCATTCAGAGCCTCTTGTGCTTTATTTAAAACCATTTCACATATTTCTCATAGCTTCTTTTCTATTGTCCTGTTAATTGTGATAAAAATGATAATTTATTTAAAATCTCAGCTTTTAAATTTCTTCACATGCGTATCCTGGCAGAGGCCAAATTAAATGCTGTCCACATTTAGAAAATTATTCCATGCAGTATCTATGTTAAACTGGCATTCTGTATGTGTGTGTGTGTGTGTGGGGGAGTTGGAAGGAGAGAGGGGGAAGAAGGGAAAGTGCAAAGAAACCTACATTTATATCAAATGATCTTCTAAGCAAAATTTGCAGTGAGATACTGTTACACTAATCTGTGTGGGAGAGTTCAAAAAATAACCCCCACAAAACCTGTTCCTATTTTTAGTAAAAAGCATTTCTGCCCTCCCTTATGCTGACCTCTGTGGAGAGCAGTGAAATTATTTTGATAGACACTATTTAGAAATATCTCACGTTTTGATAAAAATATTTATAATCTCTGTTGTTCTTTACATATTATACATTTCACTGTATTGTTTAAATAAGAGTTACTAAGTGTTTTAGTGTTTCTTCACCCACATTCATACACACTTTATAGACATATATGTTTTATACCAAAAGAATGAAATTTCATCCCAAGCTAAGATGTCTGATGTAAGACATCTCTAGGCAACTTGCCATTGTGATCTGGTGTATTTTTACTCTTGGAGATGTTAACCGCTGCCTGCTCATTCCAATAATTCCTCTCTGAAAAGTAAGCCATGTATGTAAGTGCTTAACCTAAATAGAATTATAGATTTTTTGTGCCCCCCTCACTATAACTACTGGGGATTTATAAACAGGTTTCTATCCAGCCTACCATACCTGAACATAAGTGATAAACAAGGAGCCTCAATATTCTAACCTATCTCTACAGTCATCAAACAAACTGTCAGCAAACCAGTCACTTCATAAGTGATCTGAATTATGCTAGATGGCATTTCTCCAACACCCAATATCTACAAATAGCCTGGGATGACTAATGTTCTAACACAGTCCATACACTTAGGGATGGAGGAGAGTTCAGGATCATGTGGTCCTAGAATCATAGAACTGAGTCTAACTCTACTGCAATGAGCAGGGACACCTACAGCTCCATCAGGTTCTCAGTGCCCCATCCAGCCTGACCAGGAGTGTCTCCAGGGATTGGGCACCCAGTACCTTCCTGGGCAAATCTGCTTCACCACCCTTACGTTAAAAAAAAAGGTATTTTCTTATATCAAATTAAAACTCGTGCTGATTTCATATGACACAGTCCTGGAGCATGGAATCAATTTGTAGAGCTGATCAAAGTAATTTATTCTGATTTAGACCAAATCTCAAAGCAAAATGATCACAGTCAGGTGATGCTGTGCTGGATAAACTTGACAATCTTTTGGTCTAGCTGTTATTAACATCAGTAATTTGTCATTAAACAAATTCTTAATGTAAAAATCACTGCTGAAACTACAAGTTACTCTACCTGTTCTTTCATTTAGCGAGACTGCAAAGCAAGAGGAAAGATAAATGATCATCAGCAGCTTATATATCTGAGATACAGGGCCTTGTATAAAAATTATGGTGAATGTACATTTGATTGATTAGAGCATGCTGTTTGTATTGTATTTGGAAATGAAAATGTAGGAAGGAGGGAATTTCAATAGCAATCTGGAAGTGGCTGTCATCAGGATTAATGCTTAATGATCATTCATGTCTGCATTATCTCACACTAAGTTTTCTTTAGTGGAATTTTAATAATGTAGATGTTATTGTGCATTACAGTGATAAGATCCTGCTTATGTTTAGCTGAGCTGGTTAATTTACAGCACCTAATTTAAGAGGCACCTATTGTATAAGAAATCTGTCCTGTTGGATTGATAGCCCAGCTTTTAGGATTTTATTTCCACAGGAATCTGATCTTCATCTTTTCTCCTCATCTATGCCCTTGCTCTCCAGATTCCAATTAATCAAGCGTGAATGAAATTTCCTTCATTTGTAGGCACAAACTTCTTCACCACACAATTTATGAGGTCACCTGTAAAGCAAATGCATTATTTTGGCTAAAAGCTATCTCCACAATACTTTGTAATATATTACATATTCACGCAGGAACAGATATAATCTCTATCAGATGTAATCACAACTTAGAAAAAAGGTTTTTCTGCTGCAAATATTTGAAGTATTGCTGACAAGTTTTACCATCTGCTGTGGTCTTTATGTATAGAACTCGTATATTCTTTTAATACTTCACACACATCTCACCAATGAAAATGAACCACTGGAGCTGATTGTTGCAGCTATTTAACAATTCTTATCTGATCAGTGTGAGAATTTAATCTGCAAACAGGCTTACTACTTTCCAGACTTTAATGCATCTTCAAACAATTTCAATCAGCTTTTATATAATTTCATAATTACATTTAATTTTTCTGAGGTGCTGACCACTATCTCTTTTGTCAAGCTCTGGTAACTTCTTTAAAGGTTTTGTGCTACTCTGACCTTCCTGTAGTTTTTAGCACTCCTGTATGTAGGGAAATTTCAAATAATCCATTAGAAAATGTGACTGACAACTTAAAACCAACTTTTCAAGCTTCTGTTCCTTCAGCCAACTATCACCTCTTCATCAGCCAAAGCAAGAGGTGTAAAAAACATCTAGCAGTAAGGGGGTTCATATACTCAATGCTTTTTTCATACTCACTTTCTACAGATATTCAGACAATAAAGTTTTATTGGCACAAATGTTCGCTGCAAATGAAACTTAAAGTCTCATTCAAGCATCTGCAGAAGGTGAGATTTAAATCAGCACAGGAAGGCATCTGGTGGGATGACTTTCTGTGTTCATCCATTCAAAGTACAGGAAGAGAGGAAACATGGCATATTTTCTAATTTATAGTGATAAGCAACACATGTCGAATCTCAAATACTCACTTTTGGTCCCCAGGGTAAAATACTGGGAGAAGACAATGGTGAAATAAATTCATACAGCATCCAATCTAATACTCATTAAAGTAAATGAAAAGATAGTCTGAAATTAGACAGGGTCCGTAGTCCCAGTGTAGTCCCTACTCAAGCATATGAGAAATCTCATTGTCTTTAAGGAGGCTAAGCATGTGTTCAAAGTTATGCACATCTTTAAATGCCAAGTTGCTTTGGAGCCATAATAAATTCAGTTAAGGAGATTGTAACTTGTCCTCTGGGCTGAAGGGAAGCTAAATTTGCTTAATACATTTTAGATGTTTTACAAAACATACACTTCAGCTTAACAGCTTTTCAAATAAAGTTTTCTGTAAAGTTTACACTGGCAAAATGTTAAGCGGCTCATCCTTTGAAGCGGAAGAGTACTGGATGTCATCAGATAGTTTATTAAAGTTCTTTGGTGTTGCTTCTGGTTTCTTTCTTTGTTGTTTTTCAGCATTTTTATTGTTGTTTTCTTTTTGTTTGTTTCTTTGTTAGTTTTGAAAATAACTGTTCTTTATTATTCAAACATGCTTTTGTGAAAAGATGAAAATTATATACCTTTTTCTCCTTCTCCTTACAGACTAAAGCACTTCTTGTACAAAAAATCTATCTGAACAAATAGACCAGCCTTGTATTACGCAACTCCAAGCACTTCTTTGAAGATAAAGACCTTTAAGGTCCTGTCCAACCCAAACCATTCTAAGATTCCTTGATTCTCTATATGTGAAAAACAATAGATGCAAAACCAATGGGAAATGGATCTTTCTAGGCATGATCAGATAGTGACTATAACATAAGGAAAGGAAAGAGACAATGAACTATCTTAATATTGCAGTTTTAAGATTTAGTCTGACTAATATTTATTACTTTAATATTTATTTACATGACAGATACCAATTACTAGGTAATTCATCAAATAATCACTTTTATTCTAGAGAATGTGGAATGTGCATTGTTTTAATATTTCATTTCATGTTGTTATTGAATTTGTCACGGAATGAAAGAAATTCACTTCCAAATTACATTTTAAAACAGAATTTACTGATACTTCTTTACGTTCAATATTATTTCCCCTTTTGCATGTTAAAAAAAAATAATAAAAAGTAATAATCTTTAAAAAAAAAATTAAAATGAAATTTTGAATCTCAGCTCTACTTTAACATATTTTCCACATAACTTTACTATCTAGGTGTGCACATCCAAGGATTATATAACAAATTTCATACCTGCATAGAGTGCTGGAATCAATGGCTTTACACTGTTGTAAATATCCAGAGATGAGCCTCTGGGCTCTGATCCTGCTTGTTTTCTTCTCTTGGGAAATAAGAAAGGAAGACACAGACAAGTAAAACATCAAGAAGAAGATCAAATGTGAGACAACATAAATGGCCTGAAATTGATTCTTTTTACTTTGGTGACATTTCATTAACTTCAGTGAAGTTTTGGAGGTTTTTTTTTTTATAGAAAGGCAAGTGGGAAGAGAATAGAGAGTAAGGAAAGAAAGACTTTTATTGCAGACTACAGTATCTTGATTTGCTGAACTGTGATTTTATATAGGCAAGAGCAGTACTCTTCTTGCAGCTCTCCAAAATAACCTTGTCCCTGTTTTCTGTTCACATGTGACGCTGCCGGTCATTTGTACCAAGAATTCCTGAGGAAGATTTTAGCTGTGCAGTAGTCCAGAAAAAAGACTTGTGAACCAAACTGTTAATCACAACTCCGGCTATTTCTAAATTAAATCTCTCTTCTGTTTTCTTTCTAGTCACAGTAACAGGCTGCCGCTACTTGAATACTCAGAAGTTCTCCAGGAAGTTTGTTCACCCAAAGAACTCAAATATATTGTGTTTTCAATCTACAAACATCCATTTAAGTTACTTCAGCCAGAACAAAATGAAGAGGTGCACAGCCACAGAGAGATGGAGCTTCTTTATTAAGAAACATACATCAGTCTCAATTTGGTCCCTATTTCAAATAATCTTTAGTATAGGAAAAACATGAAAATTGGGGTAGGAATCAGCTTGCAGATTCAGATAGTTCTAAATGCAAATGTCTATATGTGAGAGAGCTGGCTTAAGTCACTCGCTGAAAGCCATCCTTCTGAAGTCAATTGAGAATACGTAGTAGATCTGAGGTATATCCAGAAGTTTGGAAGTTGTGGCACATGGTCTGTGAAGTACTGATCCACTGAACTGGCAGTTACAATCTGCCTGGGATGTCCTAGGCTGTCTCAAATGAACCGAGATGCTTTTTGGAAAATGAATAGTAACCTAAGATCCCACGGTAGCTGTTGGAGATCATACTGATAAAAAACTGTTCAGCAGACACCCTCACCAAATAGCTCTTATGGCTGTGTTAAGTTCACAGCTAGGGCAGATCTAATCAGAACAGTAATCACTTGCATGTGCAGAGGTAAATTAATGTCTCCCCGTGTGAGTATAGGTCATCCTTTTACTGGACAAACTAGTGTCTTGGCAGCCCAGAGAACAAAATCCACTGTAGCACATTTAGAATTGTTCTGTGATTGTAAAACAGCTGATAACAAACATGAATAAATCACCCTGTCTTGAAAACAAACCAATAAAATACCCAGTAACCCAGGCTTTGTAATGTGTACTGCATTTAAAAGTTGTCTGATATCAATACTTATGTGCAGCTAGTGCTGCTGTTCTTTAAAATCTGTCAATTTAATTTTCTCTTGAAAATAAATTAAAAGAACTCCTTCATGGCACCTATTCACTTGGAATTGGTCTGAAAATAAATTTTATGGCGAACCTAAATCCATGAAAATATGTAGTCCTTTTAGAAACATTGATGTAGCTGCTGGTGCAAACAGCAGTGCCCCTAAGGTAAGCCTGTATTATTTTGTGATTGATGCATGCAGTGAAGTGGTTGAGCACAAAGCTGACTGATGCTCTCTGTGACTTGCATATTTGTAGGTCATTTGTGCATTCTGATGTCTGGAGGTGTAAACAACAAAACTCTGGAACAAAAATCCATCTGTATCAGGCCTGAAATTTGGATTGCAATAATGCAATGGTAGAAAAATATTCCATGCAAATAAATTTAATTCAGAAGAAGCTGGTGTCATGATTCCACCTGCTGTCTCTTGCTGATTATGCAGTTTTCTGTCCTGAGTTTCTAAGGTTGCAATTGTAAAGCAAATGGACTTATCTGTAACTATGAATCTCAAGGGTAACTTCAAGCTTTATGCATCCAAGGATCTTGATTTGCTTTGTTAGAAGAATGGTGTGTGGAAAGGACCAAATTCTTCTGCCTTTATAAACAAGAAAATTTTAAGTTAGCAATGGTTGTGGTATCATCTACAGACCTACATAAATGCTTAGCTCCCTGTGCTACTCTTCTGTCAGCATAAAGAGGAACTCCTGAAGCTCCTCCTGTTTAAATTAACTCCCAAAGACTAAGATGAAAGTGAGACAGAGGTGTTCACATCAAAACATCTAGTTTACATGTAGGTTGCTCTGAAAGTAATGCCTCCTGATTATTTTATTTTTTAATGGAAAATACAGAAGATACAAAGAGTACAATAGCATGATTTGATTCTCAGCCACAACACACTGTTTTTCAGCATAGTCACCACTATTAACTATGCATTTATGCCAGGTATGAAGAAGTGCATACATGCCGTGCTCATCAAAATCTGCAAAAACAGAGGTGAACGCTGTTGCTGTTGCTGAAAAGCACCACCCACTACCTCACTGTGCCAACATCCATTGTTTGGTCTCCAGAGACGTTCGTCAACTGTTGATGAATGTCATCGGGTACCATTTTTTAACTCATGGAGGATTTTAGTAACACACTTTTACTTCATATGCACTTCCATGTCAGACATCGTTCTGTCAGTCTGCCCCTCTGCTGCCATCTGTCACACAACAACAACATGTAATAGAACATTGTAATGGCAGGTTCAGCATCTACTGCCTCTGATTTCATGGGCCAACAGAATAAAATAGGAGGCATTACTTTTAGAGCAGCCCTTGTAAAGTGCTGGGGATAGAACTGAAAGTCCTCCTGAAAGAATTTAGAGATTACCTGAGAAAATGTGTTACACCAATTGCAGGTAGAATTTCATTTTACTTCTTTGTATGTGACAGCACAGAACAATAAAGCACTAGAGATCATGGATCAGTGAAAAATAGTCATGCAGAATGTAAGACTACATACTGGAAATATATGATTTATATATATATATATATAAGGATTTATAAGTTACAGCAGTCAAGAAAATGAAGCTTTTTGTGCAATGGCATGACTGTAATGTAAATGTAAAGAAGGAAGTAGTTAGTTGAAGATGGAAGTTAATAACAGCTTTGCATGTGGCATCTGTGAGCCCAGTAATGGAATACTGTGTGTTCAGTGATTTCAGTAGGATATTAAAAATCAGAAAAATGCATAGACAAGAGCCACAAATAAAGACATTCAAAGACTAGATAAATGCCATCGAATGATAAATGTATTAAGCTTAATCTGTTTCTTTTTTTGCAAGGAGACTGAGACATGACTTCATTGAAGCACATATATAGTCTTGCTGAAGGAAATGCCCTGTATTAAAGGACCTTTAATCAGGGATAATGGCTGGAATTTAGAAATAGATGAAAATGAGTAACTAATCTTTTACTTGGAAAATAATGGCCACATACAACGAAAGCAGTGATAGCTTCTCCTAATATCCTCAGAATTAGGATTCTGATATTGGGATTAGAGTTTTTGGATTAAAAGTGACTGCTGTCAGTCAAAGGATAATTCAGTGACATTAAGTGGTCTGTGGAATATAGGAATCTGATAGGGTGATCTAATACCTCAAAAGTTGTAAAGCTACAGAAAATGTTTAGTTAGACTCTTTTGGATATTACAAAGTGGAAAAAAAACATGAAGTCTGATAAATGTAGCATTTTTTACTGAGAAATATGGAAGATGCCAGGTTGAACAGCAGAAAATGCTGGTAGTAAAATCTTGTAGTAGAGTCCTGAAGCAGGCTGCAACAAGAATATAGGGAAGCTGGGGAGGGACTCTGGAGAGTGTAATGATAGAACAAGGAGAAATGGCTTCAAACCAAAAAAAAAAAAAAAAAAATTAGTTTAGACATTAGGAAGATGTTTGTTACTCAGAGGGTAGTGAGGTACTGACACAGACTCCTAAGGAACTGTGGGTGCTCCATTCATGCAGGTGCTCAAGGATATGTTGGGTGATGCTTTGGGCAACCTGATCTGGTAGGAGGACTCCCAGCCCAGGGCAGGGCAATGGGGTCTTTGGTCTTTAAGATCCCAAAGTCAAAATAAAGATATATAGAAAGTACTGTTGACTACTCATAAACATCTTCTGGCTAAGATGACTGACCTTATCTATTTATTTCTTCTCTTGCTTTTCACGTATCAATTCTATCAGCTTTAATTTTTCTTTCAAGAAGTAAGACATGCACAAGAAACCAGAATAGATCATCCAGTGAGACAGAGATGATATTTATATAGCTTTGCATCATGCGTCTGTAATAAAACCAGAAAGTTTTTATATACAAGTTTATCAGTCTGTTAGTACATGCCATGATTTAACCTGGAAGGACCACACAGTCATTTATTCACTCTTTCCTGTCCACAGTGAGATGGTGGAGAGAATCAGGGAAAAGAAAGGTTGAGATAAGGACAATTTAATAGTTCTCTAATTCTAAATCAGCCAAAAACAAGATGGTATATATCAGAAAAAAAGAATAATTTCTAAAGTCACTAAGATAAAAAAATAAAATACATGAAAAATATTTTGAATATTACTCATGAAACATTTAATAGGGAATTGCAAAATACATTAGGAAACTGAAACCTTGAGTTCCATTAGATCACTTGTTTACAATGCTCCCAACTCAACTTATGGATAAAATAGATACTGGATAAGTTCAATTAGGCTCCAATGTTTTTATAAGTTTATATCTGTAAACACTGAAATCTTCTCAGACTCATTTATAACATTAATCATAATTAGGGATAGGCAAGCATGAAATTTTACAGCCTACTCATTCTGTCTGAGTGTATTCAGATTTGCATCCAGATAAATTTTTGGTTAATTTATCTTGATTTCTATAGCTTCTAATTACTTGTTTGTGAATTCCAAAAGATAACATAGTGAGAGATATTAAGGCAGTCAAAGACAAATACTATCTACGCAAATATTTGGCAAGAGCTCCATAATATTTTATGCTTTCAATTAGCTTTTGAGGTCATTTTCTGTATCAGTAGGAGTCTTGGTTGAGAAATCATCCACTACAGTTATGCCTTCTTGCTTTCACTTGTACACCCTAAATGAGAGTGTTCTCTTGATAAGAATTTATCCAGTGATTCTTGTATTATTTCCTGTAAAAGCTATTATTCAACTAATTAATATCACTTAAAAATACTTCTGATCTGAAGGGACTGGTTATGATTTTTTATAAACTCCTGAAATGGTTAATTAACCTTCTTAAAACATGCAACTAATTTTTTAAGGAAACATATCTGTCTTTGGGCCACAGAACTATTTGTCTTTTTTTGTTTTTTTGATTGCTTGTTCAGTGGTTTCTATTGTTAATGTAGACATTTAACTTTCATCCTGTTGGTTTATGTCCATAAAACATACTGAGGTCATTCAGTGTAACCCTGTAAGGTATTTCTGTGTATATCATAACCCCAAATATGACGGGTATGGGTTGGTTATATTTAGGCCAACTTTTTTTGCATAGAGGCTTCTACAGTACTGATGTTCATTATGGTAACTGGCATAATAATGAACTCTTATAAAGAAAAATTTCCTGTAAAATCTCTGTCTTCATAAACTTTCCTACAAAGCTGATGGAATTTCTCATGAATCATAAAGAGAAAAATAGAAAAGAGCTCAACTACTCGGATTTAGCCATTCCTTTCTTTTACATTTGAGAGTACAGTTGTACAAAGTAGATATTGCCTTAACTACAGCACTATATTTCTATATTTCAGTGCTCCCAATTTATATATATATATATATATATATATATATTCCCAATTTTTATATATATCCCTCACCTTCAAATCTCAAAACCACCTCTGAGCTCAAAATCTACCTTTGGTCAATAAACTATCTGTGTTACTACATTTTGGGTACATTTTGGGTACAGACAGCTAACGTTTTACTTTCTCAACATAACAACATAACATAATATTTGGAAAACAAGTTCTTAGTTATTAAGTAAGCTGTTCAAAGTTAGAGGAACCTGAAGATTTATCTGAATTACACATTCTAGTTTCAATGAAATATTTGGTTGCATGTGTGATGGGAGAAGAACATTTCCTTCTGTCCTTCCTGAAGATAATGTGATAGGTTTGGCATTTATTCCAGGGTAGGTGAATGAACATGAATAATTATGATTTTGAACTTGCAAATGTTACATATGTCTGTCAGTATCTAAAAATGCATTCTTAATTTCCAATTTTCTCTTCTTATTGGGAAATGTACTCTGCAGTCTAAGGTGCCTTAGTTCTAGCTTTTAATAATGCTTCTACTTGCAGAATGGAATGCAGTTATCATGAGTCACTGCATGTATTTCAGGCTGACAAAGGTACAAGAGACCATAATTCTCCTCTGTAGACCTTTTCTGTCAATTTCTTCTTTCTGATTATTTTGACTCAAACAATATTTAATAATGAATGTAATATCTGTTTACAACAGATATGTATTTTCTTCAGTTCCTTACTGCAAGATATTTTTAATTCTAGGATTAAAAATAATGTTGGTGATTATGTAAATATAGAATTAATTTGCATTTTAAATGGTTTCTTTTTCCTGCAAAAACAGAAAGGAATAAAACAGACAAATAAATTTGAGCAGTACCTAATAATTACATTAACAGATATTTACAAACTAAAGCATTATGTCATACCTCACTGAAAGATTATTGTTCTTTTCATAATTCAAATAAAACTAAAGAAGCCATTTACTTTAAACTTTGTAAAATAAGTAATGCTTATATGAATTTTGGTTCTGGGCTTTTGTTGCACAATTTAATGCATGTATTTACTGTAACATTATGGAATCACTTTTATTTAGAGTAGACAAGACTATTAAGGAATTTGGGCTTTGTTAATTTTCTGTTTATAATAATTAGAAATTATCTGAAGGAAGAAATGAGGACAAGGAGAAAAACATACTTTAATCTCAGTTTAAACTGTTAGTCAGTTCCTTTGCTCACAGCAAATATGTTGGAGCTAGGGAGAAGATTTTGGTGTTATATGTATTTCTTCAGCTGTTTTATGATTTGGTCAATAGAGTAATCAGTTGCACAGAGCTGTAGTCCAGGTCTAAGGAAAGGAATGCTTTTTAGGTCTTGTGTACAAAATTGTGTTCTCAATCAATGACTGAAATGTATGCTCAGATTAATAAAGTTAACGCTAAATTAGTTTAAATTACATTTAAAGAGACAACTGTGCCCGAAAGATAGAGGAAGCTATCTCACCCTGTAGATGATAGCAGCTTAATTTGAAATGCAAAATCAAAATCAATCCCAAGATACTTGTGAAAATCTATTTACTATTAGAAACAATTTCGTATTATTCTATAAATTTCAAAATTATGTTTATTAAGGGATGAATTTGTTGGTTTTTAATGCCTGAAGTCAAGTGCGGGACAACCAGGGGAGGTTCAGCTTTGGTATAAGGAAAAACAGTGGCAATGCATTGGCACAGGCTGCCCATGAAAATAGTGGAGTGACTGTCCATGGAGGTGTTCCAAAACCAAAGGGATGTGACACTGAGGGACACTGTCAGTGGGCATGGTGGGGGTGGGTACGCATTGAGCTTTTCCAACCTTCATGATTCTATTATTCTATTTATTTCCCAATACAGTATTTCAGTCAGTGAAATTTGAAAATAGAAACATATTCTAAAAAGATTAGGTGTTCTTTTTCCGGAAATTTTGTAGAATGTATTTATTTGTAGATTTTAGCAATAAATTTTCATGTTGTCATGTAATACAATAACAGGAACAATTTTGTAAATTTAGTAAAAAAATTACCTAGAGTTTCAAACTGTAAAAATACAGGCATCTTCATTACTTTACTTCACTTTTGTTTTTTACAGACAGGGGGTTATTTTAGTGGTAGGATTTTGTTGCTGTTTTCTTGATTAAGGCATTTTTGTGTTACTGTGGTGAAATAAAAGCTGAGGCACATCATTATCATCCTTTGAAATATTTTACACAAACCAAAATAATGTCAGGGTTGTGTTTTTCTGACATTTATCATAAGCACACTGAGAAGTTCTTCAGAGATCCTTCTAAGGTTATATATTGTTGTTATTATTGATACCATTAGAATTATTTATTATCATTGCCTTTTCTTATTTCTGTGTCCCCACACAAAAGATTAGCATTCCCAAGGATTTAAAAATCTTTACAGTAAGAAGAAAATAACCATCACCACTTACCTAAAACCTGAAAGTGATGTTAGAAAAAATATGTAGATCCTTTCAGATTGATGTTTGATAGATCAAAATCAACAAGAGAAACACTGAATGAAAGTACAAAATTGGCTGCATACTTTGCTCTTAATAGGACCTCACTAGTTCAGATCTAATGCCCAGTGGTGGAGTAAAGCTTACATTTCTGTAGTCTTTGCATCCTCTTCACAGCCACCTGACTTCTTCAGAACTGTCGATCTAGTAGTTTTGACCAAAATTTATCTCACTTAGAAGAAACGCATATACTCACATTTAATTCATTATCCTACATTTCAGCTTCGAGCTTTTAGATGGCTTCATTGTAGTTAGATTACTTATTTTCCTTTCTAATATCTTGCTTTCCTAGCTATTCACCCACTGCCAGTTTCATCTCTTTATAGTGCCATAGGTGAGCTATTTTCCTCCACAGCGTTCTTAAGAAAATTATTTTGCAAAAAGCTCCTTGCAAGGCAGAATTATACAGACAACAAAGAAGTCAGAAGCACTTACAGGAAGAAGATATTACACTAGATATCTTTATTCTGACACTTAAATGGAGTGTGACATTCTTAAAATGTTAGTAGAGCATGGGACGTCAAGAAAATAGTAAAATATTTGTGCTCTATTAACACAAGAAAGAGGTGTAGATGCATAAAGGAAGATTCAAAGACAAACAGGGTAGCTTAGGAAAAAAATCTAGTAAGGCAGTGATCCTATCATGTCAAAAAATAGCATTGTACTTTATGAAAGATGAAAGCTTCTGTCTATTGTATGAAAGAGATAAAATAGAAAAGCAGTAAGTACTGCGTAATCTGAACTCTTTGTTCAAGCCACACTCTGTTTATTCTTATGGCAGCAGTCCAAGGATAAAAACCAGTATATATTTAAAGACTTCTTTCATAATTACTGAAAAAAAAAAATAAAAAATCTATACTGAGTGGGTGTAGTAAATAAAACATTTTTATTCAAATAAATAGAATATGTTAAATAAGGTCACATCCTATTGCAAAGAATAAAGACATCAGTCTAATCCTGCTCAACCCTGAGATCAGCAGACTCAGTTTTATCCCACTCCAAGAAAACTTAACTGAAATATTTAAAGAGAAAACAGTTCGAGATTGTGATACTCTGAACTGCTTCTTCTGGTTCAATAACATTTCAGCATGACAGCTAAGAAACAAAGCAAAGTATAACAAAACATCCTTCCCAAATCAAGTGGTTCTACATCTGATTCAAATATGTGTTTGTTTTTTTTTTGTTTGTTTGTTTTTTTCATATTTAGAGAATACTGAAAATTTCTCTGTAATGCATGAAAATCTCACCAGATACATAACAAAAGGCAATAACAGAATGTATTGTTTGTCTGTTGTGATACTCAAACAGGACACAGCAGTTTTTAATGTTATCTTACCCTGCAAATGGCCTTGTCCACAGAAAAGTCTATTACAGGTAGGGTTAAATGTTCCTTTTCTTTTGTGTTTTCTAGCATCTCAGTGCAGCAATACAGAGAACATGAGAAATAATAAACATTGAAGTAAATATTTTATTTGTTTCATATTAATTTCCTTCTGTGCATAACTCACAGACTGCAAATGAGAATGCTGCATACTGAGATTATTCAGATGTGTCACAGGAAGATGAACAGAGGGTCTTCTGAGCAAGACATTTTCACCAATCAACTCTTCTTTGAGAAAAAAAAATAATAATCCAATTTTGCAAAGTGCTTCCACTGCAATATTTACACCCCTTAACAGTAATTACTGCAGATGACATTTATTGTATTTACTAATGTCTCTACTTCCTAAACTTGTCCTAAAAGCTGGTTACTCTTCTGGATACAAAAAAAAAATAGCTGTTCTTAACTTGTGTATCATTATCATCAACATGAATTCTGAGTTGCTATTTACATTGTCACTTCTTGGTATACCTACACAGAACTGCCTCCTTTAGCCCTGCTTCCATTGCTTTATGAACTATGGAGAATAATGGTTGCACAAAATGCAGATAAGCAGAAAAATAATAAGCAGAATATACAGGGAAAAAATGAATGCAGGTGATAAGTTACAGGATATTGTATTGACAGACTTGTAGCAGGCACTCCACACCTGTCTATTTTCTTTTTCCTTCCCAGCAGGTTTGATTCCTGCAACATGCTCCTATCAATTTGTAAGTGTACTAATGTGTTTCCATTAGAAAAAAGACTGAATCCAAAGTGTCAAGTGAGAAAAAATTCACAGTGTGCATAAATCTAATGTTCCAGTGGTTAATTATGTTTGCCATTAAACATGTTTCCCTTATTTCTCTTCTGAACATGTCTACCTTCAGCTTCCAGCCATAACACCTCATTACGGTTTTGTCTGCTAGATCAAAGTGGTCTCTTCTCTCAGGAATCTTCTTTTCGTGTTAATAATACCAATCATCCATAATTCTATAAGTTGAATTCCGGTGTTATTGAAGTTGACTTGACTTTTGCAAAACTTTTTTGACTCTCAAACTAAATTAACATAAAATTGAAATACCTGATGTATTTCGTATTACTTTATTTTATTCTTTTCTTTGGTAATCTGAAGGACTACTGAAAAGTTTATGGGGGTGTGAGTGCCCTCGTCAGGACAGTTACTATTCTAATATGTTTTTCAAAATCTGGGAGACCCTGGAGGTTTTGTTGTTGTTGCTGCCATTGCCAATGATCTTGTCATGGAATAATGTATAAATTATCCTTTTTCAGCCTGAAGTGGTATTACACTCTGAGTAAGGGACACACTTTGGAAAATAAATAAACAAATATATAAATAAAAGGCAAAAAAAAGCTGATTCCCAAGACTCTGTATTTGACAGGATATGGAATATATCTTAAACTTAAATCACATTATATCTAAGTAGTGACATTTAGACAGTCGGGATAATTTTAATTTTAAGGTACTGCTTTAAAGCAGCCTCACACTGACCTACTTTTTTATGATTCCATTTCTTTAACACAAACTTGATAACACATCCTTGCCCTTGCAGAATTGCTGTACTGACAGAGGAAATTTAACTCCATGCGTGATTAATGACTAAGGTAGGGCTCTATCAAACATGCAACATGCACGGGGTGCTTGATGCATATCACAGCCCCAGACTGATTGTTCTTTGGAGGAATGGAAAGCAGACGGTGACAAAATTATGATTGGGTGCATCCTGCAGCATCAATAAAATGGCACATGACAACAAATGGGACTCTTGACCTCATCTCTTACAGTGGTCCATATCATTTGTATAAACAAGTTATTTAGGTGTTTGGACAGTTTTCGTTCCTGCACTTTGTGGTTGATTAATACGGCCTTTTACACAACAGCCATCAGAGAACAATTGAAAAGGGAGAGAAACAAAGCATAGCCTTGGAGATGAAGCAATTCACTTTGATTCTACACAGAGGGTTTTTTTAAGAGATCTTCAGTTCCAAATTGGGCAAATGACATATTTATTAATGGTTTGTATGAACAATGTCTTGCACGTGAGTTTGCCTTTATGTACTGTGTACTATTTAGAAATACCCACAAATGCTATCTACATTTTTTTAATGCAGACTTGTTATGGTATCAACATGCTAATATTCAAGAAGACATGTTAATTGTCTAAATACAGATAAGTGTTCACTTAGTAGGCATACAATACATAGCTTATATTATTCAGTTCTTTTTCTATTTCCTGCATCTCATTTTGGAATTTGAAAACAAAGGAGAGAACAATTTAGTTTATGTAGCCTCTTTGAAACATAAAGCTATGAATATTCACTTAAAAAAAAAAAAAAAAAAGATAATTAGGATTTGCTCTAAATGCAGTATTTTACTGAAGTGTTGATTTAAATAAATGTGGGGGTTTTTTGTTTGTTTTTTGTTGTTATTTTGTTTTGTTTTGTTTTTGTTTTTAGTAGGATTTTTTCTCTATTGCGTTAAATTACTACAAATGAGTTTTCCAAGGTCATTCCAGGTATCCCAAGATTTCAATTTATCACTGGTTTCTGAACTTAGAAGGGGGCATCATATGGCTGCCTGATTTCTAAACCATTTTTGTTATGCAAGGAGCTAATATTTTAAAATCAATTTAATATTTCTGATTTTGTCTACACAAATTGAGCACTTATGAGGTAAATAAGGCACATTAGAGTCTTTTTTTTTTTTTTTGCCATTTTCTTTGTTATTTGATTTCAGGAAGTCTAGTTAACTTTCTTTGTCTTTCTCATTGCTTCTTGTCACCTTTGACAGTTGCTGAACAAAACAATAAAGTGTAAACTTCAGTTCTAGCTACAGAGAGATATATCTGAGAAATGTCAGGAACGTCAGGCCACAGTGATGAGGTGCCTGGAACATTTCCCATATGAGGAGAGGCTGAGAGCCCTGAGACTCTTACATCTGGAGGAGAGACAGCTGAGAGGGATAAATATCAAAAGGGAGGGATCAAGTGGATACAGTCAGGCTCATTTTGGTGGTACCCAGAATCAGGACAAGGGCTAACGGGCACAAATTGCAGCACAGGAAGTTCCATACAAACATGGGGAATAACCTCTTTACTGTGAGGGTGACGGAGCACTGGAACAGACTGCTCAGTGAGGTGGTGGAGTCTCCTCCTCCAGAGACATTCAAAGCTTTCCTGTGCAACATGCTGTAGGAAACCTTCTTTGGGAGCCAGTTGGACTAAAAGATCTTCGGAGATCCGTTCCAACTCCGAGGGTTCTGATTCTGTTATCATTTGTTCGGTACAGTTCTTTGCTTTTCCTGACAGTAAGAATTCCTCACTTCTTTCAGCTAAATCATTATAGAATCAAAACAGTAGGACTGTTTATCTGACAAATATTAATTTGCACAGTCAACATTATTTGCACTGTTGGAGTCCCAGGTCAGTTCTGTGGTTCCTGTCTTACGCAGCCATAAAAACAGGAGGGTCAGTGTTTTCTTTGAATTGACATTGTTCTTCTCTGTAATTTTCTTCTGACCATGGAACTGCTTCATATCTGATACTGGTGATGCAGATAGAGAGGAGCTCAGAACAAAATCTAGATGAAAGCACAGCTTGACTTTACTAGGACCGGAACTGAAACCAGAAATCTGTATTTACTTTATGCCATAATCTCAGTTGTATTTAGTAGGTATTACAGTCTGAGTGAATGTGTGAATGCACTTGCTATAGGCAGCTGCACAGATGAGTATAACAGTACCCAGACATTTCAACTAGTATATCAAATAATATTTCTGATACAATATTTCTCTAATTTTGTTGACAAATACTGTCTTCTTTGTGGTGAGTATCATAATGTCTACCTCACAAAATCAGTAGTTGTCTAAGCAGGTATCTAGGAAATATAATTTCACCATATGGATTTAGTTGAATGGCTAACTCCTTGACACTACAGATAAATGAGAGACAGCTATCAATCCTACCCTTCAAGAAACTGAATGTTAATTATAGTGTTCCTGTTTTTACCACAGACAGAGAGCAGTAAGTTTATAGTACAGTCATAAAGATTTGTTGGTGACATTGTGTGTTTTGGTACAGCAAAACTTTCTGCTTTACTGGTACCATTTGGACAGCCAAAGATGTAAAGGACTTTTTAGTTTTACTATTATTTTTCCTGATGGAGAAAAACTAGAAATTGTTCAAAATCCTATGGTGGAATCTCAGCTGCCAAGTGCCCTCACAGCTTGCGACTCATTGGCATAGAGTTCCTTCTTAGTGAAATCATTCCTAAAGATGGGGTGAAATGTCGTTTCTATGCTGAGATACTTGACTGCATGTTTCCTGCCCTGGGGAACCCGCAGCTCTTTCTGTGCTGTGGAGGAATGATTGATGCATGTTTAAGTGTGAAGTGTCATAACCATATCATCTTAAACCTCAAAAGTCAAGTGATAAAACTTGTTTCTTCATTATGATCATGTATTAGTGGTAATTTTCTCTTTCTGAACCTTCATGTCTCCCAGAGATGACAACATGTAAGGTCATGACTACCAATGCAGTGATAGCATTTTCTTTCTGGTCTATTTCTGCATTTGATTTCATTAACCATATAATGACAGGAAGAAGTAAAGCAATTTTTATTATGCACCAGCAAGATTCAGGGTAAGGCAAGCAGTTCTATTTCTAAACCATCCCTACTCCCTACATTACAGAGCTCATTTGACTTGAGTCACATGGAGAACAACATATCATGTACTGTAGATGAAGTACTAGAAAGGAAAATAATGCAATAAATAAATAAATTGGAACAAAACTGGATAATTCATTCTATGAACCCTTGCTGTTCCACTTGCTTTTACAGAGACTGTGAGCAAACAAACCTTTATCTTATTGAATAATTAAATAAATAAAAATTAATCATAAGGAATGAATGTACAAGTTGGCACTTCTGCTCTGTATTCCCATAGAAAGTATTCAGAGACATTTTGAATACTCAGAACCCTTTGGAAATTAGCAGCACCATCTGTAGCAGGGAAGAAGATCAAATGATGAGGAGAAAGAAAAATTAAAGTAAACTTAGATGGAGAAATGAAGTGAGAATTGTGGTAATTTAAAACCCAAATGAGAAACACACACAATGTATTTTTCATGTTGACTAGGAGGCTTATGTTATGGTGGCAATTTTATCATCTCTGTGCCAAAGAAGTCATGAAGTGGTGTTCCTCAAGTATGCAGAAAATAAAAAGCATTTCCCTGATCTTTCGTCTGTCTGGATCTACACATCGGGGATTTAAAGTACTTATTCATAGTCCAGTGTTGCTCATAGGCTATGGGGAAACATTAAGATCCCTGAGGCTAATTCACTAAAGAGAAAAGATGATAATTTTATGTCTTCTTAAATGATAGGACAAGAGTAGTGTGTATTAATTATAGGAAGGAAGATTCAGGTGAAATATTGAGAGCCAAAAGATTGTCAATGCTGAAACACACAGGGATATAATGACTAGGTAGTCTCTGGAGTTGCCAATATGGGAGATCATTAGGAGCAGCTTATACAAACATCTTTTGGAAAAGTCATGAATAACTGATCCTGCTTAAAAGCAGGCAGGGAAACCCTGATTTTTGGTCATCCACCCATACAGTAGTGTTTTCCTGGATGATCTGGGAGAAAATAAGGAAACATCTGCAAAAGAAAAAGAAGAAGAAAGAAAAAAGAAGGGAAAAAAAAAAAGAAAAAAGAAAAAAAAAAAAAGGATATTATTTATTATATAATGTAAAGGGGTAATCCCCTTCCTTCCCTGTGTCTTGTATTTATGCTCTGCAGTAAGCCTCTCTCATGGTCCAAGACTTCATTACCAGTCCATCTCCTTGAAGAGCCTTCCTGCCTTGTTGCCAATTGAGAAGGACATTGAAAGAGATTTTCATAACTTTTAAGGACTTCTTAGAAGGGAAACACAAAATTCATACAAATAAGAGGCTTCTAGCAACCTCCCACCACCACAATTTTGAGAGAATTATTCTTTGCTTAAATTAATGGCATGTCTTTTCTTCTTTCTATTCAGTTTTAAAGAGATAATCCCTCTACCATGCATTTATTTAATAATCTTTTTTCTCTTAGCACTGTATCTTCATTTTTGTGAGAATATCTCTTTTTAAGGTAGTTTTTGCATCTTGGTTATTACACTTATTCATATAAGCAATTCTTATTTATTCTGTTTTACAGTACTCATGCAGTGACTTCTTTCTCATGATTAATTTCATTGTATGTAGGAGATCAATTTAGGTACTTTGCAGGGTATTAAAATCTGTGATATATAGTATATGGCGTTATCACTAATTTGAATATGTTTATGTCAGAGAACTAGCTGAAATAAGTATAGCTGTACATACAAACATATATATGAATATATATATACATGTTTTAGCTCTTGGTTAAAGCACCACTATGAAAGCAAGTACTTAAAAATGACTGCTGTTAATGTAGTTCTACATTTGCCAACTCAGTATGCATATGTCCCTAAAATCTCTCCTCTTATGAGCAAGTTCTGTGCCTGAGATGATATTCAGCCATCTTGTCAGCCTCCACAGCTTTCAAATTGCTCTCTTGGCAGAACTGCTGGACTAACTTATTTCTGCATTGCATGTTTTCAAAGGGAAAAAGACCGGAGCTATGAATTACTAGTTCTAGATTCTCAAATCATCTCTACCTCACTCTTTTACATCGCAGAATCATAGAATGCCTTGGGTTGGAATGCACCTTAAATATCGCTCAGTTCCAGCTCCCTGTGGTGAGCTGGTTGCCCCTCACCAGATCAGGCTGTCTAGGTCCCCATCCAGCCTGGCCTTGAGCAAACTCCAGGGATAGGGCATTAACAGTTCATCTGGGCAGCAGTGCCAGGGCACTCACTGAGTAAATAATTTCTTCCTAACATCTCCTTATTTTAGTCTGAAGCCATTTCCTCATGTCCTGTCCTTATCTGCCCATGTAATGCTAATTTTCAGTGACTTCATGAAGGATGTGCTCTTTGGTTTCTGCATTTATCCAACAGTGACAATAGTGCTGTTGATGCCCGGAACTCTAACTTGCTGTTTAAAGGTAAGCATGAAGGTGGAAACTAATTTCATGTGCTTTTTAAGGAAATTTACTCTGTTCATTGGGTGTTTGAGTGGAGGAGAAATGTAAGCCTCCATCCAGAAATGTTAAAAAATTATTATTTTCTCCAAAGACATCAAGGGTTTCTACCTTTATTCTTCCAGATTTACTGAAGTGGTTAGAAGTATTGCAGAAACTTTAAAAACATCGTGTTCACAAATTGGCTGAGTGTAGGTACGTTTGAGTGTACGGTATATCATACCAATACTTCCACTTCTTTACTGCATCTCATTAAGGGCAGGACCTATCTGTATGTCAGAGACGTAAAAAAGGTGTGTGCTTTCATCACTTTTCTAAGTAATATGGTAGTACTGCAATACTCATAGTGGGAATATTGTCTTGGTACTTACCGGTATTCAGCCCTTCATTCACTACCTGTATGACTGATAAGGGAACAATACCTGTGGGCTGTATTGCAAAGAAATGGAATGCTTGACTGCACATCACTGTATGTATGAACTCAGTGGTTTGAGTCTGGAGATTTTATCACTAATTCAGAAAGACAACAATCTACAGAAAGAGTTCAGGCTTGAATGTTCAGGGCAGGTACCTGATCTGTTTGTAAAATCACATAGGATTATTTGAGGATATTTGTTGATTTGTTTTCTGCCTACTTGTATTAATCACCAGCAAATCTGATCTGATCACATTCTGTATGTGAAGACATTCTTCCCTACAAATGCTTTCTGTCTGACTACTTGCAGATTTATTTATTTATTTATTTATTTTATTTTTTGTTTTCTGTGAACAATTCATCAAGGAAAAAAATGTCAAATGAATCTGACTTTACAGCTGAAGTTGTGTAAAAGTCAGCAAGTATTGTTCAATGGGATATCTGCATGAACTGTGGTTTGGGTTTGGGTTTGGCTTGCATACATTGAAGCCTCCTGAGCTTCAACAAATCATCAAAACCCACTCCAGACCTCTCTATTTATTCTGGCTTCATACTGAAACCATAGAAAACACTCATCTTTTATATGTGAGAATAAAAAAGCATGACTCACCTCTAACTTTTTTACAGCTTTATGCCATTTCTAACTCTACTGATTTTAGCATTGGCCTGATTTCAGAGAAGTTAAACAGACGTAAACTTAAAATGATACAACATTGAATTAAGCCCCTCAGGCTTCAAAGACGTATTACACTGATATCTGTTCACTGACCTTTGTGAAATGAATATGGAGATTTCAGTTCTGTTCATATTTGCAGAGCAGTCAGCACTGAAACCAACACCATTAATACCTCTCTTCTCTGCAGTGCAAGAGCTCTGTGGAAATAAAGACATCTACTCCATTAGGACAAGGATAAGGGACAATCTCATATATCTTAGGATAAAAGGTCATTTTTGAGGTCATCAAACTCTGCATACTGCATCCATACCACACACACAAAAATATCGCTTTCATGCACTGAAAACCTCTCTCTTAAGGAGGTGTTTTGGCATGACAATAATCCTCTTCAGCTATCAGTCTGATTAGGGAAATAGCTTCTGCCAAAGCTTAGTGAATGACTTTGTTTTGGGCTTTTCATCTCTTTCACATGCAATGTGAAAATATTCCGTGTTTATGTAAGGAAACAGTACTTCACAATTTGCAAGAAAACCTTGCCTCTAGGACTGTTCATCAGGGCATGCCAAATCATGTATTAATCACTATGATCAGCAGTCTCATACTTCTAGATATAAAGCCCCTACCTCAAATCATATAATGAGTTACACTAATTTAAATGGATTAATTTGTTAGAATTGATTACTGATGACTTTAAAACCAAACTCTTTTCATAAAAAAGACTGGAGGAATAGTAATTCTAAAGAAGTAGTAAGAGAACTGCAGATTCCTTCATAAATGATATTTCCAGCAGTTGCAATGTCTGAGCCAACGCAAAGCACTGAAACATAAAACACTCAGATGTAGTTTTCTCAACTTATGAAAAATCTATCTGATCTCTGGGAAACTTGATGGAAATCAAATTGCTTCATTTCTCCTTCCTATGCAAAACCAGATGAAAACATGTTTTAGCTCGATTTTTTCCAAACCTTTTTAAAGATTACCTGCTTTGATAAATACTTGGAAATTTCCTGATGAAAAACACATGAGGGAGTAGTTGAATATTAATATAAACACACCAGAGGGGACATCTGAAAATCTTTTGTTATTGCTTCCTGACTTATGGTGAAAAACTTGATAGATTTCTATTTTCATTAATCTGCTATCACTTGAAAATGTCAAATCTCTGTTAATAGTGACAGTGTGCATTTTAATCGTTTCACTGCCTATGTATTTATCTTGGTAAACCATGGAGAAGTTTGATTACATTCACTATCTCTAGACCATGAAAACTGTCTCCTTTTTTCCTTGATTTACATATAAAAATCTATTCAAAGACCATCTAAAAACAAAAATTTGTGAGACAGACTGACCGAGCTTTCGGAAAGTGATTGACATAGTTCAGCAGATGTTCCAGAAGTCATTTCCAAAAACTTAATTTTGTTGACCTTAAAGTTGTTTGCACTCTAAAACTTAAATATTAGCTATAAATCCATGCTAGCGAGTTTTTAGTCTTCAGTAGTATAGACAGATTAATGTCTACCTTAATGCTGTAAATAAATATTGAGACAAATAAGCCTGCATTTTAGGAAATGCTAGATTTATGCCATTTGGTAATTGATAGAGAATCTAAATCTAAATGTTCTCTTCCAGCATAAAGCTTAGTTAACAGTAGGAGTAATTAATTGACTTCAAGTATAAGATGGGAAGAGTATATGTAGTTACAAAACTTGAATTATTGAAGTAATTTTTTTTTTTTTTTTTTTTTTTTAAGGAAATGTTCATTGAAATTTCTTTCCATACAGAGAATGAGACAGTGTAAACAAGTGGGATAAAATCTACCTACATTTCTAAAATGAAAAAGATGGACAGCACTTTTTAATGTAAAATTAATAGATAGCCTGTATAATAAGGCTTGAGACTTGACTCTTAGACTCACAAAATAATGTCTTTTGGAAGATATCCTTCATTGGCCTAGATATGGCTTCCAAGAGTTTGTCTTTCAGAATGATTTTTTCCTTTACAAATGTCTGTCTTTCTTGGCTGACATATAGTGATTCAATAAAACATTTTGTCAAATTTAAAACTGAAATTTCTTAAGACTGAGGTTTGCAACTGCAAACTTTTAGAGACTTTCTTCAATGGATGGTGTAGGCCTGAGTGAATACATCTAATTAATCCTAATGGATTATGCAAAGACTCTGAAGTCCATGTAACTTCAATCTACTCAAACCAGCACACAATATTGTTCAACCATCATATCAGCGTATGTATATGTATATATATACAAAGAGCTTACCAAAGTAGCACAGTTTCATTGTGGGTGATGCATTTTCAGTGTCCATATTCAGTTTTTCAGACATTAGGTAGGACTTAAAAATATCTAGAAAGAAGATGATTGACAGTTTCATCGGAATTTTTTCCTATACCCGTGTGTGCCTATCTATAATAGACACAGAGCATGGGTGCGTGTTCTGCGATCTCTTCTCTTCCGTAATCTTCCATAGGGGTCTCTAAATATTACCAAAAAGCTATTGGGAAAATGAGGCTAGGCTTCAGTGTGCTTATTTTTACAGATTTAAATGGTAATTCTGTATTTTTGAACAGTGTTTCAGAGTTCCAAAGAAAATTAGTTGTTCGTGGTTTTTTGGATGGGCTGTTAGCTGAGGTTTACAAAGCCAAAATTCCCATTTTGCCAGAGATTTATTATGTGACAACTGAAAATACAATTCACTTCTGACATTGAGAGGAATAAAACCTGTATATCACTCTTGGTTGAGTTATATCTTTTTAAAATAGACGAATGAAATTTTGTTTGTAGAATTTAACATTGTGGATTTCAAATCCTCACATCCTTAAAGCATCATCATAGTGCTACCAATGAACTGCACGTTCAAGTTCACTCTAGTGTTGTGTCACAAGATGTCACAGCTGTATCTCTTTTGAGACCTACTTGGAGATATCCAAAGTATTTTTACCTTGTCACTTTTCTTGGAATTAAATCCCACATGTTCAATCCCAGAATATTAAGGAGCCAGTTTCTAAAAATCACCATAAATTTCCTCTTTCAATCTGTCTGGAGCTCACTCTGCTGATTTTGCACTTAGAGGGAACATGTGAGAAGATCTAGGGAGCAACCAGCTCTAATAATAGGCTTCAATAACGGCATGTTGAAAACAAAGATATTTCAAAGTGATTATATATCAGAAGGAAATACATGTAGAAGAAGCACATCTGACTGCTGGCAACATGCAACTTATGTCACCCACCCGGTACACCAAAAAATTGTCACAGTGCTTATCCTGTCTTGTATCAACTTTTCTCAGCCTTAGGTCAGGACTGGCATTTGAAATAGTTGCAAAACCTTTGTCCTTTTATTCTCCTCATCAGTTGAATCTGATGTAGAGCCACTAATCAGATTAGAGAAACAAATATCCTATTTCGAACATCAATAGTCTCTGAAGACAGCAGTATTTCATAGACTTGAAATGTGAATCCTAAATCTTTGCAGATTTCTTACACTTCCAGTTGCTGTTGTTCTAGTTAATAATCCTTTCTTCCCCTCTACCCCCAATAAATAAATAAATAAATAAATCCATTCACTATAAGTGGGCTAAGTGCTATTTATCTAAAAGCTTCTGGCAGCTAAAGGCTAGATTAATCTTCCAGCCCAAATCAAATCATGTCAAGTCAAATCAGTTTCTTTGTATAATCTGGTTTCTGAGGGAAAGTCAGCTTCTCTCCCTTTATATGACCTATGATAACAATGTGAAGAGGGAAACTTGTCATCTCTATGTGATGCAGACCCTGAAATGGTTGAAATCATGACTGATTCTTCTTTTTCCTAAAAAAATTTCAGTCAGTTGAAGATAAAGCTGAATTCTTGAATGCATTTCATAAAACATAGATTTGGAATGGAAGAAGCCAAAAAATTATCCTCCTATTTTATTGCTTTTTTTATAGTAAGGCTTGTAGGTGCCCTGCATGATTTTAAGAGTGGCAAAATCATATATCTTTAAATATATAATTTTATATTTAGTTTCTATACTGTTTTATAGCTTTTATTTCATAAACTTTATGCATAAGAAAACCCAAATCTCTTTCAGTTTATAAATGGAAAGTCAGTAAGAGGCCTGTGGAAATTACAGTAAACAACAAATTTTCCTGTAGATATATATTGACTTTATGGCATGATTAAATTTTATAAATCACCTTTCTATCTTTTATGCTTTTGAATTAGTCTTCAATCACTTTGGTTTAAATTTCCATCACCAGAATAATGCTTTTTAGCAATGACAATTGCCAATGATATTTTTGTGCTTAAGCAGTTTAATGCAATTTTCCTAAGCAAGTCACCAAGTAAAAGCCTTCCAGTGATAATTTACATTCTGACTCTATTGTGGTTTCTGTGGTATAAAACTGTGTTAATAATAATTCTGTTATTCTGAACACAGAGTTGCTGATCCAATCTATGCTCTGTTCTTCAGTATTACTGACCTTGAGCAAGTGATGCTGGAATGTCATTAGAGTAATTACAGCCACAGAAAAGAGTGTGTGTCAGTTTAATAAAAATATGAGAATCACAGAACATTTTGCTTAGGTAGTTATTCATACAGTATTTTTCTTTTCCTTTTCCTTCCTTTCTCTTTCCTCATTTCTCTCCTCCTCTCCTCTCCTCTCCTCTCCTCTCCTCTCCTCTCCTCTCCTCTCCTCTCCTCTCCTCTCCTCTCCTCTCCTCTCCTCTCCTCTCCTCTCCTCTCCTCTCCTCTCCTCTCCTCTCCTCTCCTCTCCTCTCCTCTCCTCTCCTCTCCTCTCCTCTCCTCTCCTCTCCTCTCCTCTCCTCTCCTCTCCTCTCCTCTCCTCTCCTCTCCTCTCCTCACCTCTCCTTTTCCTAATTTTGCTTTTTTGTTTTCAATTCTTATGGACAGTGTATTCTAAATCAGTAACAAACTATCCCTAAGTTGCTTAATTCTTAGCATTAATTACATGTTCTATGATTCATTTTCTGGCAGAAAGCTAAATTGGTTATTTCATTCTAAGTGATTTTTTTAAATTATTTTTTTTCTTTTTTAATATATTCACCATCATTGACAAGGAGTGATGGCCCAGTCAGTAGATTACTGTCTGTATGTTTTGTCAAATTCAGTGTTTTGCAACATGATTTCTGTGAGCAGAACAGCTTAATCATAAAAGGGAGTTATTTGGGGATGAATCTATAAAGGAAATTAAAGTGTCAAGTCTGACTCCAGCATTCAAGGCATAAAACCAAAAATGAAATATCCAGTCCTCCTCATGACATTCCCCTCCTGTGTTTCCTAAACTGATTTTCTGTAGGCAATATAACCAGTGATGTGGAGGTTCTACAGGAGACTAGGATGCACTTTGGAGTACTTATAAGTTATTAATCTTTATAAAACTAACATTTTGCATCTGACATATGCCCAGTCCCTGTCAGAATCATAAACTGTGATTTTTTTTATCTCTCTGTTATTAGTGCCAGGAGTGATGGGAATGAAATTTCACTCATGATGTGAATTTACTGATTTTTTACTGCCGAAGGGTTCCAATGTCCTAACACCCACCACCTTCAGGTTTATTTTTATCATCAGTAAGCTATTCCTGTGTGTTGAGAAGTAGACAAGTTTGAATTTCTCTTTATGAAATCCTTTAACTTTGTACATAACACCTGAAGTTTCTTTAAGTTATCAAGCAAATAGTACTGGGGTATCTATCTGGAATGGAAGATGAAGGGATGCACCACATTTCAGTGAATGCTGAATTACTTTATCTAAAGTATGTTGTAATAGTTGCTCTCTGCATGATTTAGACAACACTTAACAACTAATATTTTTACTGGAAAGATATCTCTTAACTGAATTATTATCTATGTATTCTTTAGTGCCAGTCAATGACCATGAAGAAAATCTCCATGATTTTAAAAAATAACAGATAAGAAAATAGGACTTCAAATGTCAAGAACAGGGTGATTTCTGTTCAATTTTGCTGATAGATGGGCCTTTGGACAGCAGCATTAGGACATATGTGACAATAGTTCTACCATTCAGCATTTTCATCTGCACTCCAAAGTGTAAGCAAAAAAACTTAAATTATGAAATCCTGTACACTGAAGCATCAAATTCTTTAGATTATTCTGCCACAAGGCAGGTGAGCTGGCAGAGCTGGAAATTACACTAACATGAGGCAATGAAATGCCACTGTAAGCATCTAAACTTTTCTGTTCCAGCTGTCTCGTCCTCTGGGATATTTTAGCTGGAGCCACGAATCTATGAAAATAATGTCTACAGCTCACAGAACAGTCTGTACATACTCCGTTTAGCCATTAGTTTCCCTGGAAACTTAGCAGAGACACCAGAGCAAAGTGCTTCCACTATGAAGTACTGCACAGGAGCTTAAAGCCTGCTGTCTGCACAGCACTTACCATCTGTAGGTTAGTACTGGGTTTCATTTGAAAGCTCCATATGCTTTCCTGTTTTTGATGACTCATGTCTACGCATTGGTCTATATTTTTAACAGTAAGGTTTCCAGCTGGAGATCACTAACAGTAAATATATATATATGTATATATATATTTGTACATTCTGATTTATATGAGCAACCACTGCAAAGGGGCTGATGAGCTACCTGGAGAGCAAAAGCAGTCACTACATTGCTCAGACATTGTTTTGCCACCATTCCCACCTTCTCTACCTTCTAACAGTATTGCTGAATCATAGAATCATTGAATTGTTTAAGTTGGAATCTCCATCTCTTTCTGAAGCAACTACTAACTACTTTCCCCTTCCTGTAGGGCTTCTGGCTTTGTATTTTATGTATCTTATATGTGTTACTTTTTCTGATGGACTTACAGCATGATTCTTAGCGTCACCTCATAGAAAACACTTTTATAATGATTGCTGTTGTTTCTTTTCTCACCTTTCAATTGTTGATCTAGCTTTAATTTTGATCTTATTTCAGTACAATCAGTTATCAACAACAGGAAAATACTGAGATAATGATGAGAAGAGTAAGAAAGCTGGTTCAAAATGAATGTATCAAGAGTACACCTGTTTCTTTTAAAGGTACACTTTTAAATGTACCTATGGACTTACATGAGAATGGACTCCAAATCATGTAACACACAGGGCATCTATTCTCTACAGGGAAAATACCTGCATTTAATAATAATGATAATAATATTTTTTAAGAAATCAAGAAAGCTGGATAACAGTAATTGCTTAAGCTTTTCCAGGTTTCTGTTGTTCCTTTTTATTTCATGTACAGGTGGCAAAAAGTGGATTCCCTTTCTATTAGTTATAATAATTATTCACCTCTTCAGACCTGGTAGAGTATCTGTTGAAGCAGCACATACTCTGTACAGATGTGAAGTGAATAGCACGAATAAGTCTGGCTGGAACCTAATGAGAAATGTGATCCCAGAAAAGCCCCCCAGTCTAGATAAATTAACACAATTAAGGCTCATCAGACACTCCCCAGGACCCAGTGTCAAAGTAGATATGCAGCATTCCAGCAGAGTGTGAATGTGTAATCAAATAGAGAGATGTAGTTATGCTCTGGACGCAATGTCAGAATCATTATTTTGCCTTAGATGCTTACATTTCTTATACGTCTGCCTCCAGCTCTATAATTTATCCATCACACATTTAGAAAAACACAAAATAAACAGTGAAAAGTAGTGCATAGAAACTAGCACAGCTCTACACAATGGGAATTTAAACACCAAAATAAAACAAACTGTACTTAAAAGCCGCTAAGAAATATAACTGTAATTCAGTTAGACAGACATTATAAACTTAATGAAATATTAATAGGATACTCCATTTGTATCTCCTGTTCTGTCCTAATGGCTCCTGAAATGTTTTTCAGAGAGTTTTTTAATGATATAATAAAATGCAGCTACTTCCCAGATAAATATCCATCAGAAATTAATAACGAATTCATCATGTAGAAGCTCGATAAGAAGTATCTGCCACCTAACAACATAAAATAGAACAAAGCAAGAACACCCCGGATCTTTCTAAACCTTCCACATGTAATCATTAAGATCCATTGAAAATGCAGATATTATGGTAAATGTCTAAGATTATGTAATTATTACATCTTGTCTTCTCATTATTAAGCCTTGTATGATGCCAGTCTTACCTCATAGCAAAGTATTATAGTCTCAACTAGACTGTTAGAGTCTATCAAGTTGAGCTTTTCGATGTAGCTCTACAGGACATAAATTTAAACCTGTTCTTGCTTGTTTAAGGGATGCATAGCTGAGCCTATTGGTTGTAATATATAATGTTATTGCATTTGCTTGGTAAACCTCATTTCAGACCTTTCAGTAAAATATATTTCTTTGTCATTTTTATCTAAATCAAGGAGGAGTGAAACAATTTCTTTTAACTGAAACACCAGGCCTTAGGTTTCCTTTCCTTACATCCTTCCCACTCGAAAAGTCTTCAAAGAGTTTTGAACTATATAAAGCAAGCCCAAGAAGCAAGGAGAGAAGGGTCCGATGTTCTTCTGGTTGGCTGGTTGGTTGGTTGAATTTTGTGGGTTTTTTGTTAGTTTTATTGTGGTGGTAGTTTGGTTTTGTTTTTCTAGTTGCAACAAATACTGCTTTTTAGCAGCTTCAGTCTGGGGTATTAGTGGTGCCAAAGACTTTTCCTAACTTGGACTTACTAGAACAGCACAGAGAACCTTATTCAGGCATGTCAGTTGATACAATGATAAGCACTGAAGTAAGTGTCCAGAAAAATCAATAAGTATTAGAGTCTGTTTGCGAAAGGTAGCTTGTTTTATACTCAGAGCATATGAAAATGCTCCATTTACAATGAGGGAGAGGTGCAAGCATTTGAAATTCATTGCAGGAGGAGCAGGATGGCAAAAAGAACAAATTTTTGTTATTAACAAGAAGAATGATGTCAAAGAAATATGAGCAAAGAAACTGCTCAAATTCTTTTAGATAACTCTCAGTAGTGAGTACCACAGTGCTCTGGAAAAAAGAGAATAAAAACTGTGTGCAATAGGAAAATATGCAAATAATAATAATAATAATAATAATAATAATAAAACTTCCATTAATCATCCTGCCTTTGCATTTATCTTTACAAGATCAAAGGATGCTTGAGTCCTGACAGATTTCATAGAGAAATTCTCACTACTTTATTCTCAGATAAATCATTTTATGCCATGTATCAATGTCCACCATTTCCTGCACTTTATATAAATTAACATTTTGGATTTACAGGTGTCAAAGTTTGTAGTTATTGTTTTTTCTAATCTATATCTGCTTAAAAAAAACCAAAACCCAATCAGAGAGAGGCTTGATGTTTCCATACAGATTCCCTGATATTAGTTTCAGAAAGCTTGTGCAAAAGAGCAAAGCTTTACAACCAATAATTTAAATTACTATTAACGTCCTTGAAGATGGATCATTATCATGTGTTGCTCTGTTTTGTTGTTTCATGTTTTATTTTAACAAATCTGTGGGGATTTTCTTTCCCATTCTAAAGGGCATTCTGTTAGCTGTATAGTCAGAAGCAAGTAGTATATCTTTTATCGCTCTTCATTTTAAAAAATTAAATTCTATTTATAAAGCATTTGCAGAATACTGAACAGCAATAGATATTTAACTGAGGGTGCTTCAGAAGTCCCAGAACTGAATACAGAGAACTGTAAAAATTAGGAATTACAATTAAATCAGATCCCGATGTTGAATTGTCTGATGTTATTCTTTAATTAAATCATTAAGAACAAAAATGGCAATGGCTGCGATGAAGTATCATCTTA